>NC_139024.1:39273076-39873076 GCF_964662115.1 Mustela nivalis
GCAGAAACTGCATCTTAATCACACTGTGCTTCTCTCCAAGGACCTTCCTGGAGCTGGACCTTCTATGCTGTGTCTGCGCTCAGCGATCAGTCTTAGTCAGGGGACGCTTCCCTGGACCTGCTGCTCCCGCTGCAGTTGAGGGTCAGTATGCCAGCATTCATTAATTCTTTCTCTACTTCCTCCCCCATATGTTCCTTTGTCTGCTCTCTTTCTCCTCGCTGGTCTGAAAATGGTCCTGAATTTCTTTTTTCTCCTTTCTTTTCCCTTTGAACCTCTGACAGTTTCTGCTTATTCATGTCTCCAGCCTCAAAAATATATTTGTTAACCTTCATCCTGACCTTTCTTTATGAGGACTTGACTTGCCTATTCATCCGCAAGCAATTGCCAAGGAGACTAGATAAGTTAGTGTCTGTATCAAGCTCTTCTGAATGCCTCTTATCAACACCGGGAGTCCTGAAAAATGAGGCAGCCCAGAATGCTGCTTCTCTCCACTTAACGGCAGGTGCCCAGTGAATCAGTAATATGGTCTCTGTATTCCCGGAGGAGGATTAAGAACAATTCGATAATATTTCACCTAGAACTCTACAATAAGCAATGTCACCTTTCCAGAAAATAGCTACAAACCAGGAAGAACAGAAAGAGATCTCAGAGCAGTCAAAATAGGTCACAAACCCCAGGCACTAAAGCTGAGGCACTTGACCCAGAAGAAAGTCACCTGGGATTTTATCAACACCCATTTCTGCTTACTTTCCATGTAATTCTGAAAGGTAGGGATCAGATTGCTAATTTTATAGTTAATAAGAAATAGCGAATTCGAAGATGGGGCATGGACTACTTGAAGCATAGATGACTTCAGAAAATTTATAGCAATGCAAAGAAATAGTACGCAGTCCGGAAGGAAAAGAAAAACTATAGCAAAATATGGCTCAGACCTGAGGTATGATGTTTTGGCAATATGGACGCAAGAAAAATTGAAGAAAGATAAGGAGATGCGGCTGTAGTGGGACAACAGGAGCAGGTCTGAGATTTTATTTGAGGGGCGTGGCAGCTGGGAAAGGATTCCGGGACTCACAAACTATTTGCTCTGAGGTCATGTACATAGATCCATCCATCTTCCCTGCTCTGCATCCTAGCCCCACTGATTTTCACACATGACCTCTGGCTCCAGAGATTAGAGGAAAGTATTAAGTTCCGTTCCCCTGGGGGGTGAACACAGGGTGTCACAGACCCTTTGGGGCCAGTTGGGGATCTATATATCGGCACCGAACATCCCAGAGGCCACGGTGACTTCCTACACCAGCTTTTACACCTGCCTCTTCCAGCTCAGCCAGCACAGGTTGGGAATCTACTACAAGCCATCATTGTCACGGGAACTTTCAGGAAGGTGATAGCATTTAACCCTCACTGGAACCTGTTATCCCTATTTTACAGAAGGAGCTGAGGCTAGCAGAGATTAGGCTGAAATCGTTGTGCTGATTCAGAGCCTGTGGTGGTTACACCATTCCATGCTACCCCAATGGACAGACATAATCTGTCTCCTAGCCATACCCCTAAATCACTTGATCGTCCCAATTCAGAATACATTTTCTTTGTCCTTTTTGAAGAGCAAAGGTATGTATTTTTGAAGTTTGCTAATATTCTCTTGGTTATAAAAATGATCCAAATCCAAAATCTATAATATAGGTGCTCAAGATTAGATTTCCATTATTTAGGAGAGGATCCCCAGTACTGCTGAGCAGTAACTTACTTACCTTTACATTATTTATATTTAGCAGAGCGTATATTAAGCAAACTCACATCTCTGTGAGGAATTGTTTTCAGATGATTCCCAAAGGACACAGCCTAGGTGGGAACAAGGGGTTTAGGGTATGCCTTACCTCCCTTGACTGCTTAATGATGCTATCTTTACTCACTGGAGTACTATGCTAATAATGATCAGAATCAGTAAAATACTCAGAGAAAACACTCGCACCACTTGCCATTGCAGTAACTAACAATTTCACTCCTGTATTCAAGGAGTTTTCTCAAAGGCACTTTAATGAGAACAGTTGCTTAAGTTGATGTAAGCCCTAAAAACCAATGAGGAAGAGATCTGGGTGTGTCCACTCTTTATACCAGCATCCCCTAGGTATACCTTTAGGTACATCCAACTTGAGCATTTCACATAATCCAGACTAGAAATCACATCCTTGCTGATCACCCAGTTGGTCCAGTTCTACATTCCCCCCAGCTCTGCTGTTATCTTCTGCTGTAATGGGGAATGCCTCAGCCTCCTGCAAAGTTTGCTCTGTTTAGAGTAGCAATTCTTCATATGCTTGTAGAGCAGCTGTTTTCTCCAAAATCTGCCCTTAAATCATATCCTCAAAAATAGCCTTACCAATTTTTAGGAGAGAATGAAAGTGTGGCCAGTGGTTTCTCCTTCTTGACGTGCACATCATAAATCAGATCTGTTTTAGTTACCAGTACACAGTATGGAAAACTGTAGAAGAGCAGCCAACACTAAGGGGCGCTAACTAATGCAGATGGCATTTTCTGCTGTTTGTAAAGCATGGTGACAAGTCATGCATTTTAAGCCATCCCATAAACCCCAAGGAAATGATCTCTGATCCAACCAAAAATGCCCATGAATGTTAACTGAAGCCCCTATTTGAGCATAGTAAGCATGAAAACAATAGAGAAAAGACAGAATAATGAAAGATAGCAGAATATTTTATCTTCATAAATAGTCATTCATTCATTCAACTAATGGTTATTAAGTAATTACTGAGCTCAACCCAGGCAGTTAGGAATTGGGCCGGGGCACTGGGCAAAGGAGAAAACACAGATGGATCAGTCATTGTGTAGTCATCAGGGTCTGGTGAGGAGCTCAGAAACCACACTGGGTATTTCAACAGGATATCTGTTATAGGATATTGGTGACTCAATTGTTGGGAGCACTGAAAAGCCTTTTAGAGGGAAGACTGAGGTAACATAGGGTTAATAATCAGAGGAAGCAGCGCGCCCTTGAGCTGGAGAAATACAGGGACAACCTAGAAACTAGAGGAGGCGCTCCTCGGATCTGGGCTCCAATGTCTGAGGAGGGGGCATCACTCAGCAGCTGCTCAGGAAAGAGGAGGTGGAGCCTCAGGGGCCAGAACTGAGAGGCCTGAGAACAAGGCACTGCACTGCTGCTGCTGCCTCTGAGGGGCAGCGTGGGGTGCGCTGTGGAGGCTGGAAGCAACTGTGGCCAATGAGGTGACATGCCATCCGGGGTCCAGTATTTTCAGAAACAGCAAGCAAACAGGAAGGAACATATCCCTTCTCAGTCACCACCTTCCAGGCTCTCTTCCTGGTGCCACTAATAGCAGAACCTAAGAGGGAGCAGCCGGCAAAGGAGACGTGTGGTTTGCGGAGCCCCAGCTCCAGCATCACAGAGCAGAGTGAGGAGGCGGAGTTGGGAGCTAAGCCTCAATACCTTAGTAACAGGCACACATGGCTTCTGCTCTAGTAGAAGGAAAAAAACATGCATGTAAATATAGTTAAAATTAATAAGGAACCTCACATGTGTATAGATAATGGTGGAAGTGTTCTGTAGAAGATGTACTTATTTCCAGGTGGGTAGACCAGGATAAGCTTTAGGGAAGGGTGGGAAGTTCACATCAATCTTGAAACAGGATGAAGTTTACATAAAATAAAAGAGGATAAAGGAAACTTCAGGCAGAAGATACAGGCAGGGTAAGAAAGGATAGGGTGACTAGAAATCACAAAGAATGATAAACTGGGACGTAGGTTGGGAAAATCGTGTGGAGGGCTTTGAATTTCAGATTAAAGAATGTTCTGGATTCTTGTGAACTTTTGAACACTTTGAATTCTTGACTCTGCCAGATTGTTTCACTTCCAGGTAACAATATTCAAATTTAGTACAGGAAGTCAGGACATCTCTTTTCCAGGATGACAAAAGCCCTCAAGATAAAGTAGCTCATGGGGAGCCTGGGTGGCTCAGTTGGTTATTCATTTACCTTCAGCTCAGGTCATGATCTCGGGGTCCTGAGATAGAGCTCTGTGTAAACTTCCTGCTCAGCAGGGAGCCAGCTTCTCCCTCTCCTCTGCTTCTCCCTCTCCTCTGCTTCTGCCTCTCCCTCAGCTTTTCCCTCTCCCTCTGCTTTTCCTTCTCCCTCTGCTTCTTCCTCTTCCTTTCTTTCTCCCTCTCCCTCTGCTCCTCCCCACTGCTCATTCTCTCTCTCTCTTTCTAATAAATAAATAAAATCTCTAAGAATAAGATAAAGTAGCTCATATGTTCTCTCAAAAATCAAATTTGTGACTTTGTAATGCTCTATACTGCTCTATTATGCCAAGCTCTCCGGGAGTAGCCAGCAAATTCAAGAAGGGCTAGATATTTCACTAAACTCAGTGTGGTGCTTAGACTATTTGCAGTTCAATTTTGGCATGGTCTTTAGGGGGAGACACTTTCCATTTAAATCTCCATCCAGCTGCTGCATGCACAAATGGCTCAAATGACACACCAGCCGCACAACAGTCATCTGCCGTCCCTAAACATGGACAAGAATACCATCGTTCTGTGAACAAATAAATTCTCTAGTTATGAAAGTTAACTCATGGAAGGTGTAACTTCATATAATATGCCATTAAGTATAAATTCAGGATGGTGGGGGGGAATGACAAAAGCCACTTGGATTTGGGGTTATTCATTCAAATCCATGGTATTACTCTGTGGTGTGCACGTTAACTGGTTCAGGAGGAGAGGAGGAAGAGCCCTGATTTTTTGCAGTGTTTGCTGATTTCTGTGGTGTAAATTCTACTACCATGGCCAATCCCAAGCCATCAACCTGGGGTCTCTAATCTCAGAATTCGGGGGGTGGGGAGGCAGAAATGTGTAAAATCGACTCTCCCAAGCCTGTATGAGTGAGCTCTAGCACTTGCTGGTGGGTATTAGGTGGATGAGGGAATGACAAGATGCAGCCAAACGCAGGAGGCCTAGAATAAGGATTAGAATTGAAGCTCAAAGAGAGGAGAGATACAGATGCAGGAACCAACAGGATTTCCAGACATATTGAAAGCCTTTGGAAAAGTGATCATAAGAGAGAAGTGACCACAGATCATCAGCAACAGTCATCTATCTACCTGGTAGTCTAGTTTGGTAAACTACATGACCCACTTTATGAAGGATGGGCATTTTACCATCCCGTGGTCCAGCCTAATATTTTCTATAAAGAACTTTAGAAAATAAATTCTATCAGTTAAAACATCTGAGGCTAAGTAAAACATGCGAATTTTATATGAGAAATGAGGTACATGAGGTTCATGCGTAGCTTCCATTTTTTATTCTGGAAATCAAATCAATGTTTTCCCCATGACTATGAGAGATGACCCATTTTCTCGTACTGAATAGGTTAATAGTACAAATAAATTTGTTCTATAGTATTTCTGATGCATGGTGTGACAGTCCTACGTAGTCCACTGCTAATGGCCTTGTTCACAAGCCTGAGTCTGGTAAAATATTTAATTCGGCCATAAAAATGACTACATTAAAAATTGAATTAATAATGATTAAAATTAAGTATTAACCATTCAATTAAATTTAAAAATAAATCCAGGGACTTTTAATTCTCCTTATGGAGAAAAACAAACAGAGTTAATAAGCTTGACAAATATTTAATAAATATTTAACTTCACATTCACATCCTATATGGAGAAGAAAAAAAGTAAAATTTGATACCATAGCTTATAAAACTGTCTTGTGGCTGAGCTGTTACGATACCCTTGACTTGAACTAGAATGCTGATGGAGAATAAGCGTGTGTTTTCAATCAAAAGAAGGCATATAAATCGGAGCCAGGAGTCAGTGCATATTTTCAAGAAGCCAGTGAAGTCTAATCACTTAACACGGTTTCTCATTGAAAGCGAAGGATTTGAGTGTGTGCCGGAAAATTATGAAACGATGTGCCACACTCTACTTAAACACAAACGTGTGAGCACACGCAGAAAGAAGTAGCAGCTGGAGCCGAGGCTGCAGGGTAGGGGCTGATAATTCACCCCTGCCTTGTGAACAATGCAGCGTCCAGCCTCGCTGGAGGATCGCCTTATGCTTATTCTGCCACCTTGTGTAATGCACACATATTACAAGACAAAAACATCTTCAAACATTTGTTCTATCAGTTCTTAACATACTGTTTTTCTTCCTTTGGAAAAATGGTCCTATTTCCAGGGTTATCTCCGCCAAGTCATTTGTGCAGTTGAAGAACAGCGGTTTGGTTTCTGAGATATTTTTATCTCGGGAGTATTCGCTAATGATGCAAGGGCACAGAGGCTGGCCCACATAAAATCACAAAAAGGGGCACCTGTATGGCTCAGTGGGTTAGGGCCTCTGCCTTGGGCTCAGGTCATGGTCTCGAGGTCTTGGGATGGAGCCCCGCATCGGGCTCTCTGCTCAGCGGGGTGCCTGCTTCCTCCTCTCTCTCTGCCTGCCTCTCTGCCTACTTGTCATCTCTGTCTGTCAAATAAATAAATGAAATCTTTTTTATTTTTTTTTAAAGATTTTATTTATTTATTTGACAGAGAGAAATCACAAGTAGACGGAGAGGCAGGCAGAGAGAGAGGAAGGGAAGCAGGCTCCCTGCTGAGCAGAGAGCCCAATGCGGGACTCGATCCCACGACCCTGAGATCATGACCTGAGCCGAAGGCAGCGGCTTAACCCACTGAGCCACCCAGGTGCCCCAATAAATGAAATCTTTAAACACACACATACACACACAAAGGACAGACTCCTAAAAACGTAGGCATGCTCTCTCTGGGCTCAGATGACCCTGGGTCCAGGCCAGCCTCAGGTGGAGATGACGTGGAACAGGGGAGACCATGATGCTAAATTCAAGTCTCCAGGAAAGTGATTAGTGGGTAACCATCCTCGGCGTTGTCCTACTTACCCCATTCACCATAGTGCAAGCATAAGGCCAGCTCCAACCTTTCTTTTCTGCGTTTGCATCTACACTTAGTAAGAGCAGCAGGGATGTGGAATAAAACATTCCAAATGACTCCCCCGACCCCTCAGATCCAACATAGGAGGATGGATCAAACGGCCTAATGCTGAGTCAAGTTTGGATGTTAGAAGACACCTCGAGCTGTGGAGCCTACTGAGTGGGGGCATGGTTAAATCTCCCAGACCACCAGCTCAGGGCAAATCTTTACTGATAGGCAGCCAGCTATCTGTAGGCTGGACATGCAACCTATCATTCTGGTCTCTATGGGGAAGAGAAGTGAACCATATACACTCTGGTTCCTAAGTAACTGTCAAATTTGATTCCTGGCGCTAAATTCCAGCTACACTACCTCACATACAACCATACAAAAGTAAAGGTTATTTAAATCACAACACTGAAAAATATTATATTTTTCACAACATTGCTTTCCTTTTTAAGTGTTGTATTTGATGTTACAACTATGCTTTAAAAAAATTATTATTATTATTTATTTATTTACTTATTTATTTGCAAGGGAGGGAGAGTAAAAGGGTGAAGCAGACTCCCCACCAAGCAGAGAACCCAATGTGGACCCAATCCCAGGACCCCAAGCTAATGACACAAGCTGAATCAGATGCTTAACCAACTGAGCCACCTAGGAGCCCTACAATTATTCTTTTTTGATTCTTATATCTATAATCTCATCAGTTGTCAAGGACAGTTGGCACAAAGGACAGTTATTTTTTTCTGTTTGTGTTTTTTGTTTTTATTAAAAACATAGTATGTTTATTTCAACTGTTCCCTTTCATAATTCCTTGAATCTTATCGCAAGTCAATATCTTCATTCTATCACCTTACTGAATACATTCATTAGTGTTACATAAAACTTCACATAGAATTAAGGAAGAATTAAAAGTACAGCTAAGAATATAACCATGATGTCACCCTGTCCCTGATGGGATTACTTTTTCTGTTTCTTGGGCCTCTCAAACTCAGATGCCCTTTTGTTTTAGAGAAAATAAAGCAGCTCCTCTGAGCTCTGTCCCAAATCCCCAGCCACCACATTATCCTTTCGTTGTTGACCCAGTGGTACCTGTCCACCCGGGGGAGAGCAGCAAGCCTCTGACTCTTGGGATTTTTATGCAATGCAGGATAAGTGTTCCCCAGGAGGCCCATACAGCCACCCATCATATTATTTTTGCGGGAGACATCGAACCAGATTGAAAGGTCTGTTTCAAGTTTTCAACCTGGTAAATGCTCTTTGGATTGCTCACTTTAGGAAAGATCTGAGGTTCTTTGTTACAACTCTCTTCATCCGAGGAAAGGCCAGAATTGTAGTCCAAAGTGGCCCTGATTAGATGTGTTATAAATATGAGCAGAAAGCACTTCTCCGGTGGAGGCTGTACACTGGGGAAAGGAAGCTCTGCCTCTGCGTTCTGGCACCTGTCAGATTTGGGTTTGAGTCCCGCCTGCGCTCTTCCCAACAAATCAAAAAGAGAAATAGTAATACCTATATTGGTAGAGTTTCTGCATATTAGCAATAATATATACAAAATGCCCAGCACAGAAGAGGTACATACTATGTGGCTACCCCGAATAGTGTAAACAACATTCCATCAAATGTGATCAGAAGAGGAATTATAAAGAGAGGGAGAGAGAGGGAGACCTGAAATATACTATGCCTAAGGTTAAATGACGCTGATATACTCAAATCTTATACTTCAAGACGGCTGAGAAAATAATGTGCTTTTATCCTTTTAATCTTGTTATTTATTGACAAGGATTTAATAGGGATGTTATGTTATGCTGTGCTATTTTATATTATGTTGTGTTATACAGTGTAATGAAGTTCAGTTTATGGAATTCCTACTCAAAGTTTAACAGTATCATAACTGAAAGCATCATGGTAATGTACTGGATATTTATATGATCTGATTGCCAGGGCTGTCTGTGGCAGTTTTGGAATCACGTTATCTGAGAGGGGATGAGGCTAACACCCAAACTGACGAATTCCATCTTTCAGAATAATTCCACCAAACTTATTAAGAAAATGATGTAGAAAGAGGTTTTATTAAGAGAAAGCAGCAATGAGTCCTCCACCTTATTTGTACACGGAAGGAGTGGGATCGTCTCAGCTCGAGGTAAGCATTATCTTCATCCAGTTCAGGTATCAGACACCACCTGACTCTGGGTCCCCAAAACCCCCAGGACCAGATGTTGCCCCCTCCCTTAGGATTGTGTCACCCACTTAGCTCTCAACCCTGGACCTATGGCAGATTGGAGGAGGAGCCCTTTCTTAGCCTCCTAAGGCGAGGACAGAACTTCCCAAGCATCCATTGCACCAGCAGTCACTCCTCCCCCCCACCACCAACACTG
Source organism: Mustela nivalis (assembly GCF_964662115.1). Taxonomy (NCBI): domain Eukaryota; kingdom Metazoa; phylum Chordata; class Mammalia; order Carnivora; family Mustelidae; genus Mustela; species Mustela nivalis. The sequence goes on from NC_139024.1 coordinate 39,282,405, forward strand.
CTCACACTCTCTACATTTGCCTTTTGTTCTCAGTAACAATATCCCAAATGAAAATGCCTTTCTCCAGCATTTTACGAGTTTACAGGTGAAATTGCAGGGGTGAGGTGAGCATTGCTCAAACCATCCTGCCCTTTGGGAGCTTCTCCCTCAAGGACAAGAACCAGGACTTCCTAGCAGTAGCCTCACCTCAGTGTAGGGCCACGACCACAGTAAAGGACAGCTCATGATTGTGGCTCGAGCACCAAATGAATGAACGAATTTCTATGCTAGGTACAAGGATTGTAATCACTCTCAAGGGTTAAACTTTTCTGTTCAGGAGAGTGTTATTTTGCTTACTCTTCCAGAGTGACATCTAGCAATCTTTTAAACAGTTTCTGCCACCTGCTTCTATATTTGTTATCACCCATTTCTTTTCTGTCAGAAATCTCTGTGTTATATTTAACTGAGATCCTAAAAGAAATTTTAACATCTCCTGATCAGCATCTCTTAATTAGCATATTGAGCTTCCCTGAATGCCAGAGAAAATTGCAGTATTCATCGAAGCTCCTAATACTGACAGAATTGGGAAACACTAGAATATTAAAACAACTGGTGCAAATCAAAAATCAATTTCCAGAGAACCCTTACAAGATAGGAAAACAAGAAATAATGACCAAGAAAAATTATTTCTGTTCGCTTGAGAGAAATGTCTGAATCTTTATGCAAAATGATTAATTTTTTAGAAACCCATGAGGTTTTAATAATGCATATCTACTAATTTGGTAAAGCATGTAATGACATGTGAAATGCTTAGGACATTGCCTGACACATAGTCAGAAAACATGTTATTATTACAAAAAAAAAGTGTTTTAAGCTTACAAATATTTAAGATGACAAAGACAAAGAAATATTAACAGGAGTAAGAGCTAGACCCATTTTCTGAAATAATAAAGAATTCCAATTTGTTTTACTTTTAGAAGTGTTAATTTATTTGTGTTACCATAAGGAAACACCTAACCTGATTCCCATCTGGATAGAAAAATAGAATCAGGAAAAAAAAAAAAAAATGGGCTGACATTTTAAGGATTTGTAAAAATTCAGAAGAACATCATCAATATAAAGATGAATGAACACTAAACAGGTTACCTAGATTGGAATATTTGTGCCTAAACAAATATGTTTAAAGATGATCTTAGATAACGTAAAAGTCTCTCTTTGTAACCTTATTCGTGGATGACACAGAACTGATTACTCTGAGGTAATCCTTCTATCTCTCCATGAAGTTCAAGAAGTGTTGTGACTGGTATGCAATGAAGCAAAAACACCCCAAAAAGAGAGTTAATTCTTCTCCTTTGTCTCGACTAGAAAAAAAAAAAAATCATATAATCTGAGCATCAAAAAAATGTGCACACCCAGAGGCAATAAAGAGTCAAAGGAATTCAGCAAAAGCCTGGACAGCCCTAAACACTCTTAATTGTTCTGTTTGGCTTGTAGGAGCATCCGTCTTTGCTGCACCATTTCTGCATTCTACCTCACTCTTGTAAGCAAGAGAACAGATCAAAGTACAGAAAAGTTCTTTTCAGGTGCTTGAAAGAGAAAGAGTCTGTATATTTCAAATGATGCCTGCCACAGAAATAAAGAGTACCCACCCCTGGCTGTACAAGATGTCTGAGAACAATAACCTCCTCCCCCCCAAATTAAGACTAAGCCAGCCAGAAAGCTGAGAAGTCAGACTCTGAGAAGCACTTATTATTGGAGAAGAATGAGTTTTTCAGACTTACAATCAAGACCACTGGATTGAGCTTTGGGACTTGACAAGTTTGACAATATCCCTTTAGGTGACATTGGAGCAAAGTTCTGTACACGTCTTATGTGATTCTAGAGTCGTGGTTCTCAAAGTACAGACAGGGACCAACAGCATCAAAATCACCCAGCAATTTGTTAGAAATATAAATTCTTGGGCACCGTGCTGATCTGCCAGACCAGAAACTCTGGAAGGAGATGGATGAGTCGAATGCCTGTTGAAGTTTGAGAATCTCTGTTCTAGGGAAATGGCACTCAAGTGATTCCGGAACCATGTTGGTAGTCATTCTTAGTCAGAAGAATCATAGGACAAATTAACCCATTTTAGTTTATTATTAAGAATATTGTGGTTCAAAAAATTAGGTGTCATGAAGAACCAAAGGATGCAAGTGATATATGGTTGATTGGTGGAAATGGATTTGAAAAGTCTTGAGACAAAAAAGTCTCAAGAGTTGGGACATGATTTACAATTAATATATCATCCTTTTATTATGAAATATGAGCTTCCATATTTTAGAGCTGATCTGCAAGTAGATGACATTGTTTTTAGGTAAATCCTGAAATTAATAAATGGCCTACAAAAACCTGTAACTGGTTTGGGAAAAGATAAGACTGCATGGTCTATGATCTATATCTTCACTGTATGATCATATCATTTTAGCAACTAATGCAAAACTTCATTAGCTAAATATGACACAGCTAATATTTGTTATGTTGTATAGTGCCATTGAGTGTGGTTGATGTTACATCACTGTCCCATTCATTAAAAAGCTATATGTGTGGAGCGCTTGGGTGGCTCCGTGAGTTAAAACCTCTGCCTTTGGCTCAGGTCATGATCCCAGGGTCCTGGGATCAAGCCCCGCTTTGGGTTCTCTGTTCAGCAGGGAGTCTTCTTCCTCCTCTCTCTCTGCCTGCTTCTCTGCCTACTTGTGATCTCTGTCTGTCAAATAAAGAAATAAAATCTTTAAAAAAAAAAAAACTATATGTGTTTGTTAAATCAAATACTGACACTAAAAACAAAAGATATATGTATAGAAGCACAGAGAGAAAAGTAAACATATTCCCTGACCACAATACACTAAAACTAAAAGTAATGATAATTTTTAATTAAAACTCCATTCACTGGGGGAAAAATAGAATTATCTTACAAACAACTGGGTCAAGGAGGAACTCTCTCTCTCTCTCTCTCTATATATATATATATATATATATTTATCTATATATTAGCTGATATATATATACCAGACTGATATATATATCTAGATACATAGAGAGATAAAGCTAATTTTCTGTGTGTTTAGTATAGAATTTGAAGGCTAAATGTGGCAGGGTCTTGAGTGAAATATACATGATAAGGTATATGTAAAATTTGCTAAGGGAGGGGTGTGGTTTACTAGGCAGCACTTTATTGAAATCAATCATTTTCTCCAGAGGAGCTGAAACTGAAGGACAACACAAAAACTGATGAGATGTTCTTTGTGTTCTTTGATGTCCTGGTCAGAGAAAACAAGCAGCTGTTTAAACATAAACTCAAAACTGCATTTACAAAATGGAAGAGAGACTGAACTGTAGATATCCACTGGCCAGGAGGTAACTGCTCAGTGGGGCACCCTGTACGGAGTAACCCACTATCAGAAGCAAGGTTCCTGTGTTTCTCCTGAGCCACGTAAGTGTTTCCTGTTGTCAGGCCTCCAAACTCAGGGCCACTTTAACTGAACCACATCTTGCTTTCATTCTTTTGATCCATTTGGGACAGCAACTTCAGAATACCAAGAATACCACCAATCTGTTTCCTTTCCTTCTATTCCCTACTGAAGGTAGTGCCAAGGACAGTCTCAGTATTGTCCATCTTGCTTGCAATGGTGAGGTTTTCAAGGATCGGAACATTTTAGACTCTGCAGCTGTTAAGACTGGCTTGGCAATAAGCATGCTTGCAGATTTTAGTCTGTCGCCTGCAACTACCACAGGGAGGGAAATGATCAGGCTTTCTGATCATTCCAGCACGTAGAATAAGACAGGTGTGTTCTGACCTCTATAGAGGAAGGAAAACTTTCCCTCTGCCCTCTTAGGGTCCCTAGCTATACCTAAAAATTAAACTGACAAGACAGATTAACATGAGAAAAAGACACAAATGTATTTAATATGTTTTCAGTGACATGGGAGCCATCATAAGGAAATAAAGACTTGAAAAAACATTTAAGTCTGAGCTTTTTTAAATGAGGCTTGATGAAGAATGGCAAGTCTTGGGAAAACATGCTAGGACAAAGGTATGAGCTAAGGTTATTAAATTGGGGGAAATTAGCAAAGACTGTTGGTTCCCAGGATCCCTCAGTCTCCAGAGATAAAGATGCTCTTTTCTTCCCTATAAAGGGAGGGCACCTCTCACCAAAGGGTCTTGTGATTGGCTTCAGGGGAGAAGCAGGAGGTCAAGGAGTCCTTCCTGCTTGACTGTTTCTCAAATTCCTTCTGCTGAAAATATCCAAGATTCCATATTTTGGGGTGGCATTTCCTGATTCCCTTCACCCATTTTTATTACCTTTCTGGGGTAGTATTGAAGTCTATGCAGACAATTAAAATTTTTTCAACAGGGTACAAAGTGGGACATTTTAACTTCTTTATGAAGATACTAGTATCAAAGGAACAAGCAGGCAGACTTTCAAAACAAAAGAGCAGTTTAACTGAATTGTTCGGACTGCAGCCTCTGGAGCAAGACCCACCAGGTTCAAGTCCTGACTCTCACCAACCTCTCTGTGCCTTATACTTTATTCATCTGTGAAGGGGTGAATAATATCTATAGTACAAAACTGTTAAGGATTAATTGGATTAATATTCACAAAATGCTGAAAGTGATGCTTGGCACATAGTAATTGATTTATCAATATTTGTTAAATAAATTTAAAGTGGCTTATAAACAGACACTTTGAAGGTCGTAGCTAGCTTTCTCTCTCTGAGTAGGTAAGGAGTCAAACTTTCACATGGAGTGCAGTGACTTTAGCATAGGCTGCTCCTGGCCAGCCATCTTAGCCCTATGAAGTCTAGCAGTGAACACAAGAAAGAAAAGAGAATGAATGGCAGCCACAAATCTCAGGCCCATTTAGGGGATTTTTTCGTGAGATCCTCAATAGGTGAAATAATAACACAATAAAATCTTATTTTGGTACAACAAAATGGTAATAAAACACACTAAGTTTTATAGAAGTCATAGATCTATACACAGACAATTTTATGGTCAAGTGTTCTTATTGTTTAAAAACTAGAAAAGGAAAAATAATCAAGTTCATAATTTAGGAAAAGAAATACAAGTGGCTTCAGAAAACAGAAAGATATAATAGTAAATTCAGAAATCAAAAGGAGAAAAATAGTAGAGTTAATAAATTCAAGCAAAGCTCTTAGAAAAAAGGCAGAAAGCACAATTCAGACAAAAGAAAATATAGAAAAACAAGTAGAGAAAATATTTGAAAATTATAAAGTATATTATGGATACTTTATATAGAAGCAAATAAATTAGACAATCCCAACAAAATAGTTCTTCTGATGAAAAATATAAATCACGAAAACTGACTTAATAATGAAAAGAAAACCTGACAAGAGCAATACTGGGGAAATTATTGATAGGGTTATTAAAGAATATCCCCCTTAAAAGCTTTCAGCCCATTAGCTAGGGAATTATTTCAAACATTTAAGGAGCAAAGGAGTCCCAATATAAACAGTTACTATATTGAGAAAAGACAGGACATTACTCACATCATTCAATGGAATGAATATATATCCATGATACCAAAATTTAATGACATTAATACAAAAATAAAAATCATAGACCAATTTCACTTAAGACTGTAGATGCAAAAATTACTGTAATTATAGTAGTTATTGTAAAATAGCAACAAAGAGAAACCAAGGAGTATTGAAAAAAAATCCACCAATTCCAAGTCGTTATTATGCCAGGATTTTTAAAGAGGGTTCAATCTTGAGGAACTTTATAGTATATCCTATTAGTAGGCTAAATATCAAAAATTAATCTAACAGACACTTAAAAAGACACTTAATAATCATTCCTGTTAATGACATTTTTAAAAGATTTCATATATTTATTATAGAGAGAGAGAGCACGAGAGAGGGAGGGTCAGAAGGAGAAGCAGACTCCCTGCTGAGCAGGGAGCCTAATGTAGGACTGGATCCCAGGACCCTAGGATCATAACCTAAGCTGAAGGCAGACGCTTAACCAACTGAGCTACCTAGGTGCCCCTTCTTTTTTTTTTTATGATTTTATTTATTTATTTGACAGACAGCGATCACAAGTAGCCAGAAAGGGAGAGAGGAGGAAGCAGGTTCGCCCGCCAAGCAGAGCCAATGTGGGACTCGATCTCAGGACCCTGTGATCATGACCTGAGCGGATGGCAGAGGCTTTAACCCACTGAGCCAGCAAGGCGCCCCCTAGGCGCCCCTTCTTTTTTTTTTTTTTTTTTTTTTTTTTTTTTTTTTTTTTTATTTTATTTTATAAACATATATTTTTATCCCCAGGGGTACAGGTCTGTGAATCACCAGGTTTACACACTTCACAGCACTCACCAAAGCACATACCCTCCCCAATGTCCATAATCCCACCCCCTTCTCCCAAACCCCCTCCCCCCAGCAGCCCTCAGTTTGTTTTGTGAGATTAAGAGTCACTTATGGTTTGTCTCCCTCCCAATCCCATCTTGTTTCATTTATTCTTCTCCTACCCACTTAAGCCTCCATGTTGCATCACCACTTCCTCATATCAGGGAGATCATATGATAGTTGTCTTTCTCTGCTTGACTTATTTCGCTAAGCATGATACGCTCTAGTTCCATCCATGTTGTCGCAAATGGCAAGATTTCATTTCTTTTGATGGCTGCATAGTATTCCATTGTGTATATATACCACATCTTCTTGATCCATTCATCTGTGGATGGACATCTAGGTTCTTTCCATAGTTTGGCTATTGTGGACATTGCTGCTATAAACATTCGGGTGCATGTGCCCCTTTGGATCACTACATTTGTATCTTTAGGGTAAATACCCAATAGTGCAATTGCTGGGTCATAGGGCAGTTCTATTTTCAACATTCTGAGGAACCTCCATGCTGTTTTCCAGAGTGGCTGCACCAGCTTGCATTCCCACCAACAGTGTAGGAGGGTTCCCCTTTCTCCACATCCTCGCCAGCATCTGTCATTTCCTGACTTGTTGATTTTAGCCATTCTGACTGGTGTGAGGTGATATCTCATTGTGGTTTTGATTTGTATTTCCCTGATGCCGAGTGATATGGAGCACTTTTTCATGTGTCTGTTGGCCATCTGGATGTCTTCTTTGCAGAAATGTCTGTTCATGTCCTCTGCCCATTTCTTGATTGGATTATTTGTTCTTTGGGTGTTGAGTTTGCTAAGTTCTTTATAGATTCTGGACACTAGTCCTTTATCTGATATGTCGTTTGCAAATATCTTCTCCCATTCTGTCAGTTGTCTTTTGATTTTGTTAACTGTTTCCTTTGCTGTGCAAAAGCTTTTGATCTTGATGAAATCCCAATAGTTCATTTTTTCCCTTGCTTCCCTTGCCTTTTGCGTTGTTCCTAGGAAGATGTTGCTGCGGCAGAGGTCGAAGAGATTGCTGCCTGTGTTCTCCTCAAGGATTTTGATGGATTCCTTTCGCACATTGAGGTCCTTCATCCATTTTGAGTCTATTTTTGTGTGTGGTGTAAGGAAATGGTCCAATTTCATTTTTCTGCATGTGGCTGTCCAATTTTCCCAGCACCATTTATTGAAGAGGCTGTCTTTTTTCCATTGGACATTCTTTCCTGCTTTGTCGAAGATGAGTTGACCATAGATTTGAGGGTCTATTTCTGGGCTCTCTATTCTGTTCCATTGATCTATGTGTCTGTTTTTGTGCCAGTACCATGCTGTCTTGATGATGACAGCTTTGTAATAGAGCTTGAAGTCCGGGATTGTGATGCCACCAACGTTGGCTTTCTTTTTCAATATCCCTTTGGCTATTCGAGGTCTTTTCTGGTTCCATATAAATTTTAGCATTGTTTGTTCCATTTCTTTGAAAAAGATGGATGGTACTTTGATAGGAATTGCATTAAATGTGTAGATTGCTTTAGGTAGCATAGACATTTTCACAATATTTATTCTTCCAATCCAGGAGCATGGAACATTTTTCCATTTCTTTGTGTCTTCCTCAATTTCTTTCATGAGTACTTTATAGTTTTCTGAGTATAGATTCTGTGTCTCTTTGGTTAGGTTTATTCCTAGGTATCTTATGGTTTTGGATGCAATTGTAAATGGGATTGACTCCTTAATATCTCTTTCTTCTGTCTTGCTGTTGGTGTAGAGAAATGCAACTGATTTCTGTGCATTGATTTTATATCCTGACACTTTACTGAATTCCTGTATAAGTTCTAGCAGTTTTGGAGTGGAGTCTTTTGGGTTTTCCACATATAGTATCATATCATCTGCGAAGAGTGATAATTTGACTTCTTCTTTGCCAATTTGGATGCCTTTAATTTCCTTTTGTTGTCTGATTGCTGAGGCTAGGACCTCTAGTACTATGTTGAATAGCAGTGGTGATAATGGACATCCCTGCCGTGTTCCTGACCTTAGCGGAAAAGCTTTCAGTTTTTCTCCATTGAGAATGATATTTGCGGTGGGTTTTTCATAGATGGCTTTGATGATATTGAGGTATGTGCCCTCTATCCCTACACTTTGAAGAGTTTTGATCAGGAAGGGATGCTGTACTTTGTCAAATGCTTTTTCAGCATCTATTGAGAGTATCATATGGTTCTTGTTCTTTCTTTTATTGATGTGTTGTATCACATTGACTGATTTGCGGATGTTGAACCAACCTTGCAGCCCTGGAATAAATCCCACTTGGTCGTGGTGAATAATCTTTTTAATGTACTGTTGAATCCTATTGGCTAGGCGCCCCTTCTTAATGACATTTTTAAAAAGGAATAAATGGCTACTTTCTTGACATTATTAAAATCTTTTCCTAATTAATCCCAATATTATATTTCATGGGGTATATTACAGAATATCTCCCAAATGGGAGTTAGTCAGAAATACCATTCTCTAAAATGTTAATATGAGCAGTTCTAAAAAAAGGTGTGGGGGATAGGGTATGAGGATTCCTTGTCCAAATAAGTGCGGGAAATACTGAGTTGAATAAAGTTTAAACATATTTCTTACTATAAGAGTTCTTGAAAACATTAATATAGTACTGCCAATTACAAATCTCAATGGACTCCAACCATTTTTTTTTTTTTTTGCTCAATGCATAGTCTCCTCAGAACAGGGAAATGTCGTCTTAGAAAAAGTCATCTTACACTCCGATAAATCAAGGCTGTCTGTTATCTCTATTGCTACTTATTTTGGAAATTCTAACTGTAAAAGAGGGGTGATGCAAAAGCACACAAAATAGGAATGAATATTAAAGAAATGTGAAAAATACTGATTATATGATATAATCATATCACATAAATATCTATAAAATCTGTAATTGTTCTAATATATGTATATTCCCAATAGCAATAAGACACATAAAGCTTAATGCATGTTCTGGATGAGAAAAGTAGGATATATGAAAAAAATGTAAATGTTCATAAACATAGAAAATATTTTAGTAAATGGACAGACATATGATATTCCCAATGAGAAGGTTGAACATTACAATCAGAATTTCATTTGCATCAGAAGGAATTTAAATGGATGCCTTTAAGTTTCACCTGAAAAATAAAAGGTGAGATGAGGTTTTCTCATACATTGACAGTATGATTTAAATTAGTAAATTCTTGGGAAGCAACACGAAAAAGCAAGTCAAGAATCCTTAAATAAATCAATCCAGAAATTCTACTTGGAGTTCTAGCCAAAGAAAATAATATAAAATCTGGAAGTGTTATACATGTAAAGATGATCCACATTTCACTATTTATAATGACAAAAACTGGAAAGAGCCTAAGTGATAATAACTATCATTTCCAGATCACACATTTACTAAACACATGGCAGATTTTACAGATAGAAAAACTAAGGCTCAAAAAGGAGAAATAACTTGCCTCTGATCACAGAGCAAAAATGTAATTGAGTCTGTCCCCAAGCCCAATTTCTGGGCAATACCCATGCTCACTTCACCATCTCATGCTGTCGCTACAGCTATAAAAACAAGGAAATACTTGAACAGTATCTCTCATCTATTCTTCAAAGTATCATAACCTTTCACAATTAAAATGTAAGGATTTTGTAGTAAAATGGACAGTGTTTATAATATTGTAAAAGGTAAAGAAGCTGTAAGCATACATGTACACTGTAACAAAGAGATTCTAACCCACATGCCCAGGAAAAAAGACTGGAAGAAAACAGAGTTCTTAATAGAATACAATATTACTTACTACAATATCTATTTACTTTTCCAATTTGATGATAATGTGGTTACATTAATTTTGTCATAAAAGGATAAGCTCAAAAATTGTAAAAAGGGCAAGAATTTAACATCCAGGAGTAAATTCTGTAAAAGTGGAAGAATGCTGTGTCTAATACAAAGTTTATTTCTTTCACAGCACTTTCTATGTACTTGCACATATTATGAACTAAATAAATACATTGTGATTAGACTGAAGCATATTACATATTACACTTAGCTTTTTGCAAGAAACTGAATGCTCAGTTTGCCTCTGAGCATGCCTCAAATGGCATTGGACAAGAAACAAAAAACCTTATCTGATTAAAATTACAAGGGAGATAGGAAAAATACAGTATACATTTTGAAATTTGGCTTCAGCATCATAATCTATTGATTTTATAATGTCCAGAGCAACTAAATACAATAAACACATAATGTGCTCTACAGTATACTGTCTGAAGTTAGTTTGGTCATCACCTAAATTTCAGAGAAGAGGTAAGGGACATAGAGACACTATCAAAGAAAATTGATTTTTTTTTTTTACAGCTAATAACCTGTGCTTGGTGGCAGAACACAGTATCAAAATCACCATTCTGTGTTGAGATAATTTCACCAGCCTTCCCTGCTGTTCCTGCAACACTCCCACAGCTCTCCATCTGCCGCCAGCCTCCTCCAGCTCCTAGACGTTCTGATGACCACACAAGTAGGGTTCAAAATGTGACCCAGTAATTTGTATTGCATCTTTGATCCTCAGTGCCTTTTCCACTGTGATATAGAGATTAAAGTCTCAGGAAGGGAAAAGTGGTGACATATCTTTCAGGGAAATTGAATTTTTCCTACTAGAGGTGAGAACACTTAAGAGGACACTTTATCCCCAGTACAACATTTCTCCTACTTTAGGAAAACAGTTTGGCCTGGAACAGAAGAAACATACTCTGGATTCAACTCCCAGCTCTCCTCTCTAGCCAAGTTATGTATTACCATACGAACATTCCTCTCTGGGCTACATGCCATAAACCCAGCACCATTAAACTCTAGAGAATGGTCTTAACATCTGGATTAAACTTACATAAAATATAGAGGAACACTTGAACCACAGGCAGCTGTTAGCAGGCGCCTTGACTATAAGCATCCCCCAGTATTCACAATAAAGAGAGGGTACTGGAAGGGCCAAATAAAATGGCCCATGGAACATTCATGTCTTCTCTATACTTCAGTCAATCTTTCACTTATTATCATTCACTGAGCAGCAGTGGCCAGGCTGAAATTAAAGAGATATATAGAGTAATGAGAGAGATAGTCTCCCATTAGAGACAGAAAGACATGTGCAGAGTATTATACATACAGAGCAATGTACACCAAAGTCCTCACTGAGAAAAGCCAAGACATTCCATCTGTGTGTAGTAAAATGGATAGTACTCCAATAAGTCTATGTATTTTTTCTTTGAAAACAAAATGATTTAACAGTTTCATCAGCTGACAACTTTATGCCTGACCTTGGGCCAAGCAGTGGGGAAATAATAATAATGGTTCACTGCATTACACTTTATTTAAAACTTTATGGTTTTCAGGATTTGGTTAACAAGAAAATGAAATAGAAGTTAGACCAAGAGTCAAAGGAGAAATGAATAGAAACAATGGATTGGAGAGTAGCCGAGAAAATTTTGAATATATTTTTTTGAAGACTCAGGATCATTCTGAGGACATTCCCCCATGATTGTCAACAGAAGTATCCTGATAAAAGGAGAAATAAATAATCATGTTTATTAGTATAAAGTACCTATTGTAGATTTCTGTACTTACTAAGATTTCTCAAGTTACTCCAGTAGATAATCATTACTTTTAAACTTTCTAGTCTAAAAGTGTTTGCATCCTCCTTCTTTCTATCCTTCCATCCTCTTCTGATTGAGGTATCTTCCCTCGATTCACTCCCTCTTTCTCTAGACATAGACTGCCACTTCCTGAGGCTGACATCACTCAGGTATTGACCTATTAAGCAGCTCCCATCGAGCATAAATTATAAGTAACAAATAGATTTAGTCCTCCCAGAAAATACTGACATCCCAAGTTTCCACCAACTCATTATTGACCTCAAAGACAGCAGTCTTTAGAAGAACCATTTGAGGGGCACCTGGATGGCTCAGTTGGTTAAGCATCCAACTCTTGATTTCAGCTCAGGTCTTGATCTCAGGGTTTTGAGTTTAAGCCCTGTATTGGGCTCCATACTGGGTGTGGAGCTTATTTAAAAAGAAGAAGAAGAAAGAAGAAGTAGAAGAAGAAGTAGAAGAAAGAAGAAGGAGAAGAAGAAGGAGAAGAAGAAGAAGAAGAAGAAGAAGGAGGAGGAGGAGGAGGAGGAGGAGGAGGAGGAGGAGGAGGAGGAGAAGAAGAAGAAGAAAGAAGAAGAAGAAGAAGAAGAAGAAGAAGAAGAAGAAGAAGAAGAAGAAGAAGAAGAAGAAGAAGAAGGAACCATACTAAAACATATGAAATTCAGAGAGCCTCTGCCATTTAGCCATATTCTCTGAACATCAACCTCTCCAGTCCCATACTCAAATCATTAGTTTTATAAGTAATTTTTCACCTTTGTAAGTGGTTTAAATTGGAAATCTTGAACCAGTTGGCTTCTGGTAAAAATCTAGGACCCCCAAATTACCTCAAAGTTAACATCTAAATCAGAATGCTCCTACTGTTCTGAGTCTCTTCCACTTTGTTTCTTTAATTTCTTCATTAATGTTAACTTTGTTTCTAAATTCTCCCCACAAACTATAAATTCAAATTCAGATAGAGTGTAAAGACCTCAGAGATTCCCAACATCCCTTGTTGTTTTTTCTTTTTTCTTCAAAACAAATGGCACTGGAAATTAAGTTGACTTTTTTTTTTAATTTAAAATCCCAGTGCAACTCAAACTGAAGAAAAGAAGCTATTAGTACTCAAGTAACCCAGAGGCCCCATTTGCAATCAACTGAAGAAGCAAATTGCTATTGTTTGCCTTGTCCAGTCTGGTTTAATAGGATTTTCCAATACATAAATTAGAGATCATGAAGAGCAAAGGCAGCATGTGAAAGAGATGGACGTGCTTCAAGATCTGTAATCTGTGTATCTGTGCTCTAGAAAATTAAGACAATTTTAAAGGAGCATCAGGAATGGGGTTAAAATTATTTATAATATAAATACAGATACAGATAGCTGTGTAGACAGCATTCAGCCAGTGACCTATATTCTGAATTTAAAATTGTAATCCAGAAACACTTCCAAATGATCTCTAAAAATAAATGGTAACTTTCATGAGTATTTCCATAATACCAGCTAAGAGAATAAAACATAAGATCTTTGGCAAACTGAGCAGGGATTGTCCCAGAAAAAAAAAAAAAAATGACTTCCCTGTGCCTCCTGAGGAGCACTTGTGTGATTACATATGATTATACACATGAAAGTAAAGGGTAAAATGTAATGCTCTCTCTCAAACTTTGTAGTGGGAGCTGCTCAATGAGAAGATTCTGGATAGCTGATCCAAGGGCAACAATAATGTCAGCACAAGAGATAAACAAAGGTGTCCTTAGTCTAGTTAAAATCTTCAAAACTGCAATCACACTGATGAGAAGATATGGCTTTATTCATTTTCTCAAAAAGAAACATGGATATTACTTTTTCCCCATTTAGGGACAAAAAGGAAGCAGAATGTGTACACTTTCCATAAAGGGATTCCCCACATTTATCTTCTCCTCTTTCTCCATTGGCCATGTTGAGAGCAGGGACTCTGTAGGAAGCATACCCCTCCAAGTTTACATGAAGGACTAAGTCAAGCAAAGAAGATGCTTTTAATTAAGAACCAAATGGTACCTGTAATTACCTCCAATGTTATAAATAGGACGAATAGACTGCCTGTGGCTTAAGTTGGAAATCATGAATCAGAAAGGTGGTTACCGCAAAGTTGATACAAATTTCTGGAGCCATCTAGAGGGGAAAGAAGGAGATAGGGAGGAAGGAAAAAAACACCAGGCTCGTTTTCTGAGCATCATAGTATGACAAGCGTTCTGCTACATGCTTTACACATATCATGAGTTATGATGGCATGCCTCTATGATGCAGTTCCAAAAAGACAGAGAGACCATTCAGGTTTTTAAAGACCAATCTAAATGGAAGAACATAGGGGCGCCTGGGTGGCTCAGTTGGTTAAGCATCTGTCTTCCGCTCAGGTCATGATCCTAGAGTCCTGGGATTGAGCCCTGCATGGGGCTCCCTGCTCAGTGGGAGTGCTCCTGCTCAGTGCTTCTCCCTGCTCAAAGAAGATCCCTGCTCAGTGCTTCTCCCTCTGCCTGCTGCTCCCCCTGCTTGTGCTCTCTCTCTCTCTCTCTGTGTCTTTCTCTCTGTCAAATAAAGAAATAAAATCTTTAAATGGAAGAACATGGTTACATTAAACTATAAAAAGAAGTATGGGTGAAAAAGGCATTTCTTTTCTTAAAGAATTGTTCAAGGTGATTATTTAACCTACTGAAATGTATTTGACAGGCCCAGGATTTGGAAAGACATTATTATTATTACTTTTACGGGTGAAAATTTTGCTCTTGCAGTTTGGATTTCCGGGAAAGCATAAGGCTTTTAGTTTGAACCTCTAGGGAGGCCATGTGAATTACGGATCATTGCTACCACAGCGTGTACATTTCACCTTAACTGACATAAAGGTAGGTAGGAAGAAAAACTGCCTGTATAAATATTTCCCACCTATATTTTAGAACTGATAAATATCTACAAAAACAGTGGTTCTTAAACATAGGATTTATTGGGGGTCCCCTGAGTGTGTGTTCATGCATGTACATCAAGTTCTGTTGCAGATCTGGGATGGGCCTTTTTGCAAACACACCATGTGATTCTGATAAAGATAGCTGGGCCCAGACTTTAAAAACATGCACCTAGAGTTTGGTGCTTGACATGACAGAATGACACTGGCCATAATTATTCTGATAGTCTGAAGACTGCTTTCCTGCTATGAAGTCAACTTAATCCATGTTGGTTGAAATACTAATTGACCCAGTGAAATGAGGGCTGACACAAAAGTCCCTGCGAAATAACATCAAGGTTACCAAGTAAGCTGTAATGAAACCCAAGTCATAACAACCCAAAATTTGGCTACAGACCTTCCCCTATTCATACCCACTTCAACCTTTTTCAAAAGGACGACATCTGTATAAATAGCTTTTATTAGAGCCTCCAACAGTGACAAATTATTACTTAGCAACAAAGTTGGAATTCCACGCTCTCCAGAGCTGGTGAGGAGTGTGGCCACTAGAGCGAGATCAGAAGCTTTCTGCTGCAGCAAGCCACACCTGTACTCACGGTGTACCCTGTGTTTCTCACTCCTTTGCTTGGCTCGGACGAGCTCTTCCACAATATCTTCATTGCTCTTGTTCTTTCTGTTCTGCTTTTCTGGCAGTTTGAAAAATCTCTCCCCCTACCCTGCTGATCCCTGTGGGCCAAGTAGAAACTTTCACGCTCTGCGTTTGGTTTTCTATTGTCTTTAAAGTCTCCCAATTCCACTTCTAACGGTAGGAATAGAAACGTCAAGATGTGCATACTTCCTGGCAAGAATGTCTGCCACCATTTCAAGAGAGGCTCCTCCTGCCCTGCTGACTCCTTTCGACAGCGCCAGTCTTGCTTTTCACACTCCTGTCTGTGCACTCATGATTCAGTGAGCACGCCCTTCACATCAGCACTAATGGAAAGCAGGCCTGTGCCCTGAGGAGATAATGGGCCAGCCCACCTGAAGAAATAAGCCTTCTAAATGCCTGAGGCAAATTGGTACCTGCCCAAGAAACCTCTCAGCAGGTAACACTGGGGAAGTCCCACCCAGTTAAATCAGACACGGTCCCTGCATTTCTACCCACATTTTTTTTCACCATTCTTAAACTTCAGAGCAGTGGAATGCATTCCAGCTAAGCTTATCTGGAAACTCTTGACTTTCATCTTCATGGAAAGAAAAGGATTTTGAAAAGAAACTTTAAATGAAACTTCAAACCTCATTAACCATCCCTCCAGGGGCAGGCTACTGGCAATGAATCACAAGACTACCCTGCCTAATGGGAAATGGAAGCTGACTCTGGGCTTGAAATCTTAGAGCCAACCTGGGCTGCGCAGCTCCTGCTTTCGGAGAGAGGCACTGTAGCCGACAGTTTGTGAGTGGGTTCCTCTGTGGTAGCCACAAGGCACCTTTAATGGGCAGGAGGAAAACTGGTTTTTATCCCTCTGCCAACTCTTTAAGATTTATTTGTATTTATCAAGCATTTCCATTTTATGTAAATAGAATGCATTAATGAGAAACTAAAGTCTTTCTTCACTATACTTTCTGTACCACATGAATTTCTGTGATCTCTGACCTTCCAGTAAATTGCAGCAATGTTGAGGAAAGACAAAGAGCCAAGAAACGTCCCGATAAGGTTAAAAAAAAAAAAAAATTATGCACATAGATGCAAGGAAGAATAACAATATTATATTATATTATAACCTTGTATTGTATCTCTTCCTTTTTTTGGAGAAACATCACAACTACTATCCTTCTATAAGCATCTACAAGCATCACCCCTTCTGCCCTGAAATATTTTTCAGGTATTAAATTGCAATTGTAATTATTTCTATAAGATAAACAAAAAAGAGCAAAGTGTGCTCTCTGGTAATGTTTTTTCTTTTAAACTAGATATAACAAATAATCTTCATGGGCTTATTGGGAGAAAACACAGTGATAATCCTCCCTTTCTTTCCACAATTACTAACACTGAATTCCTGCAACCACAGTTCTCTATCTCTGGTTTTCACCAGCTTGTCCTACAGACATCCTATCTTTTCACAGTCCAGCTCCAGCTGTGCCCCTGTCCACTTCATCATCAAAGTTCACCTTGGCTTTTCAAACACTTGCTTCCTAATAGTTAATGACTTTGCAAGATTTTTACAGTCATGGCAGACACATGAATTTCGGACAAACAAAATAATTAGAATAATAATTGTTACTATTTTTTAAAT
The DNA here is from genome assembly GCF_964662115.1 of Mustela nivalis. Lineage (NCBI taxonomy): Eukaryota > Metazoa > Chordata > Mammalia > Carnivora > Mustelidae > Mustela > Mustela nivalis. The sequence continues at coordinate 39,299,607 of NC_139024.1, forward strand.
ATTTATTTATTTATTAGAAAGAGAGAGAGTGCACACATGAAGGGCGATGGGCAGAAAGAGATGGAAAGGGAGATTCCAAACATACTCTGTACCAAGGACCCTGAGATCATAACCTAAGCCAAAACCAAGAGTCAGAGTTTAACCAACTGAGCCACCCAGGTGCCCCTGTTACTATTTTTTTTGAACACTTTGACTGTGCAAGCTATGTGCTGGCACTCATAACTACCTGGTTAAAGACCCACACATAAAAGTAGGTATTACACTCAATTCTTAACTAATGAAACTACAGAGAGGTTCAGTGACTTGTCTAGCTTCATATTGCCAATAATAAAAAAAATTGGAGATTCAAAATAATGTCTGTTTGGTAATAATGCCCATATTCTTAACCATTACACACAATCTTGTGAGTAGACAGAGGAATCCTCCCTCTTCTCATTTGCAACAAATCTTTTCTTAGACTTGACATTATAGCAAGAAAGAAAACATACATAGCATGGTATTTGACAAGGGTTTTTTTGTTTGTTTTTAACCATGGCCATGATTACTGAAGCTGCTGTTTCTGTTGCTAACACATCTCTTAATTACTTGAATACTATTAATTTTTTTAAATTTCATGTTTTATGAACAATAACATCCAGTAAAACTTTTTTAACACAATTAAATATGCCTATGCAAACGCTCAATAAATATCAGCTTTAGACATTCTAAAGAATAATGACTGATACCATTTCTTGTTAGTGCTCCATTGATATAAAATTGGCAAATATTCATAGAGAGCATCCATTACAGATGCCTACATTTGATTTTGACGTTTTTACCGCATGCTTTTTGTTATTGTTGTGTGTTTTGAAAGTTGATTCTAACCCCCACATCAACCCCACTGTAGTACCTAAACAGTGTTTTGCCCATAGTGGAAGTTCAGCAAGTATTTGATTTGACTTGAACCATTAGAGATACATTCATTCTCTAAAATGTATAGCAGAGCAAAGTAATCTATCCAGTGAGCTGTTAATCTGCTTAACCATCAATTAAGGGCACAGCCATCCATAACAAGAACCATTAAAGACTATTAAGTCATTTATCTTGAAGTCTGTAGTGGATTTCTGTTGGAAGACTTGGACAGCTCAAAGCATCTGCAATATGAGTGAATAGGTCAATAATCCATACATTAAATGGTCACTAAGTACTAAAACTCTTTGAAATGATAGGCCACTAGGGCTAAAACAGTTTCATTTATGGATATAAAATTCACTTTCAAAAGTCTCTAGATATGAATTTCCATGACAGATCACTCAAGATGTACTGAGAAAGGTATGTGTTCATTCATTTACTCAACAAGTATGTATTAAGCACCAGCAAAGCAATGTGATACAATTTATGAAAGATACAAGAAAAAAAAAATGTCCTTAAAGAACTTACCACCTAGTTGAAGTCTTATCTAAAGTCTTATCTGAAGTCTTATTATAACAATTATAAATCCACAATGTAAATTGACAGGATGTTTGGAAAAAAGCTTATTAAATTGAAAGAAGTTAATGTACCATCTGAGGTGAGCTTGGTTTGCTGACAAAGAACCACAAAAACTTTAAGGAGCAAAGGACATAGAAACTCACCTGAAATGAAGGGATCACATGGAGTAGTAGCAGATGCAGGATGCCTCCTCACAGTTTCCCAAGGCCTGTCCTAGTTCCCCAGAATGATCCATGACTACCACTGATGTTGTTAAAGCAAAATGGGGATTGTCAGTTCCATATAACTTAATTTTGCATAGTATCATGGTCCTTTTATACTTAAAGGCTTATATACTTATGCAGAAATAATTTGCCCATCTATGCATTTCCATTTAAGGGAACATTTACAGACATTATAATTTTCCCACTTCTCATGTCAATCTCAATATTTGTAAAAATAACCCCTTAACTGGAGTGATTAATGATCAGTGCACTCATTTCCCTGACTCTGCCTCTGGCTATGTGGTGTCTAAGAAAGCCTGTATCTTCACATTGAGCTAGTTAGTAGAGAGTGTCTTTAGAAATTTAAATTAAGAGACTAAGAAAGAATATAGATCAAAAAGATCTTGTGGATATAGGAGTAGAACACTGAATACAAGACAGGAGGATTGTGGAATGCTTTGTAATTCTTGCAAAACACAAAGATACAATAAAATCTGACCAAGTATAAAAGAAATTCAGGTAAAGAATGAACTCTGGACTTCCAATTCTAGCAATATGGCAGATAAATATACTAAAAATTCCTTTCCAAATGAAATATCTAGAAATACTGGATAAATACAATGAACACTCTTTAAAACATATACAGCTGAGATCATAAAATATAAAGGAAATACCTACAGGCAAGGGGAAAAAGAGAGAAGATAACTGAAAACCAGCATAACTGAAAACATGTGAGATTTGGCTTCATTGGGCATTTGCTCTTATCCACAAAGGACATATTGGACAAAATGAGAGCCTCCAACATAGGTCAAGTTGGATTTCTAGAAGAGAATAATGACAATTGAAAAGAAGGAATATCTGTAGACATTATGATTGAGATTCTCCAAAATTGAATTTGTAGGTAAATGAAACCCAAGACTTAATGACAACAATGGAAAACAAAAGGTAGTGATTGTTGTGGACAAAATGTATGTACCTCCCACCCAAATTCATGTATTGAAATCTTAACCCCCAGTATGATGGTATTTGGAGGTGAAACCTTTGAAAGATGATTAAGTCATTAAGTCTCATCCCTTTCATCCTATGAGGATACAAAAAGACTTCAGTCTACAAGCCAGATGAGGACCCTCAACCAGAACTCAACCATCTTGTCACCCTGATCTCACTCAGACTTCCAGACTCCAGAACTGTGAGAAATAAATTTCTACTGTTTATAAGCCATCCAGCTTATGGCATTCCATTATAACATCCTAAACTAAGACAGTGATGTAATAGCATTAAACATCCAGAGAAAATATCTGCCCAGAACTGTATACATAGCTAAAAAGAACAAGAGTAAATTAAGAAAACTGACTAGCAACATGGTTATCATTAAAGAATTTATAAAAGATATGCCTTAGGAAGAAGAAACATGATCCCAGGAGGAAAGTCTGAGAAGCACAAATCATGTATTTGCTTTCTGTAGTGAATAAAGAATCTGGCAAGTACATGGATAGATCTAAATGGATTATTTAAAACAATTTATTTGAGGGATACAAAAACAGGTGAGGACTAAAATACTGAATAACAATAATGTAGAAGATGGGAAGAGTATAATCATGTTTAAAGAATTCTAAAGTTATTTAACGATCATGAAGAAAATAGAGATGTTATATTTAAACTTTGGCAAATTAAGTGGACATACTATAATTTTATGAGTAATCACTCAAAAAATGTGTGTATAACTTCCAAAACAACGAGGATAGGGAATGAAACAACAACAACAACAAAAAAAAAAAATTCAAAAGGGTTTAAAAGAGGCAGAAAAAGAAAAAAAGAGAATATGAAGCAAAAAGAGGAAACAAATTAAAAATATTTTAAGTATAATAAATGTAAATGGCCTAATATATTCAGTTAATAAGTAAAAATCTTACACTGTGTTAAAAAATAAATATAGCTTTAGGCTTTGGACAAAAATCACATAAAACATATTACTCTGAAATATTTAAAATAAAAGGCTAGAAAAAAGAATATGTCACTCAGGTATTAGCCAAAAGAAAGCTGGATTAATACCAGAAAAAATAACTTTAAAAAACATTTTAGGGATAAGGGAAAGTTACTATTTAATAATAAAAGTTTTGATTCACAAGGAAGATTTATCATTTCTAAACTTGTAAGCACCTAATCTCAACATGTATGAGGCAAACAAACAAAAAAAGACAAAACTGCAATAAGTTGACAAATTCATCACAATTAGTTTTTTTTCTAATATTCTATCACCTTACTCATTTTCTCTCTGCTTTATCGATCATTTTCTGAGAGATGCATATTAAAATTTTCCACTATTGCAGGGGATTTATCAATTTCTTATTACAGTGCTGTCAATTTTTTAACTTGCCTCATCCTATAAATAAGTTCGCTTTAACTGACATATATAGAACTCTTGAAACTAAAGATACTTTATGATAATTAACCACATTATGTGCCAAAGGCAAATCTTACCAAATATCAAAGAATTATTATAATAAAGTCTGTGTTCTCTAGCCACAGTGCAACTAAATTAAAATCAATAGTTATCAATCAATAACTATAGACACAGAAATCATATCAGTTGTTGCTGGAATCTAAGGGAAAGAAGACTGATCACAAAAGGGGCATAACAGAATTTTGTGTGGTAACAGAAATAAGCAATATTTGATCTTGGTAATGGATTCGTAACTATATATTTGTCACAACTTATCAAACTATACACCTCCTAAAATAGATAAATTCTTTGGGGGGACAATGGTAAAATACTCCTATTTTGACATCTTACTGATGTCACTCTTCTCAAAATATTTTTCTAATACAAAATAATAGTCTATAAATTTTCTCATCTCAGTTATTAACCTAGAAACAAAAATAAAAAAATAAATTATTAGCAAACAAATCAAAATATTTAGGGGGTTTTTTGCTTAATCATTGACAAGTTGGGTTTATTCTGGAAATATCAGGCTAATGATTCAAAATACCCATTTTTGCTATGAACATACATCTTTTAGAACCTTCTTTTTTCTAAACAGTACTTGAGAAAAACACTTGAGAGATTTTTTTAAATAAAAATTAGTATAATTTATTCTTTTTTGTTATAAAATCAGTGTTTATTTTAGAACAATTACCAAGTTTAGATAAGCAAAAAAAAACATTAATTACACAATAATCTCTCCCACTCAGAGGAAGTCACTCAGAGAAGTCTAACCTTCTACATGTTTTCCCTCTTTGTTTGCTCATGTATTTCCTGCTTAATTTTCTTAATTTTTTTTTAAAACTGACACTCAGAAGTGACCCAAGTAATCCATTGATCCATCTTGTTCATGTATTTCCTGCTTAATTTTCTTAATTATTTTCTAAAAGTTGACTCTCTGAAGTGACCTAAATGATCCATTGATTTGGCATCATATATATACCTATATATAGATATCTACACTTTATGCCTCGATAAGGAAAATAGTTGTATACCAATACTATTACAGTCACACTAATTCCCATACTCAGAATACCACCAGCTTGAAATTCCTAATAATTTTATCTTTGAATTTTGTCGATGAAGGCTAATGAGACAATGGAGCATGTAGTGGGGCCTCCCACCACTCTCTACTTTTTGACCTTCCCAAGAAGGAGTCCCAGCTGCATGCTCCTCGCCCCCACTTAGCAACTGCTGCTGCCCTCAGGGAGCAGAAGTTGGACATTCAGCACCAAGTTGCAGGATAGGGCACAGGAGAACTGGGAGAGTCTGCACTTACCCTCCAAGTTTTCCTGTGCTTAATGAGGGAGCACATTAAACAGCAAACTAAAAAAAATAAGTCAAATAGTATGCAAAAGAAAAGAAAGAGTCACATGCTTGGTTTCTGAAAGAGGTCTACATTTTAATATTGTACTGGGAACCCACAAATTATAGTAGTAGTCAGCCCCATATACGTTATGTACTCATCCTCCTGCTACCTTCATGCCCACATTCCAAGTGCCAGCTATACTAATTTTTTTTTAAGATTTTGTTTATCTATTTGACAGAGATCACAAGTAGGCAGAGAGGCAGGCAAAGAGAGAGAGGAGGAAGCAGGCTCCCCGCTGAGCAGAGAGCCCGATGCGGGGCTCGATCCCCGGACCCTGGGATCATGACTTGAGCCGAAGGCAGAGGCTTAACCCACTGAGCCACCCAGGCACCCCTATACTAAATTTTATTTCATGTTCTAACCAGCCACACTCATGCTTTTCCTTGCTTCTACACACATCATTCCATCTGCTTATATCCTCCTAGGTAGACCTTCTCTGACCGCTGCCATTCCAGGGCCACCTGAGGTAATCCCAATTCATACTTGAACACAGTTTCCTTTTTCCCTGTCCAAGTGTTAATGCAATATACCGTCATTGCTTATTTGTCTCTCTTGCTACCCCTGTTAAACTGTAGGCTATGGGAGGTCAAGAACTGTGATTGTTTTTTCCCAGGGAACCAGCACAGGCTAATGACAGAGCCTTACATTTCTATAGCATGTTCTGAATTTCCCAGAACTTTCATCTATTTTCTAATTTCCTCAAACACACATACGCACTCACACATACACACACACACACACACACACACACACACACTCACCCCTTTGGCAGGCTTACATGATTTTTATTTCACAGATGAGGTAAAGAAACTACGGTGGAATTAAATGATTTGCCTAAGACCACATAGGTTGCATGTGGCATTATAAAAGTAAGAATAAAACTAATCATGTTCTGTATGGTGACTACATAACATAATAAAAAAACTAATAAAAAAAAAAAAACTAGCATTTACTGAGCACCCAATATATACCTGGCTCTTTTGGAAGGACTTTCTAAGTGTAACATCACTTTATACTCATCGCCACCACCCTGTTTTGGTAAGTGTATTATTAAACTACTTTGAAAGGAGGAGACTGTGAGAGGTTAAGAAACTCACCCCAGACTAAAAAACCATCCTGAGCTAGAACCAAACTGACAGCTTGCCATTTGGCTACAGAGCTGCACTATTTCCCAACATTTCATACTACCTCTTTCATGGAACTGAACGTAAGACATAGCTTCTGTTCTCAAAGGGTTTAATCAAGTATAGAAAGAAGATATAAATGTATATCCAGTGAGATATATATATATATATATAACAATATATAAAATATATTGTGTCCAAATTAGATCATAGATAATCAATGCTCTGGAAATGGAGAGAAGGTTTACTCTATTTTGTGCCTAGAACCTCCATGAGTGCAGGGACCACATCTGGCTTGCTCACTGTTACATCTCTAGGGCCTTGTAAAAATAACTGACATGTAGAAGGAATTTAGTAATCATCGGCTGAGTAAATTAATAGAACCAAATTGCCTGTTATCTCAAGTGCTAGAAGAAAAGGTCCACAGAGCAGAGAGAATTTAGGCTGACTTTGAATACTGACAATAACTTGGATAAGTGATGAAATGGTAGGAGAGCATTTCAGGTGATGGAAACACAGTTAGTAAGAACACATGAGGGCAGAAGCATACTCAGATAGGTTGTCATCTGACAATTTTGAAATGAAATGACAGATTCTTTGGGAGGACCAGTGTGAATATAGGTTGGAGAGGTAGTTGGGGCCCAATTATGCAGGAATTACATGGCAGAATAAGAAAGTTGGACTTTATTCTCTAGACTCTGGGGCATCTTTAAGTGTTTTGAATATGAGAATAGTGTAATCCAGTGTCATTTTCAAAAGATTAATATGGCAGCTGTGAATGGGATAAATAAAATAAGGATAAGAGTAAGATAGGAAGACAAAGAGGTTTTTATAACTGTGGAGGACTGAAGCAACAGAAACCTAAACATGGGTGATGGGAAGAGCTAAAGAAAGGCTCTGATTGATGAAACATGAAGGAATTACAGGACTTGACTAATGAATAGAAATGTGTTAATATTTCACTAGGATGTAAGCAAAATATGAAGGGTAAGGAAAGGCAATCTGGAAATTACCAATCATATTCCTAAAAGTAACAATATTACTAATGAGAGAATGTATTTTAATCTATAAACCCAATCCTTGGCAATAACCTTCTTCCAACTATACATTAGCACATCTTTCCAAATACATCTGTTCGATAGAACACTTCCCCCTCTCCCCAGAAATATCACAATCAGCTGCCTCTGCATGGAATGTGTGAGTCTAAGTTATGTTATTAAGAAGCTGATGTTTTGTTAACAAATCAAATTGGGTGGATGGCCACCTTATTTTACTTCTTTGTCTGTAATTGTAGGTATTAGTGCTATTATGGTGTTCCAGGTAAATAGCGAAATTCAAAATAAAAATATTGTCTTCATTTAACACAGGACCATTGTCTCTTAGTATGAAGATGTCAATCTGATTTTTAGACACTGCATAAGATACTGTTAGCATAGCAATATGTAATTTGTGACTGATTAGCCTTCTGAATTAAAAAAAAAAAAAGGTGGCAGCCAATGTTATGTTAAATTGCCACCTGATTTTCTGGCAGATATTTTATCTTATTTTAACTTCCTAAGTGTATGTCTGCATAATATAGAAGACACTAGACTTAGAATTTAACAATATTATTCTAATTTTTAATCTGATTTTATTATATTCCAGTGGATTTCAATTATATTTCCTTTTTTTAAAAAAACACAAGATGGGGCCCTAGTATCAGCATTCACATGGATTATGAAGACTTAATAAATTACTTTCAACGCACTAACCATTATACAAACCAAATATTATTTCCACTCCAAAAAAATGCTTTTCACTCTATCCTAAACACATAGAACCAAAATAATGTAAATATTAAAGCTTACTATTTTAAGGCACTGTTGTAAGTTTAGAGCATTTGGCAAAGGGAGTTTGCAGAGGAAGGAGTTTCGATAGCATTAATATAAAAGGACTTTCTATGTAAATATAGGTTTAGTTGTCAAAACATGGAGAAATTAGCCACATGGAGAAATTAGCTACCTCAATAAGAAGATGCAGACCTTTGCAAAAAGAGAAAGCAAATTATAGGGATCTTGGCTTAGAGACACAGAAATACAGCAATCATTGACAAGGTAAGAATTCAGTGGCCGAGCATATGTCAAAAATAACACTTATTAATACGCATCCATGTTCTTACCCACCTCATTTTTTTAAAAAATAAATGAATAAATCAGTTATCTCACATTCAGCTTCTCCTCCTCCCTCATCTCCTAAGGACTTAAAGTGGTCTCTTTACCAGAGTAGGTTATTCTGTATTACTCTGGAAAGTAGGTATAGCAGAGAAGCTTAAAAGTACCCTGTGCTCAGAAGGGTCTCATGCATGGTTTAATGCTCTACTGTAGCCATCTGGAAATTCTTAATAATTTTGAATAAAACCACACTTTTCCATTTTGCATGGGGTCTTGCAAATTATGTACCCGGTCCTGATTGTAGAGGGTGGAAAAATTGATAATCAGCAGCATTTACCACATGGCACACAAACAAAGTAGGCAGGACAAGCCACACTTGACAGATATCAGTGGTTAGCAAGTCAGGTCAAGGAAAATTTCCAGGAAAGCCCCAGAAGATACTTGGTAGGTCAAGTGGGCCCCTGAGAACCTGAAATCTGTTACACCTTCTACTACACTTTGCATTACCTTCAGGTCCCCCTTTGGAAAGCAGGGTGGATCTTTGGTATGGGAGAAACAACACTAATAAAGAGTGCAGACTTTAAATTTGTTGAAAATTTGCCTAAAATACAAAACCAAGATATCTTTCTACATTTAAGTTTTTTCACCATTTTTAGGTAAAGAGGTCAAAAGCAAAGTAACATTAGTGATAGAAAATGAAATTTTCCTCATTTTTCCCATCTAAATTCATATATAAATTTTGACACCCCCCCCCCAGAAGGAAAGTGGTATATGTTCAGAAAATGAGCTATTTTAGTTTCAAGGACTTGCCTTAACACACATGAATTGTTAGAGCAGGCAGTTTGTTAGGTTCTAACAGGATGCCTAGAAGTCAGCAAAGAGGAGTCATGGGCAACTAAGAGGGAGTCAGAGGCCTGTTGCGGCAGCAAAATAAAAATCACAAGAAACAGTTCAAACCAGATAGGCCCAAGATGGCTGACAAAATAGGCCAAAGTTCACATCATTCCTTTATTTGATGCATTAATACTAAAATCTCCTCCCTAAGATTGCCATGACAGGAAATCCCTGACCAAATAAGGAAGAAAAGGCAGCATAACCCATATTCCTGGAAGAGACCACCCTGTTTCTAAGAGATCCCTCCTCAAGTAATGGGTATTCTACCCATCTGTTAACAACTGTCAATGAAAGTAGGAAACCCAATTCCCACTGGGCACAGCTGTCCCTTGAGCTCACCAGCTCTTACATCTTGAAAGTGTACTTTCATTTTAGTAAACTTTCCTCTTATATTGCTCATCCATGGCCTTGTGTCTGTCCATAAATTCTTTCTCCTGGCAAGACCAAGAGCCTAAGGCAACATCCTTTGGATGGGCTGAGTAGAGGCCTTAGGCCCTGAGGTATCCCCAGTCTACCCGACAACAGAATCATCTATGAATATTTAGGTATATACACCCGAGTTTTAAAATCTATTTTGTTAAACATCCTGAATAAAAGATGATCAGAATACTGATTTTGAGGTTAGGGAGGGATACTGTGTTCTCCTCCAGCAGTAATCTGCACATGTAATAACCCTGAAACAGGTGTATCTGCAAGGATGCTTAGCATTAAAATACAACAATCCACAAAATAGGTAGCATATATATTCCAGAGCAGATTTTAAACATGTATCAGATGTATATGTATTTTTTCAGAGTTCCTTATAAAAACAGGAAATATTTGCTTCTCTTTAGAATAAACCTACTCAAGCATAACAGATGATGGGATTTCCCACTTAAGAAAATGTTTCATTACTTCAAAATAATATAGATAGCTATAAAATGCCCTTTTCTTCTCAAATGAAGAGGTAAACTCACTGGTATTAATCTTCCCCATCTATTTCTCTCTTATATACACCTTTCTTCACCAGAGAGTTCTATGATAAGTTGCCCCTTATCTTTAATTTAATACATTTGGTGGCCTCTTGTGCTCTGTTTTACTGAATTAGAAAACAAGGTCATGATAAAGAACACAAAAAGTCTGATGGAAAGCTATCTATCTATTGTTTACTTGGGAGTTCAAGGCCAAGAGTAACTGAGATTGACTTCACCCAAATGCAGTAATGGGTATTAAGCCCATAGTGTTGCACTTAGCATATAATAGATGATCAGACTGTTAATCACTTCCATTACTTTGGCCCAATCATGAAAGGATCTTGCCAGCAAGATCTCCGCTGAGACGTTAGTGCTCTCTCCACTGCCCTTTGGAACAACTAATCTGAACCAGGATTCTTAAGAAAGCTGGTCAAGGATGCCTAAGAATATCTGGAACAAAAGTGTTGTTTGAAAAGTTAATTTGATTATAAAGGGATAAGTGTTTGTGTCATGGTTTTAAGGTAAATATCAGCTTATCATTTATTATAAAGTTTTCTAATTTTTCTATCTATAGAAAAAACATCATGAATGCATATACCATGCTTATCTGGTTCATTATCATATCCCAGCACCTAGGATAGCACATAGTAGGCCCTTAATAAATATGTATTAAGTGAATAGGCAAATCAAGCAAAAGGTGAATGGAGACATTTAAAATCACATAGCCCAATTCACTTTACAGTGGCCCAGAGAGTTGCCCAAGGTCGATGGAATATGAAGCTAACCCTAAAAGTAATGGATTTCTATGTCCCACTGCACAGATCCCTGAATTATTAGCACTTTCTCCAACGAAATAACATGCACATAATTTTCTTCCCAATTATTCTGGCTGAGGGATATACAAAAGGTTTCAGTGGGTAGAAGATTTATAGCACAGCTTCTGGGAAAACCTAGAAGCACCATGGGGCAAATGCAAAAGGTCTTATGATAATTAAATCAAGAAACCAAGGGACCCCTGGAGGTCTGCACAGTAGGCACAGGGACGGCCCTCCTAGAGGAAGGCACTTTTGCTGACGTCCATTATATAAAAGATCCTTAGGCAAGCAAGAATGAAAGCAAATACAAGAAAGGAAAAATGCCTATGGTTTCCTATTGTTTCCGAGGTTCTCTTATACACTGACCTCTAACACACCTTTTAGCTCCACTGAAATATTTTCTTCTCCTATTATAACTAGGTGGACAATTCACATCCTAAAACTCAGATACACTACCAAAAAAAGAAAAAATGCAACTTCTTTTGTATCCCTGTAGCTGAACTAAATCTATCATGAGCACCTCCATTTCGCTGGGAATTTTGAGAAGGGGGCAGGTCAAAATGGAAACAATTGAAGAAGGAATTTTAAAGTAATGAATTCAATACTTCTCTGTCTTTTAAACTTATTTAAAAGAAGTACTTAAAGTCTTATTTGGAAAAATACTCAGTCTCTCAAGTTTTCTGTATGAGATCGCACATTATGAAGTAAAGATGGCATGTGAGTATAAAGAGTAAATTACAAGTCCTCATTGTGATGGGGCTGGGGATAGGGCTTGATCTATAGATGGTCCTCTGGGTCCTGTCACTGTGGCAGCACTGGGCCGTGAGGGCCTGTACTGTGACCACCATGGGGTGGGGCTTGGGGGATAGACACTGTATTAGAGCAGCAGCTAGAGTCCATGATCAAGATTATGCATCTCTGGTTGAGAAGGGCCCTCTGATTCCTGCTGGCCCATTGGATATCTCTGTGTTTCCCAGCAGAGCCCATGGGAACTCTGAGATCTTCTGCATTTCACCCACTGGCTTTGGAAACTGAAAAGTTCCAGATATATCCTTAACTCATAGCTAAATCACATCCTGCCACCAACAGCATCAACTTCAACGCATTCCTACTCAGATAGATTGGCTGCCTCCTCAGGCTACACCCACAGAAGTAGGATACTCTGTTTCCTATTTGGTGAAGACATCCTAAGGCCATATTCCCCTTCTCTACCCTAAGGATGTATATGTTCTAGAAGGTATCTGCCTTTACTTTTTGTAGGGAATCATGACTGAAGGGGAATGAAAAATACATTGATTTCTATTTCCAAAAGTTTATATCCATTTAACTATAATTTCAGAGAGTTCAAAAGGATGTAGGTCTGACTCCTATGGCTTTGGTTAGACATTGTTCAAAGATGAAGCTACTCTATATTAGAAAATTCAAAAATAAATAACATAAAATAACATAGTAAAAAATCCTATTAAACGTAGTACAGTGAACTCTATTTAATATCTCTAAGTCATAACTAAGCCTTGATTTATCTATAAAATATGGATAATAACACCTGCTTTGCCTACTTCACCTGGGTGTAAGGAAAGGAGTTTGACAGACATAAAGTGAAAAAAATTAAACTTAAGATAGGAAATCCATAAAATAAGTTTTTATCCTTGAGTTCCAACCCTATTACATAATGGGAACTCACTAAATGCATGGCAAGAAAAGGCTGACCAAACATACCCTGACAACCTCTGAAGGATCAAGCAGCAGTGCCAATCACACAACATAAAGCTTGGTGGGGTATATAAAGGTGTTATTGTTGAACCAGACTTTTTATGTGTTCTTTGTCTTCTATTCATTTAAAAAACCACGTTTACATGAGTGTGGTTGAAAAGGCTTGCTGGACAGAAGCAATTTAATGGAAACGTGTGTGTGGAAAAGGTTTGATTGAAGTGCATATAGCAATCCTTTAAGACTGATTTAATAGAGAGAAATGCCTGCCAGCATCTGGAGCCCTGGACTGGAGTGGCTCAAAGCCACAGATGCTACAAACATTTCAGGAGCCTTCTGCTTGCTAGAAATTGGCTACATTTTGAATCAAATCATTCTGCAGAGCAAGATTATTCTGTAGTAGTTCTCCCAGCATCTGGAACACTTTGCCAAAAATGAATGCATTTTTGTAAACCCAAATCCACAGCAAGTGATACAGGGGAGGAACTCCCCCCAAAAATGAGCAGGAACACAGAAGGACTGAGAAACACACGTGGCACACCATGTCCAGCCTAGAATGAATCTTCTTCCAGATGCAGGTCTCTCTCATTTCTAGGATTGCTGCAGGGTCCATATGTCCTAATCCCACTCTCATGTATCCAAAGAGTAAATTATCCATTTACCCTTTCATCTATAATGTCGTCTATGAGTTTTTGTCATGGCTAAATAATCAAAGCCCTTAAAAAATGAGAAAAGTTTAACAATCTAGAAAAAGCTCTTCGGTTAATTGTGACTTTCAGATGGCTTCTAACTCAGCCAGAACCAGTTTCTCCCATCTCACCAGCTGGATGATAAGCATAACCAGTAGCCTGTGCTTACTTATGGTCCATGAGCTACTTTCTCATGCATTGCCTAAGGTTATCTTCCCCCAAATCCTGGCATAACAGCAATGTAAGCATCACTATGCCAGATGGAGAGAAGGATTCAGAGATAATATGCAGAAGATATACTCATCTGGTATGGAAAAGAAAGAGCCATGACAAAAAGCCAGATCTCCAAAGTCTCAGATGAATCCCTTTGCCTTTTCCCAGGACTTCTTAATCATAGGTATTTTGAAGTTTATTAAAGAATATGACAGGGGGCCATGATTCTTTCAGCTGTAGTCCTTGAAATTGATAAGTTTTCTTAAACTATTTTTAAAAGTTAGATATTTCAAACTGCGAAACCAATGTTCTCACCTACCCTTTGTTCACATGATTCCCTGCCAGCCCCAGAGAAGATGAGCAGCCATCATTTGTCTCTGTGTTTAAAATGTTCAGAGCTATCAGTTATTTTCATCTCTCAACACAAAATACAGGTACAGGTAAATATTAGGATCCTGCAATAGTATTGATTAGCTGTTACCAAAATAAAATTTGTAATTTATGACAATATAAGATTCCATCTGACCTCTGAGAAGAAGAGAAGAAAAAAGAAATGTTCATCTTATAAAACAAATTGTATATGTCATGCCTCCAATAAGAGCTATTTTATTTCTAAAATGTCAAGGTCAGGAAGGCCCAGAGTGGTTCCTGGTCTTCCCTTTGAAGCACCACTACAACTGGCCAAAGTAACTAAATAAGACTTTGGGATGGCACCAGTGCAAATGCCTATTTTTCCACCTTCTAGATTTTTATAGAAAACAAAATGTGGGCAAATCTATATTCATTAAAGTCATGAGAGAGATTGTTTAATCCAATTTTGCCAGATACTCAGAGACCTAGGTTGAAGGATGCATAACAGGTCAATCCATGATTCTCCTTCTGGAAAAGCAGACATCAGTAAGGAAAGTCAGGAGGACAATCTTAAAGAACTGAACAAGAAGCAGATGCTGGATGCAAAGGGCTGCTTATAGGGCACTTGTGACATCTGGAGTCCAACAGTGACATCAAGAGATGCTCCTAATGTTGCCAGCCATGCCAAAAGAAGGACTGGATTGAAGGTTTAAATTTCAAAGGAAAACGTAAATCGTTTAGAAAAAAATATATAGAATAATATCATTTTGATCTTTGAACAGAGTGGATTCTTAAAGGAAAGACTAAAGGCATAAATCATCAATTAAAATATTAATAAATGTGACTGATTTAAAATTTCTATGTATGCTCAACAAAAGACATCATTTAAAGGGAGAAATGACAAGCCATGCACTTAAGAAAACTATTTGTAATGAATATAATAAATACAAGATTCATATCCAGGATATAGATATAGAATTGCTACAAATCAATAAGAAGAAGATAATAAACCCCAAGAAACAAAGGAAAAAATAGATAAATTGGACTTCCTCAAAATTAAAAAACCTTTTTTTTTAAAAGATTTTATTTACTATTTGAGAGATCACAAGTAGGTGGAGAGGTAGGCAGAGAGATAGAGGAGGAAGCAGGCTCCCCGCTGAGCAGAGAGCCCAATGCAACTCCATCCCAGGACCCTGAGATCATTCATGATCTGAGCGGAAGGCAGAGGTTGAACCCACTGAGCCACCCAGGTGCTCCAATTAAAAACCTTTTGCATCAAAGAACATTATCAAAAGAAACCTACAGTATAGAAGACAATATTTGCAAATTATATATCTAATGATGATTTAATATCCAGAATATATAAAGAACTCCTACAACTCAACAACAAAAGATAACCCAACTTCAAAAATTGGTAAAGGACTTAAATAGATATTTTTCCAAAGAAGGTACACAAATAATCAATGAAAAGATGCTCAATATCATTAGTCATTAGGAAAATGCAAATGAAGACTATAAAGAAATACCACTTCATACCTACTAGGATGGCTATAATTTCTTTTTAAAATGGAAAATAACAAATATTGGAGAGGATGTGGAGAAACTGAAACTGTTGTACATTGATCATGGGAATGTAAAATGGTCCATTTTCTATGGAAAACAGTGTAGCAATCCCTCAAAAACAAATTCTAACCCATATGACCCAGCAATTCCACTCCTAAATATATACCCAAAAGAATTGAAAAGAGGGACTCAAACAGATGCTTGTGTGTCAGTATTCATTGCAGGATTGTTCATAATAGCCAAAGGTAGAAACAACCTAAGTGTTCATCAACAAAAGAAAGGACACATAAAATGCAATATATGCATACAATGGAATATTATTCAGCCATAAAAAAAAGAAATGAATTTCTGATACATGCTGCAACATGGATGAAATTGAAAACATTATGCTAAGTAAAATATGCTAAATGCAAGAGGACAAATATTGTATGATTTCATTTATATGAACTATCTTAAGCAGGCAAATTCATAAAGACATAAAATAGATGAAAAGTTACCAGGAGTTGGGGGAAGGGTGGAGACAGAAGGAAATTAAAATTGCCTGATGGGTACAGAGCTTCTGTTTGAGATGATGAAAATGTTCTGGAGACACAATAATGGTGATGGTTGTACGACACTATGAATGTACTTAATGTCACAGAACTGTACATGTAAAAATGGTTAAAATGGCAAAGAGTATGTTATTCATATTTTATAGCAATAAAAAAAAGTTGACAGGGGAAAATAGATAATTAAATCAATTGGTAAATGAACAAAAACATATGAATAGAAATTCAGAGAATATGAAGCCCAAATGGCCAATAAACATGACTAGATGCTCAGTCGCATTAGTAATAGGGGGAGAGGAAATTAAAACCATAATATAACACTATCTCTTATTCATCAGATAAGAAAACATTAAATAGTCTGACAATCACAAATACTGGAGAGCATGCAGAGCAACTGGAAAGTTGACACACTGCTAGCGAGAATGTAAATTAATATTCACCACCTTGAAGAGTAATTCAGCAATATCTAGTCAAGTTGAAGCACAAATCCTAGAACCTAGCAATTCTTCTTCTAAGCATGTATTCTAGAGAAATTCTTGCATATATACACAAAAAGCCATGTGCAGCTGCTCTCATAGCAACTGTCAAAAACCAACAACAACATGAATGTCAATCAAGAGAAGAATGAATAAATTATTTGTAGTATATTCATATAATGGGGAACTATGTAGCCATGAAAATGAGTAAACTAGAATCATGCATATTCACATGGATGAATTTCACAAACATAATGTTGAGCAAAAATTGGGAAATTTCAGTAAAATAGACTGACTATTCATAAAAAACATTACAATATGACAAGCCATACACCATTTTCCTTCTACATATTTATCAATGTACCCTATATATTACTGTCTTTAGTAAAAGAATAAGATGTAAATGGGAATAATAATTACCAAATTCAAGATAAGGGTACCTCTGATGGGGAGGGAATAATAAAAATAATAAAAAGACTGAGAAGGGTAGCCCATAAACTCAATAACCAAATTCTGGGAAAATAATTCCATAAAACCTGAAGAGTAGACATAAGAAATGGAAAGAAAAGCGTATATTTCATTCACTCTCAATTTCCTTTCTTGTGTTTTGAGGGTTTATGCCTGATTTATTTTTCCTCATCTAATTTCTTTAAGTGCCTCATTCCCATAAGCCATATAAAATTTGTGTTTATAGAGGTAGGGCCCAGATATGACTAAATAAATGCTTCACCATTAAGTGCCTGTACTTGAGGCTATAGGAACTCTGTACCCTATTTCTAGAGTTCAGCACACTCATCCTGGGTGAGTTAAAGTATGCTTCACAATACTCTACCTATCTTTCCATGTGTTGAGTGAAGAAGCAGGAGTCAGGGGTGCCTGGGTGGCTGAGTCAGCTACGTGCCTGCCTTCAGCTCAGGTGATGATCCCATGGTCCTGGGATAGAGCTCCATGTCAGGCTCCTTGCTCAGAAGGAAGCTTGCTTCTCCCTCTCCTCCCTGCTCATTCTCTTTCTCTCTTTCTCTCTCTCTCTCAAGTAATAAATAAATAATCCTAAAAAATAAAAAAAAAAAATTAAATTAAAAAAAAAGCAGGAGTCATTTTCACATTCTCCTTGTCCAACAGCTTCACACATGCCTGAATGCAATTATTATATGAAAAGAAACACCAACATATAGGAAATGGAAAAGAACACTAAGTAGATGCCCATAAGAACTCACAAAATTAGCTATCCCAACCCCTATATTAATGTAAATATCACCTATATCTAATAGAAAATCTTTAAGGTAGATTTATCTACCTAAATCTTTATCTTCCAGGTAGCAAAAGAGTAGTTTATTCCATTTTACTAACAGAAATAAAACTTGGTTAAGAGGCTTGACTCACATCACATGTCAGGACTTGATAACTGGAGAAAATATCTCACTTAATATGTGTAACAATTGTATTATCAAATTAAATATTAATAGTTGCTATTATCATCACTATTATTATTCTCAGGAGCAGAATCAGAATGGGAAATCAAATTGCATATTCTTAATTCCTATGTGGTTTCTGGCACATGGTCCCATCTCCATCAGTGATATTGTGCCCTTATCCCGGTCCAGAATACAAAAATAAATCCATTTCTACTCAGCCTCCTTGGCAACAGGAGTCCCCAGTAGCAGTGCATTGTATCAACTCACCTTATTGAGAAAATGGTCACGAAGGCTTCTCTTCATGTATTTTGAATTTTTCCATCATTGAGGAAATATTCACTATACATAATTGCATGCTTTCTAATACTGCTTTCCTTCAAATTGGATTTTCCCCCCATGGATTTTAAAGCTACTTCCAATAGAGAAAAGTAAAAACAGTTGTAATTTCAGCAATTTGCCATTTTCCTCCTTTTGGGATAGTTTTACTCATTGTATTTGAAGAATAAATAACTAAATGATCTTGAAATATTTAATGTGAAAGAGATGCAAAGATTTTTCAACACAGGAAAGCACCTCTAATATGCCATAAAAGGTCGCTTAAAAAACAGAACACTTTTTAGTAGATACGTAAACTCCTATATAACTACCAGCACTTGCCATTTCCTTATTCCTGCCCTATAATGAGCCAGTTCATGTTTATTGGTGTTCAACTTGGTTACTAGTGCCACTTAATATAATCCCATATGGTTAAGGCTTTGAGAAGCTCCACACACAAAAAAGTAAATCAAACGGGAAGGGAAAGCAGCAGAAGGATAATGTAACTAACAGCCAATCTGAGGCTGAGACAGAGAAGTGTGTCTTCTCAGATTGCGGAGATTTAAACATGCCATGAAATACCATCAAGCATCCTGCAGAGAGCCGACATACTGCTTTTACATAACTTCACATTTCTAAGAACTGCAACAGTCCAAAGAGTCACATTTTTTTTCAGTTTAGGCATTCACCGTTCAGTCCATCAGGCTTTCCATTGACCTAACTGGAGTCACATAAACCAGAAGCATTCCCTATAAGGAATCAAATTTCGAAGACTAGGATTATTTGGGGAACTATATTATATTTGTATTGCAGATTTATAATGAGGGTGTGATCCCCTCACTCCACATAAGACTTAAGAGTAGTTTTAGAACCCATCCCTGACCTAAGGATCCTCATATCGCATTTATTTGAAAGCTGGTCTTGACCAAATCCATGGGTATCAAAAGCTGTGATCATTTAAAATATCAGCTTTCCCAGCTACTAAAAATAAATTCCAGAAAAGGACTGAGAGGAAACCACATGTCACTTTGAATACTTATTAAAACAAAGAGACTGGAAAACTCATCTGAGTTTTTGGTAGTAAGATAGAACCCTTTTAGTAGACTTGCTTTCTGAGAATCACTCCCAGGGCATGATTAATAAAACAGTAACAAACACTGGCACAGCACTTAATACAGACCAAAAACTGATCTAAGTGCTTCACATGGATTAAATCATTTGGTTTTCCTAACAACTCCTTGAGGTATAGTCTACTAATATCCCCCATTTACGAATAAGAAAACTGAGACACAGAGAGGTTAAGCAATTCATGCAAAGCTGCACAGACAATAAGTGATACAGGTAAGAGTCAAACTCAGAAAACCTAACTCCAGAGTCCATAATTTTCACTCGGACCTACTGTGGCAGAGCACCCTGCTATCTATGAATCAAAATACAACCTAAGACATTGAACCAAAAATGAAAGCATGAATTAAATAATTAATCTTTTCATTATCCTTTGGTTTTTCCACATGCTGGAATTCTGTTTTTCATTCAACACACATTTATTAAGGATCTACCTTTTGCTAGGCATGATCCTAAGAAGTGGGGATAGAGAAAAAGAATAGTTTTAAAGATGCTCAGAGTCTACTAGGAAAGAGACAAAATAAATAGATAAAAGAGGGGGAGAGAGAGCAGCTCAGGGTGCCATGGAATAAAATACTTACAATATGTGTCCAGTGCTAAAACTGAAATGGCAAAAGACATGCTAACCTTGAAAAAAGAAAAGAAAGAAAAGAAAAAAAAATTCTCTTCACTGATCTTTTTTGAAAATCAAAATATAGCCTTCCTGTGTCCCACCTCCCACTGCTACCATCTCAAGAGCTTGAGGTTTATGGCAGTTTACTGTAACATTTTTCTTAGCCTTGAGTTAGAATTCCGATATTGCCTTTCTGGTTTTTATATTCCCTTTGATATTCTAAAGCCAGTGTGAAAGTTGACTTTTAAAATTCTCCATTGATAGCAAAGGTTTGTTGCGCTAGTGGCTTCAGACAATGCAGGGACCTAAAACCCAGCACAAGACTATCCACTCCACCAGGTCTGCCCACTATGAGGGAAATCATTAAAATTCATGTGCCAAAGCCCCAGTCTTGCAGAATATTTCTTTGTAAATCAAGACTGTACAGCTACCAAGTTTCTTCACAAAACATAGACGGGCTTCAGGAAAGAAACTGAGGTGACCTGAACTAAGGAACAGGAAAGACAATTGTCCTGGGAGGACAACTTGAGTCTGGTCTTTCATAGACAGCAGACTGATTCTGCTTGAATTAAAGCCATGCCTTTTTTTCTGACACCCTCCACCTTGGGCTAACTGCTTGAGGCTTCAGTTCCAAGTGAGACCAGAATAACTTTCTTTCGGGAGGGATTAGGCCACAGCCTGAAGCTTCCTATGCTGATTTTGAAATCCTCACAGTCATTTAGAGGATGGCTTCTTCCATCTGTTCTGCTTCCCTACTCCACACAAAGGCCTGGATCTCCCTCCTTACCCGAAGGAGTTGCACCTGTCATGAACTAAATCATTTTAGGTCTCTTTCCTATAATTAAACACAGCCTCATTAGCTGTTTAGATTTTATCAATTTTAAACAGGAAGACAGAACAGCACATAGGACCGATTGGCTCCTGCCCTCTACTAGGTGTAGGGGCTCGAGTCATTTGCTATTCTTTGTCTCAACTTCTCTATCTAGCAAATGACAATAGTCCTTATTAATGTCAATTTATAAGAGGCACTGGTATACATTCTTTAAAACTACATTCACTGGCTCTCTCTGTTCCTGAAATGTTTCTTTACAGGTTTCTCCTGTAGAATTGGAATCAATTTTCATTTCCTTCTGCTCCATTGCACCCAAGCATCATCAGAAGTTTATATAGTTTCCTGTAATATGAAAGTGCTGATCTGGTGGGCACTTCAAATGACCAGGAATCAGTCCTGAAGCCTAATTCCTTTTTAGCCTCTGGCTAAGTCAGCTCTTACCTCATCTCCCCCTATTCCCTCTAGCTTTTAAAATTCATCCACCAATTATTTATCAGTCACCTGGAATTATAACAGATACCAGGTAGTTACCAAGGAGAAATAGTGCATATGGTCAGCCCTTGCCCACAATGATCTTAAGAAGGAAGATGGGCAGGGAAACTTCCCAGCACAAAGAGCCCCAGCCTGAACCTGGTTCACAGAGCAACACTGACTTGAAAGAGAAAATTCTTAAGCAACTTTGACTTTTCCCCCATGCCCACTCCTAGCTCCAGTTCAGATCATATAGGAATAAGATTATGTCCTGAAGGTCAGACCCAGAAAGCAAAGCTATTTCCCAAGACAGAAACATATGACCTCCATTGACACCTTCTGATGGGATAGCACTGTTGTGATGTCTTCATTCTTATCTAGCAACTTTCTTGAGTTTTGTAGATCAAGTTGGTCGCTACATGGCCCAGTTCCCATGACTGGAAGCTTTCATGTGGCCTTTTTCCAAAGTCTTTATTCTGATCATTTGCCTCAACTAAGAAAGGGACTAGGAGTTGTTCACTCCAAGACACCCCAAAGGGTAACTCTGCACCTCCAAACCAAGCTCAGCAGGGAAAGCAGTACACTACACATACAAGGTCATCCTGAGCCTTTCAGGGCTTGCAAAGAGCTGCTGACCTCACTGTACCCACCAATACGACCTCTATCACACACACTCCTGCCTTTCTGCTCTACTCTGTTCTTCTGTGTCCTTGAAGTCACTCTCCCACCACTCCAAGTCCAGATTGCTTTCCTGACATACTATCTTAGTAGTGATAGCTAACACTTCAAATGGCTTACTATGTGCCAAGTACTATTCTATATATATGTATAGCGTGCATGTGTGTGTATATGCGTGTACACATGATTTTCAATCTTCACAATAATCCGATGAGCTAGGGTCATTTTTTTAGGACACTTTATAGATTAAGAAACTGACACACAGAGATGTTAAATAACTTGCCTAAGGTTATACAGTAAAAGAGCCAAGATTTGAAACTAGACAGTCTGCTTCCAGAGTCCACACACTTAACTCTATGCTAGGACCCTTTCCAAGGGAAGACTACTTATAGAAGATCAAATGTCATTACTTCTTTTGTTTTTTTATGAAGTCTTATTTCATATATATATTTATTAACATAGAATGTATTATGTGCCCCAGGGGTACAGGTCTGTGAATCATCAGGCTTGCCCATTTCACAGCACTCACCATAGCACATATCCTCCTCAATATCCATAACTCAGCAACCTAACCCTCCCCCCCACCCCCAACAACCCTCTGTTTGTTTCATCAGATTAAGAGTCTCTTATGGTTTGTCTCCCTCCCAATCCCATCTTGTTTCACTTTTTTCCCTCCATACCCTCCATGATCCCCTGCCCTGCCTCTCAAATTCCTCCTATCAGAGAGATCATATGATAATTGTCTTTCTCTGATTCACTTATTTCGCTTAGCATAATACCTTCTAGTTCCATCCACATGGTTGCAAATGAAATGGCATTACTTCTACAAATTGTTTAACAAATCCTGCATAAGCTCATACATTGTTAAGGGGACACAACGTCATATTGCTATTTAAAATTTTGCTATGTTCTATTCAAACGTGTTTTCAAAACATGCTTTTTTTGTTCAGGAAGACTTCAATATAATTTGTGAATAAAGAGAAATGGTTTTAAAGGTCACCGTGGTAGTGTCTTAATGGAATAAGTCAAGATCACTTCTCAGCCAACTGCACCTCCTTCTAGCAGATAG
This sequence comes from Mustela nivalis, assembly GCF_964662115.1. Classification (NCBI taxonomy): domain Eukaryota; kingdom Metazoa; phylum Chordata; class Mammalia; order Carnivora; family Mustelidae; genus Mustela; species Mustela nivalis. The sequence continues at coordinate 39,323,135 of NC_139024.1, forward strand.
CAAAATCTTATAAATAAATCTTATTTATCATCACACATTTTGAGACTTTGGTTCTACACTGTAAAATGGAGGAAATATAAAATGTTAAATGATAAAGACCATAAAATGATATATGTAAAATGACAAAGAAATTCTGGGGCAGCTGAGTGGCACAGTTGGTTAAGAGTGACTCTTGGGGGCACCTGGGTGGCTCAGTGGGTTAAGCCTCTGCCTTTGGCTAAGGTCATGATCTCAGGGTCCTGGGATCGAGCCCCACATTGGGCTCTCTTGCTCAACGGGAAGCCTGCTTCCTCCACTCTCTCTGCCTCTCTGCCTACTTGTGATCTCTCTCTGTCAAATAAATAAATAAAATCTTTAAAAAAAAAAAAAAAAAGGAGTCTGACTCGGTTTCAGCTCAGGTCGTGATCTCAAGGTCCTGGAATCGAGCCCCACTTAGGACTCCAAACTTAACATGGAGTCTGCCTCTCCCCACTCTTCTTCTGCCCCTCTCCCCTGACAAGTGCATGCTCTCTCTCACAAATTAATATGTAAACTATTTTTTTTAAAAGTATGAAATATATGAAGCACTGTGTAAACAATAAGCTTCATGTAAACATAAGTTTTCATTAAAGACAAAATGACAACATTTTTAAAATAGAAAATTATTTCTTGCTAATTAAAAAAAAAAAAAAAAAGCCATGACAAGGCTTCATGCTGGCAGATGTGGGACCTAGCTTTTTGTTCTGGTATCTTTCAAGATAGAAAATAAAAGAAGATGTAGAGAGGAGAGAATAAATTAATCCTGAAAAATCTTGAGAAACTAGCTATCAGGGAAACCATCAGAAGAATGATTCTTAGGATTAGCAGTCTGTGGAATGCAGGAGAAGGATAGGCCTTCTCTTTCTTGATCTTTAGTAGTTTCCCTCTTAGGCTTTCTTTTAGGACTACTTTTAGGAAACAAGAGAGACCACTGGCACAAAGTCAAAGAACTTCAAAGAAATTCAAATAAATAAAATCTTAAAAAAAAAAAAAAAGAAACAAAGAAAGAAAGAAAAGTTATATAAGAATTTATATATTTTAAGTATTACTTTAAACCATGAATGTCCTTCAAGAAGTCAACATTGAGCTGATCTACTTCATAGGTCCAGTTGAAAGGAGATAGACTCAGTAACTTTTTATCTCTTAGGGTCTGGATCTACCTCGTCCACTTCTGTATTTAGCAATTAGCATAGTGCCTACCACAGAGAACGCCCATTTTATAAGTAATTAAAAGGAACAGAATCAGACTCAAGTCCTGACTTTGTCATTAACTAATGTTATAGCTCAAATTCGCTAAGCCTCTCTCTCACTACCTGTAAAGTCAGGATTAGAGAGTCTCTTGCTCCCTTTATTTCCAAAAATTCTGTAATTCTATTGTTATCATTAGAAACCAGATACCTAGGAGAAAATTAAAAGTCCCTGAAGCACTGGTCTTTTCAATGTAAACCTACTAAGTATAAGTATGAAACTAGAAGTCTTACTCAATGAATAAGGCCTAATGTACAAGACAGTTTGTTTACCTTTACCTGTTATCCAGAGCACACATGAAATAATCATTTCTGGAGAAATGGCTAGAAGAGGGTATTTGAATGAGGATCACATCTATCATCACGATATACAAATAACTCAAAGCACAGATCCTACTGAGAGCTGGTTCTTTTTAGGCAAATCCAACATTCATATAAATTCATTATCACCAGAGGTATTTATAATTTGTCCAAATATCATGAGCACAATATGAAATAAGAACAATACAAAATGAGCAGCATTAGCTTAGCTTTGGTCCATGAGAGATTGCAATGTAGGTCTTTCTAAACAACAACATGAGATTAATGGGGCATCCGGGGACTTTAATGACAAATTCAAAATAGGTATAAGCCATGCAATCTATGGTATGGTAACTGGCTACAATTAAGTTGAAAAAAATTCAGTGAACTGATAGAGTCCACTCCTAAATAACAGCAATTAAAAGTAGAATTCAGGAAAAAGAAAAACTGTTACAACCATTACAAAATCAGTCAAGATGTATATAATCTTTTCACAGCAGAGTTTTCACCTGAACTAAATGAATAAGAAAGCTTCCGAGCAACGCATGATCAACACATTCAGTGAGAAGCAATGCATTTGCTCTCCTCACTCCCCAGCACAGGATCTTCATCCCTCCAGCACCCAAACACAGTATGGTGCTGTTCCCTCCATGGACTTCCCTCTGAACTGAGTGAGCACACAATTGAATTAGATCTCACCATTAGAGAAATTGGTCCCTAGGGAGCAGCTCTAAAATCATCCAAGCAGAAAAGTGAGAAAGCACGTTTTATGGTTTGCTGAACGATTCCAAGGCTGCATATAAACCAAGAGCTGAGCCTGCCGAGCGCAGAGCCCATCTCTGAATTCCACATTAGATCAAGGAGTGATAGATGCTCAGATAAACATTTTTATTTTATGCCTCAACAATATATCCTCTCTTCCTCCCATCAGACTCTGTTGACCCAACTTACACAATGAAAACACAAATTCAGCAAATAATTGTTTACCTTTGCTCACTCAGGCAGAAATGTGCCAAGATTCTACCCATTTGTCATCCTGGTTACCTCCTCTCCCTCGCCTATTCATCTAGATTTTTCTCTCTCTCGCTATTGATTTTATGAAAGAGATCTTTTTTTTTAATTTGTTCTTCATAAATGATATTGACATAACTGTGTTGTACCATTTTTGTCTTACGTATTGCATTGTAAACATATTGTGTGAGATAGTTCATTTTCTCCGTGGGAAAAAGGCTAAATAGGGGCTAGAATAGTAACCCCGGGGTCAGAAAAGAAGCCTCTCTCCTCAGCAGTCCTTCCAAACATCAGGGACATTTGTATAAAATCATGCCCAACCTCCTTGCTTTTCTTTCTACATTTGCAAGCAAGAAATTCCACAGTGGTTATTATTGGTCAAACGGATGAGGCTACATTTCTGATGCATTTTGTGATCATTAAATAAAAAGCTCCATATAGAAATCAGAAATAATAGCATGACTATTAGATTTGTGAATGCCTTCACTGCAGATATATTTCCTCACAATGCTCATAAAAATAAGAAATGAAGTATTTGGGAGATATATGCATATCATTTTAAAGGCAAATTTTTATTTGATACCAAGCATTGTCATGAGTTGCCAAACCAAATTATAATTACTGCTACTTGAAAGATGTTTTTAAATGTATCTAGTGATAAAATCAGTTTAATGAGAAACAAACAAAATATAATTAATGTGTATTGGGAGGGAGGGGGAGTCCCAATACTTAATCATGAAATTAAGAATTATATATCTGTATTCAAATGCTCCAAAAAATATCTCAGTTTTATGGTTTTCAATGTCAGCAATTTGTATGGAGATAAAACTTGGTCTAGAATATTGCATTTTCTTGAAAATATTAAAATCAAGTTTCCAATTTTGACTATACATTTTTTATGATTTTTAAATTTTATTTTATTACAAAAGATAAGATAAGAACAATGTCTTATCACTGGTGAACTTCATTCTCTGTTAACTCAAACTTTTCCTAGTTCCCACAGAGAATGCAAACATTGGCCTTTAGGAAATAGTTTCATTTTCTCTTTTGAACTCTGCAGAGATACAGTCTAATTAACAATATATATTTTCCCCTTTAGCTTCTGTTTGAGTCTCTAGACCTAAAAGAAGCTAATAAGTCACACTGCATAAAGAAAGTTGAAAAGTACGTAGATGTAGATTAAAGTGCCCAACAGGCCACATCAGAGGTAGCCATGTTCAAAACTACCTTGAAGTTTGGACCAAAATTTTGTCCTCAGAGAAGCCAAAAGAAAAGGTAACATATTAAAAGGCAACATATTGGGGACGCCTGGGTGGCTCACTTGGTTAAGCAGCTGCCTTCGGCTCAGGTCATGATCCCAGCGTCCTGGGAGGGAGCCTGCTTCTCCCTCTGCCTTTGCTGCCTGTGCTCGCTCTCTCACTCTCTCACTCTCTCACAAATAAATAAATAAAATATTTTTAAAAAATAAAATAAAATAAAAGGCAACATATTTAAATAAACAGACAAACCATCAAATTACATACACACACACACACACACACACACAGATGTATTTTCAATCTCATTTAAAGTTTATCTTTCAAAGCTTCTCAAATGTTGGGACTTCAGTCTGTAACTATATTTATCATTTATTTATCAACCATGACTGGTCAGCTAGAAACAGAATCCTTCCCAAAACACCAGATACATGGCTTAGGGGTGGAGCAAACTATGGGAAAATATTTCTTGAGGCAGTTGTAGTTCAAGAAATGCACAAGTTTCTCAAACCCGGTTTATAGAATTTCAACACAATTTTTATTCCTATAGATATGGGAAAATTATGAGTTTTCTTTTAGGCCACAAAGAATTCCGTGGTTGGTTTGTTTGTTTTTTATTTTGTTCAGAATTGTTCTACTATTATTAATTAATATCATTATTGAACACTCACCAGCATTAGATATTCAATCAGAATTCCTGATTTCTATTTTGAGTGTGGTGAGAATACAAAAATATTTCAAAACTCTGTAATATTCTTCTAAGTAATCCTAATACCTTACTATTACAATTATTAATTTTAGGGAAAAAAATCACACAAAGTAGTTTTGACTTAAATAATATTTATAGGTAGTCAAGGACTTTTAGAGGGTACCATTTACTTTTGCAAAGATATGTGTGGGTATTTGCCCAAATCACCCTCTTTGGGGGAAGGCTTATTTGTTCCCCTACCACCAACAACAAAAAAAAAGGTATAGGTTGAGATGCAAACCCCCAGTACCTCAGAATGTTATTTGGAAATGGGGCCTTTAAAGAAATAATTAAGGTAAAACAGGGTCATGGGCCTAGGCCCTAATCCAATATGACCACTGTCCTCATGAGAAGAGATGAGGGCACAGGCATGCAGAAAAGGAAGAACATGTGAAGACACAGGGAGTAGCATACCGTCTACAAGCCCAGGAAGGAGACCTCAGAATAAAACCAAATTTGTTGACCCCTTGCTCTGGGACTTACAGCCTCGAGAACTGTGAGGAAATGGAAGACTGTGGTTTAAGCCACTCAACCTGTGGTGCCTTGTTACGGCAGCTCTTTAGTAGACACACCCCTTCCTCAGTGACCTTGAAGAGGTATACACCTTTTCAACATAGGATTAGTTTGGCACCCTAAGCAAACTCTACTTAGTAGTCTACAGCTGTGCACAGTTGTAGCACAGAACTGCTGTTTTTAGGCATTTATTTTTCTTCCTTATTTTTAAATTTATTTTTATTTCTTTCTGTGTTTTCTTGTTTGGGAGCAGGGGTTGTTGTTTCTCAAAGATTTTTCTTTTTTTCTAAATTTGGGTCCTCTTGAATTATCACTGAGTTCATGCATTTTCTAGTAAATGGGGTAAAAACTATCCTGAACCTGTTTGCTATTCTTTAGTATCCTACATGACTTGCTCAAGTATGTATTTATTTAAAACTAAGCACAGCTTATTGAGATGGAGTCAAGTTTGTTCGATTTCATTCTTTCCTTGGAGTTGTCAAGTACTCATGGTTTTCTGGTGTCTTTACATCCTTTTCATCCTGGCTCAAATTTCACTTTCTTGGACATTAATGGTCCTTTTCATAATTGTTTTTAAACAAAACTTTCTGCAAAAGACCAAATTAAAACTAGCTAAAGAGCTAGGTACCACACGGGGGAAGGCCCCCAGTGAGATGGCAGAGAGCCATGTCTACTTAAGGAGACTGAGATAACTAGGTCTGGAACCCATCACTCCTGGACTCAAAAGTGGCTGTTCAACACAAGAAGTGGTACCTAAGGCCACATTTATAGAAGAGGCCAATTACTGTAAAGCATGTTTAGTTTCCCCAAACACCTAGACATTTGAATGTGAACTAATTTAAAGTTATTAGCATATCATAGTCTCTTCAGTGTTTCAAACAGTGATAATATCTCAGTTGGAGTGGGAATTTGACTGAGAAATTATCTCTCCCGCAATTAGCATACTTGTGTGAATATTCTGATCAAGGAAAGCATTTTAAATCTGACCATAAATTTCTTTCACCCTTGACTCATGAGAGCAGTGGTTAAGTTGGCATAGTGTTTCGTTGCTTTGTTAACCTCCTATGAAATACAAACTTAATAAAAGTTTGGCTTTACTCATCCATTTCCTTGGTAAAAGAGATTGACCCAAACATAGTGTTGAAATGCAAATTCGTGTCCATTTTGTGAAACAGAGATTGAGAATAGCTAGAGGACTCTCAATTCTAAACCTCTGCTTTCACCACTTCTAGTCATTTCCATTAGCTAAAATGGCCAGGACCACAGAACAACATGCTTTCCTTTTATGATGGAGCAAGATTCCCAGAGTCAGACAATCCCCTAACCAAATGCAGAAGCTTCCAGAAGTCATTTCACCCAGTTAGGGAGTAGAATCCTCCTCATAAGTCTGAGGAAGATTTCAAACAAAGGCATACTTAAAGTATCATTAGCATAGAAAGGAAAGGCATCCCCTGGGAGACTTCCTAATGATAGTAATAGAAGGCCCCGGGGTGTGAGGGGGTACAAAGTGTTAAAATAACTGTCAACTTACTGTCATATGACCAGCCTAACTACTACTGAAGAAGGAGAACAAAAATAAGACATTTTCAGACTACAGAATTGAGCATAACTATCCATTAGCAGATCCTTACCAAAAAAAAAAAAAAAAAAAAAACAAACAAACAAAAAAAACCTTTTAAAAGATACCCTTCAGGGGAATAAAGTTAGACTTAGAATGGAAAAGTGAATGAAAAGAAAAGAGGGATATGCAGGGAGGAATAGTGAACAAAGAACCGGGAGCATCAGGTGAATCCAAGTATCAGTTTACTAGATAATAAAAATGACTAATTCTGAGTTTTTCTAAATGACAGGAAACAGCTATGGGACATGCAAGCTATTATGGAGGAGACAAGAGCTACTGAGTTCTAAGGTACTCATAAGATTTGGGAGAAAAGCAGGACATGGACTAATATTTGGCATCACTAAGTCAAAAACATAAGAGTAACCAATAAGGAATTGAAAAGGCAATAAATAACCTTCCAACCAGAAAGGGGCATGGGGTCAGGGGGAGGCAATAAAGAAATAAAGAAAGAATAAAGAAAATCCAATCATGCTATAGAAAATAAAGAAGGAGCTCAAGGAAGGATAAGGGAAGCCATTGACAGAATCTAAACCAAACCTTGACATTATGGAAAAGTTACATCCAAAAGCAGATTGCTTATTTCAAAATGCAAATGCTTCTCTGTTCACACACAGCACACCCTGTTGCTGTCATTATTATCACAACCACTTTTTGCTGCAGAGATTGCCAGATTTAAGCTGCCAGCATCTAATTAGGAAGCCCCCTCCATCCACAACTGCAGTTATGAGGCTCACCCGCCACAGGTCCGTATTATCCCAGTTGGTGCTCAGTTTCAGAAAGCACTGGATTGGAAGAGCATAACAAAAACCATCCCCAAAAAAGGAGTTCACATTCATAAGCACACATGGATATACTCCAAAACCCTAGAGCTCATTACACTCTTTTTTATCTTGATCCTGAGTATGTAACTGTACAGACCCCTGAAGTCAGATTCTCTTCCCAGTATAATTTAGCTAAGGATTCTGTTACATCCATCTGCAGAAGGAATTTAATTTTTCATAATGGAAAGTAATAGGGCTCACCCAAAACTGAAATTGCAAGGTTGGAACCTCCCTGCTTCTTAGCATCAGTAGGCATATAAAAAGAATACAATTTATGTCCCTAAACCTAAAATATTCTGAAGCAATTATTTACTTAATATTTTGTTAAATTACCTAGGATTGCAGTTTTGATTAGGAAAGCAAAAGAGAAGTCTGCAGGTGGCCTGTAAAGCTAATTTTGAAGATAGCTCTGCTAAGCTCATGCAGTGGTCTTGGAGAATATTAACATAGTGTTACAAACCGCAGTGCCCTCAGGGTGTTCACCTGCCACAGAATTTAATTTATTTTATATCTCATCTAATAGACTGAGTCTCATCCATTAAGTAAATACAATGTGGAAATATTGTCTTGTTTCTCTAAAAAGGAAACCAGCAAAGATGGGAGATTTATTCTGCAGAATCTTTTGCTACTCTAATTGGATTCAAATTCAGGCTGTGTTGTGACCTATTCCTCATTAAGGTGCAGCAAATAGGATACTGCCCACATGATGCAGGGTCCTGTGGGCTGCTTTAGCGCGCAGGATCAAGTAAAGCAAAAGTCAAATCAAATAGACAATTTCTGTGACAATGAATTTACCAAACTTTGGATGTCATCGTATAGTTGCCTGACATTCATAGACCAAAAATATTTCTCCTTTAAGTACTCGACTTAGGCGTTTGAGGTATTCACCAACCTTGGAAAGGCAAATAGAGTCAGAAGTTGATAATTCTGAGAAATGTTTCCTATTAGTGGTGACAAAGAAAGGGGTTTGCAGCGGTAGGCAACCTTTAAAAATAAAAATAAGAAGTGAGTGAATCAAGCATGACATTACAGTAGAGAGAAAATTGAATTCATCTGCACATTAGGAGGGTGGCCTCCTTCTTCACAGGTGTCCTGACTGTGCCATGACACTGGAGACTAATGAGACCACCCCATCTCTGGAAGATAAATACAACATGCAAGGTATTGTTCTAATATATTCTCAAACTATTTAGAATGTACTTAGCAGATGGCAATGGGATAGTATTTTTATCGTTAGACATTCATAACAAGAAGGAACATAAGTGAAGCAAGACAAACCTGGAAGAAGTTTAATACACACTCACCTTCCCAACTCATTTGGCAAAATTAGAACAGTTTCTCAGGAGTGATTGGAAGCCAAAAGTATTAGGATGTGTTTATAAATCACCTTGGTAGAAGTCAATGAAACAATTGAGAACATGCTATCCCTAAGCCTTTAAATAAGAAAGCCTCCAAATATTTGAAGAAATCATCCAGAGAAAGAAAACTTCAACAAAATTTCACTGGCTCATTTAGTTACTTTCATCTCTGTCTACCAAAGATTTTTTTAAGCTTCTTCTTAATTCTCTTGTGGCCACTAATATATTTTTTTTCTATTCATCTCATCCCTGACTCCTCCCAAATTATAAATCCAGTTGAACAGATGGCAAATACAGGTATGTATTTTTACATACCTGTAAAATTTCCAATTTCTACCATGCTTCCCTGGGGCTTTACTCTCATCTTTTCTTCTGATTACCTGACCACCTGATTTCAGCAAACCTCCCCATTTACAAAAAAAAATGATGCCAGTCATATGACAGATTTCAGTTTCCTGTTAATGGTGATTTCTTTAACAGAGAGTTACCTTCAAGCCTGCTTTCCAAGTGCACAATCTAGAAGTAGCTAAAACAACGGTTTAAAAAAAAAGTATTGGGGGGAAAAAAGAAATAAACTTAAATGGCATGAGATAGCACAACATTAGAACATTTTTAGGGAAAGGTTTGGACTACAGAGGAAGCTACTTGTCTAAATGATTGTGAATCATCCAAAGTACACAGAATAGTTTCTTTGTTTCTAAATGTTAATACTGGCAGTTTCCTAATTATAGAAGAAATCATTGCAGATGAGGCATCCTTGTCTCTGAGTTAAGTGTCCCAAATGAAGGACTGGAGAGGCAGTTTTAATTGAGGTAGGCAAACTTCAGGATAAACTTAATCTTCCAAAAGCTGAGATGCTTATCTCTTGAGTCCTTATAATTAATATCTCTAAGTACTAGTGTCTTGTAATGTTTGGTGAGAATTCAACCCTTTAAAGCCAAAAATTCTGCAAAAGGTGGCCTTATGTGTGTTATAACAGTGCTTTTTATTACACACTAGACTGAAATAGAGACTCAGATTAGTGGCATGGATCAACTTTTAGGCTCATGACCAAAAAACTAAGGAGGCTTTTCTTATCTATCGTTAAATATAAAAAAAATTACATCAACTAGTTGGCACCTCCACTCTTGCACATTCTCCTTTCTTACTCCCGTTCACTTCATACCAAGGGCTATTAGATTGCTATTTACATTAAACCATTTACTGGACTTTTCTGCCTATCCACTTTTAATGAAATACTATACAACATGCAATAAGTGATGTAGAATAATTATGACACCAATATGTATATTCTATTGCAAAGTTCAAATAGTGCTTTCACATACATCATCTCATCTAACTCTTACAATAACCCTGCAGTGTGTTATATAAGCTTGAAAGACAGGACTTTAAGCTTTATAGAAAGATTATAACTTTCTCACCTAGTAGACAGCAAATGATTGCTGATTCCAAGAAATGTTTTATTTCTTAGATGATTGCCTTTAAGGGTGTCCTGATCTAATCAAGATTTGAACTGACAAATCCTGTGTATCCACTGGAGTTTCCCTTCCCAGGAAATAAAAATAAAGACTCACTCCAAACAAGAGTGACAGAGACGATGTTCCTAGGAGAAGTGGCAGTAACTGGAATGATGTTCTAAGAGCTCTTTGGAGAAAATAAAGGAACACCAGGAGCCTGGAATGGCAACTGCTGAAGGAATATTAAAGGACAAGCATGCATGAATGAAGTTTGTATTGTTACCATGCAGAGGAGATAAAGACATTTAGAGCTTGAAACTACTAGGAATATCCTCAAGGAAAATATTCCAGAGACCTACAAAAAAAAAAAAAAAAAAAAATCCTTTCCATGGTCAAGCAAGTAAGTATTGCATATTCAGATTACAAAAATCAGGACCATACAGCAACCTTTTGGAGAGAAAAGGGGGTCCTGGGGGGCTGAAACACCTAGGGTTTTTGCCTTGCCAAACCAACTCTTCAAAAGAAAACCAGAGTGAGTGAACCCCAGCTATCTCAAGAAAACAAAGATAACCTTACAGAATAGAAGTAAAGAGTAGGAGGGGGAAACCCACTCAAGAATCTATCTCAGAAAAGGTTGTTTGCTTGACCCACAAAGAGGAGGCCTCTCTTGGTTAATGATGACATACACAGCCCAAATGGCCACTTGAGACACCTCAAAAATAGCAGCCCTATAGGCATACTGATTGAAAAATTCACACATCTGGCACTCAAACTTAGATCTTATGACACTAAATTATATTCTCTTCCCTTCCATATCATAAAAGAGAAGAGACATGCACATGAAATTACAAAACATTGCCCAAAAAATTAAATAAAGTATTCTCCATTCCCCTTTCCCATTCTCATGTGTTTTAGTCTGGTAAGTCTCCTATAACATATGAATTTGGGGGGAGGGCATACGTTCAGTGCATGGCACCATGTGATTTCTTGTTTGGACGACTGTGATTGTCCCCTGATTAGTCATTGCTCCTTGCTCTGATCCATCTGCCACACTGTGTCTGGAGTGAACTCTCTAAAATGTGGATCTGATCATGGCACCCCCATCCTCCCCAACAGACACATATACTTAGGATCCTTTAATGATTTCCCACTGCATACAGAGCAAAGCCTACATTTCTCAACATAAACACTCCTTGTGCTGTCGTCATACCAATTTCCCAAACACAGAGCACTTCTAGACTCTGTGCCTTGTTGATACTGTCTGCTGTGCCTGGAATATGTGCAGCCTCCTCCCTTCTGTCTGCTAATTCCTTTTCCTATCTTCAGGATCACAACCCCTACACAGCCTTTCCTGATCCCATCATGCCTTTTATTTCTTACACTTAAGTAATGTGATTATAATTTTGTAAAGATGTGAAGGGAATGTTATTTCTGGCACCAAAAGTTCTCTGAGGGTTAAGAATTGTATTTCTATGGAAAAAAGTATATCCTGAAAAAGGTCAAGTATAAAAAAAGAAAAATGGGCTGGATTCGGGGAGAACTGCTAGGCATCTGGCAAGGGAAAAAAACGTATTGTTCTGCAGAAGAGTTGGGAGGCAAGAGTCCAAAGGAAAGGGATGGAGGGTGAGGGACTCTGAATGAGTAGATCCCTCCATGAATAACCCAAAGTTAATGGTACATTCAGCAAAAATGCAAGGAAAACTTGGAGTAGATGGTTTTACACTTGAAAACAAACATAGGAATGAGCCTTTGTCCTGGAGGAAGTGGTTAAAGAAAGAAGGCATTAATGCAGGCGTCAGACTATAACAGTGTAAACCCTGTGAATTTACAAAAAATTTTAGAAGGTTTGCATATACTCGAATAACAGACTTAGAGATAGGAAACAATGTTACCTATATCTCTAGAGCCAAGAAGATACAAGCTGGCATCTAAGATACCCTTCAGTTATGGGCTCTACCTTAGTCTGTCTTTATTATAATTAATTATATATGCTGGCTCCCATACTAAATTATGATCACATATAGGACAGAGACTCAGACTTATTAACCTCTGTATTCTCTTACATAGGAAATATAGCAAAATACTTATGAGTAGAAACTCAACAAATGTTTGTAGAACTGAATTGAATTAAATTATTAATAAGAACATCTTCAAAATATTCAGAAACTCCAGAATACTTCCTTTCAGATAGAATTTTCAAAAATCTGCCAAAGTATGAATGTGGGTTTGGAAAGAAAAAGAAGGAGGTGGTGTAATTGTGGCAGTGGGGAAGGTTAGGAAGAGATAGCAATCATTATAGTCAACATGTAATATGAAGCCAACATGTACAAAATGGGTCCTTAAGAATGTCTTCCATTAACTTTCTCAAACTTGACATGTTGGATCAGATCATCCTTTTTTTTATGGGGAGCTATCCTATGTATTATACAATATTTAACAGTATCCCTGGCCTCTATCCTTACATGCTTATAACACCATCCAGTTGTGACAAGTAAATAAATCTTCAAACATTGTCAAATGCCTGAAGAGCCATATCACTCCCAATTGAGAATGGCTAATCTCAAGTGTAGATAAATTATAGCACCTACTGAGGAAGAACTGGGTCCCAGTTTCTGAAAGGGATGGAGTGAATGCCATGGAGACTGACAATTTGCCATTAGATATTCAGCTGACTTGTTCACTACACCTTCACTCTTGGGTGACCAGCCTTACCCCTGATTTCAGCCCCTACTCTTCAATGCCCGTCAGTGCTAATCCAGCCACATCTCCTGCTCTGGTTAACATGGTCTTAGCTGGCTGGCCAGTTTGTCCCCATGCTTTCACACAACCCTCATTTTGATATTTTTAATTTTTTACCAATTTGTCATTGATTAACTAAACATTCCATTCAAAAGTCAAGCTCCAGAAATCAGTAATTGCCTGACCCAAGGCCTGCCATTCTCCCAGTTCTGTTTCCCTCTCCTGACTCCCTGTAGCTTCGCCTCTGTGTTTTTATCCTGAATATTAACCTCTGCTTTGACATGAAAGGGTGAGCATCAAGTTGCAGTTCATATGTCACAGTTGGACCTAATTTTTGTGAAATAGGAATCACTGAACCCCATCAAGTACAACTTCAGGTTATACACTGGCATTTCCCTTTTGCATCACGGGTTCTCAGTATCTACAAATCACCACTGAATGAAAAAGGAGCCAATGGTATCAAGGAAAATGATGACAATATTTTTGAGTTATCCCAGAATGCATTTCATTCCAAATAAATGCACATGACAACACTCTATAATAATAATAATTATATATTATATAATATTCTGCCAAATAATTCAAGACTAGAAAAATACAAGAACCAAGACACTTTCACTGAAACACATCAAGTATTTTGGAATGGACGACAATGTGGAATGTAAAGACGGTGGAGGAGGGCGCCTGGGTGGCTCAGTGGGTTAAGCCGCTGCCTTCGGCTCAGGTCATGATCTCAGGGTCCTGGGATCGAGTCCCGCATCGGGCTCTCTGCTCAGCAGGGAGCCTGCTTCCTCCTCTCTCTCTCTCTGCCTGCCTCTCCATCTACTTGTGATCTCTCTCTGTCAAATAAATAAATAAAAATCTTAAAAAAAAAAAGAAGGTGGAGGAAGGTAAGAAAATTGAAGGCTGAGGTTTCCGTCCATTCAGAAATTGAGGAGAGGTCATTGGAAAAAGAAAAAACTACCCAACAACAAGTCAATGAATAACTCAAGCATAGCTCATGTTATGTATGAATGACAAGTACTCAAGATTCCTCAGAAACTACTAATTAGAATTGAGTGAATTGACTCTGAAAATGAGTTATGGTAATCAGTTCCTTATAAGACTTGAGTCCCAGGAAATCAGGAGTTTTAAACTATTAATTGACTCATTTTGTAAGAAAGATATATGTTTAAACCAACTTGGATTTCTCTATTGACCCTATTTTACACAAAAAGAAGAAAGAATATGGGAGCAGGCTATTGAGCACACAACCCCCGACTGATTGGAGCTTAAGAAGAATTTAGGATATATTTTACCATTAAAGCCCTAAAAAGAAATGTAGCTATTTTTTAATCAGATGCTGCTCCAGCACAAGTGCTTTTTAGTGCTCATTTAGTTTTCCAAATGCAATAATTAAAAAATATATAAGTGGACTTATTTTAGTCTCAAATGTGAGAACATTTTTCTCACATAAACAAACATACACACAGCTAATCATAACATAAACTATTTCATTCATTCCTCATTTATTTAACAGATATTTTCTGAGTGCCTCCCCTGTCTTAGAGAATAGCAAAATTTATTTAAAATAAATTTAGTGGAGGTGTATTATCTACAGCCCCATTCACGTAAATCTTCCAGGTTTAAAGTCCTTGCACAAGGTACAAATATATTTTATCAGACATCGTTCCAAACCCTCACTGAAGGGGATTGCCTGGTCACGTGACACGAGGCCCGCCAATCCTAAAGCTGGCCAGCAGTCGCCCAGGAACCATTATCAGAAACCGGGAGATTTCCCTCTTCAGAAAATGCAAGGAGAGAATCACAGGAGACTGATACAGTCGGTGGGGAGAAATGAAATATATGCAGTTAGCGTTATCAGAAACGCCACAAGAGGGGCCCCTCGGTGGCTCAGTTGGTTAAGTGTGTGTCCTTGGCTCAGGTCATGATCCTGGGGTCCTGGGATCCATCTTGGCAGCAGGCTGCCTGCTCCATGGGGAGCCTGCTTCTCCCTCTCTCTCTCTACCTTTCCCCCTCCTTGTGTTCTCTCTCTCTTTCTCTCAAATAAGTAAACAAAATGTTAAAAAAAGAGAGAGGGGGAGAGAAGAGCTGCAAGGTCCTGTGAAAGATAAAGTTCTCAGGAGGTTGTTCCGTGGGTCAGCACGCCCATCCATCCAGAGAGGGAGAGAAAGAGGAGCATGTGCGTTGACCCAGCAGAGACATCTGGATCCCCGGAAGGAGACCAGACGGCAAGGGGAGAAGCAAGTCCCTGGAACGGCCATTCTGGATCACTTCCCATCCCAGGCCACCAAAAGTTTGATTAAGGGGACCCCTTTTTCTTGAGGTATTTGAGTGAGTCTCTGTTCTCAGTCCTTGAATGACAAAAAGTAGCATTCAGTCATACACTTAAGACAACAATAACCCACTGAAAAGATTAAAAACAAAACAAACAAACAAACAAACAAACAAACAAAAAATCCGGAAAATTTCATCCTATTATTGAGTCAAAATTTAGGTTTGATACAAGCACTGATATGTCAGGCCAGCAGCTCAATATCTGCTTTATATGCAAAATCAGGACACCCCGTCCCCCCCTCCCTCCCCAATAAGCCTTATGTTAGATGTTTAGATTTGCTGAGACAGTTCTATTTGAATCCGTATATTCCTGTCAGGCTCCAGTCTGAACTGCTTAAATCCCCCATGTTGCTTACCCTGGAGTTATGAACAGGAAATAAAGGCAAAACGGATGGCACCTAAGCTAGCAGGGAGACTAATGTAAGTAAAACACAGTATTGTACTGTGGAACTTGTAATTGGTTTTAATCATATTTAACATCTGTTTCTCTACTTTAGCATATAATTTAGATGAAGCAGCTTAGAAATCTCAGCAAGAATCCATATTTTACATTTATTGAAAGAGGAGCACTTTCCAAGTGATCAAATTGCTCTCCTAATTCACTCATAATAATGGAGTAATTTGGAAAGTCTTTTTTATTTTCCTCATGAAATGTTCTTAATCAGTGGTCCTAGCTACTAAAGACTTCCCATCTGCCATCCCATCAATAGCAGTGTAAGATTACCGACCTTGCAGAACTTCTCAGAATTCTCCCCTCTATGCCTATGTCTCTCTTCATTTGACCTCTAACTTTACCTTGCTGCTGAAATCGCTCTTGACTCACCAACTGCCTCCTACTCATCAGACTCAATGCAGCCTCACTTCTTGTCCTCCTTAGCTTCCCAGAGGGTTAACCCACACAACCTGAAATTCTCACTTTCCATGGTGTCATAGGGATTAGTGAATCCTAATTAGTGAATTAGTGAATCCTTGAATCCTAGTGAATCCTAGTGAATAAAATGAAATTTTCCAGATGAGAAGTTGGCTCCAGTACTAACTTGGTATAGTCCAGGACAACAAATATGTGCTATTTCTCCTATACAGTATTTTTAAAAGTCTAATTTAATGTGTTATAATCCTATGATTCCCATTATAATCTAGAGTTATGACTTCTTTTGAAAAGTCAGAGGATCTGGCAATACTAGGCCTACTCATCAAAACTCACCAGTGGCCCCATTAAAAAAGGCCTACCTCCTTGGTACCTCAGTCCCCACCTCACACTCAGATGGCAAGTATGCTCTGACCTGAGGGTCCCCTCCATCTTTAAGTTACCTGGCTGACCCTCATAGACTCGTCTAACCCCTTCTCCCAAAGTGCCTTCATCCACACCCTTACACCAACAGTTGACATGTACTAATGTTCAAAAACCTCAGCTTTCATCTTTTCTCTATCTTTTCAGTAATCTTATTATTTTCACTATCTTCAGAATTACCTCTAAAATGATGCCTAGGTGTATACTTGAATCCTTATCTCTCTTCTAGCTCCATATCCCAATTGCTAACTGCAGCTAGTCACTTCCATTCAGAAACCTCACTTACAACCTAAATTCAACATACCTACCAAACTGATCTCCTGACTTGTGCCATCTTCCTAATCCGACAAGCCAGCTTCTCTCAAATTCTTTACGTCTGTTATTTCTGTCTCTTCGTCTCAGTCACCTAGGCCTCAAACCTCTAAAACATCTTACTATCTCCCATTTCCTATAAAGCTGGTGCTAAGTTGGTAAGGTGCACTTCTGCAAAGCTTCTTGAATGTTTCTCCCTTCCCCTGCCACAGTCCAAGTTCATATCATCATAACTTCATGGGCTCTACTGAGCTAGGCCATGAGCTAGCTGCTGAACTCCTAAGCTATTCCCTAGCTGGAATATTGCAGTCTCTCTCTTTCCGTGAATGTTACTTGCACCCTCCAATTCATTCCATATGCTGTACAAAACTAATTTTCCAAAGCACAGCTCTGACCCAGTTAAATCACATTACATTTTTTTCCCCTGAAGGTTAACTAAATGAAGAACTTCCACAACATGGTCTAAGCTATTCTCCTATGTCTATCTCTTCATGGATACGTAATGCAAGCACTATGTTCCACACAAACTAGGCCTCACTATTTCCTCCAGATGTGCCATAGTCACCAACACTTTGTTTTCCCTTATGCTATTCTCTCTACCAGAAACCATTCCCAGCCATCTCCTCCCTCTCTGTGCTTTAGATACTTAATTGTTCTTCAAGGTCCAAGGCAAAATTCACTTCTTCCTTAAAGACATCTTTATGTTAATTTTCCCTAATTCCCATAATAGTTTAATTATGCCATCAATTTAATAGTCAAGGCCTATCCAGAAGTAACCAAAAAGTACCTGATTTGGTGTGATTTATCATATGAGTTGCACATGCAATAAGGCCATCAAACAGTAGTAAGTTGTTCTACTAATAAATTAGACAAGCCTCAGATGTCTACAAGGTATTGTCCTCTTTTGATATATAATCTCATTTAAGCCACGTGTAGTAATGATTTACATTTTACAATTTCTCAGTTTACAAATGAAAAAGCCAAAGAGATTGCTGACTGTAGTGATATTTGGGAATCTCAGGATTCGTCAAGCTTGCTAACAATGAGAGATTTACTCTACTTCTCTTAAGGCATGAACCTCTTCACTCAAATGACTACAGCCCTTGTGTTCTTGTCCAATCCATTATTCTAGGTTGAATTTCTTTACAGCAAACATTGTGTCTGCCATAACAGCTAACATGATGTCAAGCACATGGTAGACATTAAATATCTATTAAAAGGAAATAGAGAGGAGGGGAATCAACCCTTTAGGTCCAACTTTTTCCAGAAACATTAAATTTGAAAGAATTTTATCAATATTGGAGCATGATGTATGCAATTGAAAGAAAACAATTTCAATAAAAAATCAAGTGATGTTCCTTAGTACTTCTCAGGGAATACAGTGTGAGACATAAGAAGAATCAGTAAACTGTAGACCACCCACCTCAGGGCAAAAGGGTTAAAAGCTCCACAGTGCTCAGAACCCCTCTTGACCCAGTGATCTAAGGAGTCACTGGGTCAAAAGCCTTCCTGAGACTGAAGTCCTGGTTTGGAAAGTTTTCTTTTAGCAGGATCAGCTCAGCCTGTGACTCTCCATTCTTGCTTCCTTCTGTCATGGCACATATTCTTATTTAAGCCGTTGGCATTTGAAAGGTCCCTCTGAATAATTGATGACTTTCTGGAAATATGCAGAGAGCATTTTGCCAAGAAGAGGAGCCCCATTTGGGGAACTGGTCAGATTAGAAATTCAGTTTCAAGTCCAAATCCCTTTCAACCTGAAACCTTCTGTCAGCTTGGAAAAGGAAGGCCAGGTCTGGTCAGCACTTGGCAAGGAAATAGCCATATATAATTAGGAAATATTTTTTAATGGAACAAGTATCACTCGTTTCAATGAACAAAAGCAGCTTTGGGAGTTATTGTCGCTGCCATTGCTCTTTTGTAATGCATAATCACTGTATGTATATCGCTATTGGCAAATCTTATGCCTGTACATAAGGCACAAAGAATTAAAGTCAGGGTACTGTTTTATGTGACTTTTTAAAAGAACATTCACTTATTGATGAGAAAATCCAAACAGACACAATTAAAAGTACTTTTTAACCAATATATGGGGGGGGGGGGGAACGCACAAGGAACAATGTGATTATGACCTCTTTTCACATGTAGACCTCTCTGACACACAGTAGTAACAAAATGTTACCTCTATAGTCTCCAACTTAGAATCATAATAGACCTGTCTGTCAGTAAAGGGATCTTTTCTTTCTCAACTGTGATTTAGGCTCCTTGTCTTCAAAACTTACGACCTGTTAATTCCCAAGTAAAGACAGTCCTGCTATGGTTTAGACTGCTACTAGACCAGGGTTTCTTAATCTTTCCTGGGCCACAGCTGTTTGGAAAGTCTTGTGTCTTCTGCATTCCTTCCCAGAAATATTCTTAAATGCATAACATTAAATAAATGAGATTTCAAAGGGAACTAGTTTTATCACAAAGATATTATTTTTTTAAATTTACAATATAATGATCTATGTGTTCTTTGCTAATGCATTGAATAACAAGATCTAATGGATTTATCTAATACTTAAGATCATTTCAAAGTAAAAATGAGCATACATGGTATTTTAAGATATCTATATCAACACTAATATATGCAAATATCTTGTGTTGAGGTCACAAATACTACTCATTACTATAGTGGTTTGTTGCCTACATTTGTAACAGATGGAAATGTGAAATTTTAATTAAAGGTTAGTGAAATTACAGTTTTATGTTTCTTTCATTCAAGTTCAGAACACTTTGGGCTTTATTCTCAAAAAAAGAAGCATATCCTTTTAATTAGGTCTGTTGGTTACTGTAAATCCCCAATATTGTTAGAAACTTTATACCTACCTTGAATAACACATAGTATCTGTTTGTCAATTCAGTGATCCTAAACAGGCATCATGGGGGCAGGTGGAGATAGGGAGTATTGCTTGTATGTGGCAGACCCTGAAGTCTATAGCTTTATTCTATTCATTAGATTAAGTGATGTACATACATTTTTTGTTTTATTTAAATTCAAATTAACATATAGTGTGTTATTAATTTGGGGGTAGAATTTAGTGATTCGTCAATTGCATATCACATCCAGTGCTCCTAACATCAAGCGTCCTCTCTATTGCTCATCACCCAATTATCCCATGCCCCCACACACCCCCTCTCCAAGCAAGCCTCAGTTATAGCACATTTCGTTAATGTTTTCGTTAATTCCATAGGGTCTTATATAATGTTAGGATTATCTGATTTATTTTTTAGACCGAAGAGTGTCTCTTTAACATGCTGTGGTGCTCAGTAAAGGGCTTCTGACAATAAGCAAAGATTTGAGCAATCATTTAGTAATCAGCAGGCCTTCTCAAATCACATCTTAACTCTAAGCTCAGGTACAAATCAGTGATTTATTGTGAACAAAGCACCCCATTTGTTGAAATAATGTTTTAAAATCATCCATGGAGTGAAATTCTTATTAAACTTATTAGACTCTAAAATAGAGTCTATCCAACAGAGGTGTATATTTTCAATCAATTATTCCAAAATATCTATTGAGTATCTGTTTACTAGTTACTGAGGAAGTCCAAAGAATATGAAATAGACTGCATTCTGCTTTCAAGAAGTTGATAATCTTGATGTAGAAAGAGGAAGATCTTAGAAATAAAAGACATCATTTTAAAGGTTACAATCTCCGTGATATCATATTCCAGTGCCCGGTCAATCTTTAGGGGCCATACAGTTACCACATTGATTGCAGGGAAATCAGAGTTTATGTAAGAGAGGTTTTCCTAAAGAGAGATTTCAATACTTACAAACTTTAATTTCCTCATACGAATCAATTTTTTTATCCCTCTTTATCTTGGTTTTTAAACTTTAAGCTTTGTTTTTAAACCTTAATTCCAGTGTAGTTAACACACAGTGATCTATTAGTTTCAAGTAATTCCAGATGAACACTGAGTGATTCAACCATTCAATACATTACTCAGTGTTCATCATTAAGTGGACCCTTAATCCCTTTCACCTATTTTACCCACCCTCCCACCCCTCTCCTCCAGTTTGTTCTCCACCTAGTGGGGTTCTCCACCACTTTGTTCTATATAGCTAAGTCTGATTTTTGGTTTGTCTCTATTTTTTCCTTTGTTCATTTTTTGTTTCTTAAATTTCACATATGAATGAAATCATATACTATTTGTCTTTCTCTGACTGGTTTACTTTGCTCAGAATTATACTCTCTAGCTCCATCCATGTTGTTGCAAATGGCAAAATTTTATTCTGTTGGGGTGCCTGGGTGGCTCAGTGGGTTAAAGCCTCTGCCTTCAGCTCAGGTCATGATCCCAGAGTCCTGGGATCGAACCCTGCATCGGGCTCTCTGCTCAGCAGGGATCCTGCTTCCTCCTCTCTCTCTGCCTGCCTCTCTGCCTACTTGTAATCTCTGTCTGTCAAATAAATAAATAGAATTTAAAAAAAAATTATTCTATTTTATGGATGAGTAATATTCCATTATCTATCTATCTATCTATGTGTGTTACACGCATATACACACACAATATATACACGTATATACAATGGCATAGATAGATAGATAGATAGATAGATAGATAGATAGATATAGATGTGTTAGTTTAAATTTATCCATATATAAACTAACTTGAATTATCTATTGATGGACACTTGGGCTGCTTCCATAATCTGGCTACTATAAACAATGCTACAATAAACATAGGGATGCCTGTATCTCTTTGAATTAGTGTTTTTGTATTCTTGGGTGAATACCCACTAGTGCAATTACTAGATCATGAGACGGGCCTATTTTCAATTTTTTTAGGAACCCCCATACTGTCTTCAACAATGGCTACACCCATTTGCATTTTCACAAAGAGTGCAAGAGGATTCCTTTCCTCCACATCCTTGCCAACACTTACTTCTTGAGTTTTTTATTTTAGCCATTCTGAAAGGTATGAGGTGATAACTCATTGTAGTTTTGATTTGTGTTTCCCTGATAGTGAATGCAATGTTGAGCATCTTTTCCTATGTCTGTTGGCCATCTGTATGTCTTCTCTGGGAAAATGTCCATTCATGTCTTCTGCTCATTTTTTAATTCTCATATGAATAAATTAAATAGAGTCTTTTTATTCTCAGAAGAAATTCTGTTATATTCATTGTAGTCAGGAGCAGGTACACCCAAGTAATGTTTATCATACCACTATGTCCCCACAATCTTATCAACTTTTTTCAATTATGCTTCACTTTATATATAACAACTTTAAAGAATTTGAAAGGAAACCTGGTTTACCGTTTCTTCTTAGTTTACTCAGAATTATTTCTAATATTTCCCAGAGTTGTTTCTGCTAAATAATAGCACAATAAAGTGATATTTTATAGCACCTAATTACGTTGTAAGGTTACCACTTTGGAAGGTAGAAAAGAAATGAGGGGGATTCACAGGCCAAATGCTAACACGGCTGCTTGATGAAAGTTTAAATAATGTTTCTAATAGCTCTTTATATTGTTTAATTATAAGAAAGTAAATTTAAACTAGCAAATTTCAACACATGGAATAAAGGCATAGTTCACATTATTGTGACAAAGGGTGAATGCCATTTCTCTTTACCAGCTAAAGTGCCACTGCCAAGTAACAGTATCATAAACAGTTTATAATTTACTCAGCTTTGAAACTGTATAATCTTGGCAATTTTTTTTTAATTTAAAGAACTTCATCTCAAAATTTACATATAAAATAAGATGTTAATTAATATTTTATATTATACTCTTCAAATTTACATAATTTCACATTCATATGCTATGAAACTGAGTTGCAATTTACTGTGTCCAAATCACCATCAAAGTTGCTTTTAAGCATTATTGCTCCTGTCCACTTTTAAAATTTTTAGATCCTCAGGGGTGCCTGGATGGCTCGGTCATTAAGCATCTGCCTTCAGCTCAGGTCATGATCCCAGGGTCCAGGGATCAAGCCCTGCATCAGGCTCTCTGCTTGCTCAGCAGGAAGTCTGCTTCTCTCTCTCCCACTCCCCCTGCTTGTGTTCCCTTTCTTGCTGTCTCTCTCTATATCAAATAAACAAATAAATAAAATCTTAAAAAGTAGGTAAAAGGAAATTTTTAGATCCTCAACTGTGGGCCTACATTAGCAGCTTACATAGCTTACATAACTTATATAGCATTTAAGGTTTGCAAAACATTTTCTTTTATCTTATCTCATTTGAGGATTATAATGGTTGTGTTCAATAGATTGGAAACTTAAAATATATTCTTATTTGGACATATTGAGACTCATCAAGCTTCATTTCCAGTAAGTAATGCAGCCACAACACAGAGTTCCTGATTTTAAATCCAGAGACTTTTCTTACCAAAATGAAAGACATCAGGTGAGTAAATACATAATAATCTGTTAGATGAACAAACAATTTTGCTATGATCATCTGAAAGAGCACTCTGAGATATAACGGTCAGGAAAACTTCACAAAAGCAAAACAAAAGGGAAAATAAACTAGTGTTTCAGCTGTCTTTTGAGAGAAATAGGTGGAATTGCTGAAGGACACATCTTGGCTCACTAGAATGATAGGAGAAAGAAGAGAGTAGTAGGTCACAGTTTTCAAAGACTGTCACTGACAATGCTTCAGTGGGATCACAGATTGTGGCATAGCATAGTGGTAAACAGCAGCTAGGATCACCAGACCAGAGGAGACAGAATACTCTTCAATCTCTTCAGTGAGAAGGCTGTGTGTGCCACGACACATGGTGTCATGGAAAGAGGCAATGGTCTTGGAACCAGAAATCCAAAGTTGGTCCAACTTTTTCTCTGTCACTTCAGCATTCTTTTGGAAAAAAATAAGCCATTTTTTTCTGGGATCTTCATTTTCCACATCTGGAACATGACTTTTGCTCTGCCTGATTTATAGGAAACTGAACAAGTAAACAAGAAAGCATTCTATGAGAAGATTCCAGTCCCCTTTATAAACGTGAGGGGCCACCTATGAAGAGCAGAGGAGAATGGTAGCTAATGAAGGAGCCCTGTAGGATGGTAGTTTACTTTAGGTAGTTACAAAAGTGCACATAAAAACAAAACCTCTTGTTTCCCTTGTATTCCTGACAAAATCTTTACTTTTTTCAATTATGAAGTGAATATATGCTTGTTGTGAAATTCAACTAGCCCATAAGTGAATAAACAAGAAATGAAATTTCCCCCTTCTTCCACCCACTCTCATCCTATTCCCCAGAATAACCAGTGTCCCCACTTTGGTGTATCACCTTCGTAGACCAGACATCTTCAAAAGCATGATAATGACAATGGGACAAATCACAGATGCCCGTCCTTGGCCCCATCAGAGGAAGAACACACACTCTTCACCTTACCTGTGGTTCTGGGCTGTGAAGCATAGCATGTCATTGCTAATGTTGACTAGACTCATGCCGAATGCCTTGTGTGTATCTCTGCTTTTTCACTCAGGTAGAACTGGGAATCTCCACTATCTGATGCCACTTCCCACTTCTGACAAAGATGAATGGTTTGCTGTCTTCATTCTGATTAGTGGCCATTTTAGCCAGCCTGTGGGAGGTGGCCCTTTTCCCTCAACAGCACTGCATGTCAGAATCAGAGGAGCCTCTGCCAGCTCCGAGCTCCTGCTTGTAAATCAGGTCTGTGCGATTCAATGCAAAGAACAGGACTTCCCAGAGAGAATGCAGGCTCATTCTGCCAGGAGTGCTCTCAACTCCTGATTTATAGTCACTTCCTGGAAACAGGTACAAAATCTAGGTTTGTAAATCAAGTCTTTTTATTTAGGATTTATTGGCATGATTTGAAAATCTGCTTCAGGACTTGCAAATCTATATTAGGATTTGTAAACCCATTTAAGGATATGGAAATTAATTTTTGAACCTACAAAACATTAAAAACAGTTTGCTTATAACTACCATGAGAAAGAAGAGAGACTTATAAATCAATAGCAGGTTGGTAAGAATTGCTGGCAGGTTCCATAAATTAAATCCTGGGTTTATAACTTCAGGTGAGTACAAATTTATAGATCCAACTTGTGAATCATCAAAAAAAAAAAAAGTATAAGATTTGGATTCTAATTTGAAATATTACAGAGCAACATCACTGTTGATACCTATTGATTAGCTAAACAGTCCAAAGTAGTGGTAATAATTTTTTTTTATTTTTTTTATTTTTTATTAACATATAATGTATTATTAGCCCCAGGAGTACAGGTCTGTGAATCACCAGGTTTACACACTTCACAGCACTCACCATAGCACATAGCCTCCCCAATGTCCATAACCCCACCCCCCTCTCCCCACCCTCCTCCTCCCAGCAACCCTGTTTGTTTTGTGAGATTAAGAGTCTCTTATGGTTTATCTCCCTCCCAAACCCATCTTGTTTCATTTTTTCCTTCCCTACCCACCAAACACCACCACAATGCCTCTCAAATTCTTCATATCAGGGAGATCATATGATAACTGTCAGTAGTAGTAATGATTTATTCAAATTAGAAGGATTTTATATATGGAACCAATAGTTCTTTGTTGGAAAACCTATGGGGTAAGTAGTCTATGTTTCTATCTGGCCCACACTGAGACCATTGAAGGAGTCTAAGATCATATACTGGGCACAACTTAGTGAGAAAATCACTACATTAACTCTGAAATCCCAGGATACTTTGGCCAGGAATATTTAATAAAGGTTTACTCTCCACAATATAACACAATATACTCTCCACAATATAAACCTTATCTACTAGATAAGGTTTTATCCTCAATACTTTATCTATTAGATAAATAGATTCATATTAGTTTTATACTTCTTGAATGATAATATTGCCCAAAGAGACTGGTCACAGCCATGAAGATTATTATTATAGATGGTGATTCTCGACCAAGTCAACTTTCCTCCCAGGGCACAATTAGCAGTATCTGGAGACTTTCTTGGTTGTCATAACTAGGGAAGGATGCTACTGGCATCTAGTGGGTGGAGACCAAGGATGCTGCTAAACATCCTACAATTCACTGCATAGCGGCCCACAACAAAGTGGCCAAAATGTGAAAAGTGTGGAAGTTGAAAAAACCTGCCATACCACCTATTTGACACAAGCCAGTAAAGAATGTCTCTGTCAGGACTCTTCCAATTCTGGTTCCAGTGTTTCTGCCATTCAGGACAAACCAGAAGCTTTTCTTATTTAATCTAAAAGGAGAAAATTTTCAAAACTCATAAGGTAGTAAATATGATAAATCCCATTATGTTATGCTCTGTTACCTCAAATGCACCCTATATTTGATCAATAGGTCTCCCATAGAAACTGAAGTTGTAGCATTTGGTGAAATTATATTCTTTGACCGGAGAGACCCCTTCATTTTATTTGAAAACAAGTATATGGTTAGGAAGGGAATGCAAGGCAAGAATTCTTTCAGGCTTTGTTCAACAGTCTTATAAAGCAACCTCATGTAGTGAACTCCCTGGGAGTCTGAGACCCTTTTGATTATATGGTGTTTGGAATAAAATAAAACAAATCCCATGTTCTTTTATTCTGACCTGAAAATGATTTCTAAATGATCACCTTGGGTGTTCTTTCCCTCTACTTATTGCTGTGTTCTTCCATTTGAATTACTGCTCAGCATCACCTCAGAAGCCAGCTGAATGTTGGCCGGTTGTAAGAAGACAGTCTCATATTGAGATTATAGCAGCTCTCCGCAGACTTGTCCTATTCATAGGCCCAGCCATTATCAGAACCTAAAGATGGAGATAGGACTTGACATTCAAATGGTGCATTTGAAGCACATGGTGAAGTACATTGTGTAAATGCAAATGAACAGAAATATGGTATTGTAAGAGCTCAGCCACTTGTGCAATTAGGAAGGAAATTAGGATTGTAGAGTGCAGCACCCAGCAGAGCACTCAATTCTGTGCATGGGAAAAAAGAGGGAAAAAAGTTTAAAGAGACTTTGTGTAATGACTCAGGTTTTTGGAGAGTTTAAGTCCAGAGTGCCTGAGCAGCAACCAGGAAATAGATGACTATAAACATACCTCCCCTCACCTCCTGCCCTCTACACACATTTCTCCACTGACATACTAAATGCACATTATTCCTCAGTTTTAGGCAGTGTTTTTGTCTTAATGAACCATCTTTTGCTCTAACTCAATAGCATCAAGGTCATTTTTCTCCCCCATAAAATCCTTATGCATTCCAGGTACACAAAGGCCACGAAGGAGGGTCTCCCATCAAGTCATTTTGGTTGCTTATAAGAGTTTGATATATAAATACAGATTGGAAAAGACCAGGAAAATACTCCACTTCTTGGATTTTCCTCATTCCATGTGAGACAGCAGGAAGCAAACATAAAACCTAATGGCTAGAAGCAGTGATCTCCTTTTATAGTAAATACATTTATCTAGTAGATGAATGCATAAGAAAGGGAGAGAGGACAACCTAAGGAAGACTCTAAGAAAAATATTTAATTGACATTTGTTATCAGAAAACTTATTCCACCTCTTGCTATTCTCAACTTCTACACAGTAAGTTTCCCCTGTTGCCCAGGATGTGCCATATGGGACAGTCTTCTCTTGACAATATACAGATCATGTCCATAATTCTTTTAAAATGATTTTCCCTCCAACCACACCTGCTAGAATTTTTATATACAGCATTCAGATCCACAATTCATTCAGCAAGAAATCATTCAGCTAACATTCATCATGAACCCAGGTCGTCCCAGCCTCTGCTCAGTGATGGGACATAAAGATGAATAAGCCACCATCTGATTCTGAGGCAATCACATCCTAAAGGAGGAGATAGGCATGTAAATAATTATAACATATCCCAGGTGTATCCCATGTGCTGAAAAGAAGACACTTCAAGCTACAGCAGGAGCCTAGAGGAAAGTGGTGAAATCTTTAAAAGGTGATGGTGCTTGTGCTAATTCTTAAAAAATGGATGATGTCTAGTAGGAAGTGGAGCAGAGAAGTGGCAAGAAGAACATTATAAATGAGGAAACATCCAGGTCAGACACAATTCCTAAGAAGGCCAATGTTCAGAGTATTCAAAAAATGTGGCATGACTAGAGCAATGATTTTTCAACTAGAAGGGGGAACAGGAGAAAAAGATGGTATCGGAACCACCTATATCAAACCATGCCTCAGGAAGCACGTGGCCAGAGTCCAGGATGCAGGTAAGGGACTTATGAGAGATAAATTGTGGAGAAAGGTTGGAAAAGTATATTGAAACATGACAACTAGGTTTAGTCACTGCCAACTCATTAGTAATATGCTTTCTTCTTTGTGTCTATTTTTTGCTAATATACACATCCCTCTTGCCCTTTGGGTTGGTTTGGTAAGGGATATGGATTTCACAATTGTCTCATGTTCTTATGGCTGCTCATGAAATAACATTAAGGTGGTAAAAAAAAAAATAGAAAGAAAGAGAGAGGGAGAGAGAAACTAGGGACCTAGAGAGTCCATAAATCATAAAATTAACTTCAGGATAATCTAATATTGACTTTATTGGAAAACTTATTTTGTCATCAAGATTTATTAGCCTTATTAACAGTCAGACACATAGAAGTTAAGGAACATCACCTAAATCATGTCAAACTAGACTGGCTAAATTTAGCACATGAGTATGGAGTTTAGGGAATGATTCCAGGAATATATTAAATATACACACAATACTTCCTTCTGTATCTTCAAAGAAAATCTTACTTCTTCCTATAAACTAATTTCCAGTTTCTCTCAGGAGGGAAAAAATAATCTCAGTTGACTACCCAAATCTTTTCTGTGAAGTCCTTCTGGACTTCCCATGATAAAACCAATAGGAAAGCATATTTATATCAGAAACAAATCTACACAAGATACACAAGCTGGGGTGGGGGGTGAGGGGCGGACAGATAGATGCCGAGTCTCAGATTTTGGGGGACAATAACTCCTAAGACCTGAGGAATATAAATAGGTTTTAGTCTCCCCAGGCACTCTGTGGTGAAGGCTGGATGGCTTTCCTCAGCCAGTGTCAGCTAAATCCCTCATGTCCGCTCAAGAGAAACATCAGTTTAAAAGGGAGGGAAATTATAGATTGAAAATGCTCTTTTTGTAAAATCCTGGTTGTAATGTTCAGTAAAATGATAAATGAATAGTTTTTTACTGGCAAACTACAGTAATTAGGCCATTCCTCACTTCTTTATTGGAGGCAGACCTGGATGTTTAATCATCATTATGTGATCATTTAATTTCAGCAAGGCATTACTACTGGAAAAATTATACATTTACCTTGCCCCCTCCCTCTTTTTAAAAATGGGTGATGAAAGGAAAAACTAAAAGCTCTAAATCATATCTGGAGTTTAGGGAGAAATAGGACACTAATATTAAATTTTACATTATTTCAGTAATTTTTCTCATTTTCATAGTAACATTATGTGATATTATAAAATTGTAGAAAGTGTGAAAAATATATTTTAAAAATTAATACTAATAAAAATCACCCACCATTCCACTTTTCTAAGAAAACCATCATTGTTAATATTTTGGTGAACTTCCTTTCAGCCTTTTTTCTTTGGGATTTTATTTTATAATATTTTTTTTTTTTAAGATTTTATTTATTTATTTGACAGAGAGAAATCACAAGTAGATGGAGAGGCAGGCAGAGAGAGAGAGGGAAGCAGGCTCTCCGCTGAGCAGAGAGCCCGATGCGGGACTCGATCCCAGGACTCTGAGATCATGACCTGAGCCGAAGGCAGCGGCTTAACCCACTGAGCCACCCAGGCGCCCTTATTTTATAATATTTACAACATAAAAGATTAAGACTAGTATCAGACACACAGAAACACGCCAGTGAAAGCAGTGAAATATGGTTATTTTAAAAGCAATTTTGGAAAACTTAGAAAGCATTTTCATACTAATCTCTGACAAGGCATGGCCACAATAAAGAATTAAGTTTTTCTTCTTATCTTCGTGCCTGAAATCAACAAGGGGAAATGAATAAACATAAATTAAGAACTTCGAAGAAATAAATATCTTCAAAGAGCTTGAATCTGTAATTTCCCTGAAGAACAGATTTATGATCTAAGCCCATTCTTTTCAACTTAATGCATCGACTCTTCCATAGGCTGGTAAAAAGCAGTTCAGTAACTGCATCTTCCGTCCTCGGCGATAAGATCTCCTGCAATAGGATCAATAAGACCTGCTTTCATAGAACTTTTTTCTTATCCCGTAACCTCAAAAATCATTTTGTGCCACAATGATCACTACAGGGAGGAAAATAAAGAGATGTTGAATCTATCAAAGTTTCTCAAAGAGAGGCTGGTTTATTTCAAACCATCACAGCATGGTGGTTAACAGCTCTGGAATAGCCAAAGGATGGAAGCAAATGGAAAAAAAAGAAACTGAAAGATCCTCCTCGTTCTTTACAGGGACCTTCAAAGTTAAAGGGGAATAAGATTCATATTCATATTCCAGGCATCTACTACCTAATTTGGCACTGGGAATTTCTAACTAGGCTTATTTTTTTAATCCCACTCTTAACTGAGAGATTTCTGAAATAAGCTCTAATTCAGTATCACTATATAAAGTTTTAATGAATGGAATAAAAAGGAAGATCCAGATCTAAATCAGCTTGGAAAACCTGTAAATAAATAAATTTATTTTTGTAGTATTTTTCTGGGTCTACCATGTTCACTGTGAGTCTCCCAGAGTGGCTGTTAGTGTACAGCATCCTCCAGTTTTGGATTTCCATTTTTCCTCTTCTTTGAGTTCCACAGAGCTCATTTTGAGAAATAATTATTTTGTATGCTTCTGAGTACTCAGAGTACTGAGTTCCAAGGCGGGTTCTTTTTAATGTGAACATAAGGGTCATACTCATAAATACAAAGCCATGATTATAAAGGATTTACATGGCATGAAATCTTACAGCATAGTATTTGAGAAAGTACCTCTAAGCTTGGAATCCCTCGTGTAGGGTCAAATATTGCAAGTCTGATTTTAGGTTTACAATCTTGGAAAAATGATTCAACCTTTGTGAATCTTAGTTTCTTCCTCTGTGAAATGGAAGCAAAAGTCTTGTCTATTGCACGGATTGTTGTGAGGATCAATTATCTCTTCTAAAGAGCTCTTTAGAAAATAGAGATTATATGAAAAAGTAAGAGGTGTTATTGTAATTTGACTACTGCTTGCTTTAACACTAAAATACATGGTCTTCACTAAATGTTCTCAAGCTATAAAGAAATATTCTGGGTTGTGTTCAGCAAATTCTTTTTCTGAACTTCTATTTCTATACCTTTGTTAAAAAACAAGATGAGGCGCCTTAAAAATGTTACCATTTACTTAAGCAAAAATCGATTCGAAATGGGCAGAACAAAGCAGAAGTGGTTAGGAGCACTCCACCAACAGGAGCCCAGGTAAAGACATATACAGAAAATGCAGAAGCAAAGAAAAGCAATTACACGATGGCCATAGCTTAAAGCCTAGTTAGCTGTGTGTGACTGGTGTGATTTCGTAACCTTCAGGTATTCATAGACTTAAATTTTGTGTTGCTCACATAGGCCTCCACATCATTAAAGTCACCTCAGCCTTCTGCTTAATTTACTACCTTATGATGTAGTTTTTTCTGAGTGTTTTCTGTGTCCTCATCTCATCTTCCACAACAAACTAGAAACTCCTCAAAGGCAGGATTGGGGTTTGATAGTTCCTTTGACTAAGGGACCGTTTGATGGTATTATATTAAGGTGGAAAATATCATCAATATAGATGAAGTTCTGTCATAGAAAATATGTTCACTCATGGAGAAGTACATATTCAAAGTCAGAAGATGGAAGACTGATATCTGTAAACTCTTTCTGTTAGGACGATATGATATGGATACATTTTGTATTTAAGCAACAATTTGTCAAAATGGTCAAACCACCTAACATGTCAATACAGCATTGGAAGTAGAAGAGCCCCTCTGTGACTGAGATAGTTGGTTAACAATGATTATTAAAAAGAACCCCCAAAGAAAAAAACCCAAGAAGCAAATCCAAAGAGGTCAGAAGTAAAAAGTATGATGCCAAGTTGATAAATCTACTCTCTCCAGATAAATAATACCTAAGTTAATTCAAAATAGCTTTATTACATTTTAAATATAATGCCAAGACTTCTAAACCAGTGTTTTTCTCAAATCTATTTTCAGTTAGAGAAAACGTTCTGCCAGAATGTATCTTAAGGCAAAACTGTATTTGAATTTCTGTAGCTTAATTTATAATCCAACACATGCTTTCTACAGACAGTAGGTCATGCTCCCTATTGTTTAAGCCAGTCCTGCCCAAACCTTTCTTCTAAAATGCCCTTAACTGAAAAGCAACTGTGCTCATCCCTGGAAACTGGCTCTGAGGTAGTGCAACGCAAAGTGAATTTTTTTTTTAGTCTTATATTTTATTTATCTTAAAATGCAGGGGCATTCTTCAATATATTCATAAGACATTTGTGTCTGTTTCAATATAAAATTAATACTTGTATTTCTTATCATCAAGGAAACCTAATGGTTCAGGAAGTTGTGCCTGTATCTATGGTGTGCCTTGCAGTACAACAGGCATATGCTAAATATGAGCATCCGGTAAGGATTTGAGCCGTCTTCCATGTCAGCAATCTGATTAAGTCCTTTCTTCCATGTTATCCAAAGACACACTACAACAATAAAAATATATATATATTTGCTTCCTTGAGAAAGAGAATATCTGCAATCCACACATGGGTTTCTCTCATGAAATAATAAAAGATTTTTTTTTAAATATGAAAAGCCATAGAGCAGATGAAATGTTAGCCTGGTGAGGCTATAGTGTGACTATATGCTCCAAGCAAAGTACATGAACTTAATGAAGCTAATGTTTCTACATTGAACCAAGAAAATTTCTTCTTAATGGTTTTCCTCTTATTGTAACTTAAATTTATGTCAAGGAGCCTCACATTTCCCTAAGGACACATGTTCAAGGTTTTTGTCTTCAAACTTCATTGATATACAAGCCTTCCTAAGCCCCATTGTGGGAACGCAAGCATTATATTCTGCCTTTCAAGAAAAAAGAAATCCTTGTACTATTTGCTCAAGTCGAAAACTGACATAAGATGCTTAGCCCAACAGTATCTGAATATGGAGTATTAAATGCTATTTATAAAAAGTAAAGCTATGCTAATGTGCCTATCTGCCCCCTACTGCTTAACAGTATTAAAGATTAAAGCCAATTGTTTTGTAAACTGAAGAGGCTGTAATGGTTTCTTGGGAAGTGCTCCTGTCAGCATTCCAGATAAGGTTGCTATTAAATTTTTGCTGCTATGGATGGCTGGCTTGGGTCATTATATTCTTAAATTGAGTTGCTGTCATTGTTATATAATGAAATGAAAGAGCCTTTGGCCTATAGTAATGTGGTGTACCTTTTAAAGAATGTGTACCACTACCAGATTTATAAGAATGGGTCTGTTCACATTATAGTACCAAGCTACTAGGTATTTCAAAGTGATTTGGATGAAATGTCCAAAGAATTCTCATGTATATCAAAGACAAATAGCTGTGTTTGCATTAACCTGCTTTCAATAATCATTGAAACTTATTGAGTGATTACAGGATGTAGCAGATTCATGGTTCTTTTTTCTGACTTGTAATTTAATTATGTCTTGTTCTGAAGTGAGGATAGTCAAGAACCTGGATTTTTTCATAATCCTATAAATTACTTGTGCAGATTAAAGAATAGTCATCCTGATCTCTTCATTCTAAGCATGTTATTTGACAATCCTCTTACAACTTGAGAAGGCTGTACATTATTTTAATTCTTAAATGGGCCAAAAGGTTAAAAAAAAAAAAAAGATGAAGGATGACATCACATTTCTTAGGTTTAAGTATTCTTTCTTTCTGATACAAACAGAAAATTCCAGGTACCACTTTTGTAAGGAAAAATAATTTGTTTCCTCTTTTTCCAGGTTTATAACATCCCAACTCACTATCTAATTATAGAGAAGCAGTTTGTTACACTTCTAAAATATTTATTTATAAATATTACCTATGTATTGAAAACTGTTTCCTCTTTCTCCTCAGCTTCTTAAAAAATATAAATAATTCCTTTTTCTTAAGCTACAATGTATACCAAATAGGAATGTAATTTTGTTAATATTTTAATATCAGAGACTAAAGAAAAACTGAATTTAGGAACTCAGCAGAGGGACAGATTTAGTCATAATGTAGATCTTTGTCATCTCCAATTCATAGTAATATGAATTGCTTTGTTAAAACTACAAATCAGCAATATTTAAATGTAAACTGGCATGACAATTTTCTTCACTTACAGTATTCTGTAAAAATTGAAAGATTCATGCATTTTGAATTGATCCAATAGCTCAAGAATACCTGAAATTCTTATCATTATCCTTTTTCTGGGTCTTTAGCACTTCACGCTCTGTTCTGCTTCTCTGGGAGAAATGTTTTCCTCTTCAGTGTATCTTTATCTTCATCTGTGTACTTCAAACTAGAGAGAGAGGACACTCAAATGCTTAGAGAAAGTTTGCTT
The DNA here is from genome assembly GCF_964662115.1 of Mustela nivalis. NCBI lineage: Eukaryota > Metazoa > Chordata > Mammalia > Carnivora > Mustelidae > Mustela > Mustela nivalis. The sequence continues at coordinate 39,357,690 of NC_139024.1, forward strand.
TATTATGTGGCTCTATTGAGTCTAAAAATGCTACAATCACAAACAGCCCTCTGAAGATGCCTGTATACTCAAACAGATACATGATTTTTCCCAGCAATGAAAAGCAATTTATAGCTTTTTCTATTGCTCCAGAAGTCCTTCAGAAAAATGGCACTTGCAAGAATAATGTTATAACATGCAGTCAAAGAAGACGTATCCTTCAAGATGAAGCTCTCCAGCAACCTGTAGCCATGACAACTAATGTTGGTCTCTAAGCTCAGAAATGGCAGTGCCCTTGGGAGCACACACCATCAAGTGAATGGGAAATGGGGCACCTGGCTCAGACATGATGCTGGAGAGTAGACATTTGTAGTACAATGTCAATCTTCAGGAGCAGAGCAAGGTACAGATCATTCAGATCTGCTCCATGACCCTGTGTTGTTTCACCATTTCACCAGAGAAATTTTCTAGAAAAACTGAGTTTCCTGCAATTCAGTTCAGTCTGCAGAAGATGGAACTCTGCAGGTTTAAGAAATGAGAAAATCCCAGATTTTTGTATTTCGGAGACTCCTCCCTACCCTATATCCCAATGAAATCTTCAGAATTTAGGTTCCAAGGTGAATTATTTAGGCTTAGCATTAAGGTTAAGGTCTTAAGTAGTACAACAGCAAGGAAATTACTAGTCAGTCAAGTGGAGTTTTGCACACAGGATAACTGCTCTTCTGTAGTCAGTATCAAGATTATGAAAACTTGGGACTCTGATTCCCATAGGTTACTTTATTGCATTTTATTTTATTTTTTTATTTATTTACTTTTATTAACGTATATTATTTGTTTCAGGAATACAGTTCTGTGAATCATCAGTCTTAGACAATTCATAGCACTCACCATAGCACATACCCTTTCCAATGGCCATCACCCAGCCACCCCATCCCTTCCGCCCCTCTCCACTCCATGTTATTACATTTTATTAACCAACTTGAACTAAGCATTTAGAAAGAAAATTGTACCAGTATGCTTTCTGCTTTCAGGCAAGATATTAATGATGCATTATTTATGAAATGCAACACTATGTAAAATTTTAGTCAGAAAATACTTCTAGAACAAGATAAGAACCTGTTATGGGATAATAATAAAAATATCAAATACTTATATACCATTGACTGTTCGAAGAATTTAATGAATTTTAAGTCATTTAATTCTCATAACAACAATCTGGGGTAAGTTCTTTTATTACCCCATTTCATGGATGGGGAAAGATACAGAGATGCATAAGGTCTCTCAGCTAGCAGTGGTGAAGCAGAGATTCAAGCTCCAGAGTTTGTTTTCTTAAAATTCTGCTATAAGTAGACTGAGATTGATAAGAAGGTAGAAGGAAAGATGAGACAGGAAACATGGGAAAAGCAGAGTGAGGCGATAGGCCCACAGGCCTGGTTAGAGTGAAGTGATCCTTATGGATGGCCATAAGAGATGACTTTAAGTGGGCATAGGATTGACAGTCAATGGAAGTTTAAACATACTACTGAGAGTTATTTGATAAGAAAGAAAAACAAAAGAAAGAATAAGGGGAACAAAAGAGAGAAGGAAAGAAAATCAGCAAAGTAGGTTCCAGGGCAACCGTGACAATGGAAATGTATCTTATGAAAGCACGTCTCTGGCTTTTGAAACCTGATTCCTAGTTCAGCCCTCCTCTACCTTTCCACAATTTGTGTCATATGAGAGAGTAACTCTTTAATTATATCTTACGTGTGTTTATATTGCTTATAATATCAAACTCGGTATGAGGCAAATGGTATTTCCTCAAAAATTATAAGGAGAATGAAACTAATTAAGTGCAAAAGATACCCACATGAAGGACAATGCAGATGGGCCTCAGAAACTACTGTCTTCCAACTCAGAAATCCCTTCTACAATATTCCTGACATTCTACTTCTGCTTGAATACATTCAGTAAGGAAATCACTGTTTTTATATACCCTGTTCCACTGTCAAACAGCTGGAATTGTTAGAAAGGTATTCCTTATAAAGATCCCAAATTGATGACTATAAGTCCTGGATTCTTCTGTAGAACAATGAAAAACAAGTCTATTCCCTGAGCTTTACAAATGTTGAAGAAAAAGATTAAATCCTTGTAATTTGCCCTTTTTCCAAGATAAGCTTTCCTAGTCTTTAACAACATGGTTTCCAGGTCCTTTACTTCCAGACACCTTCTCAACCCAGTGCTATTCAGAAAAACAGCACTCTTAACAACAGTCTCCAACCATGAGCTCAGTTTTCCAGATGAGACCTCACTAGTGCAGAATAGAAAGAATTTAATACAACTTGTCCTTTATTTGAAGTCAATACTTATAAATTTGCCTTGGCTTTTGCTTTATGAAGCAAGAAACCAGCTTTTAAGGATTGAAGGCAAAAATCTTTCTTTTTCCCATATGATATCCAAATATCCATGATATCCATCATATCCATGATATGATATCCAAATATATCATAAAAATAACCACATATTATACCTGCAAAGCACTTTAGAGTTCATTAAATGCTTTCATATACATTATCACACTTAGTCACAGTTAGGTGTTAGTATCCCCATTTTTCAGATGAAAAAAAAAAAAAAAATCATGGGAACAAGTAAGTGACAGAGCCAGAACTAGAACCCATGCATTCACAGTGTGATTCAAGCACTCTTTCCACAGTAGTGCGCTGCTTCAAATAATCAAATAATCAACAAATGGTTGACCTCCCTCTAAACAACCAACTAGGAAAAAAATTTTGCAACAGAGACCTAATATGTTATTGATCTTTAAATCAATAAAAAAAAAAAAAAAAAAGACTGGCAATCCAATAGAACAAAAGGCAATGAATTCATTTGGTGGGTTCACAGAAAAAGAAATTCAAATAGCCAATATACATGTCTTAAAAAGCTCAGTTTAACTTATTATTTTAAAAGGAAAATTAAAACATCATTAAATGTTTGGTAGAATTCCCCCGGGAAGCCGTCTGGCCCTGGGCTTTTGTTTGTTTGGAGATTTTTAATGACTGTTTCAATCTCCTTACTGGTTATGGGTCTGTTCAGGCTTTCTATTTCTTCCTGGTTCAGTTGTGGTAGTTTATATGTTTCTAGGAATGCATCCATTTCTTCCAGATTGTCAAATTTATTGGCATAGAGTTGCTCATAGTATGTTCTTATAGTCGTTTGTATTTCTTTGGTGTTAGTTGTGATCTCTCCTCTTTCATTCATGATTTTATTTATTTGGGTCCTTTCTCTTTTCTTTTTGATAAGTCGGGCCAGGGGTTTATCAATTTTATTAATTCTTTCAAAGAACCAGCTCCTAGTTTCGTTGATTTGTTCTATTGTTTTTTTGGTTTCTATTTCATTGATTTCTGCTCTGATCTTTATGATTTCTCTTCTCCTGCTGGGCTTAGGGTTTCTTTCTTGTCAGTAGGCTATCATTTCTCACTAACCAATTTGACAAAAGAAATTTAAAGGTTTATAATGCACAGTACTGGTGAGAGTGTGGGAATAACAGAAACTTTTCTATCAAATGAAAGAATAAATTAGCACACTGGGAGTGGAAATACGCTTTGGTACAAATCTTTGAAGATCAATTTGGCAATAACTATTAAAATTTGAACACATTTGCCCTTTGACCTAGCAAATTCTCTTTAAAGACTATGTCCTCCAGGCTTATCTAAGTGTGCAAATATACTTGTACAGGGTATTTATTGCTGAATTGCTATGTTGGCAAGTAAATGGATATATTATAAATATTTGTCATTATGGGATTATTAAATTAAGCACAGTATACCCACACAATGGAGCACTGCGTAGCCATTAAAAAATGAGTCAATTTTTAGTCCATGGACACACAACCACAGTACATTAAGTGAATAAAGTGGATTGCAGAATGATATATAATATGATCCCACTTGTAAAAGAACAATACACATATATGTGGTCATTTTTATGTATAACCATTCATAATGTGCATATTATACATATCGATACACCTGTGTAAGATAACAACCTGTCTGGAAGGACACAAAACATACCAAATCATTAACAATGACTATTTCTGGAAAATGGAATTTTATAGTGTAAAAGACAGGGAATAACAGGGAACCCTACATTTCTGACTTCTTAGATAATATATCATACTCAAGAAGAAGTCTGAAATCTTTAACAATGTCTAGATCATTACAAAAACTAGTATACAATAGGTTTGTTGTTTTTTTTTTTTTTTAACTAAAAACTTACCAGTCCCATTGTTTTTTATTTACTAAGCAACTACTTTGTGTCAGGCATTACACTAAGCACTACATATATCGTATTTAAAATAACCTGTACACTAAAACTACATGTGAGTTCAGTATCAGCATTCATCCTTACAATGAAAGTCTGATTTAAACTTCTGATATTATGATCCATTGACTGCACCAGGGGATACAGATACTTAGCCAATTGAAATTCTTTCTGATGTGTATCTAATGACTATCAGAGAAATCGAAGTAGCAAAAGTTTAGATTTTTAAAGGACCTCAAAGAGATAAAGTTATCGAGTTTGCAATCAATGGACTAGGAGAACTGTATGCTAAGATTATGGTTTATCATCGAGGCCTAAAACTGATGTCATGTCTCTAATGTCTTAGCTGCAAGGGGCTGTGCACCCGATGAGGTTCTCTGCAGAAAGTTCCTTACGAAATTAGTTTATTCTTCCATCAATCACCAGTTAGTAAATGTGCAGGGGTCTTTGGGTTCTAGAGCACAGCTGGGGCAAAAATTGTATATATCAATCATTGATAAAAACTAATACAGATGAGAAAATGTTGAGGGGAAGAAAGCACAGAGAGAGGAAAGAACACTTGAAATCATGTGTCTCAACCATTCCTTTGTCTTTAAAGAGGAAAATGGGAGGTCTTGATATGGTGGAAGAGTTGCCTTCAAATATTTAGTAGAGGCCGTCATTTGAAAGGAGAGTGAAATCTGCTCTCTGCCATTCTTCCCATACCAATGGGAAGCTAGAGAAAGGAGAGACTTCAGTTCTGTTTCTGTAGGTAAATTTTCAATAGAATTGTCCACGTGGGATGGACTTCCTCAGGAAGAGATGAATTTCCTCATCTCTTAAATTTTAAGCACAATTAAATGAACACTGGGTAGAAAGCCATAGCAGACCTTTATAAATAGAAGATTTCCTCAACTTAGATGACCTTTATATTCTCTTGCATGGTTTTAGCTCACTTATATTCTCTTATATATCTTGTTTGCTACTCAGATAGCAAAATGTGAGAATCTGTGCATTATTAATTTAAAAAAAAATCAAAAACAGAGAAACAAAACAGAGAAGCACAAGTTAATGCTTACAGATTGCTTATTTTGTGCCAGGCACTATTCAAAGTCCTTATTGTATTAACTCATTTAATTCTCACAAAAATAAGGTAGTTCCTGATATGATCTTCATCACACAGATGAGGAAACTGATGTATAAAGAGGTTAAGAAATTTGATCAAGGTCACACAGCTACTAAGTGAAGGAATCAGGATTCAAATTTAGTCTGCCTGGCTCCAAAGACCATCTTCTTAACTCTATTCTAATGACTAAGAGTGATACTTACTGACTTAAAAACAACTGAATATTTCACCAGTTGGAGCTCTCCATAAAATACATATTCTTTTAAAAACTGCATCACAAGGATGATTCAGACAAATTCAAAATTATCCAAATAGACACAAAACTAAAATTCAATTTTATTTTCCAAGTCCCTAAGAACATTTACACATTTACACAGTCCCACATAAACAGAATGACTATCACGTCCAAAGTTAGAAATGCCACCTCTCCCATGTTTGGTAGGAGTGAGAGGACGAGAACGTGGGGCTGGGATTCCAAAACTCTGAGTGCAGCCTCGGTCCTGCTACCAGTGCACTGTGAGACACTGGGAGAGCCACTTGGCCACTCTTTAAAGAAGAGCACAGGGCTCCAAAAGTTCCATTAATCTGAAAAGATCCCATAAAGCATTTAGCTGAGAATTGTTTGTGTAATATGTACTTACAGTTTTCGTTTTTCTTATACAGGACCTTCAATTCATATTTGTTGGAATATTCCCTTCCTCAGAGCTGATAGGCCCCCTTCCTCATGATTCATCCTTCTTCATGATCTTCAAGGTTTATTCTGGAGATCTTAGCTACAAGTTTCATTTCCCCTAAGAAAGAGAGATTAATTCACAGAGGTGGTTATATTAACAAGAAATAACATGCTGCACAGCCAGCAAAAACACTTTTAGTGTTCAAGAGGTAAAAAAATGCAAAAGTCACCAACTATATAATCCCATAAATAACTTTGAAATTACCAAAATTTTACTCATCCCATTGATTAGATGTTATTACTTACTAGTGTTTCTAACAAATGCTACTTCCTAATTTTCTGGTACACAATTTTTTTTTTTGTAATTAAAACTAACAATTCACCATAGCAGATCATATTAAACCAAACAAAAATGAGGTAAAAAGACAAAAAAAATGTATTTAATTTCTTATAAATACTATATTGTCTATATTTATTCACAATAATCCTTGCTCCACAGATTATTTGGAACAGCTCTCAAGATTACTTCCACTAAAATATAAATAAATAAAAAGTCAGGGCCTGGCAAATTATAAATCAAGATAGTATATCAAGATTAAAAGAAAGGTTAGACTTGCATGCATGTATGTTCTGTGTTGTTATTAAAATTGAGCTAAAATTTTGTCTCCAAGCATCTGGGTAGCTTCTAATGAATGGAGAAACAAAATCAGATACATGAATTTTTTTTCTAGTCATGTAAAAAGGAGAATTCAAGAAATTCAAAGATTTTTTTCATAAGCCTTAAAACAAGGCACATTAAGGGATATAAAAAGTAGAATTTTTAGTATCATCTGTATAATATATGCATTAATAGGCTTTTTTTTTAAGATTTTATTTATTTATTTGACAGAGAGAGATCACAAGCAAATGGAGAGGCAGGCAGAGAGAGAGAGAGAGAGAGAAGCAGGCTACCTGCTGAGCAGAGAGCCCGATATGGGACTCTATCCCAGCACCCTGAGACCATGACCTGAGCCGAGGGCAGCGGCTTAACCCACTGAGCCACCCAGGCGCCCCTGCATTAATAGGCTTTTTAAAAATTTCTTTTGTATAGCATGCCTACGTGTAAGCCAGGACAGAATGTCAAACCATAACTTAGTGAAAATTATTTTGCAGAGGATGAGGGTGGGGAAGGGAACAGAGGATTGAAATTAAAACAGATCTGGCTGCTCACTCTTATGATTATACTAATCTTTTTGAAGGGATTCAGCAAGTCTTAATGGCTACTCATGGCAAGAAAACCCATCATGACAACAACCCAGCAGAAACCCTTATAACCCAAGCGATAAACAGAAACCTCTGGGAGGGTAAGAATTATGGTCCCTACAACTTGAAGATGATGACCTGGGAATCTCCCCTTCTGTCCCAGACCAATTATCCAACCTTCCTTGAAGGCAGAGCTCACTTGGTCATATGTAGTTTCAGTCCTAATGACCATTTCTTCGTTTCCGTGTCATGTTTCTTATTATAATATTGCTCATAGGAACAGGGGTCTTCATGGTTGTGCAAGACAATCTCAGACAGCCTTTGATTTCTTTGGTTGACTTCACTTTATCTTACTCTTGTGATCTACAGAATATGAACATTTCTCTATGGAATCTTATCTTACGGGATGGTCTTGCTCTTTAAAATCAGTGTCAAGTATTTTATTTTTATGTATTAAATCTCAGATATTTCTCTGCTCTAGTATGGATATTCTTTCTTATAAGTATTACTTAATATTTTCCAACCTTTTACCTATCTTTCTTAATGTTTTTATCTTTATTTTTTTTTTCTTAGAGAGGGTTGGGGGTGAGAGAGAGAGAAAGGGAGAGAGAGGTAGGGAGGGACAATGGGAGAGGGAGAGAGAGAGAATCTTAAGCAGGCTCCACACCCAGTGTGGAACCCGACATGGGCCTCTATCCGACAACCCTAAAATCATGACCTGAGCTGAAATCAAGAGTCAGACACTTAACCAACTAAGCACCCATGTGACCCTTAATATTTTATCTTTCACTTTTGTATTTCTACCACATTCTTCTCTATTGATATTCCCCACTTCAGACTTATAAGAAATAAAAATTTGTTTCAAATTTCATTCTATTTTAGTCCAGTTTGTGATTGTTAATTTCATTTTTTTATCCAAGCTTGAATATAAGATATTTATAATTTGTACTAATGTATGGCATTAGTACACATCCCAAACTCCCTGCTCAGGTTCCCTGGGAGACACAGAATACCCCCTCACCCTATAAAGAACTTAAACATTTATAATGCTTATACCCAGACACACTTTTAAGTTCTTTATTGATGATCACTTCAGTAAAGAAGCATCCATGTAAGTACTCGCCAGGGCAGAGATGGCATCTTGGCACGGGCCCATCAAGCAGCAGTCCCAGAGGCTTTTAAGAACTCCTCATGCCCAATCTGCTCATTGCTCAGTTATAAAATAGACTTGCATGATCTCCCATATGTTAATGTTTCTTAAACGAGAAGGTCTTTTATTTGTTGGAACATCAAATATAATACTTATTTTTAAAACCTCTTATTAAATCCTCAGTGAAATTCACAATTAAGGGCATTTCAAGAAATATGATAGAGGAACTTATATCATTCCTTTAGAAACCATGAGTTAATAGGACCAGTCATGTATTGACACCTCTCCTGGTGCATGTCAATTAAATCATATCACCTGCATAAAAAAGAAGCCTTTTTAAAAGATTTTATTTATTTATTTGACAGAGAGAAAAAGCACAAGCAGGGGGAGCAGCAGAGAGGCAGGCTCCCCGTTGAGCAGGGTACCCAAAGCAGGATGCAGAGCTCAATCCCAGGACCCTGGGATCATGACCTGAGCCAAAGGCAGACACTTAACCAAATGAGCCTCTTAGGAGTCCAAAAAAACTTCTTTCTGATGTACGGTCATGCTTTCATACCATCCAAAATTTTAATAATTTGTAAGTAATTCCAAAAGAATAATAAAAGGGAGGTAGAATATAGCCTTGCTTTATGCCCCTGTGAATTGTTCTCTAATCTACGGAAGATCAATCACACCTACATAGATTCTCGATACAATGTTAAGACAGGGTTTGTACAAGCATTGGTAATTGCAGATGCATATCAAGTTCAACTACAAATATATATCATGACATTTAACTTTGTCTAGACTAGAGTGTCAAGGACTTACGCATAATCCTGTGATTACTGTGAACTTTCTTATTTTTTTTAATTTATTTTTTATTTTTATTTTTTATAAACATATAATATATTTTTATCCCCAGGGGTACAGGTCTGTGAATCGCCAGGTTTACACACTCTGTGAACTTTCTTATAAGGCAACAACAAATTTAACAGTAACAGAAGATTATCCTACAACCTGTTTGTTCTATAATGTAGACTTGGAAAACCAAAAAAATTGTTTAAAGAAATTCTCATTAAACTTGGATAGAAATGTCCAATAAAATATGCCATTTAAGGGATATAGAATACTTCCTTTTAAAAAATGAAAGAAATTTAAATCTCAACCACTCAAACAGGATCTTGCCCACAGAATTTGGCAAAGGAGTCCTTGAAAAGACTTTGAACAATTTCAATGACTGAAAAAAAAAAAAATTTACCTTCTACTTTTTAAACAGAGCCTTTCAATGCATATTTTAATGGTGGACTTAATATATGCATTGGTTACATTTTTAAATTATCAAAAAATGCAAAGATAAAACTGCTTTTAAAATCTTTCATTCTAGTTAAGGATCATGATAATGCATAATGCATATGTGGTTAATTCAAACTAAATCTCTTTGAATGGAGAATGAGACAGCACAACTGAAGCAAAATTTGAGTCAGTTTATTTCTTACAGTATCTGTCTTAGGGAAGAAATCACCATCGTAAAACTAAATATAATAAAACAAACATTTATCAAACATTTACCCAATATAGGGCACTATACTAAACATTTTACATATTTTAGTTCATAAAAATCCCCGCAACCTTCCTAAGTAGGTACTTTATTATTCCCGCTTCATAGGTGATGAAACTAAAGTTCAAAAATGAAGTAGCTGGTTCAGCAAATAAGGGACAGAACAAAGTTTCAGACTCCAAGGTTGGGGTCCCAGAACTTCTGTCTTGACCACTACACTCGAGAACACTGGGAATTCAGCTGGGCAAGCTTCCTATGTAAATCCCCCAGATTAGGTCTCTCCACAATTCCAAGGGGAAGGAAAACTCTTTCACCTTCAGGAATGGTCCTCTGATTTGCACACATAAGCTCTTTTATATTATGGGAAGGGAGGCTCATATGTAACTAAAACTTTTTTTGTCCTACTGGATTTAATTCCAAAGATATAATAACTATTGTGATTAAATATCTCAGTGGCCTCACATATTTCGATTTAGAATCATATTGCTACAGTCCTTAATTCTACCATAAGTGCCCTTTCTTTCAGGTTAACTGCATGGCCAATTAAATACTCTGCACAAAGGCAAGGTGACTCCAGAGGGAAACATGCAATTATGTAGTTTCCAAGTAGTAATTATCTAAAATTAATTGCTGTTTTATGGGAGTTTTGATCATAACAAACAATATTTACAATTGCAATTCAATTCCAAGATATCTTCTTACTCTGCTTGGCTACCTACCTATCTGTTCAGTCATGCTTTCTCATGTTTGGGAAACATATATGACTTATGGTACAGTTAAATGAATGTTTTATTAACTCCAAAGGGAGCTATTCAAACAGGAAAGATATGCAATGGTGTGGAAGAAATAACACTGTAGAACCCAAGGGTACTTAAGAAAAAAGACTGGCCTTCTAAGTGTCCACTTGGGTTAACTTTCATTATAAAGTCTACTGTTGTTATTTGTATAACCTCATCAAGAAAATTAAAGTTTCATTTTCCACGCTTTTCTCCAATCCTCCATCCTCTGTCTGCCATCAAAAGATAAGGGATCTAAGATTCTGTCCCATTTAAACAATGAGTCAACTCAGCCATTTTTCAAGTCTCTCTGGATAGTGATTTGCCTGTGTTCCTTTTTTCTCACTAAAGTAAAAACTTTTGAAAGTGAAGGCTGGGGCTTATTATCAGAGATCCTTTGTAGTTATTAAGCACAAGAAATTTGTGTTTCTGATGCCTATCAGATATTTAGTAAGAAGATATAATTACAGCAAATGGTCTCCTGCTTGAAACCAGTGACCATTCCCATCACATACTTTTTTAAAAAACCACTGGGTGGTTTTTGGGGGTTTTTTGTTTGGTTTTGGTTTTTGGTTTTGGTTTTTTGTTTTTTCTTTCTTTCTTTCTTTTTTCTTTTTTTTTCTTTTTTTTTTTTTTTTTTTTTTTTTTTTTTGATAAAAACCTCACCGAAGGAGTATTTACAGAACACTCACTGGTGACAGTGCTCTAGGATGAGTGTGTGATCAAATGATACTTGTTGGTTTCTGACCTTCTCTGCTTTAAAAGGTAGAGACAGCATTAACATTGACAGACATGAAAAGATATGACTAAGCTTATGTTAAATTCCACTCTGAGCTCTGCATTCCTAGACAATCCTTATCTGGTTTTCATACCTTGGAAAGAAAATGCATTCATTTAGCATGATCAGATTGGGTTCCATCCATGTTGATGTTTCACCATTAAGGTTGTGCAAGATCAGAATCTCCCCCCAGCTGCACCCATTCAAAGGGCTGCACCCATTCTGAAGCAGACAGAAAAGCTTTTGCCATTATTCTTTGGGGGAGACAGTCTTTGGTTGATACCTACTCCTCCCCCAATCACATCTGTCCTAACTTTCCCTCCTGCAAGTTAGTTCTATTCACAGTCAGTGCATTACTCTTTATTCTCCCTATGTTCTACCTCTACATCTTCTGATCCTTTCTCCTACAAGATTTAAAACGGAGACCATGCTCCCTCTCAGAACCCCAGAGCATGGAACTGATAGAGAGCAGTGACAGCCCAACAGTGAGACCACCAGGCACCTTGGAATCTAAAGAATGAATGGAAATTCAGTTACATTTTTATGAGTCACTGCTTTGACCATGAAATAAATATCTTCCAAAGACATGAAAGAAATGGATACCTGTATATATGTAAGTAAAGTTTCATGCATCGTTTCTTCCAGGGTGTTACTTTGGTGAAGGTTAAAGTGTTTATACGTTAGTGGCTAGGTTAAGTCAATAGATATTTATAAGCAGTATTTATACTTCACAATTATTGGAGAGAATGAATGGACGGGATAATGTAGAAAAATAACTATCAGCAATAACATATAATAAAATTGGTATTGACAGTAGCCTACAAAACAATAAAAAGCTTATTAGAATGCCAAAGATACTTCTCAGAGCCTCCCATGCCTCAAACTTTGATGTAGAACTGCTTATTCATTGAGGTTAAGGGAATTGCTGAAGTCTTTGACCTCAGAAATGAAATTTGACAAGTAACTGATAACACATAGTTCACACATCCGGGAATGTAATAAAGTGATTATATACCCATGATTCTCTGATAAAGATCCTTTCCAGCTGTTGAGCTAGTAGTCTCTTGAGGATCTGTAATTAATTCCAGAATGATTAGTGGGTGGTCCCTCTGTCATAAGTATTTTCCTCCTTAAGTTTCTAGGGAGAAAGGCTTAGCTCACCTAGTATCACCATCCTAGCCTAACACAATCTTTCAGAATTCCCATGTCTTCGCACAGCACAAATCACGGTTCCTCCCCAGACTAGGTTTGTTAAATCATCCTGAATTCAGACAAATCAGAAAATTCCCTAGAAAGATTTTTTTAAAAGTCTATCTGTGCTGCTACAAATTTTCAATGAAAAAAGATGAAGATTAAATAGATCAATTGATTGATTGATTAATGTGGTCCTTGCCCCTTCTTTAGGGTAAAGAGATCTCAGCTTTAATTATCTAATCTGGTCTTGGAAATCACTTTCAAAATATGCCCAAGAAAATTATGGTATGTTCAAAAAATTATATTTTTCTCAAGCACCAATATCAATACTGTCAAACCATGCAACCCCAACCAATTTCTCAAATACTAATAAAATTTTGCCAGGGCTTTGGGTTCTCCCAATCCAACTCAAAAACAATGTTTGCATGAAAACAATTCCAAAATCTTAACTAAAATATTATACATTTCTCTGATATGTTATTAATTATAAAAATAGTAAACATTTCCCCTTGTTTGATTTCTTTGGAAAGCTGAACACAGAAGCCAGAATTTTGCTTTTTATATTCTTCCACAGAAACAGTCTAATTAATATTCTGTCTCTGGGCAGTAAGTTTCATAAACCAACCCCCAAAGAGAGGCATCTGTTCTTTTTCCTAAAATCTTAAAAATGCTATCAACATCCACTTTACTATAACTACAGTTATTAATAAATGAAACTACAAAATTGTGTCACCTACTGGGAGCAATACATTGTCCTGCAAAGTTATTTTACAAACGAAGAACCAAAGGGCAGTCAGTCTCCAGTGCCAGAGGATTGTTCTGATGAAGCCACATGGAAGAGGAATTCCCAGCCCAAATGGTTATCAGAATTATCTGAGGGACAATAAAATATACAAAATCTGAGTGCCTCAAGACACACTGACTCACATTCTTAAGAAGTTAGCCCAGGAATACATATTTATAATAGCTGCTCAGTGATTCTGATGACCCACAAGTTAGGGAACCCATTAATCCAGGGCAATGGTTCTCAAAGTGTGGTCCCCAAACAACAGCATCAACATTAGAATTGCAAATCAACCCAGCCCCACCCTAGGTCTTCTGAATTAAAACACTGGGACTAGAGCTCAGCAAGCCACCTTAGCTTGAGCAAGGTCTCCAGGTGATTTGGATACAGCTAAAGTTCGAGAATCATTGACATAGAGAATTTAAATTAAGCCTCAGCTAAAGGTAAAAGGAAAAAAAGAAAAACACAGAGGATTGGGGCACTTGGGTGGCTCAGTTCGTTAAGCATCTAACTCTTGATTTTGGCTCAGGTCATAATCTCAGGGTCCTGAGATTAAGCCCTACATGGAGCTCCCCACTGGGTGTGGAGCCTGCTTATGATCCTCTCTCTCCTTCTCCCCGGCTCCCTCCCCTTGCTCAAGTGCACATATGTGCTGTCTCTCTCTATCTCTCTCTTAAAATAAATAAATAAATAAACAGATAAATAAATAAATAAATAAAAAGAACGAAAGGATTTCACCCTTATGTGGTCCTTTTGCAATTTGTGGGAAACTTAAAGCCAACTAATTTAACTTTCTAGGGATTCTGATCGCAATTATTTTTGGAGGAAGCAAACATAGTGAAGAACTGTGCTAAATATGACTGTGGGAAGGAAAGGACACCTAAAGTCACATTGCCCATACTTAGATTTCATGCCCCAAAATAGGCAAATTCTGCATGAGACAGAGAATGTATCGAACATGACTAATTGGGGAACTTCTGTTTCCTGACATTTGCAGAGACATTTTAAAGAGCTTATAACAGTATCTCCTGGGTTAAAGAAATGAACTTAACTAATTTATTGTTTTATTTATGTAAGTTTTTGCCCATTGAAATAGCAAAAAAATTCTTTTTTATGATGCCTGTGTATTTGTCCTTCTCCCCACTTACTTCTGTTTCTGCAAATATTGCACATTTATCTTCTTTCTTAAATGGCATTTCAAGTCTTTCTCTCTGACCCTTGTAACTTTGCATATTTCTCAAAAAATGTGAAACTCTAGACCAGTGATTCCCAACTTATTTTCATTTTCATACCTCTTTTTAAAGGGAAATCTTTAAACATTCTTTCCTAATCTTCCCATAATATACCACAGATACATTGTATAGTTGTTTATGTACTACATGCATATCTGTGGTTTATATATAAAAGGAGTAGTACTTTTTTTCACCCCTCCCAAGAACCAATTTGCATCACGTTGGGGATAACATCACCTTTGCTGAGACCGCACCTTTTATGGTTATTAGTATAATTTTGTTCTGATACACTAGATATAAGAGATGTTACATTTATTTCTAAAAATCAAGAAGTCAAAACAATCCAGCCTTAGTTATTCTGGGACACAGTCACATTAGGATGAGAAATGTTCTGCTGGAAAATTGCAGAGGGACCCTGGATTTCAGACCATCATGGAAGTCACTATGATGCTCTTGCCCTTCCCCTCCAAGGAACTTCAGGGACCCAGAGGAAAGTTGTCTCTTCCTTCCTTCTACCTGTCAAACATGGAAACACAAAGCACTCACACTCCAACTATTTCTACTATGGAGTCGAGCTGCTTTTCTGCTCCCTCAATCCTATTAAGTCATCTATTAACTTAGCTCCTCCTTTACTGAACCCAGACTTTAAATAAATAAATAATAAATAAAAACACTTTAATTTAATACCCTGACTCAAGGCAAATCTAAGACATTCATGACTGTCTTCTGGAGGTTGAAGAAACACAATACTTCCCCATCCTGTGCGGTACACCTACAAGCCAGTTTATTTCTCAGTTACTTTATCTTGCTTTATGTCTAAAGTCAAGATTTATCAGAGGCTGAGCTAGAGTTAATCCAAAGGGACAGTTTCAAACCCTGGAGAAACCCCTTTCCCAGCAGGTTACTTGTTAAAAAAATTCTTGTTTCAGACTAATGTCATACTACATAAGGAGCACAGGCTTAGCTCTAGAGAGATAAAGGTTCTAATTCTAGCACTACCAGTTAGTAGCTGTGTAGTATACCAATAGCTATATTCTATAATCTTCAGTGAGTGTCTTCATCTATAGATTGAGAAGAATAAAACCTATTGCAAAGGGTTATTAAAAGAAAATTCATGATAAATTCTACACAATGCCTGGTTTTGTGTAAATGATCAATAAATAGCAGCTTTATCATTATTAGCACTAAATCAACCAACGAAAATGGAAGTTTTCTCATTCATTGATTCTGAGCACCTGATCAGGGAAGTATCAAGGAGTACTGGATAAATAACTTCACCATAAAGATCTCCTCTCCTTTTTCAGAGAAAATGGCATTTCTCATACCTCAAGCTCAAGCCATGATGGGTCGGGAAAATATCTGACTTAGAAAAGAAAGTGGAGTAATTTCTGAAAGTGTCTGAAAGGTGAATGTGAACTAGGGTGAGTGGGCTAGAAAGTACAATTCGTTATCTTGGGACCCACCTTCATTCCCATCAAACTATATCTGAGTGGCTGGGTAGCTTCCATCTCATTCATTGGAGTGCGTGTCCTATCAGCTGAGGTTGCTTGTCCATTGATACTCTTTTGATCAAGGAATTCATGCTACTAGTTTAGAATTGGCTAACAAGAAAGCAAACAGGTACAAATTGATATTCATCAACAGCTTTTTCTAGGAACTTCCTAACTTTTGACATGCTGTGTTGCTCTCTTGTAACTGATTCAGTCAGCAGGGAATAATTAGCAGCCATGCCACACAGGAATAAATTGTGCAGATTTGAGTTGATGTTGTGCTTAATGAGCCTATTTTAAAAGTTAGAAATCACCCAATTTCCCACCAACCTCCACTTATCACTTTCTCATGTAAAGTGTGACAAAAATCAGAATCCATGCCAATGGGATAGGTAATTCAGTCTTGAAATTTGCCATTTACCTCCATGGTAAGCATCAGGGTTTATACCAAACTAGCAAAGAAAACAGCTTTTCCTTATTCATTACAAGGTTAATGAAAAATAAAGATCAAGAAAAAATATTAACTTGCCACTTTGGTATATTTGAACAGATAAATAAATATATAAATATCATCTTGACCACTACGTAACTTACTTCTTTTATACAGAAAGAAGAAATTTTAAAAAGAAACTGTCCTTTAAGTGTCCTATTAATCTGTGAAGACATTTAGGTTTTGCTCAAGCATTACTGATTGAGAAATATTTTCAAAATCTCCTTTTCTATGACAATTCTTCCCCATTGTCAGATGAAGAAATTTCACATTTGCTTCCATAATTTGTTGCAGAGTGACTCTACTGGGATCCTCTTCTCAAAAGTCCAATAAGCTTTGCACAGTTTGGATGTGGGAGCTGCAGAGGTGGTGGCGTGAGTCAGCTGGAGCCGACTCTACAGCAGCTCCGGCTGACTTCCTCTGGGAAACCTCCTATCTGAAGACGGGGAAGTTTAAGTTCCTTTTCTTGACTTCTCTTAATCTCCCTTTGTCTTTGGTCACCCTCCTTCCCCAGGTAAGCCTATTAAATGGCTAATGCAAATGCCACTCTCCTTTTCAAATCTTATTTTCAGGAAAAAATTTTCTTCATAAAATTAGGAGAGGAATAGAGATGTTTGACAAAATAGCTTTGCTGATGCACCATTTCAAGTATCTTTGATTTGCCACAGCCTCTCTATGCACACAGCTATACCCCCTTCTCTACCCCTTTATCACCACCTGCCTGGTCCCCTCTTGTTGACACTCCTCTCTGTAATCCTTTCTGAAAATGATGTTAGGTCAATATTTTCAGAACACAAATATTTATGCCTCACTATTGCCCATAATATCCACTCAATCAAGTGTGAGTCAGATTTCACCAGCTATTAATAGAACTCCACCATAAATTTATTTCTCAAATGTTAACATATATTTGTAAAAATATGTAAGAGAACCCCATATTCCTACACTACAATGCCATTTTAGGACTTTAAGTCTCAATCACTAAGTTTAAACCACATTATCAATGTGATCATAATGGAATCTTCTCTCTATATATAACTTATCATCGAGCCATGGGGATGATATTCTGAAAAGCTGCACAGAGTTCTGAGACTTAAAGATCAGCTACCCCATAATATGGCTTATCTAAGGGCTTCAGCCTAAATGTTAGATTTTTCCACCCCAGGCCCATAGCAACTCTTCAACTCCCCACATGCTCCCTGACATAGTCTTACTCCCTCAGACCTAGCTCCAGCATCTCCTTTCTCATGCAGCCCATTCTCCTGGGATATTTTCATATGCACTGTTCCCATTCTGCTCCATCTAGTTCTATCAGGTCTATGTTATAACAGCACTGAAGACCTATTATTAGTCTATGCTTTGCCATGTAGCTGTATCTTAAGCTGCTTTGTTTTGTGCTATAAAGACAGTGTATGTATGCATTAAGCTAACTGAATAGACTACCTAGAATATCCACATTGCAGCTCCTTCTTGAAGCTTCTGTGAATTCTTCAGCCTAAAGTGATGTTTCCCTTCTCAAAATTTCTGGGTCATTTATATAAAAACAATTTGTTTCTAACCTATCTTCTAGGGATCTCTGTTTGATTCATGTTTATTATTCATAATTCTTCAATTATATTATAAAATCCTGGTGAGCATGAGTCCTGTCTTTACATCAGTTTTATTTTTCATAGCACCCACCAGGGCTGAGTACATTAATAAACGTTTGTTGACCTAACTTTTTATCTCAATTAATGTTTCACCTATATTATATGCTTTGGATCAGAAATAAGTTTTATGATTCTAGAAACATGTTTTTGTCTTATAGATTTTTAGTATTATTAAGGGAATTGGCCATAGTAATAATCATTTATAGGTAACTGAGCCCTCTGATTTAAGATTACTATCTCCTTGTATCGGATGAGAAAACTGAGACACAAGAAGAATAAGTAACTTGTCCAAGATCAGAAGGATCATAACTTGTAGGGCTGAGATTTGAACAGAGTTACAGATCTTAGGTCTGTGCTGGTAACTTCTATGGTTTATGAAAGCAGTAGTTGACATGTAAAAGGCCTTTAGACAGTTTTCTGAAATTTTTTAATCTCTATAATATATTTTCCTTTGGGGGAAAAACTGAAAAATCTGAAATTAAAACTAAAGAAGATTCAAATGTAATCTTTAAACATACTAACACTTATTTCTATAAAAAAATTAATAACAGACTTAAAAATCTCTAGTGGTAAATAAATATGGTAATTAATTTAGGAAGTGGCTAAACCCATTTTTTACCTGTGAAAGGTGAGTTTAAATAAAAATGTTTCCAACAAGTATTCACACCACATTCACATTCACATTTCCATTATCTCCATTGTAACACAATTCTAAAAATGTCTCTTTAATAATTTACTTTGCAGCTGTATCAAAAGCAGTATTACTCTTCACTCTATGAAAACAATATGTGAAAGTTGAGCTAAATTTTACTCAAGTGTTTTGATTAAGCTTTCACAAAGCATACTGGAGGCTCATAATAAAATATGAAACATTTCAATTTATAAAGTTCTTTTCTTACAACTTTAAGTATAAATTTATTTTCATTCAATTTATAGCTTAAAATAGACAGAATGGGCTAATGTTATGCTGTGATAACAAAAAAATTAATCAATGACTTAAAAAAATACCCAAAACATTATTTCTGCTCTATGCTATCTATCTAACTATATCTACTTCAGGGAGGTAGGGAACAAAAAGGGACTTATTTATTTTTGTACTACAAGGATTCACACTGATAAAGATTCCACCATTTTATAAATCCATCATCTCAGTTGAGGTTTCAGGGTCACCAAATTGGAAAAGAAAGCATAAGGAATTACACATCAGTTCTTTCATATGTCCTCTAAAGAGTGGCATTTCATTATCAAAACAAGGCAAATAGCCATTCCAACTAGAACCTTGGTGAGCACAAGTGATACCTTGTAATCATTTTTATTTTTATCAACTTTTTAAAATGATATACTATGCAATTAACTTATGAGTCTGAGTAATTAAATTCCAATATTTCAGTTTTTAAAAAAACCTACAGTACAAACAAAAGTGAAAGCTTCATAATCTGATAATCTTTTAATTTGAAGTGAATTGTTTTGAAGAGAAAACTTATTGATATATTTCACAATATTTGTATAGTTTCCCATTTGTATGGAACTTTCTACTAAAGGCTAAGGGCAATTTGACCTTAGAGGGGAAGATGGTGGCAGAGGAGGAGGATCCTAGACAGACCGCATCCCACATATACAACTAAATAATTATCAAGTCATCCTAAATATTCCAGAAATTAATCTAAAGAGTAACAGAACTCCAGAACTAAAGGTAGAGAAGAAGCCACATCAAAGAAGGTAGGAGGTGCAGAGATGTGGATTGGGAGAGAAATGGATTATAGCCACTGTGCTGGGGAGAAAGCTGCAGTCATGGAGAATGGTGACATAGACTAGTGCATGGGAAAAGCAAATCTCCCTACCATTTGGCTCGGAAAAACAAGGGGGCCCAAATTCCCTGAGTTCTTATAACAGTAGGACTTAAAGCCTGGAGTTTTAAAGGTCAGCATGCTTGGCTCTGAAGGAGCTCCAAGGACATTAGGGCTGCCTTGGAGAAAATGCAGGGCAAAAAGCCCATAGACATACAGCCTGGAAACAACAATCTGTAGCATACCTGGGGTGCATAGTAGGGAGACCAGTTGCTCATCTTCGAGCATGTTCCAAAGAAGCAACATTAATGGAGAGTCCCTTCTGGGAACAAAGGAACTGGCAGGCACCACTTGTGGAACCATTACAGCCCCCATACTTGCTACCTAATTCGATTACAGCAAGCCCTGCCTCACAGTGCTCCAGGAGAACTGCTCATCCCAGTCATGTGTGCCTCATTCTCAGGAATGTGAGCCCCTTGCCAAAAAGTCTGGCCCAAACCTCTGCCAAACCCCTCAGTGACTCCATTGAGTCTCTCAACCCAGGTGTTTTGCAAGGCTTCAGATCCAGCATCAGGGGTGACAGGTGTCATTTCAAAAACAGACCACAGCACACCTTGTAAAACATGTCATAGTCAGGCCAGGAACCACATACTGTCCACAACAGGCAAAGAGAGTTTCTGCAGATGACTGACCTAAAGGATAAAGCAGCCAGAACACAACAGTAGAGCACACACTGCTCATATTGGAGGCACACTCCCAGAAGTACCAGGACCCGGGAACAGGGGAACAGGGGACACTACATAGTAGGACACTACAGGCCTCTTCTTCATGGAATCAAGAATAGGAGATGTAGCTGACTTTACTAAAATAAAAAAAAAAAAAAGGTACTGAGACTTAGACAAAATGAGAAGACACAGAACTTTATCCCAAATGAAAGAACAGGACAAAGCCATGGCCAGAGTCCTAAGCATATAAGTAACAAGCCTGATAAAGAATTTAAAACAATGGTCATAAAGATAACCACTGGACTTGGGGCCCCTCGGTGCCTCAGTCAGTTAAGCATCTAACTTGATTTCAGCTCAGGTAATGACCTCAGAATTGTGAGATTGAGCCCGACATCCAGCTCCACATTTATGATTTGCTTCTCCCTCTGCCCCCCTCCTCCTTCTCTCATTCTCCAGAAAAAAAAAAAAAAAAAAAGAATACTCATAGTCACTGGACTTGAGAAAAGAGTAAGAGGATATAAGTAAGATCATTAGCACAGACATAAGGAATAACATAGAAGAGATAAAGGGCTCAATAAATGAAATGAAAAACATACTTGATGGAATGAACAGCAGGCTAGAAGAAGCAGAGGAACAAATTAATGACCTAGAAGACAGAGTAAAAGAAAGTAATCAAGCTGAACAAAAGTCAGAGAATGGAATAATGCAAAACAAGAATTGACCTAGGGAACTCAGTGACTCTATCAAACATAATAACATTCATACTATAGGTCCTAGAAAAAGAGAGGAAAGAGGGCAGAGATTTATTTGAAGAAATAATAGCTGAAAGTTTTCCTAATCTGGGGAAGGAAATAGATATCCATATCTAAGGGGCATAGAAAAACCCCAACAAAATCAACAAAAGTAGATCCACACCTAGACAGATTTTGATTAAAATGGCACAATATAGTAATAAGGAAAAAATATTAAAATAGCAAGACAAAAGCAGACAGTAACATACAAAGGAAACCCCATAAGGCTATTAGAGGATGTTTCATCAGAATCTTTTCAGGACAGAAATGATTGCCATATATTCAAAATGCTGAATGGGGAAAACATGCAGCCAAGAATACTCTATGCAACAAGACTGTCATTCACAGTAGACCAAGAAATAAACAGCTTCCCAGACAAAAACTAAAGGAGTTCAAGACCACTCAACCAGCCCTGCAAAAAATACTAAAGGGGACTCTTTAAGAGGAAAGCTAAGACAAACCAAAAGTGACAGTATGAAAGTAGAAAACATAAAAGCAGTAAAAATTAATATTTCTGTAAACATCAGTCAGGGTATTTACAAAATAAAAGAATATAAAATATGATAACATATACCTAAAAAGCGTGGAGAGGAGAGAGGTAAAGAATGGGTTCAAACCTAAACCACCAACAACTTAGTATAAACTGCTACATGCAGATGTTATATACAAATCTAATTGTAACTACAAACCAAAAACCATTAATAAACATGCAAACAATAAAGAGAAAGAAATCCAAATAGATCACTAAAGAAAATCAGCAAAGGATCAGAGAAATTTCGGAAACAATCACAAAAAAAAAGTATTAAAATGGCAATAAATACATATCTATCAATAATTACTTTGAATGCAAAAGGACTAAATCTTCCAATCAAAAGATGCAGGGAGTCAAAATAGATTAAAAAAACACAAGACCCACTTTTATACCCTAGACACCTGCAGATTGAAAGTGAGGGGATGGAGAACCACTTCTCATGCAAATGGATGTCAAAAAAAAGCCGGAGTAGCAATACTTCTATCAGATGAAACAGACTTAGAACAAAGACTATAATAAGAAACAAAGAATACCTATAATTATGAAGGGGAATATCCAACAAGAATATATAAAATATTTACCCACCCTACATGGGACCACTTAAATACATAAAACAATAACAAACATAAAGGAACTAATTGATAATAATATAATAATAGTAGGGGATTTTAAAATCGCACCCACAGATGGACAGATCATATAAACAAAAAATCAACAAGAAAACAATGACTTTGAATGACACACTGGACCAGATGGATTTAACAGTACATTCAGAACATTCTTTCCTAAAACAGCAGGATACACATTCTTTTCAAATGTACAGGGAACATTCTCCAAAAGAGATCACATATTGGCCTACAAAACAAGCCTTAACAAATTCGAGAGGATATAAATCATACCATGCATCTTTTCTCACCACAACATTATGAAACTAGAAGTTAGCCACAATAAAAAAAAAAAAAAAACTTGAAAGACTACAAATACATGGAGGTTAAGTAACATGTTACTAAACAATGAATGGGTCAATCAGAAATTTTTTTAAAAAACTGAAAAGTACACAGAAGCACATAAAAATGTTCAATGGTTCAAAACATTTGGGATGCAGAAAAAGTGGGCTTAAGAAGGGAGTTTAAAGGGCGCCTGGGTGGCTCAGTGGGTTAAAGCCTCTGCCTTCGGCTCGGGTCATGGTCCCAGGGTCCTGGGATCAAGGCCCGCATCAGGCTCTCTGCTCAGCGGGGAGCCTGCTTCCTCCTCTCTCTCTGCCTGCCTCTCTGCCTACTTGTGATCTCTCTCTCTGTCAAATAAATAAATAAAATCTTAAAAAAAAAAAAAAAGAAGGGAGTTTATAGAAATACAAGCTTACCTAAAAAAACAAATCTCAAATACAAACTAATCTTAAACCTAAAAGAGCTAGAAAATGAACAATGAGCAGAACCCAGACCAGCAGAAGGAAGGAAATAATAAAGATTATAGCCCAAATAAATGATATAAAAAAAATGAGAAGAGATCAATGAAACCAGGACCTGGATCTTTGAAAAAAAAAAAAAAAAAAAGGTCAATAAAATTTAAAAACCTCCAGCCAGACTTATTAAGAAAAAAAGAGAAATGACCCAAATAAGTACAATCACAAATGAGAGAGGAGAAATAACAACCAACATTACAGAAAAATAATTATAAAAGAAAATTATGAAAAATGATATGCCAACAAAATGGACAACCTAGAAAAAGAGCATAAATTACTAGAAATGTAACCTACCAAAGCTTAAAGAAAAACAAATAAAAACTTTGAATAGACAGACTGCCAGCAAAGAAACTGAATCAGTACTCAAACACTCCCAATAAATAAAAGCCCAAGACCATGGCTTCACAGGAGAATCATACCAAACATTTAAAGAGGAGTTAATACCAGGGCACCCGGCTGGCTCATTCACTAGAGCTTGAGACTCTTGATCTTGGGGATCTTGGAGTTGTCCATTCAAACCCCACATTAGGTAGAGCTTACTGAAAACAAAACAAAACAAAAAATTAAGAGTCAATACCTATTCTTCTCACACTAGTCCGAAAAATAGAAAGGGAAAGAAAACTTTCAAATTCTTTCATGAAATCAGCATTACCCCAATACCAAAACCAAATAAAGATACCACAAAAAAAGAGAATTACAGGCCTAATATCTCTGGTGAACAGAGATGTAAAAATTCTCAACAAAAATAGTAGCAAACCAAATTCAACAAAATATTTTACAAAAAAAATCATACACCACAATCAAGTAGGATTTATCATGGGTTTTAATGTTGTTTCAGTGTTTACAAATCAATCAATGTGATACATCACACCAATAAAAGAAAGAATAAGAACCATATGGTTATTTCAATAGGTGCATTTGACAAAGTACAACATCCTTTTATGATTAAAAAAAAAAAAAAAGAAAACCTTCAACAATGTAGGTTTAGAGAGAACATACCTCAGGGTATTGAAGGTCTTTAGGAAAAACCCACAGCTAACATCATCCCTTATGAGGAAAAAACAGAGCTTCTCCCTTAAAGTCAAGAAAGAAGGATATTCATTCTCACTACTTTTATTCAACATAATCCTAGAAGCCCTCACCACAGCAATCAGATAACAGAAAGAAATAAAAGGCATCCAAATCAGTAAGAAAGAAGTAAACTTTTCACTATCTGCAGATGACAGGATACTATACAGAGAAAACCCAAAAGACTCTATCCAAAAACTGCTGGAACTGATAAGCAAATTCAGTAAAGTCATAGGAATCCACAGAAATCTCTTGCATTTCTATATACCAATAATGAAGCAGCAGAAATAGAAATTTAAAAAACAATCCCACTTACAATTGTACCAAAAATAATAAGATACCTATGAATAAATCTAACCAAAGAGATGAAAGACCTGTACTCTGACAACCATAAAACACTGATGAAAGCAATTGAAGATGACATAAAGAAATGGAAACACATTCAATGCTCACAGATTGGAAGAATAAATATTGTTATAAAGTCCATACTACCCAAAGTAATCTACACATTTATTGCAATCCCTATTAAAATATCAATAACATTTTTCACAGAACTAGGACAAACAACCCTAGCATATGTATGGAACCACAAAAGACCCCAAATAACCAAAGCAATCTTGAAAAAGAAAAGCAAAGCTGAAGACATCACAATTCTGGACTTCAAGGTATATATGAGGTATATACAAAAGTTGTAGTGATCAAAACAGTATGGTATTGGCACAAAAATAGACATGTACATCAGTGGAACAGAATAGAAAACCCAGAAATAAAGCCACAATTACAGGCCAACTAATCTTTACAAAGAAGCAAAGAATATCCAGTGGGAAGAAGATAGTCTCTTTAACAAATGGTTTGGGAACACAAGACAACAACATGTGAAAGCATCAAATTGGACCACTTTCCTATACCATACACAAAAATAAACACAAAATGGATTAAAGACCTAAATGTAAGGCAGGAAACTGCCAAAAATCCTAGAAGAGAATGCAGGCAGTCTCTTCTTTGACATCAGCCATAGCAACTTTTTTCTAGATAGGTCTGCTGAGGCAAGGGAAACAAAAGCAAAAATAAGCTATTGGGACTACATCAAAATGAAAATCTTCTGCACAGGGAAGGAAATTATCAACAAAACTAAAGGTAACTTACAGAATGAGAGAAGATATTTGCAAATGACATATCCAATAAACAGTATCCAAAGTCTATAAAGAACTTGTAAAACTCAACATCCAAAAAACTAATAATCCAGTTTTTAAAAATGGGCAGATGATGTGAGCAGACATTTCTCCAAAGAAGACATACAAATGACCAACAGACACATGGAAAGAGGCTCAACGTCACTTAGGAGCAAATCAAAACTACAATGAGATACCACCTCATACCTGTTAGAATGGCTAAAATCACAACACAAGAAACCAAAGGTGTTGGTGAGGATGTGAAGAGAAAGGAACTCTCTTGCACTTGTGGTGGGAATGTGAACTGATGCTGCCACTATGGAAGACAGCTTGGAGGTCCCACAAAAAGTTCAAAATAGAATTACCTTATGATCCAGCAATTTTACTACTGGGTATTTACCCTAAGAATACAGAAACACTAATTCAAATGGATATATTCACCCCAATGTTTATAGCATTGATAACATTATCTATAATAGCCAAGATATGGAAGCAGCCATTGTGTCCATTGATTGATGAATGTATAAAGAAGATGTGGCATATGTATATACAATGGAATATTACTTGGCCATAAAAAAGAATGAAATCTTTCCATTTGTAATGACATGGATGGAGCTAGACAGTATAATGCTAAGTGAAATAAGTCAGAGAAAGAAAAATGCCATATGATTTCACTCATATGTGGAATTTAAAAAACAAAACAAACCAATAAAGAGGAAGAAAGAGAGAGACAAACCAGGAAACAGCCTTTTATAGAGAACAAATTGATAGTTACCAAAGGGGAGGTAAGTGGGCGTGGAGGATTAAGGGGTGCCCTTGTGATGATAAGCACAAGAGAATTAAACAAAAACTCAAAAAAATAAAAAACTAAACAAATTAAATGCTAAGGGCAATTTTTAAAAATGAGAAATCAGGCATCTACATCCATGAAGTTTTAAAAATAGGTAAGATAAGATGCTAACATTAAAAAAAATCAAACAAAATGTTTAGTAAATAAATGCTCCAAAAAGTGTCAAGAATATTGTCATTGTGTGTTCAAAAGTAAGCAATTTTTGAATAACAATTTTAAAGCCTGAAAGGACCTTAGATATTTTTGGTTTCAACATTTTTATTTTACAGTAGAAGAAAATGAAACCTGAAAAGTTTCACAATGACCTGTCCAAAATTACTCACAGGTAGGTAGTTGCTCAATATTGTCCAAAGATTTAAACTTCTTAACTATAAATGAATACTGTACAGGAAAAAAATGCATAAAAGGGAATGCATCCAGAAGTTTAAGGAGCACTAAGAAATATTTTGGAATTAATTAAATCAAAATTTTATTTACATTAGAAAGGGTTATTATTAATTGCCATAATAGTTAGAACAGAACATTTATACATTAAAGCCAACACAAGTGAAAGCTATTTTTAACGAAATGCTGTATTTTTAAAAGATCCATAAGGAAACTGTTTTCATACAATCTATTTTACTATCCCACAGAGCAGTAGCTAAAATCTTTAAAAACTAGAACAGTAATTTAAATGCTTAGCATACCACCTTTTCAAAAAGCCAGGATGGAAGAGAAAATCCAAGAATAAAATTACAGCAACTTTATTAATTGCAACTCAAAATGCCAAATTTACATATGTTTAAACAAATCTAAATGGCAAAACTGACCACTAAGCATTTTTAGACAAGTTTGGAAAAATTAATTACATATTTCATCTTTAAAAAAACAACTTAGTATTCCAAGCATTTACCTTTTTGTCAAAGATAATAAATTTGATTAAGCTTACATAAATTATACTGTACTAAATAGGATAATAACTAAAAACATACGGAGAATGGGGTTAGCCTTAGCTACTGCCTCTCTTCCAATTTTAAACCTAATACCCAGTATGTATGCTTGACTTAAACACTTTTTCTAGTTTTCTTTTTAAAGCTGCTAGTCATATAAAGGTCACTAGGTTGGTCTTTTAAAAATAAATCTGTAATCACTACAAACTGTTACTGTATCTGAACAAGGTCATGACGAAACACCAGAGGCTAAGACTTGAATGCAGTAGCCCAAGGAGTTAGAATGAAGCAGTAGGCGTAAAAATGCAAACACATGGGCCAAGACCTGTCCCAAGCCCTCAACTGAAACAATCTATTTGATTATTTGACTTTTGGTAGTCGTAACCTTGACTATTTGAGCATTTCTTAACTCACAGTGACTCCTACCCATGAGCTCACTCTTTCAGAAATAGTAGAAAACCACCCTGAAGCCATGGGTCTTAGGTTACATTATGAATCATGTTGGCAAATTTTAGAGGACATCACTATTTATTCTCCACAGCAATGACTTTCAACTTTCCTGCTTTCCCAGCCCACCAAAGCAAGGCAACACTTCAACTGAAAGAATAGAATCTCTTCTCCAGTTGGTTTTCATGCAAGGGAAATAGGAGGATGCAGACCTAAGGAATACAACAAAATCTCAGGTTGCTTGTTCCATCAGCCCTCTACCATGACCATCAATTGATGAGCACTGCTGTAAAGCTTTACAGTACAACAACCTGATTAATCAAGTGTGTACTGTAAGCCTGCAAGCCTCAATGAAATGGAACAACACCTGCTAAAAGAGAGACTCAGACAACTCTGACAGAGTGTGAACTGTGGCAAACTCCTGTCTCTCCTTCAGGCCAGAGTGTGCCCCTACCTTGCCTCTAATCCTCCAGTACTTCACTCAGTTTGAGCATCCCTATCAGTGCCATCTCGTCCACATACACACATATGCAGGAACACATGTAACAGGGTACCTGCAAACTTCAGTGCTCATAAGACTTTAAAATTCTCATATTTAAGCTTCACAATGACTGCATAAGGAAGGTGTTATTGGTCTCCTTAAGAGATCACAAAAGTAAGGTACTGAGCAATCCAGAGTCTGCCCAAGGTCTCAGAAAGTGACAAAGTGAGGAGTCAAATTGCCATCTACCAGTTAATATCCTAAAGACTGCATCTACTTCTAGGGTGAAAAGGGAACAAATGGGAGTCCCAGGGTTCTGCGACAATCATTTCTCTGGTGGACCACTGATGTCAATGCTATCCTTTCTTGCTCCTAGATCTCGTTATCCTATATACACCTAAAATTGATTTTCAAAGGCGAAGCCACAAATTTTGGTTTTATTGCTCACATCTCACCCTCAGAGAGTCTGAAATATCTCAACCAGGTATCCAAGATGCTCCACAACCCCATCCGAACACATTTTTGCAAGCTTCTCTGCCACTGTTCTCTGACTGCAATTTCTAGTTCTGCCGAACAGATCTGCTTCCCTCAGAGCAAACATCATTTGACCAACCTATTCCAGACTAGCCTTTCTTTATCAGAACTTTCTAAGAATACTCCCACATGATTCATTCATTTGGCATTTATTTTTGAATGCCTTGAACTGTGCTTCATGAAGCAAGCATTTTTTTTTTCTTTACAGACTGGTGACAGAATTACAGGATGTCATAGCTAGGAGTTAGTTGAGATATAACCTGGTCCAGAGCCCTCATATTAGGAAAGTGGTTCCATGAACACACAGTGGATAGATCATACACCTATAATGTTCATTCAAACAATTACCATTTTATCTTACTATTCTAAATACTCTAACTTATTTCATATTAATTATCAGCTTTACATTTATTATGCCACCAGCCAGAAACTTCAATGTAATAATTTATTAAAGAACTGGCCTTAGAATCCAATTGCCCTGACTCCTGGTTGGAACACAGGTCCCCGATAATCAGATAAGTATATCCTCCAGCAGCCAGCCCAGAGTCCGTCTATACATAGCAGGCATTTATTAGCTGATTGTTTGATACAAGTTCATTTATTTACCCCAAGCATTCCCCATCCAAAGAAAATGTTTTTCATATACATGACACATGTAGACATGATTTATCAGGCCAGTAGTATTTTATAACAAACATCCATCCTTGATTCCTCCCTCTCCTTATATTCCATATCCAAGAGGGTTTTGTTTTAGCTCCAAGATCCATATGCTCTTCAAACTCTCCACCTCCATCGTCCTAGCCCAGGCCATTATCACTGTTTATCTGGGCTACTGGGAAAAAAAAAAAAAAAATCCCAGCTTGTCTCTCTTCTTCCATTCTTCCCTCAGTCCCTACTCAATCAGTTCCCCTCACAAGCCTATCACTCACACCCCAACTTAGAAATATTCAGTGGTTTCTCATTTCGTCTCATACTTTAGTTTCCATACCCTTCCATCTTGGCTTTCTTTCTGTCCCTCAAACTTTCAGGCTCTATCTTCCTCCAGGCCCTTCCATATGCTATTCTCCCTGGCAGTGCTCTTCCCTCCCTTCTTTTAGGGCTGCCTAAGGCTTCTTGTATCACTCAAATATCATTTCCTGAAGAAACCCTCTCTCCCTAAATTAAACCCCTCACTACCACCATCCCCGTCATTCCTATCTCAGCATTCTATTTCCTTCATTGCACTTACCACAATTTGTTCTTATTTAGGGCATTTGTTTTATGCTAGTGTCTCCACCCTATCCCGGACTGTGCACAAATGAGATCAGGGACCATGCCTACCTTCTTCTTACAGTAGAAGGTTGGCCTCAGGCCTGGTCAAGAAGAGTCACTCAATATATTTCTGTTGAATGTATAAAATGTCCTTGAAGATTCATAAAAAAATTATAAATATAAATTAGACTTTAACTCAGGGGCTGCCACCAATAAGATGATATTTTAACACAAAAAGTGCAATGTATCACACATGTGTAAATCATACTGACACTTTTCCTTCCTTTACAGAGAAATGTGATAAAATAGTAAATCTGGATTTCAACAAAGATTTGACTACTCTGGTCATACCCTTTTGGGGTAAAAAAAAAAAAAACATTAGTACGAGCTATCAGTGTTCCTGAGTTTTTGAGGCTTCCCAGGAGATTCTGACTCAGTGAATAGGGATTGAGACCAGGAATTTGTCCTTAAAGATGCACCCCACCCCCCAAAAAAAATTCATATCATCAGAGACATTTAGGGAATTACTGGGCTAGGTCAGTTGTTCTCAACCTTAGCTACACATGAAAATCTCCTAGAGAGCTTTTAAAAAAATACTCAATTCTACCCCAAGCAACACTGATGTAATTGGTCTTGGTGGGGATTGAACATCGGGATTTCTAAAAGTTCTTCAGTTAACACTTCAGTTTTGCCACAAAAGTTGAAAACCACTAGGCCTGATGACAACACTATATAATAGATTTGTAAATTATTGGATAACCAAGCTGAAAAGATACAAATTAACAAATTGGTGCCAACCCATGAGGAATTTCCTTCTAATGGTAACTACAGATTCTGAGCTTGGTCATTTCATGACCAATATTTACCAGTGACTTGATGGAGATAGAGAGGAATGTTTAAGTTTTTATATTGCATATATATATATATATATATATATATATATATATATAATATTGCATATATATATAATATTGCATGTCTATATATTCATGCAATATATATATTGCATGAATATATATATATATTGCATGAACTGTGAAAATAGTAAATAGTTTGGATGACAAAATTGGAATCTAAAATATTCACCATATTGAAGTCATAAGACAACTGTTCCAAATAAGTGACTGCATAAAGGAAAAATGAGGTGACATAATTCAGCAGCAGAGTAATTTGAAAAGAACTTAAGAATTTAATCTGGCATTGAGTTCAATAGATATATATAGCATGACATGGTTGCCAAGAATATTATTTTCCATTAAAATGACAATAAAATAAAAACATAGATAAGGCCATGCAATCACAGAAGGTAGCAAAAAAAGGTGGTCTACAGAGGAAAAAAATAGTGACAAGAGGAGCAAAGACATGACTACATACAACTGAGGGCTCTTATGTAGAACCTAAATTAAATTTATTTTGAGGACATCAGGAACTAAGAACAACAAACAGAAGCTATAAGAAGACAGACTTAAGATCATCATGAACAAGTATGTTCTAATGGTAATGTCTAAAGGTAACATGAGCTGCTTAGAAAGAAGTGAATTCCTCATCACTGAGAATCTTCGAAGCCTAGAAAGAAACCACATGTAGTTATTTTGTAACTTTCTGTGTGATCCTTCCTTTCTGATCCATTTGTTGCAAAGCATACAGTTGATCAGAAAAGTTAGCAAATGTCCACTGGAGCTTTGAACTTGGTTGTATTGTATAGGAGGATCTAGCCAGGGATGATCTTTTCCTTATGCAATCCTTTCCCTTTTGTCTCATTCATTATTATTTTTTGTTGTTGTTTCAAGCCAAATAATCCCCTATTTCTCTTTCTCGTCTAGTTTTGGTAGCTTTCTAAAAAAAAAAAAAAAAGACGCACAAATCAGTCTTTGAATCCTAACAATACTCAGTAATTTGGCAAAGGTAAGTTACAGAATTTACATTCTTTTATACTGCTTGTTCTAAAATATTTTCCTCCTTTTCCTGAGTTCCAACAAAAATATTATCAAAATAATGCATAAATCTGTGTCCTGATGACATACATTTATATTTTGCTCCCTTTCCTCTTCTGACACAGAAAGATTTTTCCATCAGCTCAGAAATAGTTTCCATTTCAAAAAGGTCTTTGCTCCTCCTTTACCTCTGTTTCCACCACTGTTCCTGAATGAACATTGGGGATGATCCAATTTGAAAAATCAAACAGGGTTACATTTTATTCATCCAGATTAACATAAGATCTGGAAAGATCCATTTTTACGCAATGAGACATTTAACATGTGCCCACTTTGCCAAGCACACCGTGACACTGAAACACGTCAGAAAAATAAACACAATTCCAGATTTGTTAAGCATTTAAAAACTGTTAGCCATTCATTCACTAAAACAAATACATATATTTATTGAGCATATACAACAATCAAGCTCACTGTTGGTGCCTCAATGGAGTGTAGAGTGAAGGCTGACTCTTTCCTTGTTCTCATAGACACAGTTTCTGGGGGAAAAGGACAGTAATTAAGTGATCACCCAAAAAATGTGAAATACAAACTTGATCAATGCTGTAAAGAATGGTGAATGGATGGGGCACCTGGGTAGCTCAGTGGATTAAGCCTCTGTCTTCGGCTTAGCTCATGATCTCAGGCTCTTGGGATCGAGACCCTCATGGGGCTCTCTGCTCAGCAGGGAGCCTGCTTCCCCACCTCTCTCTGCCTGCCTCTCTGCCTACTTGTGATCTGTGTGTCAAATAAATAAAATCTTTTTTAAAAAAAAGAATGGAATGGAAAAAAAACACAATGGAATACTATGCAGCCATCAAAAGAAATGAAATCTTGCCATTTGCAATGATGTGGCTGGAACTAGAGGGTATCATGCTTAGCGAAATAAGTCAATCGGAGAAAGACAACTATCATATGATCTCCCTGATATGAGGAAGTAGTGATGCAACATGGGGGGGGGGTTAAAGGGGTAGGAGAAGAATCAATGAAACAAGATGGGATTGGGAGGGAGACAAACCATAAGTGACTCTTAATCTCACAAAACAAACTGAGGGTTGCTGGGGGAGGGGGTTGGTAGAAGGGGGGTGGGGTTATGGACATTGGGGAGGGTATGTGCTATGGTGAGTGCTGTGAAGTGTGTAAATCTGGTGATTCACAGACCTGTACCCCTGTGGATAAAAATACATTATATGTTTATTTAAAAAAAGAAGAAGAAGAAGCAAATTAACTGGAGATAGTAAATAATTCAGTATGTTTTAATAAAATGATTGCTTTAAAATTTTAATTCAATAGTAGGTAACACTAAATCTCATTTGGCAATTTAGGGCATTAAAAAATTTAAAAAAAAAAAGACTAAGAGCAGACACTTTCGGTATCTCAACAGAACTTAAATCCAAGTGAGACACATGCTAAAATGTTAATCCTTATAAAAGTCTTCTCCCCCCCATTCCACTGTCACTCAATAGCACATTTTTAGTTTTATTTTTCATAGAGCATTTATCGTTTTTTAAATTATCTTGTGTATTCACTTCTTACATTTTCATTTTCTATCCCCCACTAGAATCTAAGCTCCAAAACACAATTTTCCCCCATCTGGTTAACCACTATATCCCCAACCACATACACAAGTTACTCAATATGTAATATTATTGAATATTGTTGAATATTTCAATCTTATTAATTTGTAAATAAATTGTCATTACTAAGAATGAGAAAGCTGATACACAAAAACTATAGAAAAGCCATTCCTGACCATTCAGAATGAAAAGAAATATTAATAATTTGAAGAGATTTTTATTAACATAAATATTTTCTGTAACAGATATTTCCTCAGGCAACCTAACCTGAAGCTAATGTTGGACAAAAGTGGATAAGTATCATTCTTTGTGGATGTCTCCAAAAAATGTAGTTGTCACCAAGTTTTCAAAAGTCTCTTAACTTTCCTGTCCCTATGAGGTTGTTCCAGCCATTTAAAGCTCAGCTGAGAGCAGAGTGCACATTAAAGCTGTCCATAGAATCCATGTTACAGACCCCAGCTTCCAGCCTCAAAGCCATGAAGCTTCTGGGAGATCCTGCCTTCCAAGGCAGGACCTTTCACCTATACAGCCGTGTGTCCTGGCAAAGGGGGCTTTCTCCTCTGGCCGCACCCTGCTTCATACAGCGAGGAGTCTCTGAGACCCATGGTACCTAGTCACCTGCAGCCCATGCAGACATGCTTTCTGTCCCAACAGTCTTTCATCTGCTGTACGGACCTGCACAAGACTCTCCCTAGGGCTCTGTCCTCCCAAGGGCAGATGGATGCACTATATTCACCCTTGGGCACAGAGGCAGCTGTTTTTTATGAGGAGACTAGAATACAATTATGTGCAGTGCCCACACAATTTCAGGAGAGTTCCTTAAAGTAAGAGATGGAGCTGTGGGTAGGAAAAGAAAGGATTCGGACCTCCCTTTGTCCCCTCATTCATTCCATCCTGACATTATTACCCCTGTCCCTGGTAGTGTAATGGCCTCTCCTCATAGTCTCATAGCAAATGTGACTTGTCTTGGATTTTCTTAAAGCTATTGATTCACTTCCAAATAGTTCTCAAGTTCATCACCTTTTCTCTATTCCCATCACTATTGCTCCATATCTTTTCCCTAGAATATACTAAATGTCTCTAAATTGTTCTATGACCAGCCTATCCTCCATCCTACTCTGCCATTGTGAGAAGTTTTCTGTATTTGCTTAAAAATGGTTGGAGACTCTCCCGCACTTTCTGAATAGATATCGAACTCCTTGGGGTGGACACTTGGGTTTCCAGCCCGCTTCTCCAGTGCCACCTCTGGTCCTTCACAAGGAAGGGCCATGCTCTTTTCCACCTCTGCTTCTTTACACATACAGACAGCTCGATCGATCTACAACACCCACTCCAGTTACTAAACACTCACTCATCTTCCTGGTCTAATGCAAGTGACACCACCTCAGAAAGTCTTTTGGAACCTTGATCTGAGTTAAGACCTCTCTTAAGAGTTCCCAAAATACTAGACCACCTCTCTGTCTTAATTCTCTGCTTTAATATGAAAGACTAAATCCCTTGAAAGCCAACATTTTTACCTTTGTATTCCCCAAAGCCAGACACCTTTTTTTTAATATTTGCTAGAATTAATGTAAGTAGTTATATGTAAGATATGTAAGACCCTCAGACTTTGAGTACCTGTAAGCATTTTGAAAATAGATGATCACATTCTATTTTGGGTTTGCAAGAGCTATATTTATTATTCTTAGCCTAACATAAAATAAAGATATGGAGGATAAAAATACACAATTTACATAAGTAAAAATACTATTAGTTAACAAACACTGAAAAATGTCCATCCATGCTAGTAATCAAGAAATGCAAATTAAAGCAATGTCGAAAAACATTTTGCATATTAGACTAGTCAAAAATATTTAATAACAAAACCTAAGGTTGATTAGAGTGAAACTGTTACATCTTTGGTTCTGGCACTACAAATTGAAACAATGTTTTTGGAAAGTAATTTGGCAATATTTATTTAGAATCTGTGAAAATATCCGTACGTTTTGACCTAATAATTGGGCTCCTGAGATTTTGCTTACTCAATAGAAGTTTTTTAAATGGAACAAAATGCTACAAAATATTCAATAGTGTGTTAAGATAGCAAAACACTGAAAACCGTCTAATTGCCAAGATGTTTCTTAATATACACAAATAATTTGGCATAAGATATTTGCAACCCACATAACCAATAAGGAATTCATATCAAAAAACAGGTTTTTAAAAATCCTACAAATTAATATCACAAAGTATGAGACCAAAAAGAATTTGAAAAGGAAGGAAATGGAATTTTTCATTGTAAACATGTAAAAATATGAATGGCCAATAGACACAGAAATGTTCTCAACTTTGTTAGTATTTAAGAAAATGGAATTAAAATAAAAGTAAGGTATTATTTACCCTCATCTAATTGGCAAAAATGAAAAAGTGACAATCAAATGTTGATTGCCCATAACTTATGATCCAGAAATTTTTATCTTTAGAATCTATCTAGCCTAGAGACAACTTGGAATTACACTAGGACATATTTTCAAAAAGATTCATAGGAGTACTTTTTGTATGAACAAAATACTAGAATAGCCCAAATGTCCATCATCAGCAATACAGATAAATAAATTATGTTATATACCATATAATTAATTAATTATATGGAAATTAATACAGTACACTGTACACACAACATTGAACACTCAAGATTAAAGTGGTAAGTGGATAAACCAAGTCACAGAAAAGTATATGAAGTACTATTCCATTAATATAATTTTTTAAATGCACAACGAAATTTATTGGTTATTACCAGTTACTCACTGAAAAGGGATATATTCATTTAGAAAAACAAGAATTAAGAACAATGAAAAGATTGGCACAAAATTCAGAATAATTCTCTTGGGGTGAATAAGAACAGAAATTAGAAGGAGACACAGGGGCTTTATAGGTAAATGAGTTTCCATTTCTTTAACTAGATGGTTAGTGTATGTGTATTCATTTTATTCTTTAAATCTCTCACATATTTTACAAGTATTGTTTTTATTATTCAATATTTAATAAGAATTATCTTTAAAAAAGCAGCAGGTCACAAAATAGCAAATATAATATATACCATCCATATAAAATATAAAATAAGGGCATATTGGTGTAAATGGTAGTATGAGATGTAGACAGAGCGGCTCAGTTATCAATAATTTAGGAAAAATTTACAGGAGGATTTATATTTGAAAAGATTGAATTTTCTGTATGACTCTGTATAATTTTCATATAGAAGGACGAATTAAAAACTTCTGATTTTAGAGAAAAAAATGAGGTACAATATGGTACAATTCAATTTAGATATATATTACCTCTGGGACTCTCCCCTGCATTTCCTTTTGTCAATTCCCTTTGACAACCCCATCAATTCAATAGGACTCATCTTCTCAGAGGTCATTCCAAAGTGGGGGGGGGGGGAGAAGAAGAAGAAAAAAACAAGAAGGAGAGGAGGAGGTGGTGGAGGAAGAGGAAGTAGAGGAGGAAGAGAAGAAAGAAGGAGAAGGAGGAGGACTAGGAGAAAGGAAAGAAGGAGAGACAAAAAAAAAAAAAATGGGGGCTTTGAGTTTCAAAATAGGCTGTGGAGGAGTTCTTAACAAAGGAGAAGTTTTGAAACTCAAGGCTATTACCAGAACCAGGTATTTTGAAACTCACTGAAGCAAACTGGGCCTAAAATTTATCCAATTAATCAAAGATGGTAATAATAGCAGATGAAGAACCTAGCCACACTTGAAAGAACTCAAATTTCTCCTATATCCCCAAAAGGGGTACAAAATAGGTCAGAGGAGCATTACAGTTACAATCAGGAAAACATAAAATGATCTCATAACCAAGGCAGACCCTGAGATATCAGCAGATGCAGCCAGCCAGAAAGACACAGTAAGGGGTGCCTGGGGTTCTCAGTCCTTGGGTGACTGCCTTCAGATCAGGTCATGATCCCAAGATTCTGGGATCCAGTCCTGAGCCCTGCGGTGGGCTAACTGCTCAGTGGGAAGCCTGCTTCTCCTACTCCCACTCTCCCTGTCTGTGTTCCCTCTCTCACTGTGTCTCTGTCAAACAAATAAGTAAAATCTTAAAAAAAAAAAAAAAGGCACAGAGAATGAGTTGTACCTCAGTGAATGCCTGAGGATGCGTTCTGTCCATATGCCCTTCCCCACCTAAACACAATATAACACCAGCTGAAACTGAAATATTACTTTGAGCAGGGGGGAGACATTACCCTGAGAAGTTACATGGGGAGAGTGGGGGAGGGGTAAATTGACTGAGAAATCACTTCAAAAATCTACATCTACCTGGAAGTGATTCCATAGGTTTCAACAGTAAGAGCAGTAAGGTCTTAGAATAGAAATAAAGTTAGCAATAAAGAAATAAAGGTAGGTTTGTTGCATAGGAAATGTCAGAATCACTATATCTATGTTTTTTATCCCATTAAAAAGAAATGAATGGGTTTACATAAAAACATTCTGAAAAGACAGTGGACTTTTTATTAATATTGTATATGCTTCTATATTTGGCCTAAAATATTTTATAATAAGTATGTTTCTTTTGAAATGAAAGAAAATTATAAAGCTAATTCCACTTTGAAAATTTTTTAAAACTAGGTAGATTCAATGTTCTCATAATCATCTATTCAGAATCTGAATTAATTGTAATACAGGATTTTTCCACCTCCATGGAGATAACATTTTGAAAACCATCCAAAAAATTTTAAATGGACTATTCAAGTTACCCAAATTTCTATCAGCTAGAGAAAAACATAATTAACCCTAGTGTAAATCCCTCCCAAGAAGAGTAGTTTTGAGTATGGATTCGAGGAGACAATGATCTTTTATTTTAGTATTAATTTGATATTATTTTCCTAGAGAAATTTCAAATGTTTCAGAAAAATGTTTTTGGTTTAAATCTCTAGAAAATCCCTTACTATAAGAAAATATAATTTCTTGGCATGATTGTTTAATATTTTGATAAATCATTCATTTTTGTGTAAATTGATTCCCAAAGATAATAATGAGAAATTGGGGCTGCCTGGGTGGCTCAGTGGGTTAAAACCTATGGCCCTCAGCTCAGATCATGATCTCAGGGTCCTGGGATCCAGCTGCATCACGATCTCTGCTCAGCATGAAGCCTGCTTCCTCCTCTCTCTCTCTCTCTCTCTCTCTCTCTGCCTGCCTCTCTGCCTACTTGTGATCACTCTGTGTCAAATTAATAAATAAAATCTTTAAAAAAAATAATGAGAAATTGTTTATAGTTAGAGGAGGAACCTTGATTTTTAGCTTATATGATCCAAAATTATTTCATGAGTTATATTTTCTGAATTTTTCCTAGATTTTATTTTTTTAACACTTTGTTACAGAATATTTCAAAAACATATTAAACACAGTAGTCTAAAAAATCTCTATAAGCATAACCTAGCTTAAATGATTGTCAATTCATGGCCAATCTTATTTCATCTATATCCTCAGCTATTCTCCCAGCTCCTAACTATTTTGAAGTATTCCAGACATGATATCCTTCCAGATTTTCTAACTTTTTGACAGAGCTCTATAACTCCTGGTAAAATATCTAATTTTACTTGTTACACCCCTCACATTGAAATACTATAGAAAGGATGGGCAAGAAGGCGACCAGTAATTAGAAACAGGAACAAGAAATCATAAAATGACTAGAAGGGGATTTTAGAGATCAATAATAAGATGGTTAAAATTTTAAAATATAGTATACATGAGATTAAAAGTATATAATTATAGCTGAAGAACAAGTTAGTGAGCTGAAAGATCAAATGAAAAACTCTGGCACAAGGTAGTAGGAAAGCAAGAGTAAATTGAAATATAAAAAGATGAGTTAAGTATAGAAGAGACTTCTTCAGGAATACAGAAATCCCAGAATTAGAATGAAAAAAAAAACTAAATAATTATGTAATTCTTATCCTATTCCAGGCATTATTCTAAGCACTTATAAATATACATATACCTAATCTTTATGAGAACTCTAAGAAGAGAACATTATTGTTCTCATTTTATAAATAAGGAAACTAAGACACAGGGTAGAGATTGAGTAATTCACACAGATAATAAGTGGTACAGGATTCAAATCTAAATCTCTTTGACACTAAAACCTGTGATCTTATCTACTACAAAATGCTCCCTCTCATGGAAGAAAGGAAATATTTCCAAAATTACAGTATTTTATTTCCAAAAACTAAAGGAAGATTAAAAACTTCAATTTCAAAAATGGTTATGAGTGCTTAACAGGATAAATGAAGTCTCCACCTGAAGAGATTATAGAAAAATTTTAAAATAGAACAAGAGGAGACTGAAAGCTTATAAACAGAAAAGAGGAAATCATTTATATAGAACAAGAATAAATGCAAGAAAATAATGGAACAATCTTTTTCAAAGAAGTAAAGAGAAAGAAATCTTGGTCTGAGTTTTATGTCTACTTAGAAAGTAATTTATTTTTTTATTTTTAAGATTTTATTTATTTACTTATTTGACAGACAGAGATCACAAGCAAGCAGAGAGGCAGAGAGAGAGAGGAAAAATTAGGTTCCCCGCTGAGCAGAGAGTCCGATGTGGGGCTCGATCCCAGGACCCTGAGATCATGACCTGAGCCGAAGGCAGAGGCTTCAACCCACTGAGACATCCAGGCGCCCCAATAATTTATTTTTTTAATATAATTTTATTTTTTCAGTGTTTCAAGACTCATTGTTTATGCACCATACCTTTTGAGACATGAAATATGTGTCCTCCTTAATACCCACCAACAGGTTCACCTATCTCCCCAACGCCCCTCCCTTCCAAAACCCTCAGTTTGTTTCTCAGAGTCCACAGATTCTCATGGTTGTCTCCCCCTCCAATTTCCACCAACTCACTTTTACTCTCCTTATCCTAATGTCCTACATGTTATTCCTTATGCTCCACAAGTAAGTGAAGCCACATGATAATGGACTCTCTCTGCTTGACTTATTTCACTCAGCATAATCTCTTCCAGTCCCGTCCATGTTGATAAAAAAGTTGGGTATTCATCCTTTCTGATCGAGGCGCAATATTCCATTGTATATATGAACCATATCTTCTTTATCCATTTGTCTGTTGAAGGGCATTTTGGCTCTTTCCACAGTTTGGCGATTGTGGTCATTGCTGCTATGAACACTAGGGAACAGAAGGCCCTTCATTTCACTACAACTGTATCTTTGGGTCAATACCCAGTAGTGCAATTGTGGGGTCATAAGGTAGCTCTATTTTTAATTTTTTCAGGAATCTCCACACTGTTTTCCAAAGTGGCTGCACCAACTTACATTCCCACCAACAGTATAGGAGGGTTCCCCTTTCTCCACATCCTCTTCAACACTTGTTTCCTGTCTTGTTGATTTTGGCCATTCTGACTGGTATAAGGTGGTATCTCAATATGGTTTTGATTTTAATTCCCTGATGGTTAATGATGTTGAACATTTGTTCATGTGTCTGTTAGCTATTTGTATATCATCTTTGGAGAAGTGTCTGTTCATATCTTCTGCCCATTTATTGATGTGGTTATCTGGGTTTTGAATGTTAAGTTTGAGAAATTCTTTAGAGATCTTGTATATCAGCCCTTTGTCTTTAATGTCATTTGTGAATATCTTCTCCTATTCCGTGGATTGCCTCTTTGTTTTCTTGACTGTTTCCTTTGCTCTGCAGAAGCTTTTTGACTTGATGAAGTCCCAAAAGTTCATTTTCACTTTTGTTTCCTTTGCCTTTGAAGACATTTCTTGGAAGAAGTTGCTGTGGCTGATGTGGAAGAGGTTACTCCCTATGTTCTCCCCTAGGATTTTGATAGATTCCTGGCACACATTGAGATATTTTATCCATTTTGAGTTTACCTTTGTGTATGGTGTAAGAGAATGGTTGAGTTTCATTCTTCTACACATAGCTGTCCAGTTTTCCCTGCATCATTTATTGAAGAGACTCTTTTTCCCACTGGATATTTTTTCCTGCTTTGTTGAAGATTATTTGACAATAGAGTTTAGGGTCCATATCTGGACTCTCTACTCTGTTCCTCTGGTCTGTGTCTGTTTTTGCACCAATACCATGCTGTCTTGGTGATCACAGCTTTGTAGTAAAGCTTGAAATCAGGCAACGTGGTGCCCCCAGCTTTGTTTTTCCTTTTCAACATTTCCTTAGCGATTCAGAGTCTCTTCCGGTTCCATACAAATTTTAGAATTGCTTATCCCAGCACTTTGAAAAATGCCAGTGGAATTTTGATCAGGATGGCACAGAAGTATAGATTGCTCTGGGCAGTACAGACATTTTAACAATGTTTATTCTCTGATCCATGAGCACAGAATATTTTCCACTTTTTTGTGTCTTCTTCAATTTCTTTCATGAGTGTTCTGTAGTTCCTCGAGTACATATCCTTTACCTCTTTGGTTAGGTTTATTTCAAGGTATCCTATGGTTCTTGGTGCTATAGTAAGTGGAATCAATTCTCTCATTTCCCTTTCTATATTTTCATTGTTAGTGTATAAGAAAGCAACAGATTTTTGTGCATAGAACAGAAGTCTACAGAGACAATCTATAGAAACAAGGACTTTGCAGGCAACATGATGTCAATAAAAGCTTATCTTCCAATAATCACTCTCAAAGTGAATGGCCTCAACGCTCCCATAAAATGGTACAGGGTTGCAGACTGGATAAAACGACAGCACCCATCCATATGCTGTCTACAAGAGATGCATTTTGAACCTAAAGATACGTGCAGACTGAAAGTGAAGGGATGGAGAACCATCTTTTATGTTGACAGGCTTCAAAAGAATGCTGGGGTAATGATTCTCATATTGGATAAATTGGGTTTTAAGCTAAAGACTGTAATCAGAGATACATAAGGACACTACATCATTCTTAAAGAGTCTATCCCCCAAGAAGACCTAGCAATTGTAAATATTTATGCCCCCAACATGGGAGCAGCCAACTACACAAGTCAACTGTTAATCAAAATAAAGAGTCATATTGATATGAACACATTAACTGTAAGGGATCTTAACACACCACTCTCAGCAATAGATCATCTGAGGAGAAAATCAACAAAGAAACCAGAGCTTTGAATGACACATTTGGCCAGATGGACTGCATAGATATATACAGAATATCCCACCCTAAAACAATAGAATACTCATTCTTCTTGAGTGCAAATGGAAATTTCTCCAGAATGGACCACATACTAAATCACAAATCAGGGCTCAACTGATACCAAAAGACTGAGATTATTACCTGCATATTCTCAGACCCCACTACTTCGGAAGTGGAACTCGAAAACAAGAAAAAGTTTGGAAGGAATTCAAACACTTAGAAGCTAAAGACCATCCTGCTCAAGAAGATTTGGATCAACCAGGAAATAAAGGAAGAACTCAAACAATTCATGGAAACCAATGAGAATGAAGACACATCAGTCCAAAACCTATGGGATATGGCAAAGGCGGTCCTAAGGGGGAAATACATAGCTATACAAGCCTCACTAAAAAAAATAATAATAATAAAAATTTAAAAAAAAACCTGAAAAATTCCAAATATACCAACTCTCTTTACATCTTAGGGAACTGGAAAAATCAACAATAAATTAACCCAACCCCACACACAAGAAGGGAAATAATTAAGATTAGAGCAGAGATCAATGAGTTAGAAACTAGACATACAATAGAACACATCAAAGAATCTAGAAGCTGGTTCTTTGAAAGAATTAATCAGATCAATAAACCAGTGGCCAAACTAATCCAAAAGAAAAGAGAGAGGACCCAATTTAATAAATTGTGAATGAAAGGGGAGAGATCATGACTAACACCAAGGAAATAGAAACAGTCATCAGAAATTATTATCAACAGCTGTATGCAGATAAGTTAAACAATCTAGAAGAAATGGTTGCGTTCCTGGAAATCTATAAACTTCCAAGACTGAAACAGGAAGAAATTGACAACTTGAAAGACCAATATCTAGTAATTACATTGAAGCAGTGATCAAAAATCTCCCAAAGGCTTGTACCGCTATATATTTTCCTCTCAGGACTGCCTTTGTATCCCACAGATTTTGAAACGTTGTGTTTTCATTATCATTTGTTTCCATGAATTTTCTCAATTCTTCTTTATTTTCCTGGTTGATCCATTCATTCTTTAGAAGGATGCTGTTTAGTCTCCATGTATTTGGGTTCTTTCCAAATACAGCCACATGTAGAAAAATGAAATTGAACCACTTCCTTACACCACACACGAAAATAAACTCAAAATGGATGAAGGACCTCCATGTGAGAAAGGAATCCATCAAAAGAGAACACAGACAGCAACCTCTTCGACCTCAGCTACAGCAATATCTTCCTAGGAACATTGCCAAACACAAGGGAAGCAAGGGCAAAAATGAACTATTGGGATTTTATCAAGATCAAAAGCTTTTGCACAG
Source organism: Mustela nivalis (assembly GCF_964662115.1). Lineage (NCBI taxonomy): Eukaryota > Metazoa > Chordata > Mammalia > Carnivora > Mustelidae > Mustela > Mustela nivalis. The sequence goes on from NC_139024.1 coordinate 39,402,070, forward strand.
CAAAGGAAACAGTTAACAAAACCAAAAGACAACTGACAGAATGGGAGAAGATATTTGCAAATGACATATCAGATAAAGGGCTAGTGTCCAAAATCTATAAAGAACTTAGCAAACTCAACACCCAAAGAACAAATAATCCAATCAAGAAATGGGCAGAAGACATGAACAGACATTTCTGCAAAGAAGACATCCAGATGGCCAACAGACACATGAAAAAGTGCTCCATATCACTCGGCATCAGGGAAATACAAATCAAAACCACAATGAGATATCACCTCATACCAGTCAGAATGGCTAAAATTAACAAGTCAGGAAATGACAGATGCTGGTGAGGATGCAGAGAAAGGGGAACCCTCCTACACTGTTGGTGGGAATGCAAGCTGGTGAAACCACTCTGGAAAACAACATGGAGTTTCCTCAAAATGTTGAAAATAGAACTACCCTATGACCCAGCAATTGCACTACTGGGTATTTTCCCTAAAGATACAAACATAGGGATCGGAAGGGGCACGTGCACCCGAATGTTTATAGCAGCAATGTCTACAATAGCCAAACTATGGAAAGAACCTAGATGTCCATCAACAGATGAATGGATAAAGAAGATGTGGTATATATACACAATGGAATACTATGCAGCGATCAAAAGAAATGAAATCTTGTCATTTGCGACAACGTGGATGGAACTAGAGGGTATCATGCTTAGCAAAATAAGTCAATTGGAGAAAGACAACTATCATATGATCTCCCTGATATGAGGAAGTGGAGATGCAACATGGTGGGGGTTAAGAGGCTAGGAGAAGAATAAATGAAACAAGATGGGATTGGGAGGGAGACAAACCATGAGTGACTCTTAATCTCACAAAACAGAGGGTTGCTGGGGGGAAGAGGGTTGGAAGAAGCGGGTGGGGTTATGGACATTGGGGAGGGTATGTGCTACGGTGAGTGCTGTGAAGTGTGTACACCTGGCAATTCACAGATCTGTACCCCTGGGGGATAAAAATATATTATATGTTTATTAAAAAATTAAAAATTAATTTTAAAAAAATCCCAAAAAACAAGAGCACAGGACCTCATGGATTCCCTGGAGAATTCTACCAAACATTCAAAGAAGAAATAATACCTGTTCTCCTGAACCTGTTTCAAAAAATTGAAACAGACAAAAAACTTCCAGACTCATTCTATGAAGCCAGCATTACCCTGATCCCCAAACCAGGGAAATACCTCATCAAAAAGGAGAATTTCAGACCAATATCCCTGATGAAATGGATGCCAAGATTCTCAACAAGATCCTAACTAACAGGATTCAACAGTACATTGAAAAGATTATCCACCATGACAAGGTGGGATTTATCCCTGGGATGCAAGGGTGGTTCAACGTTTGCAAATCAATGTAATAAAACAAATCAATAAGAAAAGAGAGAAGAACCACATGGTCCTCTCAGTTGATGCAGAAAAAACATTTGACAAAATACAGCATCTGTTCCTGATTAAAACTCTTTAAAGTACAGGGATAGAGGGAACATTCCTCAACTTCATAAAATCTATCTATGAAAAACCCAAGGTGAATATCATTCTCAGTGGGGAAAAGATGACAGCCTTCCCTTTGAGATCATGACAAGGATGCCCACTCTCACCACTGTTGTTCAACATAGTACTAGAAGTCCTAGCAACAGCAATCAGACAACAACAACAACAACAACAAAAAAAAGCTATTCAAATAGAAAGTAATTTAAATGTGGCACTATACTGAAGACATTCTCAAAAGTTATGTGAAATATAGACATTTTGAAAACACCGTTGGAGGAATAATTGAAGTCTGCTCAATCTCTGGATGTATTAAGGTGTTCTTATCCTTAATCAGAAGCAAACAAACAAACAAACAAAAACATACAAACTGACTAACCCTTTCTGGAGGAAGATAACACCATATAGAGTCTGAAATTATCTATATAACATTTCAACTCAATATCTATGAATGAATAAACAAAATGTGGTACAATGGAATATTAATTGACCATACGAAGGAATGAAGTACTGGAACATACTACAAAATTCAGGAACCTTGAAAACATGTTAAGCAAAAGATGTCAGTTGCAGAAGACAATGTATTAAATATGATTCCATTTATATGAAATGTCCTGAATAGGCAAATCCATAGAAATAGAAAGTTCATTAGAGCTGGTAGGGGCTAAGGGGAGCAGGGTTTGGAAATGGGAAATGATTGTTAATAGGAAAGTGATTGCTAATAGTACTTCTTTTTGGAGTGATGGAAATGTTCTAAAATTAGGTAGTGGTGATACTTGAACAACTCTGTGGATATAACAAATATCACTTACTTGTATCTGTACATTTTTAAAAGGTGAGTTTTATGGTATGTAAATTATATAAGAATAGTTATTTTTTTTAAAGAATTTATTTATTTATTTGATAGACAGAGATTACAAGTAGGCAGAGAGGCAGGCAGAGAGAGAGAGAGAGAGGAGGAAGCAGGCTCCCTGATGAGCAGAGAGCCGGATGTAGGGCTTGATCCCTGGACCCTGAGACCATGACCTGAGTCGAAGGCAGAGACTTTAACCCACTGAGCCACCCAGGTGCCCCTTGAATAGTTATTATTTTTAAGAATATTGTCCTTTTTATCTCCAGCTTTTTTATAACTGACAAATAAAATTGTATATATTTAAAGTGTACAATGTATGGACTCTTAGGTGGCTCAGTCAGTTAAGTGCCTGCCTTTGGCTCAGGTCATGATCCCAGGGTCCTGGTATTGAGTCCTGCATAGGGCTCCTTGCTCAGCAGGGAACATGCTTCTCTCACTGCCTGCTTCTCCTTCTACATGTTACTTCCCCTGCTTGTGCTTGCTCTCTGACAAATAAATAAAATCCTTTAAAAAAAAAAGGTCCACTTAAAAAAAATAAAGTGTACAAGTAAGGAATTATATACAGATATATATGTATCTATATAGAGAGAAATATATATACTTTGTGAAATGATTATCACGATCAGGCTAATTAACAAGGCCATCATCTCACATAGTTACTTTTGTGTGTGCATGTGGTGAAAACATTTAAGATACACTGTCTTAGCATATTTCAAGCATACAGCACAGTATTAGCTATACTCATTTTGTTGTACATTAAATCCTCAGAACTTATTCATTATATAACTGAAGGTTTTTCCATACACTACCTGGCCCTATCACCCAGATCTCCCAGTAACCAGGATACTCTCTCTAAATGGTCTTTTTTTTTTTTTTTTTTTTTTTTTTTTGTTCTACACATAAGTGGGATCATATAGCATTTTTCTTTCCCTCTCTTATTTATTTTATTTACTATAATGCTCTCAAAACTTGTCCAGGTTGTCACAGATGGCAGGATTTCCTTCTTTATTGGGTTGAATAATCTATTTTATCTATATATACCATCTTTTTTAATCCATTCATCCATCAATGGACACTTAGGTTATTGCTATATATTGGCTATGGTGAATTGCTACAATAAACATGGGAGTACAGGTATCTCTTCAAGATAGTTATTTAATGTACTTTAGATATATACACAAAAGTAGGATTGCTGGATCATATGGGACTTCTATTTTTAACTTTCTGAGGAAGTCCCATACTGTTTTCCATAAAAGGTGTGCTAATTTAGACTCCCATTGACAGTGAGCACGAGTTCCCTTTTCTCTACAATTTGTTATCTCTTGCCTTTTGATAAAGGTCATCCTTACAGATGGTGATATCAAATTGTGGTTTTGATTTTCATTTCTGTCATGATTAGGAATTTGAAGCACTTTTCATATATGTCAGCCATTTGTATGTTTTGGGGAAAAGTCTATTCTGATTGCCCATTTTTAAATCAGGCTAAATGAATTTTTTGCTATTGAGTTGTGTAAGTTCCCAATATATTTTAGACATTAACTCCTTAAATATATGGTTTACAGATATTTTCTCCCTTTCTATAGGTTACCTTTTCATTTGGTTGATTCTTTGGCTCTACAGAAGAGGTAGTCTCACTTTTATTTCATTTTATTTATTTATCTTGATTTTAATTTTGCTTTTGTTATTTGTGCTTTTGGTATAATACCCAATAAATCACTGCCAATACAATTGACAAGGAGATTTTCACTTATGTTTTCTTCTAGGAGTTTCATGATTTCAGGTCTTACAGTTAGAACTGTACTGGTCAATGGGAAAACCTTCTTTGACCCACTGGTAGAATCCACTTTGAGTTAATTTTTATGAGTGGTATAAGGGTCCTGTTTCATTCTTTTGAATGTGACTGTCCAGTTTTGCCCACATCATTTATTGAAGAGAATGTCCTTTCCCCATTGTGTAATCTTGGTACCCTTGTCAAAGATTAGTTGACCATATACATGTGGGTTTATTTCTGGGCAGTCTGTTCTGTTCCATTGGTCTATGTGTCTATTTTTATGATAGTACTATACTATTTTGATTACTACAGCTTTGTAATATTGTTTGAAGTCAAGAAGTACAATACTTCCTGCTTTGTTCTTCTTTCTAAAGATTGCTTTGGTTATCAGGATCTTTTGTGGTTCTGTACAAATTTTAGGATTTTTTTTTCTATTCCTGAAAAAGTGCCATTAGAATTTTAATGGAAATTATATTGCATCAGTAGATGGCTTTGGGTAGTATGGATATTTTTAATAAAATTAATTCTTCCAATCCATGAACATGACATATCTTACCATTTATTTACATCTTCCTCAATTTCATTCATCAGTGTGTTACAGTTTTCAGTGGACAGTTCTTTCACCTCCTTGGCTAAATTTGTTTCTCAGTATTTTGTTGTGTTTGATACTATTGTAAGTAAGATTGTTTTCTTAATTTCTCTTTTACATATTTCATTATTGTGTGGAGAAATACAGCTTATTATTGTATACTGATTTTATATCCTGCAACTCTGCTGAATTCATTTATTAGCTCAAACAGGTTTTTGGTAACATCTTTCCAATTTTATATATGTAATATATATATAATACCTGTCATCTGCAACCAGAAACAATTTTACTTCTTTCTGATTTAGGCACAATTTACTTCTCTTTCTTGCCTAACTGCTCTAGCTAGGGCTTCTAGTACTATGTTGAATAAAAGTGGCTAGAGTGGAAATACTTGTCTTTTTCCTGATCTTAAAGGAAAAGCTTTCAGATTTCACCATTGAGCATGATGTTAGCTGTAGGCTTCTCACATATGTTTATTTATTTTGTCAAGGTACATTACTTCTCCATCAAATTTGTTAAGAATCTATACTATGAAAGAATTTTGGATTTTATCAAATGTTTTTTCTGCATTTGCTGAAATGACTATATATTTTTATCCTTATATCACATTTGTTGATTTGCATACATTGAAATGGGGATAAATCCAACTTGACTGGAATGCAGAAAACTTTGAATGTACTATTGAATTCAGGTTGCTAGCATTTAGTTGAGGATTTTTGCATCTATGTTTGTTAGGAATATTGACCAGTAATTTTTTCTTGTAGTGTCTATTATTGGGATTTGTTATAAGGATAATTCTGGACTCATATAAACAGTTTGGAAATGTTCCTTCCTCTTCTTTTTTGGAACAATTTGCAAATGTTTGGTTTTAATTCCTCTTTAAATGTTTGCTAGAATTCACCAGTAAAGCTAATAGGTCCTGGATTTTTCTTTGTTGGGAGATATTTGATTGCTGATTCAATCTCCTTACACATTACTGGTCCTGTTCAGATATTCTATTTCTTTATGATTCAGTCTCGCAAGTCATATGTTTCTAAGAATTTACTCATTTCTTCTAGGTTATCCAATAGTCGGTGTATAATTGTTTATAGTAGTCTTTATGGTCCTTTCTGTGGTACCAGTTGTTATGTCTCTTTTTTTCATTTCTGATTTTTTTTTTGAGTCATCCTTTTTTCTTAGTCTAGCTACAAGTTTGTCAATTTTATTTAAAAAAAAACAAACCTGCTCTTAGTTTCATTGATCTTTTCTACTGTTTTTTCTCATCTCTAATTTATTTTTGCTCTGACCTTTATTTCCATGTTCTAAGGTTGGGCTTAATTTGATCTTCTTTATCTAGGTCCTTGAAGTGTAAGGGTAGGTTGTTTATTTGAGATCTTTCTTTTGTCTCTAGGTATTTATCATTATAAACTTCTCTCTTAGAATTGCTTTTCTTGCATCCCATAATATTTGGTATGCTTCATTTCCATACTTAAGTTTTCTTTATTTCCTTGTGATTTCTTCTTTGACCCACTGGTAGTTCAGGAGTGTATTGTTTAATTTCTGCATATTTGTGAATTTCCCACTTTTCTTCCTGTTATTGATTTTTTTTCTTCCAAGATTTTATTTAAATTCAAGTTAGCTAACATACAATGTAGTATTGGTTTCAGTAGTATTTAGTAATTCATCACTTACATATAACACCCAGTGCTAATCACAACACCTGCCCTCCTTAATGTCCATCACCCATTTAGCCCATCCCCTCACACTCCTCTCCTCCAGCCACATAATATCACAATTGTTAAATTCTCTTCATGAATTTCCCCCTTTATCATTATATAAGAAAATTCTCTGTCCCCTGTTACAGCTCTTGACCCAATGTCTATTTTTTTATATAAATACAGCCATTCGTGCTCTCTTCAGATTTCCATTTGCATGAACTATCTTTTTCTATCCCTTCACTTTGAGTCCACTTGTGTTCTTAAAGTTGAAGTGTGTGGTGCCTGGAAAGCTCAGTCGGCTAAGTGTCTGCCTTCAGCTCAGGTCATGATCTCAGAGTCTTGGGACCAAGCCCCACTTTGGGCTCCCTGCTCAGGGGGGAGTGTGCTTCTCCCTGTCCCTCTCCACCTTCTTGCTGCTCCTGCTCAATCGCTCTTTCCCTCTCAAATAAATAAATAAATAATCTTTAAAGGAAAAAAAAAGCTGAAGTGTATCTCTTGTAGGCAGCATATAGTTGGGTCTGTTGTTTTTGTTTTTGTGGGTTTTTTTCATCCATTCAGACACCCTATATTCTGATTGGAGAATTTAATCCATTTACATTAAAGTAATTATTGATTTGTAAATATTTACTAATGCCATCTAATTGTTTTCTGTTTTGCAATTCCTTTGTTCCTTTCTTCCTCTCTTACTATCTTCCTTTGTGAATTGATGATTTTCTATAGGAGTATGCTTTGATTCTCTTTATCCTTCGTGTATCTAATGCAGGTTTTTGCTTTGTGGTTACAATGAGGCTTACATAAAACATTTCATGGTAATAATCTATTTTACACTGATAATTTCAATAACATACAAAACTCTACCCTTTTGCTACTTTCATGTTTTTGACATTAATATTTACACATTTTTATATTGTTCATCCATTAACAAATAATTGTTGCTGTACTTATTTTTTTTTTTTTTACTTTTATCCTCTAACCTTTTTACAAGAGTTAAGTGACTAATACAAAACCATTTTAGAGTATTAGAGAATTCTGATTTTGACTATATCCTTACCTTTTCTATGGTGTTTTATATTTTCATATGCTTTTGTGTTACTAATCAGTGTCTTTACCTTTCAGCTTGAAGAAATCCCTTTAGCATTTCTTGTAAGGTAGGCATAGTGGTGATGAACTTCCTCATTTTTGTTTGTCTGAAGAGAGTCTTTATCTCCCCCTCATTTCTGAAGAACAGCTTTGCCAAATAAAGTATTCTTGGTTGGCAATTTTTTTCTTTCAGTACTTTGAAAATAACACTCCACTCTCTCTTAGCCTGAAGGTTTCTGCTGAGAAATTGCTGATAGCCTTATGGGATTCTTCATATATGAGGAATATGTTTTTCCCTTCCTGTTTTTAAAATTCTCCCTCTGTCTTTGATTTTAGATGGTTTTATTACAATGTGCCTTGGAGAAGGTCTCTTTGACTTGAGTTAGGGACCTATGAGCTTCATGAACCTTGGTGTCCAATCTCTCTTCAGATTTGGGAAGTTCAGCCATTATTTCTCTCTTTCTTCCTAGATTTGTTAAAATATAATTGACATTTAACATTGAATTAGTAATCATTATTTCTCTAAATATGTTTTCTGCTCCTTTCTCCCACTCTTCACCTTCTGGGATTCCAATAATGTGCAAATTATTCTTTTTGATAGTATCAGAAAATTCACATGGGCTTTCTTCACTTTTTCATTCTTTTTTCTTTGTTATCCTCTGACTGGATACAGGCATACTGCATTTTATTGTGCTTCACTTTATTGCACTTCACGTATTTTCATTGTGCCATTTTTCCAACAGCATTTATTCACTTCATGTTTCTATGGTAAATCTCATAATATTTCAAACTATAATAATAATTATTATCATTGTATAATTATAATAAGAATATATTATTATATGATTTTATTGTTGTTGTTGTTGTTATTGTTATTTTCCTTTGGTGACCTGTGATCAGTGATCTTTGATGTTACTGTTGTCATTCTTTTGGGGTGCCAGAAACCATGCCCATATAAAATGGGAAACTTAATCCACAAATGTATGTGTTCTGACTATCCCACCAAAAGGCCAGTCTCCCATATCTCTCCCTCTTCTTGGGCCTCCCTACTCCCTGAGACATAAAATATTGAAATTGGGCTAATTAATAACCTTACAATGCCATTTAAGTGTTGAAGTGACAGGAAGGGTCCCATGTCTCTCACTTTAAATTGAAAGCTAGGATTGTTTTAGCTTAGTGGGACATATCAAAAGCCAAGATAGGCTAAAAGCTAAGCCTCTTGCGCCAATTAGTAAAGTTGTGAATGCAAAGCAAAAGTTCTTGAAGGAAATTAAAAGGATTACTCCATTAAATGCACAAATGGAAAAAAACAGGCTTATAGCTGATATAGAGAAAGTTTTAGTGGTCTGGATAGCAGATCGAATCAGCCACAATATTCACTTAAGCCAAAGACCAATCAAGAGCAACTCCCTAACTCTTCAATTCTATGAAGGCTGAGAGAAATGAGAAAGCTGCACAAAAAAAAAGTCTGATGCTAGCAGAGATTGGTTTATGAGATTTAAGTAAAGAATCCATCTCCATACCACAGAAATGCAAGGTGAAGTAGTATGTGCTGATACTAGCAGAGACTGGTTCATGAGATTTAAGAAAAGAAGCCATCTCCACACCATAGAAGTGCAAGGTGAAGTAACATGTGTTAAAGCAGGAGCTTTTCTCCAAAAGATTTAGCTCAGATTACTAATAAATGTAGTTACATTGAACAACAGATTTTCAATATCGATGAAATAGCCTTCTTCAGAAAAAGATGCCATCCAGAGCTTTCATAGCTAGAAAGGAGAAGTCAATGCCTGGGTTCAAAGCTTCAAAGGGCAGGCTGACTATCTTGTTAGGGGCTAATGCAGTTAGTGATATGAAGTCAAAGCCAATACTCATTTAACATTCTGAAAAATTCTATAGCCCTTAAGAACTATGGTAAATCTATGCTGCCTGTAGTCAGTAAATAGAATAACAAAGCCTGGATGACAGTTCATCTGGTTACACCATGGTTCCCTGAGCATTGTAAGCCATTGTTGAGACCCCTACTGCTAAAGAAAAAGAAAAAATCCTTTCAAAATATTATTGCTCCTTGACAATTCACCAGGTCGCCCAAGAGTTCTGATAAAGAATGAAAAGAGATTAATGTTGTTTCTTTCTTGCTAACACAACATCCTGCAACACATGAATAAAGGAGTGCTTCTGAATTTCAAGTCTTATTATTTGAGAAAGAAATTTTGCAAGGCTATAGCTGCCATGGATAGTGTGATTCCTCTGATGGATTTGGGCAAAGTCAAGTGAAAACCTTCTGGAAAGGATCAACCATTCTAGATACCACAAGAACATTAGCAATTCATGGTAAGAGGTCAAAGTATCAACATGAAGAAGTTCATTCCAGTCCTCATGGATGACTTTAGGAGTTCAAGACTTCAGTGAAGGAAGTAACTGAAGATGTGGTGGAAATAGCAAGAGAACTAGAATTAGAACTGGAGCCTGAAGATGTGACGGAATTACTTCAGTCTCATGACAAAACTTGAAAGGATAAGGAGTTTCTTTTTATGGATGAGCAAATAAAGTAGTTTCTTGAGGTGAAAACTATTCCTAGTGAAGATGCTGTGAAAATTGTTGAAATGACATCAAAGAACTTAGAATATTACATAAACATAGTTGAAAAAAAAGTGACAGGGTCTGAGAAAATTGATATCAGTTTTAAACACATTCTATTGTGGGTAAAATTCTGTCAAACAGCTTCACATGCTATAGAGAGATCATTCATGAAAAGATTTGACCAATGTGGCAATCTTTATTGTTTTACTTTAAGAAATTGGTATAGCCACCCCAAACTGCAGTCATTTCTGCCTTAATTAGTAAGGAGTCATTAACACTGAGATAAGAACTCAACCAGCAAAAAGATTATAACTCACTGAAGGTTTAGATGATGGTTAGCATTTTTTTAGTAATAGAGTATTTTTTAATTAGGTATATACATTGTTGGGGTACTTGGCTGCCTCAGTCAATAGAACATGTGACTCTCAATCTTGGCTTGTAGGTTCAAGCCCCAAACGGTATAGAGATTACTTTAAAATTTTTTAATATTTTTAATAAAGTATGTATAATGTTTTCTTAGATATAATGCTATTGCACACTTAATAGACTATAATGTAAGCATAAATATAACTTTTATATGCATTGGAAAACCAAAAATTTCATTTAATTCACTTTGTTGTGATATTTACTTTATTGTGGTATTCTGGAACCAAACCCACAGCATCTCTAAGATATGTCTGCAATTTCAAATGACCTCTCTTCCAGTTAATAGAGTATTTTGCTTGATTAAGTTTGTTTTTGATCCTCTCCATTGTACCTTTCATTTCATTCACTGTAGTCCTCATCTTTAGAACTTCGGTTTGGTTCTTTTTTATGATTTCTATCTCTCAATTAAATTTGTTGTTTAGTTCTTGTGGTGTTTTTCTGATTTTCTTTAAATGTTTTTCTGTGTTTTCTTGTAGTTCACTTAGCTTCCTTAAAACAACTATACTGGGGTGGCTAGGTGGCTCAGTCAGTTTGGCATCTGCCTTCCACTTAAGTCACGATCCCAGGGTCCTGGTACTGAGGCCCTGAACAGGCTCTCTGATCGGAAGAGAGCCCACTTCTCCATCCTCTTCTACCTGCCACTCTGCCTACTTGTGCTATCTCTCTGTCAAATAAATAAAATCTTTAAAAAAAATGATATCAAATATAAACAACTGTATTGAATCTTGGATATTTTTGCTCCAAAATCACAGATTTCCCTGCCTTGGTGGTCAGTTGCTAGAAAATTATTGTGGACGTGCCTATGTGGCTCAGTCGGTTAAGTATATGACTCTGGTTTTGGCTCAGGTCATGATCACAGGGTCATGAGATCAAGTTCCAGGTCAGGCTCTGCGAGCAGCAAGGAGTCTGCTTGTGATTCTCTTCCTCTTCCTTTGCCCTTCCCACCCTGTATGCTCTCTCTTCCCCTCTCTCTCAAATAAATAAATAAATCTTTAGAAAAAATTATTCTATTCCTTTGGTAGTATCATGTTTCCTTGATTTTTCATGTTTCTTTAAGTCTGCATTGCTATCTTTGCATTTGAAGTAGCAGTCACCTCCTCCAGTTTTTACTGACTGGCTTCGGAAAAGAAATACCATCTGTCAGTGATGCTGGGAATTCTAAGGCATTCTCTGTCTTTTCTATGGATTCAACCACTCCACACTTCTTATATTGTCTTAGAAGGACATCCTTTTAATTGTATGATTTATCTCCATCCTGGAAAGCCAGGCCAGGTGCTGACAGCCTCCTGGTTTGCTTTCCCTAAGGTGGCACTAACTCTATGTATTTTTCCCAGTCCCAAAGAGTCAGCCCTGGTTTCTGTGTGTGGGTACTAGCTATTTACAAAGACTCACAATGCCTGCCCTTAGGGGCACACACAGGAAGCCAGCTATGGAGCAGGGGATTAGGGGGTTAGGTGAGGCACAATGAGTATTGGTCATGTCCACTGGGATGATCCACAGGAAAAGCATCCCTGAAGACCATGCTTGGGCTTCTTGATGGAGTCCTTGAAGTAGCTGATAGGTTCCATATAACTTTATATGCTCTGGTGGCTGTTCTCCCAGCCCCTTTGTGCTCCTCACTCAGCTCACTCCAGTATCCTGGATGAGGCAAGAAAGAAGTGAGGTTTTTTGGGTTTTGTTCTGTTTTGTTTTTTAATTTATCCTGTACATTGAGGGAAATCAGAACTAAGTCTCATTCTCTCTTTTCTCTGTGGGGGAAATCATATGCTGGTCAGGTCTCTCTTAGCACCAAGCTGTGTCACCTTGGAGAAGGGGTGGTGCAAGTGGTGTGAAACAATTCGTCTTACCCTTTTCAATGTATCCAAACCTTGGATAATTTTACTCCAAAAGTGTGCTGGTACTTCTCCACTGGACTCTCAGACTCCCACAAAGCTACTCTTATCCACTGTAAAAAACAGGATTCGTTGAGAGTAAGATTGTAAAAAACTCTTTTTCTGTCACCTTAATGACATCACTCAGGACATTATTGTGACTGTTATTGGTCTGAAAATGAAGACAAGTGAAATGGAGCCAATGAAATGTTATTGACCTGAAAATGGAGACAGCTCAAATCTCCACAAAAATAGAATGGATAAATAAGATATTATACATCAATGAAAAAAAAAAAAAACAAAAAACTGTTCCACATGCAACAACATAAGTGACTCCTATAAAAGACACAATGACCAGAAGAAACCTATCATAAAAGAATACATACTGTGATGTTAGAAATTTTAATAGTTACTGGGATGGGGTTTGAGGAAGGCTTCTAGGGAACTGACCAAATTTCATTTCCTTATCTGGGTATTTACACAGGATATTCATTTTGTAAAACCTCTTCCAGATATAAACTTTTGATTCATACACTTTCATGTATGTGTATTTTATTTCAATGTAACACTTACCTCCAAAAAAAATGTTTCTTTTCCATACTGATTTTCTAAAGTTAGCAAGAAGAAAATACAACAAAAGGATAGATACCATTGTGATGATTTAAATAAGTGTGAATATTTGCTATTCTCTAGCTCAGTGCTTCCCAACTGGGACAAATCCAGAGAACCTTTGGCAATGTCTAGAGACATTTCTTTCTTTCCTTTTTTAAGATTTTTTAAAGTACTCTACACCCAACACATGAGGCTGAAACTCACAGCCCTAAGATAAAGAGTCACATACTCCACTAACTGAGCCAACCAGGCACCCCTTGAGACATTTCTGGTTACTATGACTATGGGTATGCTACTAGCACCTGTGGATAGAAGCCTACCTGTGGGGTAGGAATCCCACAAAATATCCTACAATACACAGAACAGCTCCCACAACAAAGAATTATCTAGCCAAGATGACAATAGTGCCAAAAGTGTGCTCAAACCCCTCCAAAACTGTAAATTCCACAAAGAGAGTAATCATATCTCTTTTGTTTATATCTCTAAACCTAGAACCAATCAGTATTCCTGCTACACAAGAGCTCTCAGTAAAAAGTTGTTGAGTTAATAAATGAATCTCTCTCTTGTTCCCCTTCTTCTCTTTCATGCACATGTCTGTAGACATGCGCTCTGGCTCTATTGTGCCTAGATTGCCTCCTTGCTTTGGAAGACCTTACCTAAGAAAAGCAAATCAGATCCCAGAAGGCAGCCCAGGAGAAACGAGCCATGGGGCCAACTATTTACACGCATATGCAGTGTAGGATTAAGAAAAGTGGTAAGAGAAGACAGGATCACACACGTCAGAACAGTCACCAAGAAAAAAAGAAATTAAATAGGAATTTCAAGCTAAATCCTGAGATGACATTTAAAAATATGAATTTTTCCTATCTTTTATATCCTTCTGGAATTTAGAAGAATTGGTTATAGCCCCAGTAGGCGGGTGGCTGCCTAAAGGATCCAGGATCACAGCCATTTCTCTCCAACTAATGGTCAGTTTCTTACATATCGAGAAAAGTTGTCTAAAAATGAAACTTGTCTGGTTTTAATTTTAAAACTTTTTTGGAGATTCCAAATAGAGATTTTGACCTCTACCATCCCCTTTCAAATCTAAGTAGTTAGCATTTAGAAAACATGAGCAGTTAGCAAAGAAGATTAATAAATGTCTTTCGAATTATTTGTCTGAATTTGTCCAAGTCTGTTAATTCCTCCAGACTTGAGCTGTCTCATCTGTAAATTATGTGAATTATGTTAAACAACTTCAAGTTCCTTTCACCTAAAATCTGATGATTCAATGATTTAAAAGGCAGAAATTATAAACTCTAATGAGGTGATATTTTGAGCTTTGCCAAATCACAGGGTTTTTGTAGGTAGTTCCCCTATTACTGCAGAGTGCAACAGTTTTGCTTGATACCATCAACAGGTGTGTAATTAAGCCTGATCTTTCTCCAGCATAGTTCATTTTCCACTGATAGGTCTACAATTAAAACAACTCCCTCCCCAGAGAAGTATACATCAGTGTTATACTTTTCATCTTTAATTACACTGGTTGAAGATGAGTAAATGCGCCCGAGATCCCAATTGGGAGGGAACAGATTCATTAGGTGGTTGTAATATGCCATCCAGTTTGCATTTCAGGTTTCTGTCTCCACATAAGGAAGATGGCCTTCAACAAATCTGCTCAAATATTTCAGTGATTAAGTCCACCTGAAACTGCCTCCCTTTGCACTGGTAATTGGTGAATACTAAAGATCTGGACGTTTCAAAGAGATAAGTACAGTGTCAAAGCCAAAGGTAATTTACTACTTCAGTGCTTTTTAGTAGAAGGGCCAAAATAGCCTGTTAATACTTTACAGAAGAAAAAGGAAAGTTTCTAAATTTCTCTATTATCATATCTCTTTCTGGTCAAACTCTTTATCACAGCTTCCCCCCCCCCTTCTCATAGTACTAATACAAACTGACTTCATCTATTCATTTGTTTGTTTACTTTTTATATTATTTGGCTCTCTTCATTGGAATTTCAGCTCTGTGTGTTTGGGAACAGACAAGGCAGGGTTGGAGATCTGGTTGATTTAAAACCATATGTCTACTTGGAACACAATGTCTGACCCTTGGCACTCATTAAGCATTTGCTGACTGAATGAGTAAGTACTAGTTCTGAATATTTTCTTTAAACATGCTGGTTGGTGGAGATTTGGAGGTTTGAGGTAACTGATGTCAAGCTTGTGTGACAGACTTGGTATTTCTTTGGCATTATAATTCTCTTAAACAGTTGGCAGGATTTTGGTCTTTTGATTCCAAATTAATTCAATAACTTAGTATTCAAAACCCATCGATCTATTTAAGTCATATTTTTCCAATCTAGAACCCAGCCTGGGAATTTTATCCTTCAGCAACAGATCTAGGTGCTCAGCCCATCCTCTCTTATCCTAATGACCCCATCTTGGTTTCTGCCTGGGAGTAATTTGTCACCAGGGTTTTAACTGCCCTGTGTCCTAAGCTATGTCACACTATTATGGAAGAAACTGGTCTCTTTACAGGCAGGGAGGCATAACAGAGCAGTTCCCTGAAAAGACCTGGAGAGTCAGATTTTCCCTAAGCCTCACTCTTACTTCCTACTGTTTCCTACCTTCTTGCGTGAACACACCATCCTTACTTTGTGTATCTTTAATTTGAGGGTTTGATTTAGGATTTTCCAAACCTGTGAAACAAGACTTTTAAACCATCTCATACTCTGGGCTGCAGATAAAAAAGACCTCTCTTAGCAAGTTATATTTGCTTCCTTCTCTGTCTTCAGACAACACAGTTTCTACATAAGCTTGTCTCTTTTTGTAGAACATCACCATGGCTTCAAAATATAGTCCATAAAGATCCAATATCCTGCCACTTTGCTATCAAGCCCCTAATTAATGTTCCAGCTTCAGTAAGTACATGGTCTGAGCACAAAGATATCAAAGGTGAAACTTTAATCATCTGCGTTGCTGTTGTATAATATAGCTGTCCATTTTCACAGCTGAGATAATATTTAAAAGTGCAACTTAAAAAAAAAAAAGTGTTATGAAAGTGTCTTCATTGTCCTCCACCAATTCTAAAACAGCTCATTCTACAGAGTAGGATCATTCATTTGTAACCCCAAATTCCAGAACTTATTTTTGTATCACAGGTTTTCTGTTGTAAGTAAGAGAAACTGTGACTTAAGTACACAAACAAAATATATTTTAATGGCTCACATAACTAAACAGTCCAGGTGGACTAGCTTGAAGAACTGATGAATTTAAGCATATCAAAATGCTGGCCAACAGTTCCAGAGCTATATTCAAGATTCAAATCTAGTGGAAAAGAGCCCACATATGTTTGGCCACTTGATTAAAAAGACTAGGTTTAGTATTAGCTTTAACCCAAGCCAACTGTTTTGATACATCCAATAATGTCTACCATTATTTGAAAGGCAAAGTCAACTCCATCTGAAGCCAGTAAGTAGAGATTATGAGAGGCAGTTGTTTCTCTAAGGAAAAGTGGAGCATATTTGTCAGAATGGCAGAAAAGCAACTAAGTCCTGGAAAGCCAAAATCACAAATATCCCCAACAACAATGGTTCACAATCAGGAGCTATTTTGCTCCTTAGGAGACCCTTGTCAAAAATCTAAAGACATATTTGATTGTTATACCTTGGGTCAGGGGAGTTGTGGAGGGATCAGGGAGAGATAGGTGCTACTGGAATTCAGTGGTTAAAGGCCAGGGATGCTACTAAACATCCTACAATCACAAGCCAACAACCTACAACAAAGAATTACACAGCTCAAAATGTCAGTAGTGTCAAGGTTGATAGACCCTGACCTATAGTAACAGAGATGAAATATTTCCACTTGGTTGCACCAAAAGAAATGGAAATACAGGATGGAGCAGGAACAGAATATAAACATACTTAGAAGACATACTACCCACTCAATTTAAGGGACTAAACAGGAAAAGAAAAGATTTTCCAAACACCAGACAAATAATATTTAAGACCTATAAGTATACATTTTGTGCCATATCTGAACTACATTTCTAAGAAAATAGCTATTACATATTGGTTTTTCAACCCACAAATATGTAGCTTCATTATGCTAACAATAACTCTTAGATATAATGAATGACCATCTAACTCTTAAATCAATAGTCCTGTATTTTGTATTTATTCTCATTGACTTCTCTGTAGGATTTGAAATTTTTGACTACTGACTCATGTCTGAATTTTTTTTTTTCTTTTTTTAAATGTGGCCCTGTATTTCCCATTATGGACTATCTCCCCTCTTGGAAAACTCTTTGACTTTTATGATCTCTAATGGTATCTCTGGGTTGAAGACTCACAAATATGTTTCACCAGCCCTTATTTCTCTTCCCAGTCTGGTACCTTATTTCCAGTGGTCTATTACAGATATCTTCCTGAGTATCTCCTTGTCATTTCAGATTAAACATTGATAACAACAAAGCTTTCATTTCCTAAGACCATCTTTCATTCTTGACTTGCACATATCCTCTTAAAATTTTGAATAACTGAGCCATCTTTGACTCCTTCTTTAGTCACCTGTCCCAGCAATTCCCTAGTCTTACCAGTCTTACAACCTCTGTTGTATCTTTTCCTTCAATTCCAAGCCCCATTGTTATTCACCTATTTTGGGGGTTTACTGCCTTTTCCTAACACACTGTAGAATCCTCCTCACTGATTGCCTACTCCATCCTTTGCCAATCTATGCTGCACACTATTGTTAAATTATACTTCTGCACAATTGCTTTGATACCAACCACTCTGCTCAAGTGTTCAAAGTCTCAATTGCCAACAAGATAAAAGGCAATTAGTTTAGCAGAGAAAGCAAAGTTCTTGATAATCTGACATCAATGTGAGTTTTCAATCCTGTTTCCTGTTGCTGACCTATACAGACTCCTCTCCAGTCCGTGGCTTCCCAACTTTTCTGCATACATCTTCATGATTCTGTTCACACTGTCCTTCCAACTCATAATACTCTACCCTTTTTCTCTCTCAAATATACTCTTACTCTCTACTTCTCTTCCACTTCTACTACAGGAATGAATCGATTCAGTTCCCACCTTCATGATCAGTTATGGTCCCTGTTCCCTGGTTTGCTTATGACTGAAGGTAGAAGTAATTTCATCAAATCTCTCCTTTCCCTCATATTCCAGAGTCCACCCTCAAGATCCTCTTCCTATTTCTCTAAACAAAATAATGCTCACCTACACTTTAATACCTAGATCCCTACCTAATTTCTTTGTTATTTGTTTGTTTGTTTGTTTGTTTGTTTTCAGCATGACAGTATTCATTGTTTTTGCACCACACCCAGTGATCCATGCAATCCATGCCCTCTCTAATACCCACCACCTGGTACCCCAAACCTCCCACCCCTCGCCGCTTCAAACCCCTCAGATTGTTTTTCAGAGTCCATAGTCTCTCATGGTTCACCTCACTTTCCAATCTCCCCCAACTCCCTTCTCCTCTCTAACTCCCCTTGTCCTCCACGCTATTTGTTGTGCTCCACAAAAAGTGAAACCATATGATAACTGACAGTCTCTGGGAAGCTCTATTTTTAATTTCTTGAGGAATCTCCACACTGTTCTCCAAAGTGGCTGCACCAACCTGCATTCCCACCAACAGTGTAAGAGGGTTCCCCTTTCTCCACATCCCTTCCAACACATGTTGTTTCCTGTCTTGTTAATTTTGGCCATTCTAACTGGTGTAAGGTGATATCTCAATGTGGTTTTAATTTGAATCTCCCTGATGGCTAGTGATGATGACATTTTTTCATGTGTCTGATAGCCATTTGTATGTCTTCATTGGAGAAGTGTCTGTTCAAATCTTCTGCCCATTTTTTGATATGATTGTCTGTTTTGTGTGTGTTGAGTTTGAGGAGTTCTTTATAGATCCTGGATATCAACCTTTTGTCTGTATTGTCATTTGCAAATATCTTCTCCCATTCCGTGGGATGCCTCTTTGTTTTGTTGACTATTTCCTTTGCTGTGCAGAAGCTTCTGATTTTGAGGAAGTCCCAAAATTTTATTTTCGCTTTTGTTTCCTTTGCCTTTGGAGACATATTTTGAAAGAAGTTGCTGTGGCTGATATCGAAGAGATTACTGCCTATGTTCTCCTCTATGGTTCTGATGGATTCCTGTCTCACATTGAGGTCTTTTATCCATTTTGAGTTTATCTTTGTGTATGGTGTAAGAGAATGGTCGAGTTTCCTTCTTCTACATATAGCTGTCCAGTTTTCCCATCACCATTTATTGAAGAGACTGTCTTTTTTCTACTGTATATTTTTTCCTGTTTTGTTGAAGATTATTTAACCATAGAGTTGAGGGTCCATATCTGGGCTCTCTACTCTGTTCCACTGGTCTATGTGTCTGTTTTTATGCCAGTACCATGCTGTCTTGGTGATCACAGCTTTGTAGTAAAGCTTGAAATCAGGTAATATGATGCCCCCAGATTTATTTTTGTTTTTCAACGTTTCCTTAGTGATTCGGGGTCTCTTCTGATTCCATACAAATTTTTGGATTATTTGCTCCAGCTCTTTGAAAAATACTGGTGGAATTTTGATCGGAATGGCATTAAAAGTATAGATTTCTCTAGGCAGTATAGACAATTTAACAATGTTTATTCTTCCGATCCAAGAGCATGGAATGGTCTTCCCTCTTTTTGTGTCTTCTTCAATTTTTTTCATGAATGTTCTGTAGTTCCTCGAATACAGATCCTTTACCTCTTTGGTTAGGTTTATTCCCAGGTATCTTATGGTTCTTGTTGCTATAGTAAATGGAATCGATTCTCTAATTTCCCTTTCTGCATTTTCATTGTTAGTGTATAAGAAAGCCACTGATTTCTGTACATTGACTTTGTATCCTGCCATGTTACTGAATTGCTGTATGAGTTCTAGTAGTTTGAGGGTGGAGTCTTTTGGGTTTTCCATATAAAGAATCATGTCATCTGTGAAGAGAGAGAGTTTGACTTCTTCGTTGCCAACTTGGATACCTTTTATTTCTCTTTGTTGTCTATTGCTGTTGCTAGGACTTCTAATACACCAAAGAAGAAAATCAATAAAGAAACAAGAGCATTGAATGACACATTGGACCAGATGGACCTCATAGATTTATACAGAAAATTACACCCTAAAACAACAGAATACTCATTCTTCTCAAGTGCACATGGAACCTTCTCTAGAATAGACCACATACTGGGTCACAAATCAGGACTCAACTGATACCAAAAGACTGAGATTATTCCCTGCATATTCTCAGATCACAATGCTTTGAAACTGGAGCTCAGTAATAAGGAAAAGTTCAGAAGGAACTCAAACACCTGGAAGCTAAAGACCACCTTGCCTAAGAATGCTTGGATCAACCAGGAGATCAAAGAAGAACTGAAACAATTCATGGAAACCAATGAGAATGAAGACACTTCAGTCCAGAACCTATGGGATACAGCAAAGGCGGTCCTAAGGGAGAAATACATAGCCATCCAAGCCTCCCTCAAAAAAAACTGAAAAATCCAGAACACACCAGCTGTCTCTACACCTTAAAGAACTGGAGAATCAACAACAAATCAAACCAACTCCACACATAAGAAGGGAAATAATCAAGATTAGAGCTGAGATCAATGAGGTAGAAACCAGAGATACAGTAGAACATATCAATGAAACTAGAAGCTGGTTTTTTGAAAGAATCAATAAGATCTATAAACCATTGGCCACAGTAATCCAAAAGAAAAGAGAGAAAGCCCAAATTCATACAATTATGAATGAAAAGGGAAAGATCACAACTAACACCAAGGAAGTAGAAACAATCATCAGAAGTTATTATCGGGGCACCTGGGTGGTTCAGTGTGTTAAGCCTCTGCCTTCGGCTCAGGTCATGATCTCAGAGTCCTGGGATCGAGTCCCGCATTGGGCTCTCTGCTCAGCAGAAGCCTGCTTCCCCCTCTCTGCCTAACTCTCTGCCTACTTGTAATCTCTCTCTGTCAAATAAATAAATAAAATCTTTAAAAAAAAAAAGAAGTTATTATCAACAGTTATATGCCAATAAGCTAAGCAACCTGGATGAAATGGATGCATTCCTGGAAAACTATAAACTCCCAAAATTGAACCAGGAAGAAATTGACAACCTATTCCGATATCTACTAACGAGATTGAAGCAGTGATCAAAAATCTCCTAAAAAACAAGAGCCAAGTACCTGATGGATTCCCTGGGGAATTCTACCAAACTTTCAAAGAAGAAATAACACCTATTCTCCTGAAGCTGTTTCAAAAAATTGAAGCAGAAGGAAAACTTCCAGACTCTTTCTATGAAGCCAGCATTACCCTGATCCCCAAACCAGGCAAAGACCCTACCAAAAAGGAGAATTTCATATCACTAATGAATATGGATGCTAAGATTCTCAACAAGATCCTAGCAAAGAGGATCCAACAGAACATTAAAAAGATTATCCACCATGACCAGGTGGGATTCATTCCTGGGCTACAAAGATGTTTCAACATTTGCAAAGCAATGAATGTGATAGAACAAATTAATATGAGAAGAGAGAAGAACCACATGGCCCTCTCAATTGATGCAGAAAAAGCATTTGACAAAATCCAGCATCCGTTCCTGATTAAAACGCTTCAAATTATAGGGAAAGAGGGAACATTCCTGAACTTCATAAAATCTATCTATGAAAGACCCACAGCAAATATCATCCTCAATGGGAAAAAGCTTGCAGCCTTCCCGTTGAGATCAGGAACACGACAAGGATGCCCACTCCCTACCTCATTTCTAAATGCAACTGTCAACCTCTCTATGGCCAGTTTTTATAAGAGACCTTTTTTTTTCCCCTCCAATTTTCTGTCCTGTCTGGTCCTCTCCAACCTCTCAGCCCCCACACCCTTCCCCTACCTTCCAAAGTATGTAGTCTTGTTACAAGTTCTACCTGATCCCCATATGGCCATGTCTCTCCTATATGTTAAGACACCTTGCTGCTTCATCAGAAATCTTCCAAAGTCAACTGTTGCCAATAATAAGTCTGCCCTTTGAAAACAGTGCCATGGCTATCAAACTGGACAGCCTGTCAGCACCTACACCTGATTCAGCTCTTTAATTCCCGTCCTACTTCAATAGGTGGGTCTAACTCCAGGCCTACAACCCTCTCCCCTGGACTAGCCTACCCAACTGTAGGTAACTGACCAGGACCCACTTTATTCCCAATACCTCAAGATAGTGTGGTCTCTAATGTTGCAAACATTGCCCTTCCTTCAAGCCCAAGCTAAAACCACAGTCTTCTCTTCCAATCAGGGCATCCCCAATCTAAACTCTTTACTTCTCTTTTTATACTCTGATAATATGTATACAAATTATTTATTAATTAATCATGCATGTCCTTTTGACATCTCTTCTATTATTTCCAATAGCTGTTTGAATCCAAGCTCACTCAGCTTTTCACATCTGGACTCATCTATGTCAACTGTATGAGAGGCAGTCCTTCACAAATGTTAAAAGCACGGTTTCTGGAACCAGATAACCAGATTTAGTACTGCTTCCTATATTAGCCACATGACCTCTGATTGGAGTTTTTCATATTTATAGTGGTAAAATAACAGTCCTGATGTCATAGAATAAAGGTTAAATAAGCTATGCATATAAAGCACTTAGGACATTCTGCTCATATTTATTTCATAATCGGAAACTATGTGTTACTTTTAAAATGTTCTGGAAGGGGAATTTTCTTCTACCTCAGATAATTAATATCATATAGTTTCCAGTACATCCTTGGGGGATTGGGTCCAAAAGTGAAAGTATGTAAGTTAACAGTCTGCAATGGAAAAAAGCAAGTAAGCAGCCACAGAATCCCTACAAATAACATCATAAGACCTTGGGTTTTGTGCACAAGTTGTTTGCATTTTGTTCTACTTGCCATTGTCCACTGGTCAAGGAAGGCCTTGGAAAACCAACTATTGATCTAGGAAAAAAAAAAAAAAGCCACAAATTTTGAAATCTTGTCCCTGATTGAATCATGCCTAAAAATGCAAGTATTACTTTATAGAGTTCAGATTTTTAAAGCTGTACCTGAGCTGCCAAAAGCAATTCACACAGGGGAATAAATGGTAAGACATCAAAAGATAAAATAGTTTCCTTTTTAATTAATTTTTTTGCTTAAAAAATCTACTGTATGCTTTTGTAGTGTCCTTTAAAATATTCATTTGTAGTGGAAAGACATAAGGCTAGATCAAAAGTGGATATATACAATGTTTGGCCTCATTCAAATTTCCACAGAACTTTGCTCATAAACTTAGTAACTTGCCACCAAGTCCACAATAAAGATTCAAATATCCCTTCCTCCCTTCCCCACATTTTGCACGTCAGATTGGCTCAAAGGCTAAGCTTCAGATAGAAAGCCATGTGTATTTTCATTTTGTTTTTGAGTACTATAGATATTGTGATTTTAAGACCCCCCTCAACATTTGGGTGATGATACAGATCTTCCCAACCAAAAGGGCCATGAAGCCCATCCAAATTTTTCCCTTTTTTCTTTCTCAGTATGTCTTGCAAGAGCAATGTATTCTAAAATACCCGTCCAAAAGACACAAAAAGTCAAAAACCCTTCGTAGGACATATTCATGCCTCCAAAACTTACCTTGGAAATATCGGCCAACTTGATATGCAAGACCTCAGACAATTTGATCTTAAGCCCTTACTCTCTAAATTATCCAGAAAGAAAAGTGTAAAGCTTTTATTTAAAGAATGTTTTGTTTTTCACTTTATTAAGGTTTTTTGGTTTGTCATCCAGGCAACAGAGGCTCTATGTGCTTTCCAAGCAAACATTCTATGACTTTTTAAATTTCCATCAGGAAAGTGATTTTCAAAAACTTTCCACCCCAGGGGCGCCTGGGTGGCTCAGTGGGTTAAGCCGCTGCCTTCGGCTCAGGTCATGATCTCGGGGTCCCGGGATCAAGTCCCACATCGGGCTCTCTGCTCAGCAGGGAGCCTGCTTCCGCCTCTCTCTCTCTCTCTGCCTGCCTTTCTGCCTACTTGTGATCTCTGTCTGTCAAATAAATAAATAAAATTTAAAAAAAAAAAAACTTTCCACCCCAAAATAAGGGAAAGATATGATGTGCTCACATCATTATTAGTGTGTGATTTCCAAGTGGTAGAGGAGCCCCAATACCACTGTCACCTGTGAGGAAGAAGGTAGGCCTATCAGAATACCTAAGGCGTTGGAGCATGATTGAAAAAATTAGAATGATTCCTGAATGGCCCCCAGTTGTCATGTAAGGCCAGGTGGGGATAGGCCCTCTGTTCCCGTCAATAATCCCTGATGTCTGATGATTCATTTTTCCTTCTTCAACAAGTTAATGACTACTAGAGAGTTTCAGCTCCAACAGAATTTGTATACACAAGAACAACACTGAGAAAAATGAAGTGTACCTTTCTTTGTACTAAATGAATTTATTTTCAGGTAAATAGGTAACAACCAATAGATATATGGGTTTATTAAAATTATTATAAAATTGTGGCCTGATAAAAATTTATGGTGATTAGAACGCCAAATGACTAGACAACATAAAGCACCTGAATTTTAATAAAGCAGTAGAAATAACCACTCACCTTTTCATCCAAGGTAAAAAACAATTTATTCAAGGGAATAAAAATGAATGTTGATTTTGTTCATTTTTATCACCAGTGTAATATACATAGCAGAGGGAAGTCATTTTTTTTATAAGGACTAATAAACTTTTTGCAGTTATTTATCGGGCTATTATAATGCAACCCTTGCTATATATTTCAAATTTCATAACTTCTTTATTACTTAATTCCAGAAGGTCAGCAACATAGTGGAGCTGAGACATTTCGTCTGCTACTAAATTCCCAGAGTTCAGTTCTCAAACTAGATCACTTTTCCTTTATCTCATGCAAGGCACAAATTGCTAATCAACAGGGGGGAAAAAACCTAATCAACAGTTATGTAATCTTTTTTACATTAATTTATCTGGTTGTATACTGGGTTCAATAGCCTTAATAAGATTTCTCTTAATACTACATTTTTTCCGAGGAATTTTTATCAGAAGTAAATCCCCACTCAATAAGTACAATAATAGATGAAAGAGCCAGGATGAGGGATTATCTAGATCTTCTCATGCTCCCCTTAATGAAAATGTAATTAATGAAATGCTCTATGTCTGATTAAATATACAGTCTGTCTCAGTGTTTAAACACAGTGAGGACAGGGGTTTCTCATAGACAAGGTGGTTTGTATGAAAACAATATACACGGCAGTTAAGAACATAATAGTTCATATCTATTAAATTCCTATTGTTTCAGATGTTTCACACTGTACTTTGTCAATTTAAACCCCCAGAACAGCATGTAAATGGCTATCCCTTTTTTATTAATGTTATTTTAATTCAAAAAGTATGTTAACTAGCCCCACTTCACATAGCCCCACTTCATTGATGGAGCCAGTGTTTGAACTCACTATTTCATGGACACACTTGTGAATCAAGGATTTAATTTCGAATTTTATTTCCAAAACTAAGTATTTATTGATTTAAGTAAGATCTTATACCTTGATTATAAATTTCCTGTACATTTAAGTTTCTATGTTTTCTTTTGTTTTGCTTTTCCCTCTCTCAAATTTTTCTTTTCATGAGATTTCTACTCTGTAGGAAAAAGCCAAAACCAGAAAGTATATTTTTGTGTTTACAATTCTGAAAGGTCACAAATCTTAATTAAATAAAAATAAATAATTTCCTTCAAGAATACATAGAAAAGCAAATTAATAATTTGCTTACTTTTCTGTTTCACATAGATGATGGTTGGATCTGAGTTTTTAACAATATACAAACAACTGTGTGGAGGCTGGCATATCTGCTTTGATTTGGAATGTTTACTACATGACATTTTTACTTGCTAAATTATAACAAGGACTACTACTAATAAAATAGTAAATTTTGTCATCTGTATATCAAATAGATAGCAAAATCCACCTATAACATGATTAAGTATTAACTATATATGGATAATATCTTTCTGTTTGTTAATAGAGAATAGTAATAACAGAGAAGGTAAAAAATAGGAAATTTCAGTTCAAATTATGTTCACATTGATAGCATGAGACACTAAAGGCACTTTAGTCTCCTTTCAATTTAACTTAAATAAGTCATACATGCAGCATAGTTATCTTTTAAGAAGAAATGGCTTAACTTGTAAGAATTTCTTATTTTACATAGCACTGAAACTTAAAACAACTGCAAAAATAAATACCTCAGAAATTGACTGGAAGACTGGCAGAACAATCTCCACAACTAAAGGTAAAGAAGAGGTCACATCAAAGAAAGTAGGAAGTGTGGAAATGTGGAGTGGGAGAGAAAGGAATTGTGGCTGTTGTGCTGTGGAGGGAGCCATCATCATGGAGATGAGCAAGAGAGAGACTGGCACATAGGAGAGCACAGAGAGAAAATGAATCCCCATGGTAGTTAGTTGGCTTGGAAAGTGAGAGAGGCCGAATTTTGTGAGTCCCAGCAGCACAGTCCCTTTACCCCAGAAGACCAACCCAAACCCCACCAACACCCAGTTTCCCAATCCAGGAGTTTTCTGGACGCTTGGTTCCAGCAGCAGAGGAGACAGGTCTCATTTCATGAGCAGACAAGAACATACCTAGTAAAACATGCCACATTCAGTCCAGGGACCAAACACTGCCCACACCAGGGAAAGACAGCCCCTGTAGATGACTGGCTTGAAGATTAAAGTGGCCAGAGCACAACAGCAGAACACAGGCAGCACACACTGAAGACACTGCCAGAAACTCCAGGCTCTAGGGAAGAGGGGACAGTATAGGCAGGGAACTATAGCACATTTTCTTCATAAGGCCATTAACCTCAAGAGCAGGAGTTGTAGCTGACTTTACTAACACAGACAAACAGGCACAGAGACTTAGACAAAATGAGAAGACAGAGAAATTTGTCCCAAATGAAGAACATGACAAAGCCACAGCCAAAGATCTAAGCAAAACAGACATAAATAACATGTCTGACAGAGAATTTAAAGTAATGATGCTAAAGATAATTACTAGACTTGAGAAAAGAGTAGAAGGCATTAGAGAAATCACTGACACAGAAATAAAGAATAACATAACCGGGTTCAATAAATGAAATCAGAAACATGCTTGATGGAATGAACAGCAGGCTGGAAAAAGCATAAGAACAAATTAATGGCCTAGAAGACAGATTACTAAAAAGTAATCAAGCTGAACAAAAGAGAGGGAAAAAAGAATAATGCAAAACAATAACAGACTTAAGAAATTCAGTGATTCCATCAAACATATAACATCCATATTATAGGAGTCCCAGGGAGAAGAGAGAAAAAAAGGGGTAAAACATTTATTTGAAGATATAATAACAGAAAACTTTCCTAATCAGGGGAAGAAACAGATATCCAGATCCAGGAGACACAGAGGAGCCCCAACAAAATCAACAAAAGCAGAGCTAGACCAAGACAGTTTACAATTAAAATGACAAAATATAGTGATAAACAAAAGACATATTAAAAGCAGCAAGACAAAAGAAGACCATTACATACAAGAGAAGCCAAATAAAGCTATCAGTGCTTTTAGTAGAAACTTTCCATTCCAGAAGGAATTGGCATGATATATTCAAAATGCTGAATGGGAAAAACCTGCAACCAAAAGTACTCTATACAGCAAGGCTGTCATTCAGAATAGAAGAGAGAAAGAATCCCAGACAAACAAAACCTAAAGGAGTTCATGACCACTACACCACCCTGTAAGAATACTAAAAGGGCTCTGTGAGTGGAAAGATGAAAAGGGACGGTATAAAGGTAGGAAGCACAAAAGCAGTAAAATGAATATTTCTATAAATAATCAGTTAAGGAACTCACAAAAGGATATAAAACATGACACCGTATGCCTAAAACATGGGGAAGACAGGAATAAAGAATGGGTTCAAAATTAAACAACTATCAACAATACAGATGCTACATGCAGATATTATCTACAGATCTAATATCAATCAAAACAAATCATTAATAAATATGCAAAGAATAAAGAGAAAGAAAGCTAAATATATCACTAAAGAAAAGCAACAAAGCATGAAAGAATGACAAGAAAGAACCAGAGAAAATTTTCAGAAAACAACCACAAAACAAGTAACAAAATGGCAATAAATACATGTGTATAATTGGTTTGAATGTAAATGGGCTAAAGGCTCCAATCAAAAGACATAGAGTGACAGGATACTAAAAAACAACAACAACAACAACAAAAACTACCTTATCTATATGTTACCTACAAGAGACCCATTTTAAACCTAAAAACACCTGCATATTTAAAGTGAGGGAATGGAGAGCAAGTTATCATGCAAATGAGTGTCAGAAGAAAGACCGAGTAGCAATACTTATATTGGATGAAATAGACTTTAAAACAAAGACTGTAACAAGAAACAAAGAAAGACCATATATAATAATAAAAACCCTACATAATGATGAAGAGGACAATCCAATAAGAAGATATAACAACTATAAAAACTTAACACACCCCACATGGGACCATCCAAATATATAAAACTGTTAATAAAAACCTAATTGACAATGATACAAAATAAAAACTAATTGATAGTGATACAATCATAGCAGGGGCCTTAACACCCCAGTGACATCAATGGACAGAACATCTGAAAGAAAATCAACAAGAAAGCAATGGCTTTGAATGATACAATGGACCAGATGGATTTGCAAATACATCCCATCCTAAAACAGCAGAATATACATTCTTTTCAAGTGCTCATGGAACATTCTCCAGAACAGATCACATATTAGCCCACAAAATAAGCCTCAAAAATTCAAAAAGACTGAAGTCATACCATGGTTTTTTGTTTTGTTTCGTTTTTTTCTGACCCCAGCACTATGAAACTAGAAGTTAACTACAAGGAATATGTGGAAAGACCACAAATACATGGAGGTTGCATAACATGCTGCTAATGGGTCAACCAGAAAATAAAAGAAGAAATTTAAAAGTACATGGAAACACATGAAAATGAAATCACAACAATTCAAAACCTTTGGGATTCAGCCAAAGTGGTACTAAGAGGGGAGTTTATAGTATGACAGGCCCACCCAAGAAGCAAGAAGAAACCTCAAATCTAACCTATACCTAAAGGAGCTGGAAAATGGACAACAAACAAAACCCAGAACGAACAGAAGGAAATAATAAAGATTAGAGCAGAAACAAATGATATAGAAACAAACAAACAAAAAAAAATAGAACAGATCATGAAACGTGGAGCTGGTTCTTTGAAAAAAAATCAATAAAAGTGAAAAATCTCTAGTCTGACAAATCAAGAAAAAAGGAGAAAGGACCCAAAATATAAAATCATAAATGCGAAAGGAGAAATAACAGAAATATTTATATAGAAATATACAAACAATTATAAGAGAATATTATGAAATGCAAGCAATTATACACAAGACATACAAGCAATTATGAGTATTATGAAAGACTATATACCAACAACTTGGACAACATAGATGTGGATAAATTCCTAGAAACATATAACCCACCAAAACTGAAACAGGAACTTTGAACAGACTGATTTCAGCAAAGAAATAGAATCAGTAATCAAAAAAACTCCCAATAAACAAAAGCACAGGACCACGTGGCTTTGCAGGTGAATTGTACCAAATATTTAAACAGAAGTTAATACCTATTCTTCTCAAATGATTCCAAACAAACAAACAAAAACAGAAAAGGAAGGAAAGTTTCCAAATTCATTCCATGAGACCAGCATTACCCTGATATCAAGATGAGACAAAGACACTCGAGCGGGAACTATAAGCCTGTATCTCTGGTGAACATAGGTGCAAAACCCTCAACAAAATCGTAGCAAGCCAAATTTAACAATATATATATATATATATCACAATCAAGTGGGATTTACTCCTGTGTTGCAAGGGTGCTTTAATATTCATGAATCAATCAACATGATACACATCAGTAAGTGAAAGGATAAGAACACTATGGTCATTTCAACAGGTGCAGAAAGAGCATTTGACAAGTACAACACTGATTCATGAATCAAATAATAATAATGATAATAATAATAATCAACAAAGTATGTTTAGCGGGAGGGAACACACCTCAAGAAGATAAAAGCCATTTATGAAAAACCCACAGGTAACATCATCCTTCACAAAGAAACACTGACAGTTTCCCCCCTAAGTTCAGGAACAAGGCAAGGATGTCCACTCCTACTACTTTTATTTAGCGTAAGCCTAAAAGCCCTTGCCACAGCAATCAGATAACAAAAAGAAATAAAACGTATTCAAATCAGTAAGAAAGAAGTAAACATTCATTATTTGCAGATGACAGGATACTATATGGAGAAAACCTAAAAGACTCCATCCAAAAACTGCTAGAACTGACAAACAAATTCGGTGAAGCCACGGGAATCCACAGAAATCTCTTGCATTTCTATATACCAGTAATGAAGCAGCAGAAAAAAAAAATTAAGAAAACAATCTTACTTACAATTACACCAAAAATAATAAGATACCTACGAATAGGGGCACCTGAGTGGCTAAGTGGGGTTAAAGCCTCTGCCTTCAGCTCAGGTCATGATCCCAGGGTCCTGGAATCAAGCCCCATGTCGGGCTCTCTGCTCGACAGGGAGCCTGCTTCCTCCTCTCTCTCTCTGCCTGTTTCTCTGCCTACCTGTGATCTATGTCTGTCAAATAAATTTTAAAAATCTTAAAAAAAAAAAAAAACTATGAATAAACCTAACCAAAGAGGTGAAAGACCTATAAACTATAAAACACTGATGAAAGCAATTGAAGATGATACAAAGAAATGGAAAGACATTCCATGCTCACAGATTGGAAGAATAAATATTGTTAAAATGTCCATATTACCCAAAGTAATGTACACATTTAATGCAATCCTTATCAAAATACCAATAGCATTTTTCACAGATCTAGGACAAATAACCCTGAAATGTATATGCAACCACAAAAGATCCTGAATAACTAAGCAATTCTGAAAAAGAAAAGCAAAGCTGTAAGACATCACAATTCTGGACATCAAAGTATATACAAGGTATATGCAAAGCTGTAGTGATCAAAAAAGTATGGTACAAGCACAAAAATAGATACATAGATCAGTGGAACAGAATAGAAAACCTAGAAATAAGCCCACAATTACAGGTCAACTAATCTTCACAAGGCAGCAAAAAATATCTGATGGGAAGAAAAGAGTCTCTTCAATGAAGGGTTTGGGAAAACTAACAGCAACATGTAAAAGCATCAAATTAATCTGCGGGGTTTGAAGTGGTGGGGGGGTGGGAGGTTGGGATACCAGGTGGTGGGTATTATAGAGGGCACAGATTGCATGGAGCACTGGGTGTGGTGAAAAAATAATGAATACTGTTATGCTGAAAATAAATAAATTTAATTTTTTTTAAAAAGCATCAAATTGGACCACTTTCCTACACCATACACAAAAATAAACACAAAATGGATTAAAGACCTAAATGTGAGGCAGGAAACTGTCAAAAATCCTAGAAGAGAATGCAGGCAGTCTCTTCTTTGACATCAGCCATAGCAACTTTTTGCTAGATAGGTCTCCTGAGGCAAGGGAAATAAAAGCAAAAATAAGCTATTGGGACTACATCAAAATGACAATCTTCTGCACAGGGAAGGAAGTGATCAACTAAAGTGATCAAAACTAAAGGTTACTTATGGAATGGGAGAAGATATTTGCAAATGACATATTCAATAAATGGTACCCAAAGTCTACAAAGAACTTAAAAACTCAACATCCAAAAAACTAATAATCCAATTTTTTAAAAAGGGCAGATGATGTGAGCAGACATTTCTCCAAAGAAGACATACAAATGACCAACAGACACATGAAAAGAGGCTCAATGTCACTTAGGAGCAAATCAAAACCACAATGAGGTACCACCTCATACCTGTCAGAATGGCTAAAATCACAACATAAGAAACAACAGGCATTGGCAAGGATGTGGGGGGAAAAGGAACACTCTTGCACTTTTGGTGGGAACGCAAACTGGTGCAGCCACTCTGGAAAACAGTATGAAGAGTCCTCAAGAAGTTCAAAATAGAATTACCCTATGATCCAGCAATTTTACTACTGGGTATTGACCCAAAGAATACAAAAACACTAATTCAAGGGGTTCATGCACCTCGATGTTTATAGCAGTAATATCTGCAATAGCCAAGATATGGAAGCAGCCATAGTGTCCATCAATTGATGAAATTGTAAAGATGTTATATGTGGTCCGCCAACGCTCGCCCGCGAGGAAGGAAGACCACCGACACAGGATTCTTCTCTATCACGCTTTATTGAAGTGCACTTGGTTGAGGTTTGTAGGGTGATGGAAGCAGGAAGCGCCTGGGTAGAGCCAGGGCTGCACATATATACAGGCTAGCTGGGGCGTGTCTCATTCTGGGGTACGTGGCTCACTATGATAGGTCAGCCTTGTTGCTGGGCAGAATAAGCTTAAGGCCACGCGTCCAACCACTTGTTTACGAGGCTCTCCGGCGCCATCTTGTAATGGCGGCAACGGGTTGCCACATCTCCCCCTTTTTCTTTTATTTTGCAGTCATGGCTAAAATCAGAGGAGTGTCCCCTAGTAAACATGTCCTC
Organism: Mustela nivalis; assembly: GCF_964662115.1. NCBI lineage: Eukaryota > Metazoa > Chordata > Mammalia > Carnivora > Mustelidae > Mustela > Mustela nivalis. Next base: position 39,434,736 of record NC_139024.1, read on the forward strand.
CTTTGCCTAGGGACGGGAGAGAAACGGAGGTACCCGTATGCAGACACTCATGACTTTCAGGGTGGCTCACCCTGTGCACTCCTAGGTGCAAACCACCCGCGGAAAATGCAAGGTTGTCTCTATTCGGGTGCAATGGACTACTCAAAGCCCTCCGAGTGCAAGAGCACAACCTATGTTTCATTTAACATGCTGAGCCAAGCTTGGGGAGATGTTCCAGCCTCTATAGCGGCAAAGGCACGCGCTATGGCCACCTTCTCTCTTCTGCGAGCCCTCATTACCCTCAGAATTAAGAACAAAGCCACCAGTAGTCCTGCAAACATTAGCATGCCCATGACTCCTACTCCGAGAGTGGTAAAGCACAAGGTGCCTTGAAGGTTGAAATTTGTAGTGTTATAACGCTGTACCTTATTATTGATTTGTTTACAGGGTAAATCAAAAACACATTCTGGAACATACAGATGGGGTAATGTTTTTGTCGCGTTTGTGACTGGCATGGGGATGGGCCATGTTCTTGAAACGGCCCAAAAGGTAGCTCCCTCAACTCTGGTCAGGCAGATCATCAGCACTATCAGCATCTCCAGGGTTGGAGTCCATGTCTGCTTCTTTGGTGTTGTCATCGGTTCTTTCATCCAACTTTCGCGTCAGTCGTGATGGCACCCACACCGGATCCGAGCGGTCCTGTGGAAAAACACAAACAGCTCCCCTGGATCTCCTAATCACGGGATCCGGTCCATACCATTTGTTATCCAGTATATCTTTCCACATTACACGTTCCTTTATGGCCTCAGCCTCTTCTGCATGTCTATCTGCCGCACTTTTGCCATTGGCATCCAGAATTAAAAAATTGATAGTAAAGATTGCTAGGGATAGGCGATCTCGAGGGGTCATAACCGCCTCTATTCCCCCTTTTTGTTTTTGTATTAGTTCTTTAAGCGTGCGGTTAGTGCGCTCAACAATGCCTTGTCCTTGAGGATTATATGGCAATCCTGTAGTATGCTGGACCTGCATCTGGGCACAGAAGGATTTAAAGCCTTTTGCCGTGTAGGCAGGGCCATTATCAGTTTTTAAGTTCATGGGTTTGCCCCAGGCCGCCCAGGCTTGCAAGCAGTGCGTTTTCACATGAGTAACCTTCTCTCCTGTCAGGGCTGATGCAAACACAACACCTGAGTAAGTATCTACAGACACATGGACCCATTTTTGAGTGCCAAACTCAGAGAAATGGGTTACATCCATCTGCCATAATGTAAGAGGTTTTAAACCTCGAGGGTTGACTCCTATATGTGGTGGGTGGAGATAAGTAACACAGGATTTGCAAGACTTAACGATTGTTCGAGCCTGTTCTCGGGTGATTTTGAATTGGAGTCGTAGTGTGTCTGCTGGCACATGAAACTTTGTATGAAAATCTGTGGCTTGAGCCACGGGGTCTAGTGTCGCCATTACCATGGATACCCTGGTGAGTTTGTCAACCACTTCATTGGCTGTAGACAACGGGCCCGGTAAGCCTGAGTGGGCTCGTATATGTCCAATGTAAAAGGGCTTATCACGGCCGAATATTAAATTTTGTATTTGAGTAAAGATAGAGGCTACAGTGCTCTGTTCCTTGATGTAAGTGGTCACTTCCAGCTGACGGACAGCATTAACTACATAGGAAGAGTCAGACAGAAGGTTGAAAGGCACTGATGAGAAGGCCTTAAACACCTCGAGAACCACTAGGCACTCGGTCACCTGAGGTGTACCAGGGCGAAATTGAAATCGGACAGGATCATGTCCCATAACTTGGTAAACTCCTATACCTGTTTTTGATCCATCTGTGAAAATCTGAATAGCGCCCTTGATAGGGTTTGAGGAGGTCACCTTAGGAAAATAGGCCACATTTTGACAAAGGAATTGTAATAGCTTGTCTTGAGGATAGTGATTGTCAATTTCCCCAGAGTATGCTGCCATCAAGATAGCCCAATTATTCATCGTGCCCGCTAGGACTTCTACTTGTTCTTTGGTATAAGGTATGATTAACTTATCCGGTGGGTACCCAAAAGTGGTGATGGAGAATTTTAGGCCTACTAGAGCAGTATGGGCAACGGCCTCAGGATAATAGTGCAGGGTACGTTGACCTTGTGAGTGTCCATGTATCCACCATACTGGGGCTGATTGCCAAAACACCCCCGTAGGGCTCCCTACAGTAGGGAGAATGCAATAAGTTAGGGGTACCTGAGGGTCGACACGTTGTACCTGTGCACCCTCCAGCGCCTTTTCTACCAGTTCCAGGGCGCGTAAGCCTTCCTGTGTCAGAGTTCTAGGGGAACTCAGATCAGGATCACCTTCTAGGATCTGGAATAATGGTCTCAACTCATCCCTGGTCACCGGGAGATAGCTTCTTACCCAATTGATATCCCCTAGCAGCTTTTGGAAGTCATTTAATGTCTTAAGGGAAGTCTTGGCAATTTTTATCTTCTGAGGCCTCACATGCTGTGCTGTGATACGTGTCCCTAAGAACTCAGCTATCTCAGTCCTTTGTATCTTTTCTGGGGCAATGAGAAGTCCTGCTTTTCTCAAGGCTAGATCTACCGCTATCAACACTTTATCAAGGGTCTCCTTCCGTGGGTGAGCTAAGAGAATATCATCCATGTAATGTATCACACGGACATCAGGGAAATCACACCTAACTGGATCTAATGCATGGCTAACATATAACTGGCACATAGTAGGGCTGTTGGCCATTCCCTGAGGTAAGACTCGCCATTGGAAACGGCAGTCAGGTTTTTCATGATTTATGGAAGGGACCGTGAAGGCGAAACGCTTCTTATCTTCCGGGTGTAATGGAATAGAGAAGAAGCAATCTTTAATGTCCACAGTGTATACCGGCCAATCTTTAGGCAGGGCAGAAAGAGTTGGGAGACCTCTTTGCACTGGCCCCATTACAGCCATTTGTGCATTGATGGCTCGCAAATCATGTAACAGTCTCCACTTACCTGACTTCTTTTTTATTACAAATATTGGTGCATTCCAAGGGGAAGTGGATGTTTCAATATGCCCTAGTTGCAGTTGCTCTTCAATAATTTGATGTGCCGCATGGAGCTTTTCTATTGAAAGGGGCCACTGATTGACCCACACGGGCTTATCTGTTTTCCATGGAATTTTTAGAAAGTCATCAGTGGCCCCTAGGAAAAACCCAATCCCTTTCTATCATTTTTCAAACTAGGACTGACTAGCTCTGATTCTCCCTGCAAGTATCTACCTAGGCCTTTGCCTGGCATATAGCCTTGTTTCATCATCAAATCTTTGCTCTGTTTGGAAAACGTTCCCTCATTAGTCAGAATTAGATTTAATTGACTCTGGACATCTCTTCCCCAGAGATTGATGGGAAGGTCCAGTACGAACGGCTGAAAAGTCCCTTTGTTCCCTTCCATCCTCCAATGTAGAGTTTTTGCACTAATCTCAGGTGTGTTTTGATAGCCTAGCCCCTGTAATGTTTGAGAGGCCTTTTGCAGCGGCCAATTCCTTGGCCAGAATCGTTGGCTCATGACGCTTCGGTCGGCCCCCGTATCTATTAGACCGGTGAAGGCCTTTCCTTCTATCTCCAAACTACACATGGGGCGACCTGTTAGCTCCAAAGATAAGTAGGCCATATCGACTCCAGAGGATCCAAAGCCCTTATCTCCTCTGACCTTATTTTGGGCGGGGAAACGGTCATGCAAGGATGAGAGAATTACCAGCTGGGCTATTCTGTCCCCAGGGGCAATGGAGACAATGCCAAAAGGTGAGTGACACATAACCCTAATTGTACCCTGATAGTCTGGGTCAATGATCCCGGGGAGGACCAATAAGCCCCTCATGGTGCTGGATGATCGGCCTAAAACCAGCCCAGCCGAGCCTACAGGAAGAGGTCCTGACATGTCAGTAGGAACCGCTTGTATACCCATACGAGGGGTTAAAACCAGTCCGGCGGTGGCGCAGAGGTCCAGCCCCGCGGAGCCTGTCGTGGCTCTTCGGGTGCTCTCGGCGGCTGAAGGATCCCCTCCTGAAACGCCCCATATATTTTCGGGCCCTGAGGGCGTGGGCCCCTCTGCATGTTTTTTGACTCCGGGACATATGGGTTATTTATAGGTTGTCCATTAATGTCTTTTGTGGATCTACACTCATTGGCCCAATGTTTCCCCTTCTTGCATCTTGGGCATGTCCCTGGCTGCTTGGTATTTGGTCCCTTTGCCCTGAAGCCTTCCTTGTTAGGACAGTTTCTCTTTACGTGTCCCGGCTGTCCGCAAATGAAGCAGCCATCACGTCTCCCGTGCTTAGTAGCCGCTATCATAGCTCTGGCCAGTCCTTCATTGGTGAGTGGTCCTCCTATCTCTCTGCAGGCCTTTAGCCACGCATCTAAACCTTTTCCTTTCCATGGTGTGATCGCTCGCTGGCAATCCTTAGTGCATTGCTCATAAACAAGCTGTTGCACTAGAGGCATGGCCTCCTGAGCGTCTCCAAAAATTTTTCCAGCTGCCTCTATCATTCTAGCCACAAAATCTGAAAAAGGCTCATTCGGTCCTTGGATTATCTTAGTCAGGTTTCCTGATACCTCTCCCCGTTTAGGTATCATTCTCCATGCTCTTTTAAATATTTCTATGATCTGCTGATAAACAGGCACCGGGAAGGCCGTCTGGTTATCAGCCCACTGTCCCTGCCCCAGTAGCATATCAGCAGTCCAGGGTGCTGTGTTTGGTGTACGAGCATTCACTCGCGCCTGATTATGCGCGGCTTCTGTAACCACTGCTCTATAGTCTAGATACTGTCCTGTGTTTAGGCACGCTCGAGCTATCTCCCACCAATCATTTGGTGTCAGGGCTGCGGTGGTGATCCTATCCAGTAAAATTAACGTATACTGTGCATTGGGCCCCCAAGTACGGGCGGCCTCTACTAAGTCCTTCAACTGTTTGTAGGGTATGGGCTCATGATATCTTTGCTGGTTTTGGTTTTCAAAGACAGGGAACGCAACAGCGTCCAGCGGGGTGAACTCGGCAAGGCATCTGAGCGTTTTTCGAGAGAGCCTATGGGCCCCTCCGTTCTGCTTGCCTGGATAAGGCGGAGGCGGAGCTCTTGCCGGAGGCGGCAGTCCATATCGCTCCTCCTCATATCTAGCCGCCTCTTCCTCTAACTCCTCCTCCTCGTCCTCCGTTAGTGAGTCATCTCCCGAGTCCCTCTCTTGCTTTACACTGAGAGCGGCAAATTCCTCATAGAACTCATCTACACTCGGGTAGATGGGTGCACTGGGAGCGGTTGCCTGATGTTTTTTGTGCTTACTTTTATCATCTGTTTCCTTTTGTTTTTCACTTCCTCTTTTATATCCCTTTTCTGACTTCTTCATTTGTTTTTTGTTTCCCCCTTCCTTTATACTACTTGATTCCGAAAGGCTGTCCTGACGTTCCGCTAAAGCACGCCTGCCCTTTTTCAGATGCTCTACGTGTTTTCCGTCCCGTAAGCACGCATGTGCCTGTATGGGGCTCACGAAGTCTGGATATTTGCACTCACGTATCCAAAAGCAAAAAGGCAAGGCTACAACTGCAAGGACAATTATAGCTATAGCAGCTACCCAAGGCTCAAGTGTCCAAAATAACATACCGGGGAATACTTACCGGCGCCGACCACTTCGCATGTAGAGTTCTGAATCCTTTCTAGGCTCCCCGCGGTGTCCGCCGAACTATCCCGGGTTTCGGCACCAGCTGTGGTCCGCCAACGCTCGCCCGCGAGGAAGGAAGACCACCGACACAGGATTCTTCTCTATCACGCTTTATTGAAGTGCACTTGGTTGAGGTTTGTAGGGTGATGGAAGCAGGAAGCGCCTGGGTAGAGCCAGGGCTGCACATATATACAGGCTAGCTGGGGCGTGTCTCATTCTGGGGTACGTGGCTCACTATGATAGGTCAGCCTTGTTGCTGGGCAGAATAAGCTTAAGGCCACGCGTCCAACCACTTGTTTACGAGGCTCTCCGGCGCCATCTTGTAATGGCGGCAACGGGTTGCCACAGTTATATATATATAGATATATCTATATATATACACAAACACACATATATGAAATATATAATGGAATATTACTCAGCCATAAAAAACATGAAATCTTTCCATTTGCAATGACATGGAAGGAGCTAGAGAATACAAGGTTAAGTGAAATAAGTCAATTGGAGAAAGATAAATATCATGTGATTTCACTCATATGCAGAATTTAAGAAATAAAGTAAATGAGCAAAGGGGAAAACAAGAGAGACAAATCAAGGTACAGACTCTTAACTATAGAGAACATACTGGTGGTTACCAGAGGGAAGGTTGGTGGGGCATATGGGTTAACTAGGTGATGGGGATTAAGGAGTGCACTTGTCATGATGAGCAGCCAAGTGACATATGGAATTATTGAATCACTATATCATACACCTGAAACTCACATAACACTACATGTTAACTAATCGGAATTAAAATAATAATAATAATAATAATACAGGACTTACCAACCAAATAATGTTTACTATTTCACTTTCCTATAAAGAAGTACGTAAATTTTGATATAAGATAAATTTTAAAGGAATTCTTTGTCAGACCACATCTAACCTACACTTTGTAAGCACCCACGGCATGAAAAACATATATAGCAATGGTGATAATAGCCAACAGTAATTGCCCATTTGGTATATACTGCCTAGTGTTGTACCAACAATCCCATAGATAATTACTATTATGATACACACTGTATAGATGAGGAAAAGTGAGGCTTTGAGACAGTAACTAACTTGCCTATGATCACATTGCAAGCAAATAACAAAGCCAGGATTCAACCCAAATTTGTTCAACTCTAACTCATGTTACATCATCTCCAAAGCAATACTAGCTTCTTCTCTGCCGCAAGGAATATCACATTCTCTACAGAGCCCTGGCTTGCACACATAAAAGCCTTAAGCTTATTTACCAAAACAATAGTTATTTGTAAACAAAGAGATGAACTTGGTTCAATTTAAAGGGTTTGATCCTTAATTCAATAAATGCTAATTAGAGTGTCTACAGTTTGCCTAGGCCATCTGCTACATGCCTGGAGTGACACAATGGAAAAAGGACATGACCCTGTCATTAAGGGCCTTAAAATTCAATCAGAGTGTATGTCACCATCGCTACTAAAACTACAATAAAACAGCATCTCTGTGTTTCTGAACCTCCCCTCTCCTCTCTTCAGGACACCCAGCAGCAGCTCATGTGACCTGAATATGCTCTCCGTGACTATAGGACTTACATTTAACACTTACATCTTCTCTCTTTTTTGGTAATTTTCACATTGTTTGGGATTGTTGTTGTTGTTGTTGTTGTTTCTCTGACCACAACTACCATTTCTGTCTGTGGCTGTCGGTATCAACAGCCACCACATAAAATCACCAATATGACTAGGTTCACTGAGCCATGCATGGTCTCCCTGCCTGCCTCCACCTAATGTGTGTCCTCAGCCTCTCACTGAAGGGAGAGCTTAGCCACCTATATCTATGTCCCTGGTGACATAAGCCAGAAATGAGGACAGTTAATGCCTTCTGGTATAGAGTAGAACTGATGAGAGCAAGAGATAGAGAGGCTCAACCGATAAATTCCTCATCTTTCCTTCCACCAAGACTGTCCTGAGTTGACTGGTTCTATATGGCCCCGACAGAGACACAGTATTACCAATCTGTGTTCCTCCTGAAGCTCAGTAATGCGTCCCTTCCCCCCACCCTAATTGCCTCTACTTCCTCATTCTTTCTGCCTTGGTATTGCATCTCTCTCCACAATACTCTTTAGCAGTTTCTTTTGCCTTAGATGCTTTGTTTTCTAGAAAGATCTATGTAGTCAGTCATCTCTAGATCAGTATACTCTTCTCAAAAAAAAAAATAAATAATAAAAAGATTTCCCAGAGCTTTGGTATATCTAAAACATAATTGTGGTCAACATTTCTTTCTTCAGTGTCTCCAGGTATTCCCAATCCAAAGATGAATTTTGGTGTGAAAATTTTACTCACAATTCATTTAAGCACAAACACCTACTGTCCATCATATTTAGATTTATCTCTTTGTATAAGCATTTATTGTTTCAGGATTTCTCTTTAAAATTTTGAATATCCTTAAACATTATGATACTCAACATGGCTCATGGAAATTAAATTATCTGAATGATTGATTACAGTTGATCTAATCATTGCATTGCAGCCAGCAAAGACCAAGGCATAGACTATAGGAAAGAGGAAAGGGGTCAGGAAGATGAGATGTGTGAATGACAGAGGCAATAACATGCTTCAAATTTTACCTCAAGACAAAATCTATATTTACAAAACGATAAATGGGTTTCATTTCTTCATTCTCAATAACTAGTTTACTTGAGAAACTCCTGTTAGCTATTTTTAAAACAAGTTCATTACAAAACAAATTGAGATTCACAAAAATGAATTGCTTTATTTTATCTTCATTGCCATATGGAATACTTCACTGGCCAAGACCTTCTTGGTCTTCATCAGCTGAAATGAAGTGTAAAACAGGTCTAGAGAACATTTCTAGAGCAAGGAGAGGGAGAACCTTCTGGAAGAGATAATGGTACTGTGAATAGTCATTAAATACTCTGCCTATAAATTATAAATCATCATGTAAATAGAACCAAATTTTAAGTTCCATAAATAACAGGGATATGACTAGGGGGTATGGTAGAAATCTGAGAACATGTAGATGGTGATTCACTTGGCATGACTCACAAAGCAGCCACGCGGGCATAAAATTTTAAAATGGTAAATCAAAAAGTGCATCCAGTTCAATTCAAGGTTTCATAGATACTCACTATAAGCATTTAGTTAATCTTCACTGATTTATAACTCCTGTATTATTCCCAAGCTAGTTGTGGTATCCATGTGCACACTAAGAGAAAGCCTTGGTTTTAGCAAGCAGTTTTTCTTAAAAAAAAAAAAAAAAAAAAACTGTAGTTTCTCTTTTGAAACAAAATTCTTGAGCTTTTTTCTTTTTTGTGTCACTTTTTTATTTCCTCATTCACCTCATTTTAACTAGTCTATATGTGTCATACTCAGACTACTCATTTCTCTTGGCAGAAGAAGGCTATTTAACCTCTTGGTCATGGAACAGCTTTCAGGTGATAGAATACTTAACTTTCCTCCAACATTTCTTCGTGATCTTTCCCTAGAAACTGGCCTTCATTAGGTTTAACATGTACTTACAGACATAACCTGTTTTGACACTTTGACTTGGCAGCTCATGTGTCTGGGTCATAGCCCTTCTGCCTTCTGGAATTTCCAAAAAGAATTTTGCTGAGTGTCTTGATTAGATAGAAAGGGGTAGTTTCATTGAACAGATGTAGAATACATCTGTTTCAGACATAATCATAATACTTTATGTTTGATTTCCTTCTAAATTTTCAAAACACTTTCACATCTATCCTCTCATTTAATGTCTAGTTTGATGTGGGAAAACGAAGGGAGGGCAGAGTAGAAAGAATGAAAGAAGAGAAACTCGATGGACCCAGGAGAGATTTGCTTTACTACAGTATATGGGAAAAGGAACTTAGAGACCACAAGGGAACATAAGTAAAGCTGCCATGTGAGGAAACTTACTATATGACAGGAAATACTTCAAGTTGTAGACGGAGGACAATGAGGAACAACTTAATTATATTGGAAAATGTAATTATTCTTATTTGATATGGTATGTTTCCACAGAAAATCCCAAAGCCTCTCTTCTATGGTACACAGACTAACACAGGTATTTAGAGGTTGGTCTCCGGTCCCAAATAAATTAGGGTTTTAGGGCTAACCTTGCCTCTTACCAGTTGTTTGACCTAACATACATATTAAGTATGTACTGCATATTAAGTGCTCAAAAAAAATGGAAACAATTGTTACACATTAAATACAAACATTTTAGCATTGTCTTTTCCAAAAGAACCAAGAAAAAGAATGACTAGATTATAGCCATAACCAAACAAAAATGTCATCATGAAGAGCTTCTCTTTATTGAGTTTCATCAGCTCTTCCTGCATCTTCAGCAACTCTCCTTCCTCTTTATGGAAATGAAAATTAAAAGGTGACAAAGTAACTAAATTAATTAGATGATTATAGAGATAAATTAAATCTCTTTATGACCAACTCTAGACGCATGGCTATACTAACTCTACAACCAATTCCACCACGGAAGAGCACGAAGCAGTGATGTGTAGACTTAGCTGACAACTCATATCAAAAATTGGTGATGAATCCAGAAAGGATTATTTATGCATAGGTTAAAAACTTCATCCTATCGGAACTTTCTGCTCTTTCCCCACTCCATGTCACCTCCTCCAAAATATACCCATCCTTTTCATTAGACAAGCTGATGCTTAATTAGCACTGCATTTCCTAAGAACTATTCCCTCATGTGCTGGAACAGCTTGAAGAGTTCATCAATACCCAGCAGCAGCTACATGGCTTATAGGCTTCTGCTCAGACTATCTCTTGGAAATTCCTTTTAGCAAATTGGTAGAGTACTACAGATTTGTATTGTATGGATTAATCGTCATCACTCTTAGAAAAAGTTGAACCTTTCTCCATTTAAGAAGACTGCTACTTGGGGGTCAGAGTACAGAGAAGACAATGCTATGTCTCTGTGCTTTCTAGACTGGGGTTCATCTGCAGAATTCAAAATCTTTTATTTTTTTTCTCCTTAACCAACTTACAAATAGAAACAGTCCTGTTACAAATAGAAACAGTCCTGTACTTATCTCACTAAAAGAATCTAACCTCCAAAGAAACTTTATGTTTCCTCATCCTACAAAAACAGGCATGGTGCTTGAGTCTGATTTATAATTAACACTGCCTAACGACTAAATCGGTCCTCTATTTCCAGATAAAGAAAGCTTACAGAATAGTGTGTAAAATGAGATCAGGCTTAAAGCATACATTTCTCTCTCTGAAACAGTGCAACCAGAAGAAGTGAAGTGCCAGATGTAGGGTTAGGATTAACTTTTCAGTTACTAATTTCAAATATGACTAATTCTATTCTGGGGATGAGGAGGTTGGATTTAAGTAAGCTTAGGACCAAATTTTTTAATTGCTTCTGAAACAAAATCTTCCTTATAAATTAACATTTGTAATTTTAGCAGGCACAACGTCAGAAGCTAGACTATAATTTTTGGCCTGTAATACCAAAAGCTTGACCTATACTTTTAAAAGCTTATTTATTCTGTATTTCCAGTGATCACTGAAAATGTTCATTCTAAATAAATAAATATTAATTATTGTCAGATGCAATAGTAGTATACCCAAGAAACTCTTAATTTCTGGGTTAAATGGAATGGAAGCAAAGAAGTTGTGATTTAAAAATGCCAGTGTTAGAGGCCAAACCCCATCTGCCTTAAGGAAATTTCCTATTAAATACAGATGGGACCACCCTAGAGAATGGCTTGCACTGCCTTTTCTACTATATCAGTAAAGGCTTTTATCAACCAAACCTTTCTTGTTTGTTTGTTTGTTTGTTTGTTTTAAGATCTATTTATTTATTTTAGAGAGAGCCTGTGGGGGTTGGGGGAAAGTCTTAAGCAGACTTCTCACCCAGCACAGAGCCCGAATGCAGGTCTCAGTCTCATGACCCTGAGATCACAACCTGAGCCAAAACCAAGAGTGGGACTCTTAACAGACTTTGCCACCCAGGCGTCCCTCAACAAAACCCTTCCAAACATAGATTCCCCTCAACCTCTTCAGCTTGCCTGCTTTTCCAATCAGGGCTTTTTTTTTTTTTTTTTTTTTTTTTTTCAGACAAAACAACCATTGTTTCTCTATGCTATCTTCTGGGAGCGGCCTTTTCCCTCTCACTTTCCCTGACTCTCTCCTCACCTATCTCTTGCCCTACCCCCACTACTTGCTGGCTGCCTCCATGATGGTGCTTTCAAACTTGCCATTTCCAAGTTCCTGGGTATCACTAAATGACTTTCCCTGTCTAAATTCTATGGACACTCACAGAGACTCCCCTGGATCATCCTGCTTAACATCAGTTCTCTTTCCCACACCACCCCAAATCTGCATTCGTATCACTGGCTTTGCGCTAAGGTCTCACCTGTCCTGGTCCAGGTCCGAACCCTTCCTTACTGGCAGTCAGCCTAATATTCCTCAAATTTTCATGTGCATACAAATCCTCAGGATCTTGTTAAAAACACATATTCTGACCTAGTATGCCTGAGATGGAGCCTGAGGCTCTGCATTTCTAACAAGCACTCAGGTGATGTTGATGCTAATACAGGAACCACACTTTGAGTACCCAGGATTTAGCATTCAAGGCAACGTTGGCAGGTAAGCCAAACTGCCTCTAATTTTGTCCACTTCTTGAGCCACATACCACTGGATTTACATGAATCCTTCTCCTTATAAAACAAGTATAACATTGAGCCTTGACAGATTTTGCTCCAGTAATTTCAGTTTTCAAAAAGCACACTCAAAATAGCTCACTGTACCCACAAGCACCCTTCAGTCCCTTAACTTGCTCCAAGACTTGTGGAATCTATCACTGCTGTAGGGGGAAAAGCTTTTGAAATGGAATTGAACATGGGGTGCTGCCTGGCATATCAATGAATCCAGTAAGGGCTTTTTCCTTCTCTTTTGTTATTCACTGAATTTTTTGAGAGGTAAAAACAGACTAGAAATAAAGTCTCCAGGAGTTCTTGCCTCAGCCATTTGCCTCTTGTGCACACCTTAAAGTGCTGCCTCTGAGCCTCAGTTTCTCCAAACACAAAATAGAGTATTTTCCATTCAACTCTGTTAGAGTAGGATTTTACGGTCTCTAGTGAAACCTGCTATAGAAAGATGCTATAAAAAATGTGGAGTGTTCTTTTGATTGTAGATCACATCTGCACTAAGACCAGAAACATTTTTTTTTTTAACAGAAGAAGGACTTAGTGTTCTCCATCCTCCACATTTTTTCCTTCTAATGAGGTATGGAACTATGTAGACCATAATGACTACAGCTTAAAGTTTAGGTTCAGTTACTATGTAATCTCATAAATCTCTCTTAGCTATTAGTAACAGCAAACCTCTACTTCCTCTGATATTTTATTTACCCTGTAAATCAGCTCTATTCTTTCACTTCACACAAAGGAACCTGGGAACCACAGCTCTCCCAGGAATAGAGATGCAGACAAGCCACTGGTGTATGCCCCTGATACAGGTGCCTCCCCCACAGGCAGGCCACCCTAAATGCAGGACATGGAGTCCCATCAATTGCTAAGGACAGTTATGCCAGCGGGGTTCTGGAAGGTGAGGAAAATACTGAGCTAAAAACCACAGCTGCCTAAATTTCAGCAGCACAACCAGCCAGAACAGAGAATGGAATTACAGAAGTGAAAACATTAGCAAGAAACAGTTGTTTGGCATCAAATGTGTCTTACTCTCTTTTGCTTTGATTTCAGTTAACATCAGTCAGAAGCTAGACTATATGTGTCTACATGTGTAGACACAATGTGAGCAATCACATATTTTGTGCAGTTTTACTCCCTCACTGGAGATGAGCTGGAGTGAGTTGCTGTGGCTTCCTCCTTCTCTGGAGCAGTTTACCACCAGCTGGACCAATGACCTGTTTGATAAAGCAAGTGAGAAGGTCTGATGCCCCTTCATTTGTCTTTCTTTACCCTCTGCCCTGCTCCAAGCATAAGATATGGAAAGATATGGCATATATAGAATTCTAAGAAGAAAGACTTGATATTAACCTATTTGTTAGGAACAAACAGAAAATTTTGATTTTAGTCTATCGATGGAAGACAAAATTTCCCCTAATCAGTTTAAAGGAGCAGTATAATGAAATCCAGTACACTTTAATTTCTTACAGGCCATTTAGTGTCCAATTTCATAGACTTCAAAGGGAGTTTAATCACACAATGAAGAGAAAGGTTTATAATAAAATGATTTACATTATTCTTCCATGCTGCAACTACAGGGACATGAACAGAGAAGATAAAAAGCAAGGAAACAAATTAAAGAGGAAAATTAAAGGTGAAGATGAATAGTACTGAAGGTCAAAGGTGATTATGAGGTCAAAGACAAGATAGAATAAGTCTCAAGATCTATGGGATCTGGAGTTGCACTTTGAATTAGAACCAGAATGAACTTGGAAGTTAGGTAAAGGAGCTCGAAATTAAAATTATCAACAGAAAAAGGTAAAAAGTGATTTTTTTTTAGAACACTTTCTTTAGATGCTCTAAGTCTGAAGCAAACTTTGCCTATAGTATTAAGATCCCCAAGATGTTTATTGTGTGCGTGTGTGCACACATGATGTTTTTGAAGAAATAAAACTCTGATTTTTTCATAAGTTTAAATCACTGACTTGTGATATTCCTACATGGATAATTTCCAAAATGAGCATTTTCTAAAGACCAAAACAAACGTGACTGTACTCTGCAAAAAGCAACCCAGATCACTTAATACCTACCAAGATAAGAAAATTCCACTCGACCTGTCCATATCACACTGAACCCTGATTTACTAGCTGACTCACAGATGCCAGCTTCTCTCTGCTTTCATGTTGTATACTACATAGTGCACTACAACAAACTGAGTATACTTTCAAATCTACTATGTTGCATTTTTTCAATTGCCTACAAATTGAAGAAAACTCAGTTTTGCATTATTGAACTAAGAACTGAACCATTGTACCAGACCCTTCTTTTAAAAGTCACAATTCTGTGTCCCTTTTTAATCCCAACTTCCCTTGTATGTAAGCCAGTTTAAAGAGGGTTTTATGCTTTTCTCGCTTTTCCTGTGTTTAAATGAAGCATTTCTAGGGCACCTGGGTGGCTCAGTCAGTTAAGCGTCTGCCTTTGGCTCACATCATGATCTCAGGGTCCTGTGATTGAGCATCACATCAGGTTCCCTGCTCAGCAGGGAGTCTATCCCTCCCTCTGCCCCTTTCCCCACTTTTGTGTTCTCCCTCTCAAATAAATAAATAAAATGTTTTTAAAAAATAAAAAAATAAATGAAGTATTTATTATCCAGTCTTTGCATAATTTTTAAGCTTTGGGAACATTTAATCCTCTTTCTTTATGGGGAAGGGGGTGTAAATGCTAGTAAAAATATAGATACAGAATGTCTTACCTGATATCAGTATTCATTCATCCATACATTTATTCATTTAACACACCTTTTTTTCTTTTCTGAGTCTCCATAAACACTTGACACTGATGAGTATACAAAAGTAGGGTATGTATTGCAATATACAATATTGGTTGTCACCACCGGAAGAAATTAGGGGAAAAGTATATGGGATTCTGTACTATTTTTTGCAACTTCCTGTGAGCCTCTAATTGTTTCAAAATATATACAGTTAGCCCTTGAACAATGTGGGAGTTATGAGTACCAACCACAGACACGGTTGAAAATTCACATATACCTTTTGACTCCCCCAAAATGTAACTACTTTAACCTATTCTTGACCAGAAACCTTGCTGATAACTAAACAGTAGATTAACACATATTTTGTATATTATCATACACTGTATTCTTACAATAAAGTAATCTAGAGAAAAAGAAAATTTACTAAGAAAATCATAAGGAAGAGAAAATATATTTAGAGTACTGTACTCTACTCATTTTTTTAAAAAAAATCCCCAAAAAGGGAACCCATGCAATTCAAACCCGTGTTCTCAAGGATCAGCTATAGTTTAAAAAAAAACGACAGTTGAATCACTATATTGTAAACCCAAACTAATATTATGCTGTATATTAACTAACTGGAATTTAAATAAAAACTTTAAAGTTGTTTTAAAAATAATTTTTAAAAAGAGTATTTAGAATATTTAAAAAAAACAAAAAATAGGGTTACCTACTGCCTAAGACTCTATCCATTTTATTTTTTTTTTTTTAAAGATTTATTTATTTGACAGAGAGAAATCACAAGTAGTCGGAGAGGCAGGCAGAGAGAGAGAGACGGAAGCAGGCTCCCTGCTGAGCAGAGAGCCCGATGCGGGACTCGATCCCAAGACCCTGAGATCATGACCTGAGCCGAAGGCAGCGGCTTAACCCACTGAGCCACCCAGGCGCCCCGACTCTATCCATTTTAGCGCTGAAATTCTCACATCCTGGAAAACCCCTTCAAAACCTAAGAAACCGAGACAATAGATAACCTTATAAAATGAAGTAAGCACTGTCTCTGTCTCCAAAGATCTCATATCTAATGAGAACATTATAAATTAGTTGGGGGGAGGTGGTACACTAGTTGTTTTTTTGTTTTGTTTTGTTTTGTTTTGTTTTTTCACATGTGAGCATCCCAAATCTTTAACCCATAGTAGACAGTGTTAATAGGTCACAGCCTTCTTTCCTAAGCTTGGACATAGCCTCAGAATCCTTCCCAACACAGAGCTTTTCCAGACTATAGCTACTAATGAACTGAAGTTGGCAACAGAATTGAAACCCATTTGCTATCCTTACAGTATTCCCTTATGCCAAATAATTTTTCAGGCATTTTCACTCAACAGACAAGCTTAAAAAGGAAGTTTCAATTTCCAAACAATACTCTACACTTGACTGGAAAAAACAAGGACATTAAGAGTTGCTATGCACTGTTTTGCATTTCTTCTATAAACTCCTCTCAATATTGTGCAAAGCAACCCAAAACTAGTACAGTCATTTGTTGTCAATCTTGAAATCTCAACACTTTTTGGCGATAACCTTCAAACTCCAAGGTATTTCTAGATGATATATAAATACAGCAGTATTTTTTTCCAGTGAAAGGGATGCTAGAATTTAAGAGCACGTGGTTCATGAAACAAATTTACAAAATAAGTAACCCCCTCCAGCATCTGTGTACTTTTAATAATAAAACTATATACAGACCCATAAAAACATTGTTTCTATACCTCTTCTTCCTTCTCCTCATCTTTCAGGAAAGTGAGTGGGCAAATAACATCTACTCCAACTTATTAAATACACTTGTACTTAATAATAAACGTGAAAGCCTTCCTTCTGATACATGTAGTGCTCCAGACTGGAATCCACCTCTGTAATATCTGTCAACATTTAACATAAGAGAGCACTAAAAAGATTTTAGAGTCATACTGGGTTGAGCTCAAGGCCTGTCCCTGCCAATTTCTAGATAAGTGATATTACTATTTCTAGTACTTGGTTTCATCATCTAAAAAACCATTAAGCATAGTCTCTGACTCATTGGGTTACTGTACTATTCAATGATACAATGTGCATAAAGTACAACATATGGTAAATAATAGCATTCATTTATTCTATTCTGTTATTATTATTGCAGTTAATTTCTTTTTCTGTTGCTTTTCAGTAACAAAATCAAAACTACATTACTTACATTACTAGGCCATCAAACAATATTTTGGAATTTTAACTCCTTTTTATTTATTTATATTATAATTAGTTAAGTTATATAATACATCTAGGACCAGTGTTTATATGCCACACAAATATAAATCATTATGTATTTTTTAAAGATTTTATATGTTTATTTGAGAGACAGTGCAGAAGCAGAAGGAGAGACAAGGACAAGCAGACTCTGCGCTGAGATCATGATCCAAGCTGAAATCAAGAGTAGGACAATTAACCGACTGAACCATCCAGGCACCCCTAAATCATTATATTTTAATAAATATTTCTAAATGTCCATTCAACAGTCAGACCATGTATATGGCACTGAAACACTCTTGAGAGGATGCATAACAATTCCCATAACTGGACCAACTTAGAAATAAATTCAAATTTTAATAAAAAGTAATATTCTATTCCAAATATCACCAAAGTTTTATGTATCATATATATCATATACATTATATATATTATTCTCTATAAATTCCAAAGTTTTATCTAATTTCTTAGCAATACTTAAGAGGTTGGGTGATAGCATTTACTTTCTACTTTTAAATCTTTTTGTTAAACAAGCAACAAATGATTTCTTTTAAAAGAAAAAGAAAGAAACACTAAAAGATTGGAATTTTTCCCTCTTCATTCTTTACTTTTGTCCAGGACATAGAAGATTTTCCATAAATGCTGTTGCCAACTGGCTGAAAAGCAAATATCATTGTATGAAAACTGTACCACTTATGTATATTTGGTAAATGATAAAATTTCTAAGTTACTCAATTCATTAAATCACTATTCAGGAGTGTGATGGCAATACATATTATAAATATTGTAGTACCTGAACTTAGTTTTCATTGATTTTACAGAGTATTTGAATTTCATGACTAATATACATATACTTTTAAACTGAGTTTATATTCCCAATATGCTGCTTGGCCTAATTAAGAATCTTGAAATGTGAACTATAGAGAGGTTCTAAAAATAAGAGTTAGTCACAAGCCTTTATTATTAATTTAAATATGATCTCAAGTAGCACAGACATGAAGGCTACAAGGATAATGTACAAACAAACAGACAAGCTTAGTCAATCTGATCATGTAGGCATTAAAGTTTCCTTCTGACTTGCCCTCCAGTTGAAAAGATCAAAGTGAAGCTTGGAATTATCATTGCATTGGTTTCAGTCATCCCAGTTTCACAGAGCCCAGTCATTCTGTGTGTGCTCTATTCAGTGCAGCTGTTGTTGTGGCTCTTGATATGTTAGACTCACTAATAAGTTATTTTCCAGTCTTTTGGCAAGAATGGAGCTATAAGAGAAATGGCTTGTCTTGATGTGTTCCAGCTGGAAGTAAATATGTTCTCCCATTGAAAAACCTGGAGGTTTCCAAATTTTGCCTGAGCACAGGATTAGGACTTGCTAAGGAATCCAGTGGTTATGTGTGATTAAGTAAATAGAGGGACATAGTGACCTAAGCCCCAGGAAGACACTAAGAACTCTTAATTTCAATCCCAGGTTTCCTTGCTAACATGTTTTACAACCTTGAAAACTCCACTTAGCCTTTGGCTATGCCTCTATAGCTATAACCTTAATTACTTAATATTTATTGAATACTCATAAAGAACTGGTTTCTGTTAAGAGAACAGGGGGTAGGGGGACAACTAGCTCTGTTACTCCAGGGTTTATTTTATAAGGACCACATTAGCAGTATTTCACAACCTACCACTTTGAAAACGCATTCTGCACCAGATTAGATAATGATCACTCAATATTTAGAGAATACAGTCCCCCTACCTAAGATGGTTGAATTCTGATTTTTTTTTTTTTTTTTTTTTTTTTTTTTTTTTTTTTTACTTTACAAAGGTGTAAAAGCAATACACATTCAGCAGAAACCATACTTTGAATTTTGAATTTTGGTTTTTTTCCCAGGCTAGCAATATGCAGTATTATACTCTCTTACAATGCTGGACTGTGGCAGAAAGCTGCAGCTCCTGGTAAGCCACATGATGGCAAGTATAAACAACCACTATCCAACCCTTCTGTATTCACACAACCATTCTGTTTTTCATTTTCAGTACAGTATTCAATAAATTACATTTATTATTCAATACTTTATTGATCTTCAATACTTTGTTGATATTCAGTACTTCATTGAAAGTATTCCAAAAAAAAAAGAAAAAAAAAGAAAGTATTCAATACTTTCAATACTTTATTGTGTTCAATATTGTATTATAAAACAGGCTTTGTGTTAGATGATTTTGCCCAGCTGTAGGCTAAATGTTCTGAGCATGTTTAAGGTAAGTTGGGCTAAGCTATGATGTTTGGTAGGTTAAATGTATTAAAAACATTTTTTAAGTACAATATTTTCAACTTCTAATGGGTTTATCAAAATGTAACCCCATTGTAAGACAAAGAAGATCGGTATTCATTAGCTATTT
This sequence comes from Mustela nivalis, assembly GCF_964662115.1. Classification (NCBI taxonomy): domain Eukaryota; kingdom Metazoa; phylum Chordata; class Mammalia; order Carnivora; family Mustelidae; genus Mustela; species Mustela nivalis. Next base: position 39,454,491 of record NC_139024.1, read on the forward strand.
TCAACTAGATGAAAGACAGCAGGTGGAATTAGCTTACATTCTTGACCCTGTGCACAGTTCCATGCCCTTGATTTAAAACAAAGAAAAGCTTTCATTCTGATAATAGAATCTAGGCTACGAAGATGATCCAAGGAAACAGTTGCAAAATGAGGGAGTGTGGTTTTATTTCTTTGGCTTTGACTTAGTTGGGATTTGAAGTTCTTCTGGTTGTTTCCTTAAAGAAAAGTAAGTTTGTGCTAAAGCCAAACTTGTAATGGTCTGGAGAAGGTGCCCTTGTGTTAGAATGCACACCTCATTTCCCTAAATCCATGTCACCAATACACTTTGTCCTAATCTAACAAACTGCACAGATAGCATAGGAGTTACTAAAAACTATTTGGAATTGCCACCGGGAATGGTCACTAATGGTCATTTGCTATCTTCAGTGTGATGCCACGGTGCCACAGCTTATTCATGGAAGTGTATGACTGTTTGGTTTTCTCTGAAATGAAGAACTGCTTTTGACAGTAAATCATACAGACCAGGATCTTTAGAATAGTTATGCTAGAGTAGGTTTTTTTTTTTTTCCTTTCTATTTTGTTTGAAATCCTGTTTTAAAATGAAGTACCAAGATTATTTATCCTAGCCTCAGAAACCTTGGAGAATGTCACACTTGAAGGAGGTGGCAGAAGTTGGAAATCACATAACCAGCTAGGAGAATCATTTTTAACCTACTTTTTTTGTTCAACATGTAAGTACAATATGCAAGAAGATATTTTTTCTCTCGTTTTCTGTGCATGCTTTACATTTTTAAAAGAAATCTGCCATGTAAAGATGGAAGTGATAAAGGTAGGAAATAGTTAAAATGTCTAAAGCCATCTACCTACTTTTGCTTTCAAAATTACCAATTTAGGCCCTACTGCTATAAGATTATTTGTATAAGAGCTATCCTAAAGTTTACGTTAGTGTTATCTGTGAAAAAATATTAGTAATAACAGACCCCAAATTCAGTAAATTTATCCCATGTTATTAGAGAAGAAGTTCTACACAGATATATTTACTCTCTTGAGTCCAAACTTTTACTGAACATTATTTCGCATTTTCATGATGACTCTGTGTGAGCACTGTAAAAATAATGAATTATTGCGTTAGGTTTTAGTATAGTTGTAACCTCTTGACTATTAGATGTGCAGGCCATTTGCCCCTACACTAAATTGTCCCAGGCTGCTTCATAATGGGCGATTCTGTAGCATCAGACTTCTCTACCTTTCACTGTGAGCTATCATTTTACAATTTTTGTATTCTCACAGCCCTACCTCAAAACCACCTTTGCTTTGAAGGTAGAGATGGGGAAATAAGCAAATTTCTTATAAGTCTGGGCTACCGTCTGGCTCGATTTCCATTAGAAGAAGTTTTACCAGAAAGTGTACTACATTATGAAACCACATAACAGAAAATAATTAGATGGTGTGCAAATTGTTTTCGCTGATGATGTATACCAGCTGTTATTTCCTATCTGATCTTTGTACAAATGGTTTCCCTACAGATTTAATACAATGATCTTATCTTTACCAGACCTCTTTACTTTATTCTACTTCTATAGTTTACTGGTAAGATTTTATTTATTTATTTATTTACTTATTTTTAAGATTTTTATTTATTTATTTGACAGACAGAGATCACAAGTAGGCAGAGAAGCAGGCAGAGAGAGAGGAGGAAGCAGGCTCCGTGCTGAGCAGAGAGCCCCATGTGGGGCTCGATCCCAAGATCCTGGGATCATGACCTGAGCCAAAGGCAGAGGCTTTAACCCACTAAGCCACCCAGGTGCCCCATTACCGTAAGATTTTAATTTTTTTTAAAAAAGATTTTATTTATTTAATTGACACAGAGAGAGATCACAAGTAGGCAGCGAGGCAGGGGTGAGGGGGTGGGAGGAAGCAGGTTTCCTGCTGAGCAGAGAACCCAATGCAATACGGGGCTTGATCCCAGGACCCTGAGATCATGACCTGAGCCAAAGGCAGAGGCTTAACCCACTGAGCCACCCAGGCACCCCACCAGTAAGATTTTAAATCTTAATCCTATACCCTCAAAATTCTGGCCACTATCCTGTGGACATCTGGTAGAGATATGGGTTGGATTTTCTATTCTAGTCCTACAGGTCTTAGATGAAATTATAAGAGTTTCACTGGGTAGATGCCTAGTTCATTTTGAACACCAGTTATAACTAGTAGCTATAGTTTCTAATGTTAAAACTGGTCCTTTGTAAACATCATTAGAGAAAAATCTCATGATTTATCTTTAAGACCCTGCCATGGCAGAAAATTCAATTCCTAGCCTCTCATTTAGTCAAATGAGCCAAGACAGGCTTCCCCTGATGAACATTACCACTACCTCAGTACACTGTATAACAGAGCAAAGGAAATTCCAAACTGCTATTCATCACCCATGTGAGAGAAATACTTTATGACCTTTAAAGTGGGCCTTTGTACATTAGTACAGCTCTCTGACAATGTTCAACACATTTACTCATGGTGGATTTGACTTCTAGCTCAATGAGATCTAAAGGAAGTTAACTAAAAACACAGAAGGGCAATTTTTATCACTTATTTCTTTGGCAGTCTAGAGAATTGCTTAGAATCCAAGTCCTATGGCCTGAAGTATTCAAACTGCCGCTGACACACATAGTAAGTTCAGAGACTGCCAGAGACTGCATAGACCTCTCAATTTCCCCCTGGGAGAATCAAATCTGTTTGTCCTACAACTGTGCAGAGATCTATTTTAATAGCAGCACTATTCTTTAAAATTAGTATCTGTTTCATGACTAATTTTACAGGATTATGGGTGACCATTAAATCAATACACTCGTTTGCAGCATGTGGTATTCACTTCACTTTCGAAAGCTAAAGTTCTTTAAAACAGTATCATTTTTCTCTTACAGAATAACTGGTCAGTTAGCATTGTTAGAATCACTCTCAAACGATTATATTTTGTAATGTGTTTTCACAGTGAGCAAAGGCAGAAGTGGAGAAATGAGCCAAAACTCTCCATCCATATAAAAGATAAAGAAACCTAATTGAAGAGGTCATGTATCCAGAAGCCAGGGGGGCTTCTTCTTCAGGGGGCTTAGATCAGAGCCTACCCTTTGGCCAACTAGAGAGTGGTCTCTGTCTTCACCTGGGGTCAGTGTATGTGAGGGGTCAAACCTGAAACTGAAAAGTAGAATAATTATCCACTCAGTACCAGACTTCACATGGTGAAATGTCCCGCTAAATTATGGCTGGGTAAACTGGAACCATATCCGCAGTGCACCTTGCTTGATACCTTCCTATCCACTTGCCTCTCTCTGAAGCTCTGGGCGGACAATGGAATGGACTAGCTCGGCTCCATCTCTTCACTTACCTGTCAGTTACTCTGTCTCTAAAGAATGGAAAATGTTGCTTTCAACTCTAACACTCACTCCATACTTCCCTGTCCTTTCTCTCCCAATGTAATTTGAGCTGAAATACAAACAGAGTTGCTCACTCTTTTTTTGTCCCTGTTGCATAAAAACTGAAAGGGGGAAACAAAGGCTCACGTGAACTTTGGAGATTAATACCTCTGATCCCAGCTGTCAGATTTATTTCTTCTTTGTAGCTAAATCAGGTCATTATGCTACAAATCTTTATTCTAGATGAAAGATTTAAATCTCCACAGAATTTGAGGAGTGGTGGTGGGGGGGGTGTGCATAATAAGCCATACTGAGTAATTGGCTGTAGTGTTATCTGGGTATTTGTGCAGAGGCTGCTATCAAATCCTGATAAACTTCTACTGACCCCTTTCACTTTCCAAAGTCCCTGGGAATCCCAGCAACCAACCACATTGTCCCGGCATTCAGACTTTTGTGCTCAAGTATAAACTCTCTTCAATCTAAGACGTCATGTTTCTACAGAGCTACTTTAGGCAATCAAAGAAATTAAAAGATCTTTTGGGTTGCTTTGTAATAATAATAGTAATAAAAAGAAGTTTCTATAACTCAAGCCTTTGTCCTTGACGTGTTCTGAATTATTTCTTCAGAATTTAAAAAAAAAAAAAAAAAAAAAAAAAGCAGACATAATGGAAGGCTTAGAGATTCCATTCAGCTGCTTTAAAATCAAAACCAAAGAACAGCAGTGGCAGCAGAAGTCTGAAAAGGCATTAAGTCATCAAAGTTGCCATTCAACGGAACAGCTTTGAAACAGATGTCTCTCCCATCATCTTTATCCAAAGAACCAGGGAGGGGACACCCAATGTACTAATAAGGATAATAAGGTAACCAGCCTTAAGTCAGTGTCCCTTTCATACAGGTATTCTTTAGGCAAATTTGTTACATGGTCTCAAAGCACCCATTATAGTTTTTGCGTTATGTAGCGATCTCTTATTTTCTCAATATTTTAAAGGGTAAAAGGATGATGGTGAGCACTGAACCCTAAGTCAGGATACTTACATTGCATTTTTAAAAAATGGGAAAGTAAAAACTTATCTGTAGTCCTGCTTAGGCTGAGTAGAATCCACTTCAGTTCAGGAGCCCCAAGCACAAATCAGGATTTCTACAGAGACTTTCCTGCTCCCATCTCAGGAGACAGTGTTCCCTGTGATTCTATGTGGACAGCACCCTGAAGCTATGCAATGCATAGGCCCTGGATTTAGGGCCTTTTGAATATGTCCATTTGCCACATTTTTACTCATGTTTCCTTCCCAAATTCTAGAGAGGTTTTATTTTCAATTGTTTCAAGAACAGTACACTCCTCTGAAGGAGGAAAGGTGGACCCTGTCAAGGAGCAGAGGGAAATGTTCTTGGGTCAAAGTACTTATGTCAAAAGTCCTATGAAATCTGTTGGGATCCTGCCATAAATGTTTGAAATCCTGACTGAGAGAAAGGCTAGAAACTAGGGCTGCCCCTGCTCATAACCTCAAGGCCCCATCTGACAAAATTATCTTTGACCTGGTCTTGCCATAATGTCTGAAATTGCTCCCTCCGAAGACCTCTTTCCTGTTAAGTGCATCTCTTCCAGAAGGTCCCTATTTAAATGCTAATGTTTTACTCACCCAATATCAGTCATTACTTCATCACATTAGCCTCAATCACCCGGGGAAAATGGAACTCAGTCAGGTAAACACTAATGAAAGACAAGGTGAAAGGGATGTTCCAGAACATATGTGGGGAGCAAAGATGTGAGTGGTGGTAGTTAAACAGAGTATACTGGGGTCATCAGCTAGAGTGACAGGCAATAAAACAATACTCCCTTTCAGATGTGGGGTAAATAATAAGTTTCCAAAACAGGATGCTAAAAGAAGATTAGGGATACTTTAAACAAGATTTATCTCCTTCATAGTTTTATCTAAATTTGGTCCTAGTTGAGTGTAAGTAAATCCAATAAACAAGACAGAAAATACTACATAATCTTACCTAAAGAGACAGTCAAACTGTCCATATGTCCCAGAAGAAACAACTCAACTGGGAACTGTAACACACATTGGCCCTTGCCATTTTAAGATGATCCACTGCAAACTAGGCCAACTCTGTTTGACAGAATGACAGCTATTCCCACAGTGGCATTGTGATGTTATTTGAAAATCAGATTATTTATTTTTTAAAGGCAACATCCATTGTTAGGCTTGTTTTTCTTTCAGTTAATCTAAATGGGAACATCCTTATCTACAAGGACACAGATACCTTTTTGTGGAGCTTCCTGCAATATACAAATGTGTTGCATGGTAATGATCTTTCTGGTTAAATTAAGATGTTCTGTACTACAAAAGCCTCTATGTACAAACAGCATGGGTTGGATGTAGGAAAGAACTATTTATTGGGTGCCTAAAAGTATGAGACAAATAGCACAAGATGGCATAATATTTGTGGAAGCCTATTTTTTGAAACATATTTGAAATCCAACTTGTTTTATTAATTTTTTTAAATGATGCTTATTCTTAACATGCTCAAATGTCTCCCAGAGGGAAAAGTGGTCTACAAAAAAAGCTTTTGATCTTCATTTATTTTCAAGCATCTGCAAATTAAAAGGCCTGTTGGGGAGATATTTCACTCATTTGTTCGCTGAGAGGCACTTTTGTTTTCAAAGGGAAGAAAGTGTTCATTTAAATTTGGAGGAATCTCCTTAAGTTTAGGAAATCGCAATGTCTCCATGTAAGTAAGAATATGTGACTTCCCAAGTATTTTTCAGGGGCTCTCTACTGGAAGGGAAATTTCAGAATACTCTATTAATGGGACAGGAATATATGTCCTTCTAAGTATATTTGTATTGGGGCACCTGGATGGCTCAGTGGTTTAAGTCTCTGCCTTTGGCTCAGGTCATGATCTCAGGGTCCTGGAATCAAGCCCCACATCGGGCTCTCTGCTCAGCAGGGAGCCTGCTCCCTGCCCACCCCACCCCGCCCACCTCTGCCTACTTGTAATTTCTCTCTCTGTCAAATAAATAAATAAAATCTTTAAATTAAAAAAAAAAAAAGTATATCTGTATTAAAGAAAACATCCTTGCACTTACAGCATTACCTTCTGAAGGTGAGGGAATTTGTTCCCAGGCAGAAAGATGACCTGGTGAGATAAAATTGTATAGTGAAGACAAAGGCTGTTGGTCAGTCTGACATGGACTTGACTTCTAGTTCTAACACTTAATTAAGTTGACGCTGGAGAAGTCATGTAATCCCTCAAAGCCTCAGCTACATTATCTGCAAAATGGACAAAATAATAGTCCCTCCTTCATAAGACTATTGTTAAACATTAAAATAAGATAATGCCTACAAATAATAATAAGCAGAATGTACAGTGTCTGGCATGAAACAAGTATCCAATAAATAACAACAATCTGTCACATCATTATTCATTCTTGAAACTTTAATCTTAGGTCATGTCTATAACAAGTTCATGTTTGTGTAGTGAAGAAGGTTTAAGGTAGAGAATCATTTACTTAGCAAAAACACCAGCATTCTCAGATGATAGAGTATACTTTTATAGGTAAGTTCTTGTAGCCAAACATAAAATATTTTAGTTGGTCAATGCCCTAAACTCTGGAAAAGAGTTGGGAATATGTACCCTTCCACATCAGATCTAGAAAAGAGTCATCAAGTCTTTTTACTAATAGTTGCTCTAGAGCCTCTGAACTACCTGTGAAATGAAGTCATTTTGTCACCAAGAGTGACAGAGACAATTTTAAAAGGTTACTGACATGTGTGCCTAGCACACTGGGAACATCTCAACAAATATGGAAATCACTAATTCAGTCATTCCTCTTCCTACCAGAAGAGACATAATTTCAACACAGTTTGTTGAGAATCAACAAAGATATGATACAAAAAATCTTCAGTGTTCTTATTAGTCATCCACAAAGTAACTCAATGAACAATGCCAAACATACAGAAATCCCCTAGTGTGTCTTGTTCAGATCTTAAGGATTTTCAGGCGTACCAAAATCATAAAGAAAGATCATAAATTCCATCCTCTATAATTGTACATATAAAAAAACAGGTTGCTGAGAGGTTAAGTACTCCACCCAAGGTCAGAAGATTCACTGTGGGAAAAGAAATATGAGAAGGTATGGCTCATGATAGTCCATCCTGGCCTCTTTTCACGACTCCTTTATGGCTTATAAGGAAGATAAGAGGTTTGCGTATCTCCTAACTCCAAAGTACATGAGTCAAAGGGAAGATTTTTACAGGTAATTGCAAATCGAACCACTCAAGTGAAACTAGCTATTTTATCTAATGTTTATTAAAACAAATCAGGGGTGTTTAGGTGGCTCAGTTGGTTAAACATCTGTCTTCAGCTCAGGTCATGATCCTAGGGTCCTGGGATAGAGCCCCACATTGGGCTCACTGCTTAGTGGGGAGTTTGCTTCTCCCTCTTCCTTTGTCCCTCCCTCCTACTTGTGTTCTCTCTCTCTCAAATTTAAAAAAAAAAAAAATCAAGTCATGCTACCCTATTAACTTTGCTTAGAATTCTCAATATACTATGAGCTAATAATAGCATAAAGACTAGGAAACTATTTAAGCAATGAGTCAAGCCAGACTATGCAGCATCAGTGACTACTGCATGACAGTGATTAATAAAGGTAGGGGCACCTGAGTTGAATTCCTCTGATGCACTCAATCTAGGCATGAACTGGAACACTACAATGTTAATAGTCCTGTTGAAGATGTAAAAGTTTTCCCTTAATAAATTGATAGGTCAAGAATGAGTTTGATTTTAAACTATAAAGCTCTTGTAACTTTTTTTTTAATATAATTTTTTATTTTTTATAAACATATATTTTTATCCCCAGGGGTACAGGTCTGTGAATCACCAGGTTTACACACTTCACAGCACTCACCAAAGCACATACCCTCCCCAATGTCCATAATACCACCCCCTTCTCCCAAACCCCCTCCCCCCAGCAACCCTCAGTTTGTTTTGTGAGATTAAGAGTCACTTATGGTTTGTCTCCCTCCCAATCCCATCTTCTTTCATTTATTCTTCTCGTACCCACTTAAGCCCCCATGTTGCATCACCACTTCCTCATATCAGAGAGATCATATGATAGTTGTCTTTCTCTGCTTGACTTATTTCGCTAAGCATGATACGCTCTAGTTCCATCCATGTTGTCGCAAATGGCAAGATTTCATTTTTTTTGATGGCTGCATAGTATTCCATTGTGTATATATACCACATCTTTATCCATTCATCTGTTGATGGACATCTAGGTTCTTTCCATAGTTTGGCTATTGTGGACATTGCTGCTATAAACATTTGAGTACACGTGTCCCTTTGGATCACTACGTTTGTATCTTTAGGGTAAATACCCAATAGTGCAATTGCTGGGTCATAGGGCAGTTCTATTTTCAACATTTTGAGGAACCTCCATGCTGTTTTCCAGAGAGGTTGCACCAGCTTGCATTCCCACCAACAGTGTAGGAGGGTTCCCCTTTCTCCGCATCCTCGCCAGCATCTGTCATTTCCTGACTTGTTGATTTTAGCCATTCTGACTGGTGTGAGGTGATATCTCATTGTGGTTTTGATTTGTATTTCCCTGATGCCGAGTGATATGGAGCACTTTTTCATGTGTCTGTTGGCCATCTGGATGTCTTCGTTGCAGAAATGTCTGTTCATGTCCTCTGCCCATTTCTTGATTGGATTATTTGTTCTTTGGGTGTTGAGTTTGCTAAGTTCTTTATAGATTCTGGACACTAGTCCTTTATCTGATATGTCGTTTGCAAATATCTTCTCCCAGTCTGTCAGTTGTCTTTTGATTTTGTTAACTGTTTCCTTTGCTGTGCAAAAGCTTTTGATCTTGATGAAATCCCAATAGTTCATTTTTGCCCTTGCTTCCCTTGCCTTTTGCGTTGTTCTTAGGAAGATGTTGCTGCGGCTGAGGTCGAAGAGGTTGCTGCCTGTGTTCTCCTCAAGGATTTTGATGGATTCCTTTCGCACATTGAGGTCCTTCATCCATTTTGAGTCTATTTTCGTGTGTGGTGTAAGGAAATGGTCCAATTTCATTTTTCTGCATGTGGCTGTCCAATTTTCCCAGCACCATTTATTGAAAAGGCTGTCTTTTTTCCATTGGACATTCTTTCCTGCTTTGTCGAAGATGAGTTGACTATAGATTTGAGGGTCTATTTCTGGGCTCTCTATTCTGTTCCATTGATCTATGTGTCTGTTTTTGTGCCAGTACCATGCTGTCTTGATGATGACAGCTTTGTAATAGAGCTTGAAGTCCGGGATTGTGATGCCACCAACGTTGGCTTTCTTTTTCAATATCCCTTTAGCTATTCGAGGTCTTTTCTGGTTCCATATAAATTTTAGAATTATTTGTTCCATTTCTTTGAAAAAGATGGATGGTACTTTGATAGGAATTGCATTAAATGTGTAGATTGCTTTAGGTAACATAGACATTTTCACAATATTTATTCTTCCAATCCAGGAGCATGGAACATTTTTCCATTTCTTTGTGTCTTCCTCAATTTCTTTCATGAGTACTTTATAGTTTTCTGAGTATAGATTCTGTGTCTCTTTGGTTAGGTTTATTCCTAGGTATCTTATGGTTTTGGGTGCAATTGTAAATGGGATTGACTCCTTAATTTCCCTTTCTTCTGTCTTGCTGTTGGTGTAGAGAAATGCAACTGATTTCTGTGCATTGATTTTATATCCTGACACTTTACTGAATTCCTGTATAAGTTCTAGCAGTTTTGGAGTGGAGTCTTTTGGGTTTTCCACATATAGTATCATATCATCTGCGAAGAGTGATAATTTGACTTCTTCTTTGCCGATTTGGATGCCTTTAATTTCCTTTTGTTGTCTGATTGCTGAGGCTAGGACCTCTAGTACTATGTTGAATAGCAGTGGTGATAATGGACATCCCTGCCGTGTTCCTGACCTTAGCGGAAAAGCTTTCAGTTTTTCTCCATTGAGAATGATATTTGCGGTGGGTTTTTCTTAGATGGCTTTGATGATATTGAGGTATGTGCCCTCTATCCCTACACTTTGAAGAGTTTTGATCAGGAAGGGATGCTGTACTTTGTCAAATGCTTTTTCAGCATCTATTGAGAGTATCATATGGTTCTTGTTCTTACTTTTATTGATGTGTTGTATCACATTGACTGATTTGCGGATGTTGAACCAACCTTGCAGCCCTGGAATAAATCCCACTTGGTCGTGGTGAATAATCTTTTTAATGTACTGTTGAATCCTATTGGCTAGTATTTTGTTGAGTATTTTCGCATCTGTGTTCATCAAGGATATCGGTCTATAGCTCTCTTTTTTGGTGGGATCCTTGCCTGGTTTTGGGATCAAGGTGATGCTGGCCTCATAAAATGAGTTTGGAAGTTTTCCTTCCATTTCTATTTTTTGGAACAGTTTCAGGAGAATAGGAATTAGTTCTTTAAATGTTTGGTAGAATTCCCCCGGGAAGCCGTCTGGCCCTGGGCTTTTGTTTGTTTGGAGATTTTTAATGACTGTTTCAATCTCCTTACTGGTTATGGGTCTGTTCAGGCTTTCTATTTCTTCCTGGTTCAGTTGTGGTAGTTTATATGTTTCTAGGAATGCATCCATTTCTTCCAGATTGTCAAATTTATTGCCGTAGAGTTACTCATAGTATGTTCTGATAATTGTTTGTATTTCTTTGGTGTTAGTTGTGATCTCTCCTCTTTCATTCATGATTTTATTTATTTGGGTCCTTTCTCTTTTCTTTTTGATAAGTCGGGCCAGGGGTTTATCAATTTTATTAATTCTTTCAAAGAACCAGCTCCTACTTTCGTTGATTTGTTCTATTGTTTTTTTGGTTTCTATTTCATTGATTTCTGCTCTGATCTTTATGATTTCTCTTCTCCTGCTAGGCTTAGGGTTTCTTTCTTGTTCTTTTTCCAGCTCCTTTAGGTGTAGGGTTAGATTGTGTACCTGAGACCTTTCTTATTTCTTGAGAAAGGCTTGTACCGCTCTTATAACTTTTTGTTTAAAAAATGATTTATTTAAAGTTTTCTACAGTTAGCCTTGCTCCTCCCTCAACCACTTTTGTGAAGTCTACACACACACTCCCATTTCCCCATTCCACCTCATTTCTGCCAGGAATTGTATACTGCACTAATCACAGTAACCATTCTGCAGCAAGGATGGTTGTTTGTTTGTTTACAATTCTGATTTATAGTACAGACGGGAGAAGTCAAAAGCCTCTCTGGGTAAAGTGAAGAACTACTCAGCTACTTCTCAGAGCTGGAAAGATGTGTCTGTAAAAAGCTAAAAAGAATTGAAACATCAAGCGAGAATTTCCCTATTCTCATTCAGTCTGAAACCAATATAGCATTGGAAAACTTGCTTCATTCTTCCTTATCCCCATACCTGCAAAGCTCACATAGCACCCTATAATTCAAACAGAGAATGAGATGGCCTGGGGGCATTGTGTGAAGGAGTTAGGAGCCAGGCAAGGCAGACTGAATTCAAGCTTCCCTGGTACAGATGACAACCGTTAGCTTCCACTATTTCTGACTTCTCTATGCTTGCTATCTAATTATGTCACATCTTGAAAATGCAGCAAGAGAAAATTCCATTTCAGCTCTAATAATAGAAATGGGTAGTATTTACCACTTTAACAGATTGTGCTGTGTTGTGAACGAAGGCTGACTCTTCAGTCACATTATATAGATGAAGTTGCTTTGGCAATAGTGGAGCATATGGGAATTAGAAAACTAAGTAGACTATGGGAGTGATGTGATTTTAAGAAAGTAATTTAATCTAAATCATAGTGTTAAATGGAAATCTTATCCATAAAAAAATGTATGCTAGAAAAGCAGCTAAATGTCTAAGTAGGGGGAAAAAGGCAATTTAAAAATGTTATTTTAAAGTATATTAGTGGCACTGAATCCTATTCTACTGAAAAATCAGATCATTCTTCCAAACAAAAGTTTAGACTATAAACTTAGTAATAGCAATATGCAACATTAGTAGAAAATAGAAGGAAAGGCTAAGATGTCCTTGAGCCACAGATGAAAACAAAATGACTGAACAAACCATCTATATAAATCATAACCAATATCTGAGAGAACAAGGAACTTTTTTTTTTTTAAGAACAAGGAACTCTTGATGAAGATTCAAATCATGATGTCTGAAGAAAACCAGTACATATTCACTATATGGGGTTTCTCCTTATTTTAATTCCCCAGTCCTGCATTTTCAGATTTCCACCAGGCTCAGCTATGACCATTACTGGAAAACCCCATCACTGTTCTATTAGGAAGCTACATGTGGATTCGCACCTGGAGAAAATGAGGAATACTTTCAGCATGTTAAAAACTATCCACTTGCCCCTGGGTTACAAGTAAAGACAGGCAAACAAAATAACAAAATCAACTAGAGCAAAGTATAACAGTCTTTGCTGAGGGGAGTGGGAGTGGGAATGAGACTAAGTGTCTTAAGGTACAGCCAATTTGCACCAAATAAACTTCTTGTGATACCAATAGACCTTAAGAACTGAGAGACTATTCCCTGAGAGGAAAAGAAATACATTAAGTTCTGTGTTAATTAATACCCTACAAACTATGGAAAGAACCAAGATTGCCCTTCAACGGACGAATGGATAAGGAAGATGTGGTCCATATACACTATGGAGTATTATGCCTCCATCAGAAAGGATGAATACCCAACTTTTGTAGCAACATGGATGGGACTGGAAGAGATTATGCTGAGTGAAATAAGTCAAGCAGAGACAGTCAATTATCATATGGTTTCACTTATTTGTGGAGCATAACAATATCATGGAGGATAAGGGGTGTTACAGAGGAGAAGGGGGTTGGGGTAAATTGGAAGGGGAGGTGAATCACGAAAGACTATGGACTCTGAAAAACAATCTGAGGGGTTTGAAGTGGCGGGGGGGTGGGAAGTTGGGGTACCAGGTGATGGGTATTATAGAGGGCACAGATTGCATGGAGCACTGGGTGTGGTGAAAAAATAATGAATACTGTTTTTCTGAAAATAAATAAATTGAAAAAATTAAAATATATATATTATATATTAAAAAAATTAATACACTACAAACTATTATGGTGCCATTATATACCCTAACAGCTGGGTGGGGGCTAACTAGGTCGCCCTTGCTTTCCCTGGATCTCTGGGGTATAACACAGGCAATACCTTATATACAGTACTTCATTTTATCAAACTTTGGAGATAGTGTGCTTTTTACAAATTGAAGGTTTGTGGCAAACCTGTAAGAGTATTTTCTCACTTTGTGTATAAACGTCACGTTTTGGTAATGCTTACAATATTTCAAACTTTTTCCCTATTATATTTGTAACAGTAATCTGTGGTTAGTGATCTTCAGTGTTAGTGGGTAAAATGCTGTCAAACAGCATCCCATGCTACAGAGAAGTGATTCATGAAATAAGAGTGAGTCAATGTGGCAAACTTTACTGTTGTCTTATCTTAGGAAATTGCCACAGCCACCTCAACCTTCAGCAACCACTACCCTAACTAGCTAGACCTTCCACCAGCAAAAAGACAGCGGCTGACTCACTGGAAATTCAGATGATGGTTGTTAACATTTTTTAGCAACCAAGTGTCTTTTAATTAAAATGTGTACATATCTTAGACATTATACAAGTTCATACCATAATTTCGTATTATAATAGACTATGATATAGTGTAAATATAACTTTTATGTGCACCGGGAAGTCAACAAATTCATTTGACATGCTTCACTGCCATATTCACTTCAATGCAGTGCTCTGGAACCAAACTCATAATATCTCCAAGTTTCATCTGTACAGTGGAGCAATAAAACTGTGCCTCATATGAAATCTTGGGAGTATTGCCCCCAGGATACCCAGAGGCATTTCAGGAGAAAATGTATAAATGTCTAAATCAAAATTTATGACTGTATACATAATTTTTTAAATTATATCATCTTAAACCTTTTTTATAGTAGCAGAGCCCATACACAATTTTACATTAGTTTTGGGTGTACAATATAGTGATTTAACAACTCTATGCTGTTCTACGCTCACAAGTACCATCTGTTACCATACAACGCTATCATAACCATTGACTATATATATCCCCTATGCTATACCTTTCATCCGCATGACTTATTCATTCCATACGTGGAAGCCCGGATCTCCCACTCATTTCACCTATTTTGCCCATCCCACCAACTACCACCTCCTACCCCCTGACAACCACCAGCTTTTTCCTGTATTTATGGGTCTGTTTGGATTTTTGATTATCTATTTGTTCATTCGTTTTGTTAGTTTCCACATATAAGTAAAATCTTATGGTATTTGTCTTTTTCTGACTTATTTCATTTAGCATAATACCCTCTCGGTCCATCCACATTGTTATAAATGCCAAATGGCAAGAGCTCATTCTTTTTAGTGGCTGAGTAATATTCCAGTGTGTGGTTGTGTGTATGTGTGTATGGATATATATATAAACATACATACATATTCTTTATTCATCCATCTATTGATAGATGTTTAAGTTGCTTCTAATGTTGGCCATTGCAAATAAGGCTGTAATAAACATATGGAGGCTTATATCTTTTTAAATTAGTGTCTTCATTTTCTTTGTGTAAATCTCAGTGGTAGAATTATTGTATCATATGGTTTTTCTATTTTTAATTTTTTAAGGAACCTCTGTACTCTTTTCCACTGTGGCTGTACCAATATATATTTCTCCCCGAAGTGCACAAGGATTCTTTTTCTCCAAAGCCTTGCCAACACTTGTTACTTCTTGTCTTTTCAATGGTAGTTATTACAAAAGATATAAGGTGATATCTCCTTGTGGTTTTAATCTGCATTTCCCTGATAATTAGTGATTTTCAGCATTTTTTTTCTATGCCTGTTGGCCATCTGTATATCTTCTTTGAAGAAAATGTTTATTCAGATAACCTGCCTATTTTTAATCAGATTATTTGCTTTGGTGTCAAGTTGTATAAGTTCTTTATAGATTTGAATATTAACTCCTTGTCATATATATCATTTATAGATATCTTCTCCCATTTGGTAGGTTGCCTTTTCATTTTGTTGATGGTTTCCTTCACTGTGCAAAAGCTTTCTATTTTGGTATAGTTCTGATAGTTTATTTTTGAGACATAGCTAGAAAAATGTTGCTAAGACCAATGTCCAAAAATCACCTGCCTATGTTTTCTTCTATGAGTTTTGTGGTTTCAGGTCTCACATGTAGATCTTTAATCCATTTCGAGTTTATTTTTGTGCATGGTGTAAGAAAGCAGTCCAGTGTCATCCTTGTGCATGTTGTTGTCTGGTTTTCTCTGCACCATTTATTAAAGAGACTCTCTTTTCCCTGTTGTATACTCTTGCCTCCTTTGTTATAGATTAATTGACCATATAGCGTGGGTTTATTTCTAGGCTCTTTATTCTGTTTCATTGATCTACATGAGCATTTTTGTGCCAATAACATAGTTTTGTTTACTATAGTTCTGCAATAAATCTTGAAATCTGTGATTGTGAAATTCCAGCTTTGTTCTTCTTTCTCAAGATTGCTTTGGCTATTCACATTCCTTTATTGTTCCATACAAATTTTAGGATTGTTTGTTCCAGTTCTGTAAAAAACAAAAACAAACAAACAAACAAAAAACCTATTGTATTTTGACAGAGATTGCATTGTAGCTTTAGATTGCTTTGAGTAGTATAAGGGTTTTTTTATTATTTTTTATTTAAATTCAACTTTGTTAATGTATAGTATATTATTAGTTTCAGGAGTAGAATTTAGTGATTCATTAGTTGCGTGTAATACCAAGTACTCATTATATCAAGTGTCCTCCCTAATGCCCATCACTCAGTTACCCCACCCCCACCCACCTCCCTTTCATCCACCCTCAATTTGTTCTCTATAGTTAAGAGTCTTTTATGGTTTGCCTCCCTTTCTGTTTTCATCTTCTTTTTTCTTTCCCTTCCCCTATGTTCATCTGTTTTGTTTCCTAAACTCCACATATGAGTGAAATCATATGGTATTTGTCTTTCTCTGACTGACTTATTTTGCTTGGCGACATCCCCTCTAATTCCATCCATGTCGTTACAAATGGCAAGATTTCATTCTTTTTGTTGCCTGAGTAACAAAACTAAACCTTCCAATCCAGGAGCATGATATATCTTTCCATTTGTGTCATCTTTAATTTCTTTCATCAAAGTTTTATGGTTTTAAGAGTACAGGTCTTTTGTCTCCTTGGTTAAATTCATTCCTAGGTTTTCATTTTTTTTTCAGTGTAATTATAAATGGAATTGTTTTTCTTAATTTCTCTTTCTGCTACTTCATTATTATTGTATAGAAACACAACAGATTTCTGTATACTAACTTTGCATCTTGCAACTTTACTGAATTCATTTGTTACTTCTAATAGTTTTGTTGGTGGAGTCTTTAGCTTTTCTATACACAGTATGAGATCACCTGCAAATAACAACAGTTTTACTTCTTCCTTCCTAATTTAAATACACCTTATACATTTTTCTTTCCTGACAGTGCTATAGCTAGGATTTCCAGTACTATGTTGAATAAAAGTGGTATGAGTGGATATCCTTATCTCGTTAAAGCTCTCAGTTTTTCACCATTGAGTATGATGTTAGCTGTGGGTTTGTTATTGATGGTCTTTCTTATGTAGAAAGAGAACACAGAAGAGAAGAGAACATAGGCAGCAACATCTGTGACCTGAGCCACAGCAACTTACTGCTAGACACGTCTCCAAAGGCAAGAGAAACAAAGGCAATATTTAACTATTGGGACTTCATCTTCATCGAGGTAAAAACTTTTGCACAGCAAAGGAAACAGCTGACAAAAGACAACTGACAGAATGGGAGAAGGTATTTGCAAAAGTCTTATCAGAAAAAGGGCTAGTATCCAAAATCTATAAAGAACTTACTAAACCCAACACCCAAAGAACAAATAATCCAATCAAGACCTGGGCAGAAGACATGAACAGACACTTCTCAAAAAAAGACATAGAAATGGCTAACAGACACATTTAAAAAAATGCTCAACCTCATTCATCATCAGGGAAATATAAATCAAAACAACAATGGAATGTCACTTCACATCTACCAGAATGGATCAAATGAACAAGTCAGGAAACAACAGATGCTGGCAAGGATGCAGAGAAAGGGGGGGGGGGGCCCTCTTATACTGTTGGTGGGAATGCAAGCTAGTACAGCCACTCTGAAAAACAGTATGGACGTTCCTCAAAAAGTTCAAAATAGAACTACCCAGTGATCCAGCAATTGCACTCCTATGTATTTATCCAAAGGATACAAAAACACTGTTTCAAAGGGGCACATGCAGCCCAATGTTTATAGCAGCATTATTAGTAATAGCCAAATTATGAAATTATGGAAAGAACACATATGTTCATCAACTGATGAGTGGATAAGGAAGATGTGGTATATATTGTATATATAGGAAGGGAAAATAAAGTAAGATAAAAACAGAGAGGGAGACAAACCATAAAAGACTCTTAATTATAGAGAACAAACTGAGGGTGGATTGGGGGGAGAAGGGTAGGGAGATGCGTTAAAAGGGTGATGGGCATTAAAAAGGGCACTCATTGTGATGAGCACTAGGTGTTACATGTAAGTGATTCATCATACATGTAACCTAAAACCAATACTACTCTATATGTTAACTAACTTGAATCTAAATAAAATCTTAGAAGAAATATGTATATGTATATGTATATGTATATGTATATGCATATGTATAAAGTCTATTTTGTTTCACAAAACTGTACAGTGTTGCTACCTTGGCTTTTTTTTTTTTTCCTCCTCTGTTTGCATAGAATATCTTTTTCCATCTCTTCAGTTTCTGTCGTCACATGTCTTGAGGTCTAAAGTGAATCTCTTGTAGGCAGCATATAGATGGATCTTTTGTCTATCCATTCCATCACCCTATTTCTTAGACTGGAGCATTTAGATCATTTGCATTTAAAGTAATTATTGATAGGTATATTCTTATTGCTATTTTGTTAATTTTTTTCCAATTCTTTTCATAGGTATCTGTTCCTTTCTTTCCCTGTTCTCTTTCCTTGTGATTGATGAGTTTTAGTGCTTTACTTGGCTTTTTTCTCTTTATTTATTGTGTATCTGTTATAGGTTTTCAGTTTGTGATTACCATGAGGCTTATATGTAACAACTTAATCATATAGCAGTCTATGATAAGTTAATGGTTACTCAAGTTCAAACACATTCTAAAAGAATTTCATTTTTACTCCCCCTTTCATGTTTATATTGTCATATTTTACATCTTTTTATATTGTGAGTTCCCTTAACTAATTTTTTAGATATAATCAATTTTATTACCTTTGTCCTTTAACCTTCATACTAGCACTATAAGCAATTGAACTACCACCTTTATTGTATGTTTGATTTTACTTGTGAAATTTTTCCTTTATAAATTTTCTTGCTTTAATTATGGCCTTTTCTTTTCCACTTAATGAAATCCCTGTACCATTAGTGGTGGCAAACTCCTTTAACTTTTGTTTGTCTGGGAAATGCTTTCTCTCTCCTTTAATTCTGAATGATAACCTTGCTAGATAGACTATTCATGGTTGCAGGCTTTTTTCCCTTTCAGCCCCTTGAATATATCATGCCATCCCCTCTGACCTGTAAGGATGCTGCTGAAAAATCAGCTGATAGCCTCATGGGATTTCCTTGCACATAATTAGTTACTTCTTTCTTGCTGCTTTTAAAATTCTCCCTTTTTAATCTTTGACATTTTAATTACTATGAGTAGGCTTCCTTGGCTTCATCTTGTTTGGAACTCTCTATTCTTCCCGAGCCTGGATGTCTGTTTTCTTTAGCAGGTTAGGAAAGTTTTCAGCTATTATTTCCTTAAATAAGTTTTCTGCTCCTTTCTCTCTCTTTTCCTTTCCAGGTCCTTATAATATCAATGTTTATTTGCTTGATATTGTCCAAGAGATCCCTTAAACTATCCTCATTATTTTCTACCCTTTTTTCTTTTTGCTGTTCAACTTAGGTGCTTTTCATTACAGTATCTTCCAGATAGCTTCCAGATTGATCTGTTTTTCTGCATCGTCTAATCTACTGTTGATTCATTCTAGTATATTTTTCATTTCAGTTATGGTATCCTTCAACTCTGGTTGATTCTTTTTACATTTTCTATCTCTTCGTTGAAGTTCTCACTGAGTTCATCCATTCTGCTCTTCAGTCCAGTCAGCATCTTTATGACCATCACTTTAAACTCTTTATCAGATAGAATGGTTATCTCTGTTTCATTTAGTTCTTTTTCCAACGTTTTGTCTTATTCTTTTGTTTGGAACATATTCTTCTGTCTCATTTTTCTTGACTTTATGCTTTTTTGTTTTTTTGTGAATCGGGTGGATCAGCTATTTCTCTTAAACTTGAAGGAATGATCTCATGTATGGTCATCCCTTGTCTAGACTGTGTGCCTGTTACTTGGCTGACTGGCCGGAGCTGTGGCTGGCATGGGCAGGGGATTCCAGAACACTCCATGTTGGAGCTTCCCTGCTGAGATGGCCAGAACTAAAGTGGGCATGGACCAGGGTGGTCATAGGGCTCTCTACACAGAAGGCACCCACCCTAGCAAGACAGCTGAAGCTGAAGTGGGTGAAAGTCAGGATATCTCAGGGTGCTCCACACAGGGGCACTCTGGCAGGCAGCTAGAGTCAAGGCAAGTGGGCACAAGGGTAATGGGAAGCTCCATGCAGGGATGCCTGTTGAGTCATTTGGAGCCACAGTGGTATAGACCTGGAGTGTTCCAGGGTGCTTTGTACCTGTGTCACCTTGACATGTTGGCTAGACCTATAGTGGGTGCTCACCAGGAGTGTTCCAGTGTATTCTGTACTGAAGCCACCTTGGTGGGATGGCTTGTGCTGGTGTGGGCTAAGGTCTTGGAGCTCAATGAGGCAATAGGATAACTAGTGTTCCCAGAACTGCTCCCATCCACACTATTAAGGTGGAAGGGGAACATAAACCAACACACTCACCATCCCCACCAATCTGGAGAGAGTTTGAGCAGTTCCCCTGCCATTCGGCAGAGTTCTAAGGCTGAAGCCTTCACATTCATTCTAGTTGTTCTCTTAAACTATGCAGTTTTTTTGTTTTTGTTTTACTGTGCCCCAAGGATGACAAGTCTTCTCACAGTCCCACAGTAACATCCCTTCCCATGCAGTGTGCAACATTTGATGTAGGGGTTCCCTTTTTTACCCTGTTTCTGTCTCTCTTCCCATTCTCTATGTGGCCTCCCTCTCTTCCGTTGTGCAGAAGCTGTTCAGTCATCCCTCAGTTCCTTTTCAGGAGGAATTGTTCCATAGATACGGATTTGGTATATCAGTAGAAGAGATGAGTTCAGGGTCTTCCCACAAGGCCATCTTGGATACTCTCCTATCCTGCATATTTTCAATGCACCATTCTTGGAATTTAAAATGTCAAATTGTCTAGATATCACATACTTCCAAATATGTCTTCAATAGACAAAGACTATGCTATTTATAACTGAAGAACACCATGAAAAATCTCACTTTCTTAAGTATAAACTGTAGAAGCTAGGATGAGAGAATTTCCCTTGATTTATAAGTTTTAATAAGGCACTCCAAACCAAGAATTTAGAAGTACATCATTTTTTTTTATTCTTTTAGGGGATAAAAAAGAAAAATATTTAAAGAACATGGAATTTTGCCTTATTGTGAATATCAGATCTTTTCTAGGAACAAACAATTTTCCAGGAGTAGAAGATATTTCAAAAGCTTTAGTTGAATGTCTAAAAGGAATAGGGAAGAAGCAAAACTCTATAACGAAAAAGAGATGTGGTAAAAAAAAAAGAAAGGTGCAGAGAATACAGATTAAACTCTCTGTCTCATCATTTTGCCCATAATTTTGGTTTGATGTAGCAGCCATGAGAATTCATGATGCAGACATCCTATTAGTGAAATTGATCCAGGACCTCAGCTGCCATTCTATGAAATCCTTCTGAGCCTTTACCCCATGGCTGTACCTCCCACATGTGCAGCAGGGCTACTCAGGCAGATGAGTTCCTGGTTCCTGGGAGGTATAACACTCTTTTATCAACCAACTTGGGCTCAAGGCCTTGATGAACCTTCCTCACACTGCACAGCAGGCTAGGATGTTTCTGCCAACATTTTTGCTCTCTTTCACTCAAAGTCAAGTTTGCCTTGTGATCTAATGATTCTCTTGGCCTTTTCCAAACCCCTCTCTTATTTTCTTTCATAGCTATCTCCCCTAATAAAATTCTTGGATATTAAATTCCATCTTGCTCTCTGCCAGAAAAAAGGGGCACAATGACCTAAAAGGCTGAAAGGATTTCTATGCTTCCTACAAGTCCTATTTTACCTCATATACATATCTTCCAGAGGGTCTCTCCATTTTTCTCCCGAAAAACTGCATGGACTTTTAAAAATTTATCTTGGTGAATTTCACCACTTTGTGAACTACTCATACTTACTTGGAAGACAATTTTTGAGAACACTTTGAAAAAATGTTTTAACCAGAATGAGACAGTTCATGCAGAGAGATAGTTTATGCAGTCAAATAAATACTCATCAAATGTTGGAAGCCAGATCTTGCTTTGGGTTTTCTTATTTTTAATATTTTAAGGCATATAAACCAAGTGAAACTCTCTCTTTCATCCTAGCTTCCACACTTTACCCTTAGGAAAATGAGGTTTTCATGGTGTTCTGTAGGTTATAAATAGCATAGTCCTTGTCTACTTAAGGCATATTTGGCAGTATGTGATATCTAGACAATTTGGCATTTAAATTTCAACTATGGTGCATTTAAAATATGCAAGATGACATAAGCCATAAGCTGGGCTTCTAAACTCTGGCTTTTTTATGACTGATATTTAAAATAATGTATCAAGAGGTTAATACCCCATTGAAATTTTCTCTGTCTCTTTTACACACAATTGGTTTGACTGTTATGACTGTCAAAATAAATTAGAAAAGAATTGAGCCAATGGTGCCTTTAGACACAGCTTTAAATATCTCTACAATAGATGAAAAATGAAAAGGTTAAGCTAGAAAACTTCTAAGGTTTCTTCCAGCTTTAATAACATAGGATTCTATAATTCTGTGGCTTAATGCAGTCAGGTATCCTTAGAGTTCTCCCTCCCTGACCATAAGTTCCTTTTACATTATGTTCCTTTAAATATGTTTCGAGAATTTCCTTCTATAAACATTTTCAGCAACCATGACAATTTCAAGTCTAATATGTGGGCATTGCTGGGCCACTTCTGTGACTAGCATCAATCAGATGATCAAGAACCGTAACACCATCTCTGAGAAGGCACAGATCTCTCCTGCCTTTATTCTCCTTTTTGTTGTTGCTTTAGGGGAATAATGATGGAAAAATTACTCTAAAAACATTTCAGCATACTCTAAAAGCTATCTAACACAGCCTTCCTTAAGGATCATACTTTCTACAACCAAAAGTTCCTTGAAGAAAGTGTCTTCTGAAGGGTTCTAAACCATTGAACAGAGCCAATTAGCCATGCTTAGCCATCGAAATCCCTCAAAGCCATAAATGTACAACTAAATTCAAACTTGAGCTTGAATAATAAGAGAGTAAAGAACCATGGTTTGGGCAGGAGAAGCCAATTCCCTCTCTTTTCTAACCAAAAATAAAGGAGAAACAATTAGATATTTGCTGTTATTATTCAAAGAAACTATCAATAATATCATTACTCTTCTTATCCAATGTGCCTGCATTTCATATTTTAGTATCATTTAAATTAAACCTATCTATTTATATGCATAGGTACAGGAACACATGCATATGCATATATATAAGCTTTGACACATCTACTAACTGTTGTTCTTCCTGTCCTGTATTTAAGTCACATAACCAAAAAATAAAACTTTAGGAAACTCTTACCATGAGAATTTTATAAACCTAGTCCTTACATATGAAATGTGGTTTCTAAACTGTAAATACCTATAAATACAGAAAAATATTTTTTCTTCTTTTCAAAGTTCTCAAGTTCTGTTCAAGTTTATTGCTTTTTCAACTCTATACACATAGTTGTTTTATAAACGTTGAATTAAACCACTGCTTACTATTCTCTAAATAAAATTTTCAACTTAAAAATTAATTCAATTATATTTGATACTAAGATGTTAAAAACCCAAATGTTCTATAATATGTAAAAATTTTTGCATTTTTCCAATATACAGAGCAGTAAGAGATTTTAGTTTTGTCTAGTCCCAGAAATTCAGCTAGATAGGTATCAAACTATTCTGAATACCTGCAAACTCAACTAAGATCTAGGAAAAGAGCTGCAATTCTACAAATAGAAAAGCAACTACTTTCTGCAAGGTAGGAGGTACAGAGAAATGAATCCAAGGTGATATGTGGAAAAATAAACCAAGAGGGTGAGGGAGCCTCCCTAAGCTGGTTACCTGAAAGTGATACAGCAGCAGAGAGCAAAATCATAACTTTTAGAGGCCTATTCTGGTGAGGGTTGTCCCTACCTGAAAGCCAGTCAGGTGGTGAGGTGGGGTGGAATCCTAGGTGGGGACAGTGAGGCCTTAGGATCTCTGAGGTCACAGAAAGAACAAGGGTGCCTGAGTGTGACAGAGTTCCCAGGCATCAGATCCAGGAAGCTGCTTACAATTCAGGGAGCCCAGAAGTGGGCTTTCAGCTACCTGTTGCCATAAACCATAAACTGAAGCCTTGTTTAGCAACTGCTCCCTAAAGCAGGTGCCCAGCAAGTTGCAGAACCATGGGGAGACTTCCCCTTTCCTCCCCCTGGAGGAGCAGTATGGGTGTGCACTGCAGGAGTCTGGAGACTCGAAGCTGTGAGGCATGTCTGAGAAAGAAAAGCTCAGTCACAGGCTGGGTGAGCACATAGTGTGGAGGAAGACCAGGGAGACTGGTGATTGACTGCTATTCCCTGAGGAGAGGGGGTTGGGGGGATATGAGCTTTAGACTCCAGAGCTGGAACTGGGAGGATGCCATTTTCATTCTTATCCTCTAAAGCCTTCAGATGGGGCACCTGGGTGGCTCAGTGGGTTAAGCCTCTGCCTTCAACTCAGGCCATGATCTCAGTGTCCTGGGATTGAGCCCCCCATTGGGCTCTTTGCCTAGCAGGGATCCTCCTTCCCCTTCCCTCTCACCTGCCTCTCTGCCTACTTGTGATCTCTCTCTCTGTCAAATAAATAAATAGAATTTTTTAAAAAATCATAAAAAATAAAGACTTCAGGAAATAAAAGCCACTTAAAGCAATCCAGCCTCCAATCTCTCAGTTTAGTCTGGTGCCTCTTAAGGGCAGCACAGTTCCATCCAGGACAAAGACACCTGTGAATCGGTGTAATAGGCCCCTCCCCCAGAAGAGCAACAAGAACATCCAGCGAAGACGAAGTTTACTGATCACACAGAACTACAGAACTCCAGCACTACAGGAAAATAGCATATAGAATTCATGGTTTTTTTTCTCATAATTCTCTAGTCTTTCAATTTTAATTTTTTTCTCTTTCCTTTTCAACCAGTTTCTTATTTTCTCAACTTTTTAAGTCTTTTTTAATTTTCACTTTTGCAGTTATATTCTATCCTTTCACTATAGTTAATTTTATATGTAGATATTTTAGATAGAGATATTTTATTATATTTATTTTTTATTTTTATTTCTACATATATATATTTGGGGTTTTCTGGTTTTGGGTCTCTTCTGATTTGTTTAATGTATATTTCTCTGGGGTCATTGTTTCCATTTTAGTATTTTGTTCTCTCATTCATCTCTTCTTCTCTGGACAGAATGATAAGATGGAAAATTATATATATATACTATATATATAAAGTTTTTCTTTCTTTACAATTTTCGAATGCAGTTTCTTCTAACAAACAGACAAAAATACACCCAGAATGTAGTGTATTGCTCCGTTCACTTCACCTGTCTGATCATATTCTCTATTTTTTTAGTCTTTTTTAATTTTCATTTTTACAGTTACATCCTATCCTTTCATCATATTTAATTTTATTTTTGTATACATAGAAGCTTTTCTTTCTTTACAATTTTGGGATATAGTTTCTTCTAAAAGACCAAAATATAGCCAGGATATAGCATATTGCTCTGTTCTGTTCACCTATTTATACTTTTTTTTTTTTGGTCTTTTAATTTTCATTTTGAAATTTACATTCTATCCTTTCATTGTATTTAATTTTATTTTAGTACATATATAAGTTTTTCTACCTTTATAATTTTGGGATCTAGTTTTCTAACAAATGGACCAAAATGCACATGGGATCCACTGTATGGGTGTTCTGTTCACCTGATTATATTCTCTCTTTTTTAATTCTCTCTTTTTTTGTTCTGTTTTTAGTCTTTTCTGATCTGCTCAGTATATATTTCTCTGGGGTCTTTGTTGCTATTTTAGTATTTTTTTCTTTCATTCATCTATTCTTCTCTGGACAGAATGACAAGATGGAAAAACGAATCTCAAAAAGAGAACAAGAGGCAGTACTGAGAGTCAGGGACCTAATCAGTAAGGGCATAAGGAAGAGGTCAGAACTAGAGCTCAGAAAAATGATTATAAACATACTATCTGGGCTTGAAAAGAACATAGAAGACACTAGAGAATCCCTTTCTTGAGAAATAAAAGAATATAAGAACTAAAATCTAATCAAGTCAAAATCAGAAAAGCTATTAATGAGATACAATAAAAAATAGAGTCTCAAACTGCTAGGAGAAATGAGGCAGAAGAGTATCTGTGATATAGAAGACAAAATGCTGGAGAATAAAGAAGCTGAGAAAAATAGAAATAAACAACTACTGAATCACAAGGGGAGAATTAGAGAGATAACTAATACCATAAACCAAAACAATATTAGAATAACTGGGATCCCAAAAGAAAAGGAAAGAGACAGAACAAGGGTGGGAGGCAAAAAGGCATATTGGAGCATATTATATCTGAGAACTTCCAAAATCTGGGGAAGGAAACAGCCATTCAAGTCCAGGAGGCACAGAGAACACCCCTCAAAATCAATAAAAATTGGTCAACCCCTTGATATATAATAGTGAAGCCTACAAATCTCAGAGATCCAGAGAAAATTCTGAAAGCAGTTCAGGACAAGAGTTGTGTAACAAACAAGGGTAGAAACATTGGACTGGCAGAAGACCTATCCACAGAGACCTGGTTATCCAGAAAGGACTAGCATGATATATTCAGGGTGCTACATGAGAAAAATATGCAGCAAAGAATACTTTATCCAGCAAGGCTGTCATTCAAAATAGGAAAGAGAAAAAGCTGCCAGGACAAACAGAAACTATAAGAATATGTGATCACTAAACCAGCCCTGCAAGAAATACTAAAGGGGATCCTTTAAGTGAAGAGAGAGCCCAGAAATACATAGACCTGAAAGGAACAGAGAGAGTATACAGAAACAGTCACAGCAAAGGAAACAGTCAACAAAACCAAAAGACAACTGACAGTATAGGAAAAGATATTCGCAAATGACATATCAGATAAAGGGCTAGTATCCAAAATCTATAAAGTAATTATTAAACTCAACACCCAAAGAACAACTAATCCAATCAAGACCTTGACAAGAAGACATGAATAGACATTTCTCCAAAGAAGACATCTAAATGGCCAGCACAAAAAAATTGTTCAACATCACTTGGCGTCACGAAATACAAATCAAAAACCACAATGAGATATCACCTCACACCAGTCAAACAGCTAAAATGAACAAGTCAGGAAATGACAGATGTTGGCGAGAATACAGAAAAGGGGAACACTCTTACACTGTTGGTGGGAATACAAGCTGATGCAGCCATTCTGGAAAACAGTGTGGCGGTTCCTCAGATAGTTGAAAATAGAGCTACCCTATGGCCCAGCACTACTGGGTATTTACCCCAAAGATACAAATGGATCTGAAGGGGTGCTTATACCCCAATGTTTATAGCAACAATGTCCACAGTAGCAAACTATGGAAGGAGTGACGATGTCCATTGACAGATGAATGGATAAGAAGATGTGGTACCTAGATCTAGATCTGGATCTAGATACATACAATGGAATACTACTCAGCCATCAAAAAAAAACCTGAAATCTTGCTATTTGCAACAATGTGGATGGAATAGAGGATATTTGTCTAAGTGAAATAAGTCAATCAGAGAAAGATAATTATCATATGATCTCACTCATATGTGGAATTTAAGAAACAAAACAGAGGATCATAGAGGAAGTAAGGGAAAAATACAAGATAAAGGAGGAAGATGAGGAAGATATATAGTGGGTCAAAATTAGGAATAGGTAAATACCTTAACATTTGTACTATTGCCTTCATTTAAATAAGTATGTTAGTTTTAACTATGAAGTATTTCAAATATACAGAAAAGTACAGATAATAATACAGTTGACCCTTGAAATTTGGTTAAGAGTACCAACCCCTGCACAAAAATCCATATATAGCTTTTGACTCCTGCAAAACTTAACTACTTTAACCCACTCTTGACCAGAAGCCTTACTGATAACATAAATAATTGATTTATACATATTTTATATGTTATATATTTTATATACTGTATTCTTACAATAAAGTAAGCTAGAGAAAAGAAAATGTTATTAAGAAAATCATAAGGAAGAGAAAATACACACAGTGCTATATTTATTGGAAAAAAAAAAAAAAAACGGGATGCCTGGGTGGTTCAGTTCGTTAAGTGATTGCCTTCAGCTCAGGTAGTGATCCCAGGGTCCTGGGATGAAGATCCCTATGGGGCTCCCAGCTCAATGACTAGTCTGCTCTCCCTCTCCTTCCTGCTCCAGCCCTTTCTCATTATCTCTGTCTCTGTCTCTCCAATAAATAAAATCTTAAAAAGAAAAAAATCTTCATAAAGGTGGACCCACACAGTTTAAAACTGTGCTGTTCAAAGGTATAACAAAACATCAAGTACCCTTCCCTTCAATTTAATAAATGTTGATATTTGGCAATATTTGAACTTTTATATATATATTTTTAATTTATTTGACAGAGAGAGAGAGAGCACAAGTATAAGCAGGGGGAGTAACAGAAGGAAAGGAAGAAGCAGGCTCCCCACCAAGGAGAGACCCTGATGCAGGGTCAATCCTAGGACCCCAGGATCATGATCTGAGCCAAGGCAGACCCTTAACCAACTGAGCTACACAGGCACCCCAATATTTAGCAATATTTGCCTCAGACATGTATAAAATAATGTAGTAGATACAAATAAATAAAGATATAAATAAGATGTTAGAGATACCATTCCTCACCTCACTAGGAGAATCACAGATGCTGACATGTACCTCCCAGTCCATTTTCTTTAATTTTCAGTGTTCTATTAAATTGTTTTATTCATTTCTTTATTCTTGAACAATTACATTGTTTCCAATTTCTGCTAATACAAGGCTGCACGGACAGTTTTGAGTACGCCTTTCCATTTGAGAGTTCAACCACAATATGTAATCTAAAAGTAGAATCACTATCTTGTAGGTATACACACTTTTTTAAAACTATGTTAGTCACGTGTATACACACTTTCAAGTCCATAGATCTTATTAAAGTACTCTTCAAAGTAGATACACCAGACATGGTCGCTGCAATGCTTTGAGCTCCATAGAGTCAGCATCGGGGCAAGCGAGAGTCAGACAGGCATGGGGCAACTCTGTGCTTCACGGAGGAAAATAATTAAACATGGGCAGAGAAAATCTGAAGAAGCCAAGAGGTAAAATGTCCTCATGTGCATCCTTTGTGCAAACTTGCTGAGAACACAAAGAAGCACCCAGAGGCTTCAGTCAGCTTCTCAGAATTTTCTAAGAAGTGCTCAGAAAGGTGGAAGACCATGTCTGCTAAGAAAAATGAAAATTGGAAGACATGGCAAGGTGGACAAGAAGAGAAAGAGGAAAAGAAAACTTATATCCCCGCTAAGGGGGAAACAAAACAGATGTTCAGGGATCCCAGTGTACTGGAGGCCTCCTTTGGCCTCTTCCTTGTTTTGTGCTGAGCATCACCCAAAAATCAGAGAACATCCTGGCCTATCCGTTGGTGACATTGCAAAGAAATTGGGAGAGTGAAGTAACACTGCTGTATATGGCAAACAACCTTATGAAAAGAAGGCTGCCAAGCTAAAGAAAAAATATGTATAGGATATTGCTGCATATCCAGCTAAAGGAAAGTCTGATGTGGCAAAAAAGGGAGTTGTCAAGGCTGAAAAAAGCAAGAAAAAGAAGAGTAGGAAGACAAGGAAGATGAAGATGAAGAAGATGATGATGAATTAGTTG
The DNA here is from genome assembly GCF_964662115.1 of Mustela nivalis. Classification (NCBI taxonomy): domain Eukaryota; kingdom Metazoa; phylum Chordata; class Mammalia; order Carnivora; family Mustelidae; genus Mustela; species Mustela nivalis. The sequence goes on from NC_139024.1 coordinate 39,484,202, forward strand.
GTTCTAGCAGTTTTCTTCTTCTCTATAAAGCTTTTAAACTTGTTACACAACTCACTCCTTTTAAAGAAAAAAAATCGAAATGTAAAAACAACATAAAACAAAAACAAAGCAGCTGTACCAATGTATCCTAAGACCAGCAGTTTTTGAAAGTTCTTATGTTCTGATATTATTAGTAAAATATCATATGATCAGTTTTTAAGTTTTAGTAATCTACTTTCATAAAATGTTGTCCCATTTCCTTTTAAGTTTAATATATGTTTTGCTTCCCAATTCTTTATTGGTGGCTTGGATTGAAAATATTTTCACTGAGTAAGGGGCTTATCTATTTTTTTTCCAATATTCATTTATTTTTTTTTGTACAGATCTTCTTTATTTTAAATAGCTAAAGTTATCAACATTTTTAAGCTTTGTGCTTCTTGAGTCTTGTGGAAGAGCTCTTTTCCAAACTTCCAACATCATAGTTATTCTTGTTACTTTTTTTTTACACGTTTCAATTTGTCCTTGTTTTTAATATATTTAGGATTTTTTTGTGTATGGTGGGAGGTAAGCTTACAAATTTATTTTTCCCATGTGCTTCATCAATTGTCCCATATGCTTCATCAGTTGTCTCACCATCATCTATTATTTTATCTTTCACCATTGACTTGAAAGCCACTTCTTCCATGTGTTAATTTTTCATATACATACATGGCTATTTCTAGGCTCCCTGTTCTGTTTACACTGATATATTTGTATATCCTTCTGCCAGTACAACATGTTTTAATTACTGTATCATTTATAACAACCCTTAATAAATGATAGAGTTAGTTCATTCTCTTTAATCTTCTTCCAATGTTTTCTTTTAGGTTTTTTTTTTTTTTTTTGTCCCTTTAATTCATCCATAGAAATGTTTGAAACAGCTTTGCAAGTTCTGAGAAAATTTAAGATTTAGGTTGAAATAGGTTTTGTTTTGCTAGACTATTTTGGGGAGAAGCAAAATTTTAAAATATTGAGACTTCCTGACCAAAAACATGGTATTATTCTCCATTTATTTAGATCTTCATATATATTCTTCAAGAATGTTTTTTAAATTTTTCTACAAAGTCATTTTATGTTAAATTTAATTCCACATATTTTATAGTTTTGTGGCTAAAAGAATACAGTGTTTTATTATTTATTTATTTATTTGACTTTCGGTAGGCTCAATGCCCAGCATAGAGTCCCGTGCAGAACTTGAACTTCAGTCCTCTGATCAACACCTGAGTTGAAATCAAGAGTCGGATGCTTAACTGACTAAAACACCCAGGAACCCCATAGGATGTTTTAAAATTACATTTCTAAACCAGTTTTCTCTGATGTATTCAAATGCTAATAATTCTTATATACAGATTTGTAGACAATATCCTTGATGGACTCTGATTACTTCTAATTTTTAAGTAGAATCTCTTAAATTTCATATGTATATAATCATACCATCTGTGACAATGGCACTTTGGTTTCTTATTTTTCCTTTCCCCATACCTCTTATTTATCTTCCATGTCATATTAAGCTTCTGAGGACCTCCTCAGCTGGTCTCTATTCAAATATTGTCTCTTCTCTTCTCCCATTCTTTCTATTTTCTTTCTGGAAATATATAAAATCTCTATATTTATAGATGACATACTTCTAGATCTATAGAAATATATGTAGATGACATAGAAAAAAAAGAAAAAGAATTCCTATTAGATGTATGTTGGATCATATAATTCAGTTGCAGCTATTCTATTGTACTTTCTTTTTAATATTTCATTTTCTATCTCTATGTTAACCTAGACAATGCCACAGGGCTACCTTTAAAGTCTTTGATTATCTCTTAATAAGAACCAAACCAGATATTTGATCCAACCATTCAAGTCTTAATTAATTATTACATTTTTATAATTTTGAAACATATTTTTTAATCTTCATATCATATTCTTTTTTCATAGAGCCCTACTATTTCTTTATGGTTTTTATTACTTCTTTTAATACTTTGTTCATTTAAATCACTTTCAGATTATTTATTTATCTCATATTCTTGGGATGCTTATTTTATCCTTATTTTTCTCTGTTAATTTATCATTCAGGGTCTACTCTGGAGACAGAAACCATATCAGTAATTTGAATAGAGACAATTTTATATAAATAATTATTTATTAGTAAAGGCAGCTAACAACAAAACAGGATAAAAGAAGATTGTAAAGAATACACAAATAGCAAAAATCACCTCTAGAGTTGAGGGAGGTACTTAAGGTAGAAGCAAGTTTGGGAAAGGACCTCAACTACTCTTACCTCACCCCATCAAAGCTGAGATTTATACCTCGGCCTTGGAGAGGGTGTAATTAGAGCCTGCTGGGTAGTAGGGATTTCTGGGATAACATTGGTCAGAGCTCTTTCCCAGGAAGCTGCCACTGAGATGCCAGGAACATTTGCTGAGCTACCATAGGCCAGAGCTGTTCCAATGAAAACTGCCTGCTAGGGTATGGGCAAGTCTAAGATGGTATGTAGAAAACTGCACATCGGGGTGCCAGAGAAACTCGGTGGAGGGTAAACTCTATTGGGTCTTCCACATAACATTGATAGCTGGGCCTTAGGAGATGAAAAAAAAAAAAAAGAGAGAGAGAGAGAGAGAGTTCAAAACTGGGAAGAAAAGCCTCATCCCCTCCACTATGCCTTGCAGGACCCCTCCAGCACCCTCTCTTAACAAAACATACCATTGAATCACCTGGCAAAGGGTCCAGTTCCATTATTAAAAAATCAAGACAGGAGATAGACTTGGATCTGAGAACCACTAAATTCACAACTGGTTATCTTGGTCAAGTTCATTAACTCTCAGTTTAATATAAACCCCAAAATAGTTCCATGAAATCAGTAGTATCCCCATTGTATATGAAAGAAAACTGAGGTTTACAGAAGTGATGTACTTGTCTACAGTCATCTATCTAGTAAGGTAGTCAAAATAAGACTGCACTCTGATAACATGATTCCAGAACCCTCTCTTAACCCACTGCACTCTGCCTTCAGATTCACCTGAGTCATGCCAATTAGGAAACTGTTAACAGTTGTCCTGGCCTGGGCTGAAAAGGCAGCCATAAAAATGAGTAGGAGACCTTTCAGAATAAGATCTGACATTTCGTAGATCAACAAAATATAATAGTTACTCCAGGATTCCAGCGTAATCTCAACTTCCAATGTTCTACCCTGTGATCCATAAGGGCATTTGCGTTTTACAGACATAAATTCAGAAAACAAGGGCTTTGTAAATCTAAGGTATACATAAAAGTCAAAAAATAAATCCTAAGAGTAGCATAAAACAAACTCTAGTATTCATCTAATATGATTTTATATAAGATTTATAGCTAATAGTTAAGTTTATATGTAACAATTACACAAATACACACACACACACACACACACACACACACACATGTATATACCCTCCAGCACAATATTCTTAGGTCTCAGTTTGTTTTTACATATGCTATAAATATTCTTAAATTGACTGAAAAGAGAACATGTGCACAATTTTATATAAATGTGAACTCCTGTTCAAGTTGTTGTTTGCTTAGCTTTTCTCAGACTTCTTTGGCTTTTAGTGTCAAAAGATCAATATACAATAATAAAAGCATTTGAGAGGATGTCTAATTGGAGTTTATTTATCCTCTAGATATCCTCTCAATCACTTTTAATATTATATATTGATCTTTTAATAGTAAAAGAAAAAACAAACTCAAGACCATCCCCTTTTCCAAGGTATCCACATACTAATCCCTAGAATTTGTGAATAAATTATGTTACATGGCAAGGGGGAATTAAGGTTCCAGATAGAATTAAGATTAGTAATCATCTATCTTGAGATGGGGAGATTATTCTGGATTATTCAAGTGAGCTCAGTGTATTACCTCTAAAAAGGAACACAGCCTTGCATACAGCTTGATTTTAGCCTGAGACTCATTTTAAATTTCTGACCTCCATATCTGTAAATAATAACTTTGTGTTATTATAACTACTAACTTTGTAGTCATCTGTTACAGCAACTATAGAAAACTAATACATCCTGTCCCATCATCTGAATCAAAAGAAATTTTAGATTTAAAATCCTGAAATCCCTGTTCAAATAATAATCACAGGGATGAATTAATTGATCTTTATTTATTGGGTCACACATCCAGAGTCTGTTCACATTGTAAGGCCTCCTCTTTGAATTTTCTCTTGTTTGTATGCAAATTAGTCCCCATGTCTAAGCCCTGCAGGTTCACATTCAGAATTGCTATTTTAAGATAATAATGTCATATTCACTCATTCAATTATTCAGTCAATAAGCATTTATACCTCTAGCTGGATCTCAGACACTAATACATTACTCATGCCCAGTAGATGTTTCAACTTAGTATGTCCAAAAATCAAATTCCTGATTTTCCTACCCAATCTATAATTTCCACCATCTTCTTCACTTCAGTTAATGCAAAATCCATTCTTCTACTTGCTCAAGCCAAAATGCTTGGAGTCATCCTTGACTCCTCTCTTTCCCTCACACTTCCCAACCAATCTATCAGCATATCCTGCCTGCCGTACATTCAAAATGTGTTCACTACTCACCACCTTCATGATCACCATCCATTCAAGCTACTATTCTCTCTTGACTTAGAGCTTCTAACCGTCCCTTCAGTCTATTCTCCAATAGCAGCCAGACCCATCACAATTAAAACATAAGTCTGACCCCTTCACTCCTCTGCTCAACAATTCCCATCTCTCCTATCTCACTTGGAGTAACAGAAGCCCTGCTCGCTCCTCTGCTGTCCACTATCATGTCTATGATGCTTTACAGTACTCACTCAGCTCTAGGAATACAAGTCTTCCTGGAACAAGTCACACTGCTGCTTCAGGGACATTGTTTGCTGCTCCCTCCCCATGCCTCATTCCCCCAGTGAGGCCTTTCTTGCCCACCTTATGTAAAAAAAAGCATCCCATTCTCCTCTCAACCCTTGTCCTGCTACTTGATATGTAACTTAACCTGTTTCATTTTTCTCCATAGTACCCATCACTATCTGACAGATTATATATTTACTTGATTTGTTGATTGTCCAAATCCCCTCAACCCCACTAAAATATAAGCTCCATGAAAGCAGAAAATATTTTTTCACTGCTTTACCCTCAGCACCTAGAATTGTACCTAGCACATAATAGGCACATACACAAATATTTTTGAATAAATAAATGAATCAATCAATCAACCAATATTGAGCTTCTGCTATATAAATAACTGTTTCAGGCCCTAAGGATATGAAGATGACTGAAACACAATATTTGAAATTGAGGAATTCAGTCTAGAGCAGCACTGTTCAACAGAACTTTCTGTGATGATACAATGTTCAATATGGCAGCCACTAGCAATTGTGTCTACTGAGCACTTGAAATGTGGTTACTGTGACTGAGGAAATGAATTTTTATTGTATTTTATTTTAATTACTTTAAATTTAAACTGTCACATGTGGCTAGTGGCTACCATATTTGACAATACAGATGTAGAAGAGATAGAGAATTTACTTATAATACTGGTAAGAATGCAGTGGAACTAGTGTCACAGTAGAGACATGTAATAAAATGCTGTCTGAACCCAGAGAAGAGAGCCACTAATTCTGCCTGAGTTTAATTTCCTCCAATAGACACTCTAAGAGCACTTGCTGTTTTTTTCTCACACCATTTTTCATTGTTGTAATTATTATTTATTTACAGTGATTTACTTGATTTCAGTCTTCCTTATTAAGGTATAAGAGCTAGGGCTGTGACTCTCCTTAGCTACTGACAGAATTCTTTGCACACAGTAGGTAAACAATAAACATTGGTTTGACTGACAAGTGAGATAGTTATGGGAGCCTCCTTGAGAAGGTGACATTTGAGTTGGATCCTAAAGGATGAGTAGGAGTTTGCTAGGCCAGAACCAAGATAAGGTAGAAGGGTTGGTAGACAGAGAAAACAACAGGTACAAAGGCCAATAAGCATGGAAGTTTCAGCACTTTCATTAGTGCCATAGGGAGTTCAGTGTGGTTGTAATACATATTTAGATAGATGTACTCACTTCTTACTGCTTGACAGTTCAAGTTAACAATTTTGTGAGTAAGAAAATCCTAAATCCAGTATGAAATTAAGAGTTGGACAATTGTTTAGAGAACTGTTACAAAGTAGACTTAGGGGGGCGCCTGGGTGGCTCGGTTGTTTGGGCAACTGCTTTTGGCTCAGGTCATGATCCTGGAGTCCCTAAATAGAGTACCACATTGGGCTCCCTGCTTGGTGGGGAGTCTGCTTCTCCCTCTGATCCTTTACACTCTCATGCTCGCTCGCTCTCTCATTCTCTCTCTCTCTCAAATACATAAAATCTTTAAAAAAAAATAATAACAAAACAGACTTAGACTTTTTCAAATCTTTAGCCCATAATAGTCCTATAAGAAGTATAGACTAAAATTTTTCTTTTTCATGGTTTAGAATATTATGATATTTCAGTTTATAGGGACCTTAGAGATTATTTAACAGAAGACTTTTTTGGTCAGATGAGGAAATTAAGACTCAGAACACAGTAAATTAATACAGAGGTGGGACCATAATCCAGATGTTTTAGCTTCCATTCTGGAGTCGTTACCAACACATGGCAAATACACAACCACTTTTCATCCCCTCACTCTGACACAAAGCAAGATACTGGTCCCACAATATGTCCATTAATAACATCTGATCAACTTTTAAAATATACAAGGAAAAGACTCCTTGTATAAGTTCTCTATGAGAACTATCAAGGCTGCCCAATAGAAACAACCATTTTAAGTCTCAATAAATAGTAACAAACTTCAAAAGAGTTATTTTACTAATGAAGTGTGAAATGAGTTACTATTTTTGCAAGCACAACAGGGTGAAAGTTCTGTGTAATATGTTAAAATGAAAATTGTACTACAAGTCTGGTATCCCATCCTGATTTAACCATTCTCTAACTGGGTTACCTACGGCAAATGGTTTAACCTCTCTGAGCCCCCATTTCTTAATTTCTCAAATGTGGGTGTTTGATTTCCAAGGTCCTGTCCAACTTTATGGTTTTCATGTGATTTTGCTGAGTTGGAAGAAAGAAAAAAGCAGAACAAATTCTCACTTGCACGAGGTTTACTATGCTGTTTCTCTGCAGTCAAACCAACAATCTTAACAAAATATGACATCGTTGATATCTTGTTGATCTCTATATCTATCAGACTATGTATAAGTCACATGCCCCAAAACAAGCACCAGTATTACATCCTTTTCAGTATTCTGCACTTGATGCGTGATCCAGAAATTTTGTTGACTTTGATGTCTCAGCATCTTACCCACTTGGTACCAGTATTCCAAGGTTCAAGATTCATTCTGAGCATTTCCCAGGGGTCTTACTTTGCAAGCTATAGTGTCTTCATTACCAAGCTACTACCAATTTTTTACATTAAAAATATATTGACTTCCCCACATACAGGTTGAATAGAGGATACGTTTATCTGTCTTTGTGTTATCTTCCTTTACAATCTCTGAAGGTCCTGGAAAACAACAAGGCCTGATTCATAACAAACAAGAAAAAAATAGAAATAGTTTATTGCTATGGAGGCAGTTTTGCCTTATTACATGATATGCATATATGTGCGTCCCCAAACAGAATCAAGATAGTTCACCTTCGTTTCCACCACTGAAATATAAAACTTATGTATTTTTCACTAAGTTCCACCTTTCATGAACAAATGCAGGAAAAAATTCTCCTTTGACTATTTCTTTTAAAACATATGATGTTGATCCCTACTTTCTTGAGCTCTCTTAGATACATACCTAAGAATTCACAATTTGTCTCTTAGAATATGAGAATAATCTGCAAGCACAATTAAGAACAGATGGTTAAAAACTTTAAGGTAGTATTTGCATAAAAAGATCATCTTACTCTGACACTGTAGAGTTTTATATTACTTTTAAGTGTTTTCCCTGAAAAGAGTACCTCCTTCCTTAACCAAAAGATAACAAAAAATTTGGCATATTTTTTACTGAAAAGGAAACCATTCCTAGCAAAGGCACTATCGGAAAGAAAATAACACATAAAGGAATATGATACACTATAAATAAAGATGTCACTTCTGCTCAAATGTATGAGAAACTTACACTAAATCTAATAGACTTTAGCCACTTCATTTTGTCAGTACCCAGAACAAACGTGAAGTAATTCAAAAGCCTCTGTACCAATATCATGTGCTTATTTAAATAAATAAATAAATAAATAAATAAATACAAACAAACACTCCAAAGTGAGTTCATTGACTTACTCTCTTCTATAAATCATGGTAAATCAAGTTTGTTAGTTTAGTTGTCTTATGTTCCACTGCACTTCTGTCCTGTTCTGATTTACAGATAGAATGTTGGATAACAAATTAGCAGTTTGTGAACAAGGTGATGGAAACAGTTAGGGAGAAAACTAATTAAAGCAGACATAAACTCTAAAGGAGGAGTCAAAGTTCAACCAGAAAAATCCAAAAATCTGGTCATTACAGAACTGACTGATAAAAAACAAATTCAAAAAATACAAATGGCCCATTCAGTAAGAGGCAGCCTGGATGATCCTGTTTTGTTTCACATAGAAATGGACCAACCAGACCACAGTTGATTGGACTATTGCTGATCATGTGAGATAAATGCAACCAAAAGTCAGCTAGCAGGGAGCTTCAAGATGACCTGGTATGAAAAGATTTGCCAGAAACAAAGAAAGGTCCAATAAGATTCTTAACATAAACAAAGTTCTAAACAGATTTTATTTCCAATAATTTGATTTGAATAAATGAAGAAAATTGGGCTATTAGCTATAGGAAATAAAGCTTTAAAATGTTCTAAGATCAATGAGCAGCTAAAAGCAAACCAGGGTCACAAAGAAATCAAAGATATTAGGAAGCACAAACCAAGAGTGAGCAAAAGCTGGACGTTGATAAAATGGGTTAAACAGTGAAGCAGTCATTTATTAGATGAGACAAAATGAGACATAAATTAAATAAGAGAAGATAAATGGAGAATCTAGAATCCCTAGAACTACCTTGGATCTTCCACTGATCTTGTGCTATTTTCATATTCTTGCATTTCTGTGACACTCTTTCTCTTATTTATTCTTCATAAAGTCCCTAATCACTTAAAATAGCCTGGAAATCAGAAATGCCTAATATGACCTTTTGCCCATAAACTCTAGGGGTTTTATTTTCTCACTGATCTGTTAAAAAAATTCTTTACATATCAAATCTATAAATCTAAAATATGTGTTTATCATTTGGCTTTTAACAAAATAGTAGGCAGCAGCCAGTTTTTGAGCAGCTACCATGTTCCATGCACTGTAAAAATCACTTTACAGGAATTATCTCGAGTCCTCAAAATAACCATATGATGAAAAAAGCTTAACACTAAGAGTTTGACAAACTTGTTTAAAGTCATTGAGCTAATAGAAGGAAAGAAGAGTTGGAATAAAATTAGGTATGCATCACCATTCTTTATTATAATAATAATCATCATTATTATTATTAATTTTGATAAAATACACATAACATAAAATTTACCATCTTAACCATTTTTAAGGGTACAATTTGGTGACATTAAGTATAGTCATACTGTTGTGCAACCATCAGCACCATCTACCTCCAGAACTCTTTCATCTTACAAAACTGAAACTTTGTCTTTTAAACAGTAATTCCCCCATTTCCCACATTCCCACACACACCCCGGCAACCATTCTATTTTCTGTCCCTATGAATTTGACTACTCTAGCTATCTCATATTATATACAGAATTGTGCTTTCAGAACTGGTTTATTTCACCTACATACATAGTGTCCTCAGTGTTCATCCATATTATAGCATGTGTCAGAGTTTCCTTCCATTTTAAGGATAAATGATATTCCAAAATATATACCATACTTTATCCATTCATCTTTCAATGGTTGCTTCTTCCCCTTGGATATTGTGAGTAATGCTACTATGTATACATATATCTCTATAAATCCTTGCTTTCAATTCTTTTGGATATATGCCAGAACAATTGCAGGATCATATGGTAATTCTATTTTTAACTTGGGGCGGGGGGGGGGCGGGGGGGTCTGCCATACTGTTTTGCATAGCAGCTGCAACATCCACAAAGGCTCTAATTTCTTCATATATTCACCAACGTCTGTTATATTCTGTTCTATTTTCTTTATAGTAACCATCTATTCTTCTTTTAATTTATGTGTTTGGAGTATGTTTAAAATTCAGAAGTTTTAAAATTTTTATATAGATAAATTATCAATCTTAAGGTTTAAATATCTTGCTTCAAAACTTTTCTCCATTTCAAGATTATATAAATACTAATTTCTACTACATTTTCTGTGACTTCCTTAATCCATCTGGGATTAATCATGTGAAGTAGAAGCTAAACAATTATTCTTTGGTCTTAATGATTAGATAATTGTCCCAACATCATTTTTAATAATCTATTTTCTCAACTGGTTTGAAATTCTATATTTATTATGCATTAATTAATTATATGTAAAAATAAATTTCTAAACTACTTATTTGTTTCAATACCATAAAAACATTGTTGACTATTATAGCTTTATGATGCATTAAAGTACCTGGTAGCACCAGTCTCATTTCATTACTCTTGTTTATCTAAAATATTCTAGGCTATGCTCACATGAGAGGTTTGTACAGGTGTAAAACAGTACCACCTAACTTAATTTCATATCAAAGATATCACCACATTAGAGAATAATACAATATAATTAATGTGCACAATGATGACTCCAAAAATTATCACAAAAACGAAGTGTGCTTAACAGCATTGCCAGAAATAAGCTAAAAAGAATATGATAAATTTTAGTGAGGTTTATGTAAAATAATAGCATTATAAAATAAAATTTCAGATCTTCCATATCTAAGAAACAGAGAGAATACTAATATTATACATGTGCAATTAAAAAAATAATCCTGCAGCACAGGGATGCATAGGTGGATATTAAGCCAAACTGCAGTTAGCACTTAGGGATCATTAGTGCATCTTTTCCCAAGACATGAGATCTTTGAATCCTCCAAGGACTGTTGTACTTCCTTTCTCATCAAATCATGTAGAGTCATTATTTTCTTCCAGCTATGGCTTCTCTCCACTCTCATTCATATGATCGCTAAATAGTTAGTTCTTCCAGGTTGATAGCTATGATGCCCTTCCTAATCTCAAAGAACATGCCCCTCACCCATTTATAGCCTCTCTTTCCTGAATCACTTCCTGAAGATGACTAACCTCTCACAGACTTTGCATTATAATATCCAACAGGACATTCTTCCCTTGACCCTTTGCCACAGGTCTAGCATTATCATTTACACATCATTTGTCAACCATACTGAGTCAAAAATTGTTTTCCAAAATACAGATGGCATAAATAGAGGCCACAGAGGAAACTACACAAATTGTAGACACATTTATCTCAAGAAAGCATGGTAGAAGGCTCATTAACCAAGAAGATTTGCAGTATAAGGCACTAACATCTATTTGCGATGTATTCAGCAAAGAATCCAACACAGCAGGTTTCATTGACACAGAAGCTAAAGAAGCACCTTGAGCACAGAAATATATATTTTAACAGCATGTTGTGGCCCGGAAAGGGCAAGACTGAAAGCAGGGTGATGGCAACACTTCAAAAAGTAATGGAAACCTGAATCAAGTCAATGGCAGCAGGAATGTAGAGAAAGGCATGATGACTGGTTGAATATGAAGAGTAAGGCAGAAGTTTTCATCAATAACTCCCAAGATTATCCTTCAGTTTCTTCCACATATTAGTTTAGTAAATCTTTATTAAATGAATGAGTGAATGAGTGAGTGGTTTGTTTAGAATCATATTCAGTGCTATTCAAAGGGGGTGTGTCTACAGATAAGATGTCAAATTATAGTTTGTTGCTGGTCCATAACAAGATAGGGAGTTCATGCCAGAAGGTAAGATAATTAGGTCATAAATTATAGTCTTTAATTCAGCAGATATTTTTATTGTTTCTATGAAGGATACAGTACATTGATTCACATTCTGTCATAACCTCTTAATTTCATTAGGAACTAGCACTTTAAAAAGTATTATGATTCTAGATCCTAAATAACAGGCAACTAAATATGAATCATCTGGGAATCCAGAGGTGGTAATACCTTCTGATGATGTCTGTGGGATCAGTGCTAAACAAAGAAGCTCTTAATGCCAAGGAGGGGTCTAGAACAGACCTGGAGATTACTGTGATTTTTCTGAGGAATGATTATTTGACTGATATATGGGCATACTTGCAAAAGAGTTCTTGCCTTGAGCTCAGGGAAATGGCTATGCCAATATGTCTGTGACCTATAACTGGATTAATAACTATATTAATTGCCAAAAAAAGGTAAATTACCACATAATCTAATGATTATTTAAAATATCTCACTTCCTGAGCTGCATTTTTTATATAAAAAATTATATATAAAAGATTGGTTTGGTCATCTGCAGAACTTTTCTTGGTGGTTTGTGAATAGGAAATGGACTTCAGAAATTCATCATTCAATGAGTATGCTTCCAGCGGCATGTATAAAAAGTCCTAAACAAAACTGGCTCCCCCAAAGAGGGAACTTTCTTGCTCACATAAACGAAAGTCTGGAGGTGGGCTAGCCTTGGGCCTTGACTTAATACAATGACTCTAGCCACATACCCCTGCATTGCTCTAGGTTCTTCTCTCCTCCCTGGGGACTTTACCCTAATATTGGCAGAAAAGTAATTACAACCATTCTGACCTTACACCCTTACTCTTTCCATGGTTCCCTCTGAAATGAGGGCAAGTCTTTTCCAGAAGTGTCCCTCCCTCAAATCTCCTTTCATGTCCCATTTGCCCAAATTGGAGTATGCACAAATTCTTGGACCAATCCCTCTAGCTGAGGAAATGACATGCATATTTAAGTCTGGCATCTAAAACAGACACTAGCTTGGGAGTAAGGCTTTACTGTGATTTTCTTAGACTAATTAGGGCTCATCCTTCTAGTTGAGGTCAGTGCCCCAAACCTCCTGCTTGCTGTGAAATGGATGACTCAACCCCTACATCCAATACAAGGTCCAGCACAAACCTCATTAAGGAATAGAAAAACTACAGTGTAAACTAATAAAGACAAACAGTAATTTAGAATGTTATAACATGAAGAATGTCACAAGGGATGTTTTTGATAATAGATATTTCCAAAAGAAAAATAGTGCCTAAAAAGAACTGGGAGACTGTCAGTGTGTCTGAGTCTAAGTGACCAAAGAAAATTATGTTGTGATTCTAGAAGATGGATTCCAGTAATTTAGGCAGAAATAACCGTAGGGCAAAGAAGGATTAACTCCAAGTTATATTAGCCTGAGGAGACTTCCCTTGAGCAAAACCTAATCTCTTTGCTGTAAATTCTATGCTCACCAAGCAACCTTCTGAATTATTATTTGTCCTTCTGAGTGGTTGACCCCCACAGAAACGGAGTACCTGCTGAAGAAATGCTCCTGATTTTAAAAATGTTTTATTTCCCATGGTAAGTGGGCACTGTGGCTTATAAACCATTCTCTTTTGTATTTTGTTAGAGAGTTCTATCCTGCAAAGCTTGATCATACCATCAAAATAATAAAAGTGAGATCTCAGAAAGGAAAAGCTGAGGCTTAGACCCAGGACTACAATGTCTCCATCAAGGTATAATTCTGACAAGGCCTGGCCTGAATCTGCCACTATCATCTCCCTTACGTGGGAACTATAAAATATCTGAGCAGCGCAACAGAAAATCCACCAAGCAGTCCACTGTTCTTTAATTGAACAGAGGGTTCTGAGAGAAGGACTTAAGTGTAGGGGTTATGAGTCAAGTCTTTAGAATAAATGAGATTTGGGGATACATTTTGGCTCCTCCTACCAACTGTGTGAACTTGAGCAAGTCATTTAACCTCCAAGACCCAGTAGCCCCAGTTATGAAATGGTGAATATTTCAAAGTTGTTATAATGATTAGAGATAAAGTTCACAGAGGGCCTAATGCAAAATTAATAGGTTTTTCTGTGCTGCTTTCTTAGTATTGTGGCCCTTGTGTCAATATTATGTCCTCTGGGTTTGACTAAAAGGTATATGCTAACCTTGCTCAATACAGTGCTCTACAGTAAGAGTTCAGAGAATGTGGTGGAGTGAGTCAACTGGAGAAAATGGGAGACAAATGTAATCTGAGACATCAATGTAATTTGTAACATCACATCTTGATCCAGATTAAATCAGTGTGAAGCCCCAGCATGGGTAAAGTCTGATTGTTGTCTGCTTCCTAATCAACTGGTATTAAAGCATCTATCTTATTTAGTTCTGAATTGTTTTTAAAAAGAAATTAGAAAACACCACAGAACATTAATTTACAAAAAGAAAAGGTCTGGAGCCTGTGTTATATGAGGAATAAAGAAATTGAGTATATTTAATCTTGAAATAAGAAACCAGGAGAGAAAAAGTGAGAAATGTCAGCCTTCCTCAATTATTTAAAGGATTGTCATGTAGAACAGGGAATAGAGAAAGTCTGTGTACTTTTTACTTGTCTGTCTTCCCCGTTAGACTAACAAATTTGAGAGAAGAGAATGCATTTCATCCATCACTGTATTCCCAGAAATTGGCTTGGTTCTGGCAACACAAGTACTCAAGAAGTACTTGTTGATTGAATAAAAAGATGGATGGAGGGATGATGAGATGAATGGGTGATGGGATGGAGAGAGGGGCAGATGGAAAGATATTATTTAAAACATTATGTTGATGTCAGAATGAACATCAGAGATGAGAAAGCCAAAGTTCTAAAATAGTAAAAGGTTTTCTTAAGGTCACTCAGCGAATTTCTGTGAATGGTGACTACACCACAGCACCCTTGATATCTAGTTCTGTATTCTTCTTACTACTACTTTTTCTGTCAACTTCCTTTCATTCAAATCTGGTAGAACTGAAAGTATCATGATGAAAATATAATCCTAATGTAGGACTCTCTTATAGGCTGAGTTACATACCCCCAAATTCATATGTGTATACCCTAACCCCCACTACCTCAGAATGCAACTGCATTTTGAGATAGGACTTTAAAGAGGTAATTAATGTAAAAGGAGGTCACGGGGCTGGTTTCAACCCAATATGACTTATGTCCTCATATGAGAAAATTACGAGACAGATACATACAGAGGTAAGGCCATGTGGAGACAAGAGGGAGTGGGTAAAAGGTGTGAAGGTATTCAAAGATACAAACTTCCACTTATAAGATAAAATAAGTTCTGGAGATATAATGTATGTCCAGCATGGTGACCACAGTTAATAAATTGTATATTTGTAAACTGCTAAGAGAATAATTTTTAAAGTCCTCATTATAAGAAAAAAACTGTAACCTTGTGAAGTGATGGAGGTTGACTAAACTTATTGTGGTGATCATTTATCAATATACACAGGTATCTAATCACTATGTTATATAGAGATTAAACTATATGTGATATATATAGTGATAAAACTAATACAATGAGTCATGTCAATCATATCTCAATAAAACCAGAAGAAAAAGAAATAATTTTGTCACATACATATCTGTAATTATCTCTTCCTGCATGTCACCATCTTTCTAAATGCATACACATAAGAAGCAATCACCAAGCAGTCATGATAAATCTCTTAAAAATAAATAAATAGGGGCACCTGGGTGGCTCAGTGGGTTAAGCCTCTGCCTTCAGCTCAGGTCATGATCTCAGGGTCCTAGGATCAAGCCCCGCATCGGGCTCTCTGCTCAGCGGGGGGCCTGCTTCCTCTTCTCTCTCTGCCTGCCTCTCTGTCTACTTGTAATTTCTGTCTGTTGGGTAAATAAATAAAATCTTTTAATAAATAAATAAATAGATGGTTGATGATTCTACTCCATTCTAGAGCCATCCGACTCTAAGGATGATATATTTTTTTAAATGTGTACAAGCTTTTTTAGGCCTTCAGTAAAGTTACTGCAATTTTTGGCCTAATAAAAATTGAAATTTGAATTAAAAGACAAAAATGAGACCTCTATAAATTCATCTTCAGCATCTATACCAATTTGATTCATAGATTTTTTTAAAAATGAGAGAGGTCCACAGAAGAAACAACCATGCTGACACATTTATCTTGGATTTCTAGACTCCAGAACTGTGAAGAAATAAGTTATAGCAACCATAGAAAACTCAGAGCCCTTTCCTCATATAATGCATGTTCAACCTATTTAATTCAGCAGTTTTGTATTATAGCACTAAAGAAGTTTCTTTGATTTGCATATAGAGGCCTCTAGTGACTGCTGCCATGGACATTATAGACACTTTGGTATGTCCTCATTACAACACTGCATCTCCATCACTTTAGTCTCAAAATAATCCCTATAACATTAAGATACTTGGGACATCAAGGCTTAGACTGATTCAGTGACCTATTCATAGACACTAAACTAGTATGTAGTATAATAGCCAAACTATGGAAAGAGCCCAGATGTCCATCGACAGATAAATGGATAAAGAAGATGTGGTATATATATATACAATGGAATATTAGCCATCAAAAAGAATGAAATGTTGCAATTTGCAACAACATGGATGGAACTAGAGGATATTATGCTAAGCAAAATAAGTCAGAGAAAGACAAATATCATGTGATTTCACTCATATGCAGAATTTAAGAAACAAAACAGAGGATCTTAGAGGAAGAGAAGGAAAAATAAAACAAGATAAAAACAGAGGGGAAGGAAAACATAAGAAACTCTTAACTATAGGCAACAAACTGAGGATTGCTGGAGGGAAGGGGGGATGGGGTAATAGGGTGATGGACATTAAGGAGGGCACTTGATGTAATGAGCACTGGGTGTTATATGCAACTGATGAATCACTAAATTCTACCCCTGAAACGAATAATATATTATATATTACGTAAATTGCATTAAAATAAAAAATAAGAAACTATTATGTGTAAAGGCACAGAATTCAAAGGCATGTCTTCTGAACCCCTCATTCTAAGAATAGTGGCAAATGTTTATCAAACGCATGCTATGTTCCAACTTTATGTTATGTACTTTACATCCATTATCTTATTTACTCCCTATAACAAACACATGGGCTAAGTGCTACCATCAGTCTGTGTTTTGTAGATATGGGAACAGAGAATTCTACAGGCTAAGTAAGTTTCCTATGATCATATATATATAACTGGTAAGATCAAGCTTTGACCCCAAGCCACCTCCCTTCAGAGCTTGCATATTTAACCACTGTACCTTACCACCTCTAATTCATAACAGTTTTCTCTTCCTGGACCTCCTTCACATGTCAGCCTGGCATAATGCTTGCTTTCTCCAGCAAATGCTCCAGCTGTTGCTAAAATATCCATCCTCCATGCCCCCCACTTTGCAGAGCAGGTGCACGGAGCCCACCTCTGGAGTAAGGAACTCTCTGCCTTCTAAATGCAGTGGATGACCTGGGGCTTGACATTTGATGTCATGACT
Source organism: Mustela nivalis (assembly GCF_964662115.1). Lineage (NCBI taxonomy): Eukaryota > Metazoa > Chordata > Mammalia > Carnivora > Mustelidae > Mustela > Mustela nivalis. The sequence goes on from NC_139024.1 coordinate 39,501,727, forward strand.
GACAGTCTCCAATTAAACCATTTTAGAGCAGGAGGGGTTTGATGCTACTTTATTTTTTTCAGTCTGAGCATTTGGTGGCTTTCCTCCTTGATTTGGGATCACAGCCAACGTAAAAACTGAAATCCTTTCTGACAACGTTTGCTGAATTGCCACAGTGTATTAGTCCAGATCCCCGTGGACTGCCTTTCTCTTTGTGCCAACCTGTCACTGTAGAAGCAGCAAGGAGAGTGACCTAGTGCTTTTAGTCTAGACATACAGTCATCGGAGGCCCTCAGGTCTCTGGGCAAATTTACAAGCTTTTGAGACAAGGGCTTGTCTGATAACAAAACCAACACCTGATAAATGACACCCTAAAGATAGAGATCTCTGCAAAGCAATGTAGAACTGACAGTCTTCTTAGCATGTCATACTATTTCACCCCATTTGCTTTTGTTTGGTTTGATGATGTCAACCTCGTATCCAGAGCCCTCTTTCCAAATGATGTAGATTGTCCTCTTTGGTTCCAGAAGTGCCCTCACAGGCCCTCTCTCCAAACAGATAAAAGGTGTGTTCCCTTCCTCCATTCTTCCACTGCCTTTTGGAGCTACAGCTGATCTATCAGCAATCCCTGGAAGGTTGGTAGGAAAATCCTGCAGCTCTCAGCACCAAGACCCACCATACTCAGAACAAACATGCCTAGGAAGAGGCCTGCAAAAGGAACTGACAGACAAATATGGATCTTTGTTTATGAGATCTCTATGTCTAGATTTCCATTCAGGGCTGAAGAGGGCTGCTACAAACAGGAAAGGGACAGAGTAGGGTATGAACACTAAGCTTAGTAAATGGCTTTAATAAATACCTCCCAAAATAAGCAAGCTGAAGCTAAATTAAGGTCAAGAATACTTTTCTCTGTTTCTCTGTCTCTGTCTCGGCATCTCTCACATGTGCATGCGTGCGCGCGTGCACACGCACACGCCTCTGAAACTACCCCTTTTATTTATGGAGTTCCTAGAATGCCAGATGATGTGGCAAGGTGTGAATTCCTTATAAAATGCAAACAGCCTGGGCAAGAAACAGTTGAAGACCATTCCAACCAGCCACTCTGGCTGCACTGCAAGCCCGGGCTCGAGAACTAAAAATCTATCTCAGATAATTGACATTTATTTGATTGAAACAGCAGGGTGCCCTCCATCACCATGGGAGGAGACCATATGGAAGAACAGTGCGAGTGGAGATAATGTTTGTCTACTGAGTGTGCCAATGTGTTTAGAGATTATTCACAGGGCTCTGGGGATTCCAGTATGATAATGTTTCAGCCAAATTAGAATCAGATTAATTGCTCTAATCTAATGGAAAGACAATGTTTATCAAATTATTGCTCTTTTCACCACATGATATTGCAGTGTCATTATTCTTTGGATTTAAGAAAGGAAATGAAAAGACTCTTGTAACACATCTGTTCAAGAGTTATATGATAGTGCTTCTCCCACTACACACAGGACTGAAATGCAGTTGGCAATTCTGTGAAGTAACTAATAAATTAAAGTAAAAGATCTGTAGTGGATAAATCTGCTGGAGTCCTATGATATCAGTTCATATTTTCATAAGACAATCTAAAGTCAATTAGCTTTTTCCAGATTTGAGAGATTTTGTTCTTCATATTATGTAGGGAGTGTTTTCCTCTATAAATGGGGAAGTACTTTTTTAAAAAACCCTAAGTGGTACTTACAACAAAATTCTAACACTCCTTTCCAAAATACCAAAATCAGTTCAATTTCTCAACACCCATAGAGGAAATGGGGCTCTATGGATGTGGAGGAGGGGGTGCAATCATCTGTGGCCTTAAGTCACAAAGGACCATCAGCTCCTCAGCACTAAAGGGCTTGTCCATTTTATAACTCCACTCTGGCCCATCATTTGCATCCCTGGGAATTCTCAGAGGCTACAAATATCAACTAAGAGTCACTTTAGAGAGGTACAGAGAGTCACACATGAACCAAGGGCTTCAAAGAAAGGTACTGGTGATCAGCCGGTGCTTCCCAACACCTACTAGGCTGCACGCCCAGCTCCAACAGGGAATTTGGGAGGAGTTACAGAAGGATTTTTCTGCCATCCACATCTCCATAGGGGACTCTGTTGGTCCCTGCAGAGCAGAGAGGAAGGATCAAGTGGCACGATTTGTATGTTCACTCTTCTGTGTACACTGATTATTTCAAAATAATAGCAGCACAAAGCCCTCAAGTGTTCAGGAAGGCTGTGGGGAGGCAACTGTCAGGATTCTGCTGGGCCACATGCCAGCTCAAACCCATTACCTTTTCTTTTAGAGCTAGTGTCTTTTGCAGAAGGATCTTAGCAAGTGGGACCAGATAAAACAAAAGATGGAAATTATGTTCTTTATCATTAATTCTACATTATATGATACTTCTAATAAGATATTTCTAATAAGTTAAGAGATCTTAATTTCACCTCCCTTTTGTGGTTGGCTCATCATACTTAATGATTACAAAACATTGTATCATTAAGTTTGAGGTCCTTTTAGTTATCTATCTCCCTCCCCAAAATAGTTTGTTATATTCTCCAATTCAAAATGACATAGTCACAAAATGATATAATCACAAGGGCTGAACAAAGATTCAGGTCCAGATTTTAATTTACACCATGGTTAACTTCTCAGTTGTACCTTAAAGACATTCCTAAAACTTGAAAAAAATTTTTTTAAAAAGCATGATTAGACTATCGTTACTGAGTTGGTCTCAACAATATCTCAAACGTCATTGTAGACCACATTTGCGGGGTGTCGAGACAAGGTTAGGCATATGTGAATAGAGTCAATTGCTCTCTGATCTGTCCAAGCTCAAATTTGCTGTGATTTTCATGTTCCTGCCTCAACAATGGGCTCCCCTGGGTTAAAAAAGAGTTATTCTAGAGAAATAAATGAAGAATATCGTAGTTGTATTGATGCCTATGAAAACAGTGTATGTTTTCCAAGACAAAGCACAGAGCTGTAGATCTTCATTAATTACAATGCACTGGAACAAAAGCAAATGCAACCACTATAATTAACAATGCAATGCCTATAACCCCTGTCTAAATGCTTTCATTTCACTATAATTTAACAGTAAGAGCCTGAGAAATTATTTTAATCCTTATTTTTGCAATTCATTTTGAAAAGGTTGTGAGACTCAGTCTGAGGCATATTCATACATTCATTTACATTTTTACTTTAAATGGCTTCATTATCAAACTTCTTTAAACCCTACCCTATCATTTAGAACTGAATTCCAAAACTTTATTGTAAACCAAGTATTTGAACTAACATCTGTGGGATTCATACAAATATTGTAATATGATGGGTATATATTTTCCCTCTTTCTGTGGGAAAAAGAAATTCATTCTTAACTGAATCAAAGGAATTACTTCAGCAATATATTCAAGTAGTTATCAACTTGGGTAACTTATAACAAACATGGAAGAACAAGCTGCCAATACATAAATATTTACCTAATGCTTATACTGTATACATATTCAATACAACTAAGATGTCATCCTGGCCCACCAGTTAGAAAGGCAAAATAAATAGTAATGAAAAATTTTAGAAAACACTTACATGCTGATTTAAGTAGTTCTGTCACCATAATAGCAACTCAAGAGAGAGAAGTCAGTGTTAGAAAAAGTGAAAAGCTACCTTTAGAGCGAAAGTAGCACTGACATTACCTTAATAGCTAAATATGATTTCAATAGGTGGAGAGAAGAGTAAAAATAATAACAAAAGCAAAACACAATGAAGAACAAGAGTAAAAGGACCACTTGCTGATAGAGGAAATACTTAAGAATAATCAAGAATAACATTGAAAAAATAGTGAGAAAGAATAGCCCATAGGAAATGTCAAAAACATGGAAATGGACCTAACTTGGTACACTAGTCAATGTTGGAAGCAATGAGGGAAAGTAATAAGTATGGGAACTTGGTAGCTAGATTATTTGGAAAAACGAAACCCTGGAATTAAAGAGGTAAAATAAGGAGCTGACAAGATTAGGACTTCAGCAATGGACTTCTAGGGAAGATGGTGAAATAGGAGGATCCTAAATGCAACTTATCCCATGGAAATACCTAGATAACACATATATCAGCATACATAACCCAGAAAACAACCTGAAGACAGAACAGACTCTCCACAGCTAAATGTAGAGAAGAGGCCATGTCAAAGAGGGTAGGAAGGGCACAGACACAGTTGGGAAACAGGTCAAACTGCAGGAAAGTCCACAGGAGGCAGGGGTACTACGGGCACAGAGAAGGGAGAGGAACAGATGCCACACCAGGCACCCCAGGCACAGAGGACCCAGACTGAGATAAACTGGCTTTGAAAACCAGAGGGGTTTAACTTCACAAGTCCCTCACAACTAGTGGGGCTTAACAACTGGAACTTTAAGAATCAGTGGCTCCAATCTGAGAGTCAGCAGGGCAGAGCCCCTACCCTTAAAGAGAAAACATAACAAACAGCCTCACTCAGATACTTCATAGGAGTAGTTTGAAAACACCTCGTATATATATGGCAGGGAGATTTATTTACTAATCTCTGAGCATGGGTTGAAAGGAAGGGATCTTTGGAAGACTTCTCTAAGAACAAAGAGCTGGTGGCACCATTTCCCTCCCTAGCCTCCCAGTCTAGATATATGGCTATGTGTGGGAACCAGTGCAGTTCAAACATTCTTCACCTAGTTTGCTAACAGCACCCTCCCACCCCCAAATTTTCCTGCACAGCTGCTCTCTCCAACCTGTACTCTGCAAGAATTCTCCAGAGTTGCTCCAGGTCTCCTCCCACAGCAGACCAGCACAAACCTTGCTAACACTCCACCACATGTTCTCCTTCCAACCCATCCCCTCCAACTCAGCCTAGGCAGGAGTCCATCCAAAGCAGCACCACAAGTATGGCAGTATGTAAACAGCCCCAACAGGGGCCAGCACCACTCTGAAGCTTAGATAAGAGAGATGTTTAGTCCCAGGGAGAGGGGAACATAACACACACACCAGTTCAACTCTGGCCTCAGCAGTGGGCTGAGGGCAGATATCTGGTGTGACTACAGATTTTGTTCACCAATGAAAGTTTCTCAGGGGACAACACAGGGAGTGCACCCTCTAGTTTTGAACAATTGCAGTTCTAGCAAATCCCGGGTCTAACCCAACTCAAGGAGACCCCAAACTGACCCATAAACAACACAGGAATCAAAACATGCACATGACAGGCAAAGAGAGCCAATGCAGACAACTGGACTAAAGGCAAATGCTGCTCAGCCACAGCAGTAGGGCACACACAAGAGATACCCCTAAAGCACCCGCCAAACACCCCTGAAGCACCAGGTTCTGGTGAACAAAGGGACTCTGAAATGCAGGGCATTACAGGACCTCTTCTTCATAAGACTACACTTTCAAGGGCATGAGACATAGATGACTTTCCTAACACATGGATACAGACACAGAGAATTAGAAAAAAGGGAGGAAACAGAGGAATATGTTCCAAATGAATACACAGGACAGAGAGACAAATCAAGAAACAAATCTTAATTATAGAGATAAAACTGATGTTTAACAGAGGGGAGGGGTGAGGGGATGGAAATTAAGGAGTACTCTTGTCATAATGAGCACAGAGTTATGTATGGAAGTATTGAATCACTATATTGTACACAGGAACTTAATATAACACTGTATGTTAACTAACTGGAATGAAGGAATGAATGAATGGAAGGGAGGGAGGGAGGAAGAAGGAAAGAGAGAGAGATGGAAGGGGAGAGAGAGAAAGAAAAGAAAAGAGGATAAGGAAGGAGGAAGGAGGGAGAAGAAAGAAAGAAAGAAAGAAAGAAAGAAAGAAAGAAAGATGAACAAAATCACAGTAAGATAGCTAAATGAAATAGAGATAAGTATTATTTTTAATAGAGACTTTAAGTAATGGTCATAAAGATACTCATTGGACTTGAGAAAACTCAAGTAGAGGATTTCAGTGAAACCCTCAATGAAGAGATAGAAAATACAAAAAAGAACCAATCAGGGATGAAGAACTCAATAACTGAATTAAAAATACACTGGAGGGAATAAATAGTAGACTAGAAGAAGCAGAAGGACAGATCAGTGACTAGAGGACAGAGTAATAAAAAGCAATCAAGCTGAACAGGAGAAAAAACCGATAAAAAATAAGACTAGGTTAAGAGAACTCAGCAACACCATCAAGCATACCAACATGCACATTATAGGGATCCCAGAAGAGAGAGAAAAGGCGGCAGATGCTTTACTTGAAGAAATAATAGCTGAAAAATATCTGAACCTGGGGAATGAAACAGAAATCTAAATTCAGGAGCACAGATCCCCCAAAAAAATCAACCCAAGAAGGTCCACACCAGGATACATAGTAATTAAAGTGGCAAAAGAGGGGTGCCTGGGTGGCTCAGTGTATTAAAGCCTCTGCCTTCGGCTCAGGTCATGATCCAGAGCCCTGGGATTGAGGCCCGCATCGGGCTCCCTGATCAGCAGGAAGCCTGCTTCCCCCTCTCTCTCTGCATGTCTCTCTGCCTACTTGTGATCTCTCTCTGTGTGTCAAATAAAGAAATGAAATCTTAAAAAAAAATTTTTTTTTAATGGCAAAAAGTAGAGATAAAGAGAGAATTTTAAAAGCAGCAAGAGGAAAGAAAACAGTTACATACATGGGAAACATTGTAAGGTTATCAGCTGATTTTGCCAACCAGAAGTGAGTATCATAATATATTCAAAGTGCTGAAAGAAAAAAAACCTCCAGCCAAGAATACTTTATCCAGTAAGGCTATCATCCAGAATAGAAGGAGAGATAGAGTTTCCCAGACAAAAGTTAAAGGAATTCATGACCACTAACTCAGCCTTATAAGAAATGTCAAAGAGAATTCTTTTAGTGGAAAGTAAAAACCATAAGCAGAAGTAAGAAAAGTAGAAACAACAAAAGCAATAACATTAAGCCTGCCTATAAAAAAGCAGTCAAGGATTCACAAAATGAAAGAAAGTCAGAAAACAGTGAGAGTAGAAAGAAAGAGAAGAAAGAAACAGAGAACTAAAAAACAACCATAAAACAAGTAACAAAATGGCAGTAAGAATATACCTTTCAATAATTATTGGAATGTAAGTGAACTAAATGCTACAATCAAAAGTTGTGGTGACAGAAAGGTTTGGGGGAAAAAAAAAAAAGACACATCTATAACCTGCCAACAGGAGATTCATTTTATATCTAAAGATATAGGTAAATTAAAAGTGAAGGGATGGAAAAGCATTACCATGCAAATGGAAGTGAAAAGAAAGAGTAGATATATTGAACAAAAGAGACTTTAAAACAAAGACTGTAACAAGAGACAGTGGACACTACATAATCTTAAAGGGAACAATCCAACAAGATATAACAATTATAAATATTCATGCACCCAACATAGGAGCACCCAAATACATAAAACAGTTAATAACAAACATAAAGGAGGTAACCAGTAGTAATACAATATGAGTAAGACTTTAACACCACTTGCATCAATGGACAGATCACCTAAAATCCACAAGGAAAGAGTGGCTTTCTTTGAATGACACATTGGACCAGATGGATCAAACAGATTCATTCAGAACTTTCCATCTTAAAACAGAAGAATATACATTATTTTCAAGTGCACATGCAACATTGTCCAGAATAGATGACATGTTAGGCCAACAAAAAGAGTCTCAGTAAATTCAAAAAGATTGACGTTGTAAGATGCATCTTTTCTAACCACGACATTATGAAACAAGAAATAAGCCATAGGAAAAAATCTGAAAAGAACATGAATACATTGAGGTTAAACAACATGCTACTGAACAATGAATGGGTCAACCAAGAAACCAACAAAGAAATCATGGAGACAAAAGAAGAAAACATGGAGACAAATAACAATGGAAACACAACTGTCCAAAATATTTGAGGTGCAGCAAAAGTAGTTCTAAAAGAGAATTTAATAGCAATATAAGCCTACCTCAAGAAACAAAAAAGTTTCAAACAACTTAATCTTACACCTATAGGGATTAGAAAAGAACAAACAAAGCCTAAATCCAGTAGAAGGAAGGAAATAATAAAGATTAGGTTAGGATTTAAAAAAAAAAAAAAATAGAAACTAACAGAATAATAGACCAGTTCCTTGAAAAAAAATCAGCAAAATTGATAAACTTTTAACCAGACTCATCAAAAGAAACAGAGAGGACTCAGATTTAAAAAGTCAGAAATGAAAGAGGAGAATAATTAACCAACACCACAGAAATACAAATAAATATAAAAGACTGTTATGAAAAATCATATGCCAACAACTGAAGAACCTAGAAGAAATGGAAAAATTCTTAGAAACATATAACCTCCCGAATCAAGAAGAAATAAAATATTTGAATAGATTACAAACAATGAAATGGGATCAGTAATCAAAAAACTTCTAACAAAAAATCCAGGACAAAATGGCTTCACAGGTATATTTTACCTAACATTTAAGAAGAGTTAATATCTATTCTTCTCAAACTATTTCAAAACATAGAAAGGGAAGTATATCTTCCAAATTCATTCTATGAGGCCAGCACTACTCTGATACCAACACCAAATAAAGCAACAACAAAAAAATAAAAAAGAGAGAGAGAGAGGGAACTATCGGCCAATATCTCTGATGAACATAGATACGAAAAACCTCAACAAACTATTAACAAACCAAATCCAACAACACATTTTTAAAGAAATCATTCACCATGATTAAGTGGGATTTTTCCCCAAGATGCAAGGGTGACAGTATACACAAATCAATCAACATGATACACCACATCAGTAAGAGAAAGAATAAAAACCATATGATCATTTTGATAGATACCAAAAAAAAAAAAAATTTAACAAAGTAAAATACCCATTTATGATAAAAACTCTCAATTACATTGGTTTAGAAGGAACCTACCTCAACATAGTAAAGGCCATTTATGAAAAATCCATAGCCAACATCATGTTCAATGGGGAAAAACTGAAAACTTTTCCCATAAGATCAGAAGGATGCCCACTTTCATCACTTTTAATAGGCATAAGCCTGGAAGTCCTAGCTATAGCAATCAGACAACAAAAAAGAATAAATGAGCATAAAAATCCATAAGGAGGAAGTAAAACGTTAACTATTTGCAGATGGCACGATACTTTATATAGAAAACCTGAAAGACTCCACCACAAAACTGCTAGAAGTGGTAAATAAATTAAGTAAAGTCACAGGATATGAAATCAATCCACAGAAATCTGTTGCATTTCTATACACTAAGAATGAAGCAGCAGAAAGAGAAATTAAGAAATCAATCCCAGGGGCACCTGGGTGGCTCAGTGGGTTAAAGCCTCTGTCTTCGGCTCAGGTCATGGTCCCAGGGTCCTGGGATCGAGCCCTGCATCAGGCTTTCTGCTCAGCAGGGAGCCTGCTTTCCCCTCTCTCTCTCTAACTGCCTCTCTGCCTACTTGTGATCTCTGTCTGTCAAATAAATAAATAAAATATTAAAAAAAAAAGAAATCAATCCCATTTATAACTGCACCAGAAATAAACCTAACCAAAAAAAGTACAGACCTGTACTCCAACAACTATAAAACACTGATGAAAGAAATTGAAGATGACACAAAGAAATGGAAGAAAATTCCATGCTCATGAATTGGAAGAACAAATATTGTTAAAATGTCTATACCACCCAAAACAATCTAAAGATGCAATGCAACTCCTATCAAAATATCAATAGCATCTTTCACAGAACTAGAACAAACAATCCTAAAATGTGTATGGAACCACAAAAGACCCTGAATAGGCAAAGCAATCTTGGAAAAGAAAAATAAAACTGGGGTTATCACAATTCCAGACTTCAAGTTATATTTTAAAGCTGTAGTAATCAAAACAGTATGATACTAGCACAAAAACAAACACGCAGATAAATAGAAAAAAATAGAGAGCCTGAAATAAACCCACACTTACATGGTGAGTTAATCTTGAACAAAGGAGGAAAATATATATAATGGATATCCATTATATATATTTTGGGGTTTGAGTCCAATATAATGGAAAATAGTTTCTTCAAAAATGGTGCTAGAGAAACAGAACACTACATGCAAGAGAATAAGACTGGACCACTTTCTTACACCATACACACACACAAAAAAAACTTAAAATGAATTAAGAACCAAAATGTAGTGATCCAAAGGGGCATGTACACCACAATGTTTATAGCACAATGTCCACAATAGCCAAACTCTGGAAAGAGCCTAGATGTCCATCAACAGATGAATGGATAAAGAAGATGTGATACACACACACACAGACACACACACACTCAGTGGAATACTTTATAGCCATTAAAAATTAAATCTTGCCATTTGCAATGACATGGCTGGAACTAGAGGGTATTATTCTAAGCAAAATAAGTCAACCAGAGAAAGATAATTATCTTACGATCTCACTTTTATGAGGAATTTGAGCAACAAGACAGAGGATCATAGGGGAAGGGAGAGAAAAATGAAACAAGATGAAACCAGAGAGGGAGACAAACTATAAGAGACTCAATATCAGAAAACAAACTAAGGGTTGCTGGAGGGGTGGGGGTGGAAGGGATGGGGTGACTGGGTGATGGACATTCGGGAGGGTATGTGCTATGGTGAGAAAAATATATATATTATTTTTTTAAAAGAGGAATCTAAATGTGAGACCTGAAACCATAAAAATCCTAGAAGGAAGCATAAGCACTAATTTCTCTGACATTGGCCATAGCAACATTTTTCTAGATATACCTCCTCAGGCATGGGAAACAAAAGCAAAAATAGATTACTGAACTGCATCAAAATTAAAAGCTTCTGAACAGCAAGGGACACCTAGGTGGCTCAGTCAGTAGAGTATGAGACTCTTGGTCTTGGGTCTTGAGTTAGAGCACCACATTGGGGATAGAGATTACATTAAAAAATAGGGGCGCCTGGGTGGCTCCGTGGGTTGAAGCCTCTGCCTTCGGCTCAGGTCGTGATCCCAGGATCCTGGGATGGAGCCCCGCATCGGGCTCTCTGCTCGGCGGGGAGCCTGCTTCCTCCTCTCTCTCTCTGCCTGCCTCTCTGCCTACTTGTGATCTCTGTCTGTCAAATGAATAAATAAAATCTTTAAAAATAAATAAATAAAATTAAAAATAAATAAATAAATAAATAAATAAACAAAATCTTAAAAAAAAAGTTTCTGCACAACAAAGGAAACAATCAATAAAAGTAAAAGACAGCCTACTGAATGTGAAAAGATATTTGCAAATGATATGTCTGATAAGGGGTTAATATCCAAAATACATAAAGAACATGTACAACTCAAAACCCAAAAAAAGCAAATAATACAATAAAGATGGGCAGACATTTTTCCAAAGACATCCAAATGACTGACAGATACATGAAAAAATGCTCAACATCACTCATCTATAGGAAAGTGCAAGTAAACCCAAAGTAAGATATCATCTGATACCCGTCAGAATGGTTAAAATAAAAAACCACAAGAAATAAGTGTTGGTAAAGATGCAGAGAAACAGAAACCCTTGTGTACTGTTGGTGGAGAGGCGGGAAATAGATGAAGGGGATTAAGACTATACTTGGCATGAGGAGCACTGAGTAATGTACACAATTGTTGAATCACTATATTATATATATGAAACTAATATATTAGAATTTTTAAATTTAAGACTTCAGGGAGGATAGCAGTATTGGACTTCCATACAAGCGAAGTAGAAAATCACAAAAGCTACTGATTTTCAAAGATCCCTATTCATTATGGATGATGTCTAAGATTTAGAGCCTTCATTGTTTTAATGCAAAGCTTATTTCCACTTTAAAGAAACTTGAGTTGCAATAATCGGACTAGGCAATGTGATAAACTATTATCAGATATTCTTACCTCAGGGAGAATAAGTTTAAAGGTTTTTGTGTTTTTGTTTTTTGAGAGGACAAAAAATAGACTGGTAGCACTTTCAATCTGAGGTAATAGGAAAGAGACACCAATGGAAATTTTCAGAGTCCAGAACTCTACGATCAAGGGTCCCAAAAACAAACTTCACAAGCTTCAGTTTTAACCAGGTATTGGGTGAGGAAAATGGACATACAGAAAACATAAAAAAACATTTTGAAATAAAAGGACAAAATTAATGTAGATTTCAAGAAGGAGATTGGGATTGTGGAACATTCCTTTGAACATAACTTCAAAGTTATTTGAAGACTAATATTAGTGGGATCCCGTATAGAAATAAAGTAGTTAGGAGGAGCTAAGATGGTGGAAATATAGGACCCTAGGCCTAGTCCCTCAAAGACAGCTAGATCAATACCAAATCATTCTGAATACTCAAGAAATCAATCTGAGGACTGACAGAACAAACTGCACAATGAGGGAGAGAAAGGGCCACATCATGGAAGGTAAGAGGTACAGAGACATGACTGGGAGACACAGACGACAGGCGCCATTGAAGGGAGAGAAATCTGATCCCAGAGATGTGAGAGAGAGAGGGAGGGAGAGAGATGCACACAAGAGATCACACAAAGAAAACACTTCCCCAAAGCCATTGCCTGAGAAGGGCTTATTTTTCTGAGATTCTACAACCAGAGGGCTCAAAGACTGGAGTTTCATAGGTCTGCAACATGGCGGGTGTGGAGGCTGGTGGGCACTGTAGTGCTCCTGTGGAGAAGGAAAGCAGATAGCCTGAGGGACAGAAGGTGTGATTTGAGGATCCCCTGGGGCACACTGTGAGAGAGAGTTCACCCTTCTTGGAGTGCATCTGAGTGATGGCACTGCTTCTCCAGAGACAAAGCAGCAAGAAGGCATTATTTCTCTCCACTGCCACTCAGCTTAAACTCACTTCAGTAAGCAGCAGAGTGCCAAAAGTGACAGCATAAACCACTTAAACCAAGCACCACTCACCCTGTGCTCTGCAGGTGCTGCAAGTATGCCTGAGTAGCAGTGCAGTGGGCCCCTCCCCCAAAAGACCAGCACAAATCCTCCATATGCACCAAGTCTACTGATCATAGAGTGCTGCAAAGTTATAGCACTAGTGGAGGTTGCATCAGGTCCTTTAACAAGTAAATCAGAGAACACCTACTTAAAATTAGCGACACTCTAGACAAGGTTGAAACATTCCCAACTGCAAGCAAGGAGAAACTCTGCAGAGGACTACCTCAAAAAAAGAGCAGAGCAGTCAAAACACTGCAGCAGAGTGTACACAGCATACACCAGAGACACTTCCTAAAGCACCGGGCCCTATAAAGTCATTACTCTCAGGAGCAGAAAACATAACAGGCTTTCCTAACACACAGAAGACAGAGACCTAGAAAAATGCCAAGACAGAGGAATTCATCCCAAAAGGAAGTACAAGAAAAGATCACAGCCAGAGTTCTAATTGAAATAGACGTTAGTAATATGATTGATCCAGAATTTAAAGCAACAATGATAATGATACTAGCTGGGCTTGAGAAAAGCATAGAAGAGAACCAGGGAGTCCCTTACTGCCGAGATAAAAGGCCTTAAAACTAGTTAGGCAGAAATAAAAAATGCTATAACTGAGATGTGAAAACAACTGAGTGTAATGACCACAAGGATTACATCTGAGCATAATTCCACAAAGAAGAAGCAGAGAAATGAATAAGTGATATAGAAGATAAAATTATGTAAAATAATAAAGCTGAAAAGATGTAAAGAAAAATATTGGATCATGTCTACAAGTCTACAAATGTAGGCTTAGAGAATTCAGCAATTCCATAAAGTATAATAACATTCATATCATAGGAGTCCCAGAAGAAGAAGAGAGGGAAAAGAGGGTAGAAAGCTTATTTGAGCAAATTACAGCTGAAAACTTCCTTAATCTGGGAAAAGAAACAGATACTGAAATCCACAAGGCACAAAGAATTCCCATCAAAATCAATAAAAGTAGGCCAACACCAAGACATATTGTAGTTAAATTTGCAAAATATAGAGATAAAGAAAAATCCTAGGAGGAGTTAAAATGGCAGAGGAGTAGAGGGACCCTGAGCTTGCCTCATCCCTTGAACACAACTAGACGGTTATCAAATTATTCTGAACCCCCAAGAAGTCCATCAGAGGTCTGAAAGTACAAAAACTACAAATCTATAAGTAGAAAAGCGACCACACTTTGGAAGGTAGGAAGTACAGTTCACTTGGGGAGACATAGATGTGGATGCAGCAATGAGGGAGGCTGCTTATGGAGGCTATTGCAAAGTATTAGAAGTGGCAGAGCACAAAATCTGAACTTTTAAATTCACTACTGTGGGGGATATGCCTGGATTAAAGATGCTCAGATGGTGAAGAGGGGAAGAATCCCAGGTGTGACAGGGTGGTCTCAGGATCCCCTGGGTCACAGAAAGAACAGGTTGGTACCAAAGTGCTGGGCTGTTCCCAAGCATATAAGCCAGCAGAAAGCAACAGGTCTTGGTACCAGCTTTTTGCTAACGGTGAACTGCCCCACGTCATGTACCACTTTCCTGGGATAGACTGGAAAGCACAGCAAGACCACCTATGAAATTTGGAGCTTTGAAACAAGGTCAGGTGCCTGAGATAAAAAGACTCAGACAAGGGCAGAGTGAACACAGGGTTCAGACAGAAAGCAGGGAAACAAATAGGGTAACTAACTAACTGCTTTTCTGTGAGTGCTCTCTGAAGAGTAGGAGCACAAAATTTCAGCTCCAAGGCTGGAAAGCAGGGCACAGCCATTTTCATCCCACCCATCAGAGCTTAAAGTCTTAAGGGAGTAAAACAGCACCATCTAGCGAAAGCCAGAGCAGGGGACACCAAGCCCCACTCCACTGTGTCCTGAATAAGCATTTCCACTGAAAACAACTCATCCTGAGAATCAGTGCAGCAGGCCAAAGACAAGGGCAAACAACCAGCTCACACAAACTTTATTGATCATATAGTACTGCAAAGCTTCAGCACAAAGGAAAATATGATCAAGCTTCCTTTTTTACTTTTATTCTTTATTTCTTTTATTATTTTTTCATTTATTTTCTTATATTTTCCAATTCTTTCTAATATTGCATTATTTTTTATTTTTATCTGTTCATATTTTTAAATTTTTTTCTATTTTCATTTTTTATACTTAATTTAATTTAATTTAATTTTTAAAATTTGGAATCTACATTCTTTTAACAAGCAAACCAAAACACACCCAGAATGTAGTCAGTGTTTTTGATTTTTTTTTTTTTTTTTTTTTTTTTTTTTTTTTTTAGTTTTTGGATTTTGGTTTTTGGTTTTGTTTTGTGTTTTTGTTTTGCTTGAGTTTTTTTGTTGTTGCTGCTGTTTCTTACTTTGTTCTTTAGGTTTTTTTGTTTGCTTTTTGTTTTGTTTTGTTTTCTGTTTTGTTTTTGTTGTTCTTTTTTCTTTTTCTTCTTTTCTTTTCTGGACAAAATGACAAGACAGAGGAATTTACCTCAAAAGAAAGAACATGAGGTAGAACTCACAGCCACGAATTTAATCAATATTGATATAAATAAGATGTCTGAGCTAGAATTTAAAACATTGGTTATTAGTATACTAGCTGGGCTTGAAAAAAGCATAGAAGACTCTGGAGAGTCCCTTACTACAACATAAAAGAACAAGAATCTACTGAGATTGAAAATAAAAATGCCACAGCCAAGATGCAAACACAAATGGAGCCCATATAAATAAGAATGGACAAAGCAGAGGAGCAAATCAGTGACAAAGAAAATAAAATTATGGAAAATAATGAAGCAAAAAAGAAGGGGAAAAGAAAAGTAATGGACCACAAGGGTAGACTTAGATAGTTCAGTGACTATAAATGATAGATGGTTTTCCATCTATCATCTATATAAGTAAAACATAATAACGTTCATATCATAGGAGTCCCAGAAGATGAAGAGAGAAACAAAAGGGAGAAGGTTTATTTAAACAAATTACAGCTGAAAACTTCCCTAATCTGGGAAAGGACAGAGACATCAAAATCCAAGACATGCAGAGAACTCCCATTAAATTAAAAAAAACAAAAACAAAAACAAAAAAAAAAGCTGGCCATTGTCAAGGCATGTCACAATCAAATTCACAAAACACAAAGACAAGGAAAGAATACTAAAAGCGGCAAGGGGAAAAGGCCCTTAACCTACAAAGGAAGACAGATCAGGCTGGCACCAAATCTGTCATAGAGACCTGGCAGGCCAGAAAGGAGTGGAAGGAAATATTCAATGTGTTGAATGGGAAAAATATGCAGCCAAAAATTCTTTATCCAGCAAGGCTGTCATTCAAAATAGAAGGAAAGATAAAGAGTTTCCCAGACAAAAACTAAAGGAGGCCAGGGCCACAAAACTAGCCCTGAAAGAAATTTTAAGGGGAACTTTTTGAGTGGAGAAGAAAAAAGACCAAAAGCAACAAAGACTATAAAAAAACAGAGAACATCATCAGAAACACCAACTCTACAGGTAACAGAATGACACTAAATTCATATTTCTCAATAATCACTCTGAATGTAACAGGACTAAATACTCTAATCAAAAGACATAGCATATCAGAATTGATTTAAAAAAAAAAAACAAGATCCATCTATAAGCTGCCTATAAGAGACTCATTTGAGACCTAAAGACACCTCCAGATTGAAAGTGAGAGGATGGAAAACCATCTATCATGCTAATAGATATCAAAAGAAAACCAAAGCAGCCATACTTACATCAGACAAACTAGATTTTAAAACAAAGATTGTAACAAGAGATGAAAAGGGGCATTATATTGTAATTAAGGGTCTGTCCATCAAGAAAATCTAATGATTATAAATATTTGTGTAATACATAAATCAATTAATAGCAAACAAAAAGAAACTCATTCATGATAATCCAATAATAGTACAAGACTTTAACACCCCATTTACAGCAACAGACAAATCATCAAGTAAAAAATCAACAAGGAAACAATGGCTTTGAATGATATGCTGGACCACACAGACTTAACAGATATATTCAGAACATTTCACCATAAAGCAGCACATTACACATTCTTCTCCAGAATTGATCACATATTGGGTTGCAAATAAGGCCTCAACAAGTACAAAAAGATTGAGATCATATCATGCAAATTTTCAGACTATGACACCCTGAAACTTGATGTCAACAACAAGAAAAAAATTTGGAAAGACCACAAATATATGGAGGATGTTAAAGAATATTCTATTAAAGAATGAATAAGTCAACCAGGAAATTAAAGATGAATTTTTAAAATATACAGAAGCAATGCAAATGAAAAGCATGACATGAAAATGAAAATGAAAACATGACAGCCCTAAACCTTTGAAATGCAGCAAAAGCGGTCATCAGAGGGGAATATATAGCAATGTAAGCCCACCTCAAAAAGCAAGACAAATCTCAAATACACAACCTAAACTTACAGCTAAAGTAGCTAGAAAAAGAACAACAAATGAAGCCTAAAGCCAGCAAAAGAAGGGAATTAGTAAAGAGTAGAGCTGAAATAAATTATATAGAAACAAAACAAATAAACAAACAAAAAAGTAGAGCAGATCAATGAAACCAGGAGCTGTTTCTTTGAAAGAATTAATAAAATTGATTTATCAAAAAGAATGAACGAACACAAATAAATAAAATCTTAGAGATGAAAGATCATAGTATAAATGCAAACAATTATAAGAAATACAAGCAATTATAAGAGAATATCATGAAAAATTATATGCCAACAAACTGGAAGAAGTGGATAAATTCCTAGAAACATATTAACTACCAAAACAAAAATAGGAAAGAAACTGAAAACATGAACAGACTGATAACAAACAAAGAAATTGAATCAGTAATCAAAAGTCTCCCAGCAAACAAAAGTCCTGTACTAGCTGGCTTCCCAGAGGAATTCTACCAGACATTTAAAGAAGAGTTAATACATTTTCTTCTCAAACTCTTCCAAAAAACAGAAATGGAAGGAAACCTTCTAAACTCATTCTACAAAGAGAGCATCACCTTGATTCCAATACCAGACAAAAACCCCACTAAAAACAAGAATTACAGGCCAACCTTCCTGATGAACATGGATGCAAAAATTTTCAAGAAAGTACTAGCAATAAGTCCAACAGTCATTTAAAAAAATCATTCACACACACACAAAAAAATTATTCACCGCTATCAAGTGTGATTTATTCCTGCATTGCAAGGGTGATCCAATATTCACAAATCAATCAACATGATACATCGCATTGATAAAAGAAAGCATAAGAACCATATGATCTTCTCAAAAGATGCAGAAAAAGCATTTGACAAAATACAGCATCCTTTCCTGATTTAAAAAAAAATTAACAAAGTAAGAATAGATGGATATCTCAACACCATAAAGGTCATATATGAAAGATTCACAGATAATATAATCCTTAATGGGAAACAACTAAGAGCTTTTCCTCTACAGTCAGAAACAAGATAGGGATGACCACTCTCACCATTGTTATTTAAAGTCACACTGGAAGTGCTAGTCTCAGCAAGCAGACAACAAAATGAAATAAAAAACATCCAAATTGGCAAGGAAGAAGCCAAACTTTCACAATTTGCAGACAACATGATACTCTGTAGAAAACCTGAAAGACATGACTAAAAATTGCTAGAACTCATTCATTAATTCAGCAAAGTGGCAGGATACAAAATCAACTTTCAGAAATCTGCAGCATTTCAATATACCAATATTGAAGCATTAGAAAGAGAAATCAAGGAATCGATCCCATTTGCAATTGTACCAAAAACAATAAGCTACCTAGGAATAAACCTAATCAAAGAGGTAAAATATCTGTACTATGAAAACTATAGAAAGCTGATGAAAGGAGTTGAAGAGGACACAAAGAAATGGAAAAACATTCCATGCTCATAGATTAGAAGAATAAATAATGTTAAAATGTCTATACTATCTGAAGCAAGCTACACATTTAATGCAATCCCCATCAAAACACCACCGGCATTTTCCACAGAGCTAGAACAAACAATCCTAAAATTTGTATGGAATCACAAAAGACCCTAAATAAAGGGAAAAGAACAAACTTGAAAAAGAAAATCAAAGCAGGAGGCATCACAATTCCAGACTTAAAGTTATATTACGAAGCTGTAGTGATCAAGACAGCATGGTACTGGCATAAAAACAGACACATAGGTCAAAGGAACAGAATAGAACCCACAGAAATGGCCCCACAACTGTATAGTCAACTAATCTTCATTGATGCAGGAGATAATATCCAATGGAAAAAAAAAGACAATCTCTTCAAAAATGGTGTGGGGAAAACTGGACAGCAACATGCAAAAAGAAATGAAATTAGAGCTCTTTCTTACACCATACACAAAAATAGACTCAAAATGGGTGAAAGACCTTAATGTGAGGCAGGAAATCATCAAAATCCCAGGGGAGAACACAGGCAGCAACCTCTTTGACCTCAGCTATAGTACCTTCTTCTTGGGTCTCTGGAGGCAAAGGAAAGAAAAGCAAAAATAAACTACTGGAACTTTATCAAAATTGAATGCTTCTGCATAGTGAATGAGACAATAAACAAAACTAAAAGGCCACCTTTGGAATGGGAAGATATTGCAAATGACATGTGGGATAAAGGGTTAGTATTCAAAATCTATAAAGAACCCATCAAACTCAACACTCAGAAAACAAATAATCCAGTTAAGAAATTTGCAGAAGACATGAATAGACAGTCTTCCAAAGAAGATACCTAGAGGGTTAACAGACACATGAAAAGATGCTCAACATGACTCATCATCAGAGAAATACAAATCAAAACTACAATGAGATACCATCTCACACCTGTCAGAATGGTTAAAATTAACAGCATAGGAAACAAGTGTTGGGGAGGATGAAGAGAAAGGGGAACACTCTTACACTGTTGGTGGGAATGCAAACTTGAGCAGTCACTGGAAAAACAGTACAGAGATTCCTTGAAAAGTTAAAAAATAGAACTACCCTATGATCCATCAATTGCACTACTAGATATTTACCAAAGGACTCAAAAATGCTGATTTGAAGGAAACATGTGCCTCCATATTTATAGCAGCATTATCAACAATAACCAAATTATGGAAAGAGTCCAATTGTGCATCAACTCATTAATGGATAAATAAGATATGTGTATATAAATATACAATGAAATATTACTCAGTCATCAAAAAGAATTAAATCTAGCCATTTGTATCAATGTGGATGGAGCTAGAATGTATTATGCTAAGCAAAAAAGTCAGTCAAGAAGGACAAATACATGATTTCATTCATATGTGGAATTTAAGAAATGAAACAGATGAACATGGGTGGGGGGAAGATAGGCAAGCCATAACAGACTCCTAACTATAGAGTACAAACTGACAGTTGCTGGAAGGGAGGTAGGCAAGTGGGTGGGTTAAAGACAAATGGGTATTAAAAAGGGCACTTGCTGTGATGACCACTGGGCATTGTATGTAAGTGATCACAAAATTCTACTACTGAAATTAATATTATACTGTATGTTAATTAATTAGAATTTAAATAAATACTTTAAAAATCTTAAAAAAAAAAAAAAGAAAGAAACAAAGCAGTTATAAAAACCCATTTTAGAGGTAAGTGAAAGCCTTCAGTTTTCCTTTCAGGTACTCTAATACTGCAGGTAGTTGACAATATGTAATTATAGCAAGGGCAAAAACAAAATGACTAATACAGACTTGGAAGTCATTCAACATAGATGTGCTAGCTGAAGTCAACAGACATGTAGGGAACAGAGAGCAGAGAACGTGACTTTGGCTTTGGCTTTGGCTTGGCTTTGGCAAAGAGGAATGGGAATGGTATTAAAGAGTAGTATAGAAACTAGCAAAGGATACAGAAAAAGGGCAGGGAAAGAAAACAGGAAAGCACATTGCTATAGACGTCAATAAGAGGGTTTTGAAAAAATTAGTAGTCAGCATAATCAAATGTCGAAAGGACTCAAATGGATAAGAACGGAGGAAAGTTCATAGATCTGGGAAGAAAGAAATTCTTAGTAATTTTTAAGAAACTTAATGTAAAGGTATAATACAAATGTAAAACAGACATCAAGTGATTAAGTGTTAAAATGTCATGGGCAGAGGAGAAGCAGAGAGAATTGGTAAGCAGTGATGTCCCAGTATACGAAGGAGGCTATAATCAGAGCTAAGAACTTGCTGACTTTGAGTTTCAAAGGCAGAATGAGAGGGTGAACAATGAGGCACTTACTGTCAAAAAAATGAAAATCCAGAGTTAGATCTCAGTGGTTTCATTTTGGTAAAATTGATCAGGGATCATTTTCTATGAGGACTGATCATGGATAGAAAATATGAGGACTGCAGAAATAAGTGAGCACTTGCCCAAACCTCGTGTTTCCTGAGCTATTTGGCTGTGTTTAATCCTGGTACTATATCTCTGCTAGGTACTATATAGTCTATAGTGAAGAAGTAAAAGTGATGGCCACAAGGAGGCTGCCCAGTATACTCCCTGTGTCCTTTCCTCCAGTCTTTAGAATCTGTTCTCAGTGACACAGACAAAAGCCACCGAGCACTCCAGTGTTTGGTGCCAAACTACTTAAAGGATGACTTCATGGGAGGAAATATGCTGGTTTGGGAGAACTGTCAGGAAAGTTTTCTCCAAAACCTTGCTGGGACAGGGTCAGGTGGGGGGAAAGATCAAAATAAAAATAAATTGCCATATCACTATCCATGGAGGGATATTTAACTGTTAACTATCCTAGGCCAACATTTCCAGAAGAAGCTTCCATTAAAAGCTAGTTCAATGTGACATTAATCAAAAACCCATGAAAAGGATTCCAAACTCAGATGACTTTAAGAACTAAATAAAATTGAACTGGCTTCTTTACTGCAGAATTTCTCAGAGCCTTTAATATGTTAATGTTATACTGTAAATCTCCAAGAAAGATTCCTCATTTCCCAGATCTCTGTGACCATAAAGTATTTTTCTTCATGGAGCATCTAGAGGGGAGAGTGAGGAATTCTGCAGTAGAGCCCATTGATAAAAACTGGTGCCTGCAGTCTCACAGCTGGTGCCCTCATCTACCCCTGAAGGATGAAAGTCAGTAGGCATAGATCCAATATAGTGAGTGGGGAGTTTTTAATCTCTTCCTGATACAGATATACAGGGTAATATCTGAGGACTGCCAAAATATATCAGACTTACTGATCACCATACACTCCTACTGATCCATGAAGGGGGTGAAGATCATCCAAGAGAAGACCCAGGGAGCATCCATAGAGCAGATATCAACTACACTAACACTCATTTAACTTTGAACATTTTGGCACCCTTCATTCTTTCAAATCCTTACATAATCAGGAGTATCCAGGATGAGAACTTTTTTTTTTTAAGATTTTATTTATTTATTTGAAATGGAGAGAGACAGCAAGAGAAGGAGAGAGTAAGAACAAGCAAGGGGAGCAGCAGCCAGGAGAAATCAGGCTCCCTAGTGAGCGAGGAACCCAATGGGAGCTCAATCCCAGAACCCCGGGATCATGACGTGAGCCAAAGACAGCTTAGCTGCTTAAACGAATGAGCCACCCAGGCAGCCCTGGGATTGGAACTATTAACCCTATTTACTCATATTTATTTATTTACTTACGTACTTATTTACTTGTTTATTTATTTATTATTGTATTATGTTAAACACCACATAGGACATCATTAGTTTTTGTTGTAGTGTTCCATGATTCATTGTTTGCGTATAACACCCAGTACTCCCAAGCAACCCCTGCCCTCCTTTACCCATCACCAGGCTCACCCATTCCCCCACAATCCTCTCTTCTAAAACCCTCAGTTTGTTTCCCTGAGTCCATAGTCTTTCATGGTTTATCTCCCACTCTGATTTCTCCTCCTTCATTTTTCCATTCCTTCTTCTAATGTCCTCCATGCTATTCCTTATGTTCCAGAAATAAGTGAAACCATATAATTGACTTTCTCTGCTTGACTTATTTCACTTAGCATAATTTCCAGTCTCATGCATGTTGATGCAAAATTTGGGTATTCATCCTTTCTGATAGCTGAGTAATATTCCATTGTGTATATGGACCACATCTTCTTTAACCATTCATCTGTTGAAGGGCATCTTGGCTCTTTCCACATTTTGGCTATTGTGAACATTATGAACTGCTATGAACATTGGGGGTGCATATGGCCCTTCTTTTAATTTTTTGAGGAACCTTCACACTGTTTTCAAAGGGGCTGCACCAAACTGCATTCCCACCAACAGTCTAACATTTGCTGTTTCCAACATGTGTTGTTTCTTCCCTTGCTGATTTTTGGCATTCTAACTGGTGTAAGGTGGTATCTCAATGTGGTTTTGATTTGAATTTCCCTGATGGCTAATGATGATGAACTTTTCTCATGTGTTTGTTAGCCATTTGTATGTCTCCTTTGGAGAAATGTCTGCTCATGTCTTCTGCCCATTTTTTGACTTATCTGTTTTTTGTATGTTGAGTTTGAGAAGTTCTTTATAGATCTTGGGAATCAGCCCTTTGTCTATAGTGTCATTTACAAGGATCTTCTCCCATTCTGTGAGTTGCCTCTTTGTTTTGTCGAATGTTTCCTTTGCTGTGCAGAGCTTTATATCTTGATGAAGTTCCAAAAGTTCATTTTCGCTTTTGCTTCCCTTGCCTTTGGAGACGTGTCTTAAAATAAGTTTCTGTGGCCAATGTCGAAGAGATGAGTGCCTATGTTCTCCTCCAGGATTTTTATGATTCCTGTCTCACTGAGGTCTTTTATTCATTTAGAGTTTATCTTTCTGTATGGTGTAAGAGAATGGCCCCGTTTCATTGCTCTGTATATAGCTGTCCAACTTTCCCAGCACCATTTATAGAAGAGACGATCTTTTATCCATCAGATATTTTTTCCTACTTTGTCG
The DNA here is from genome assembly GCF_964662115.1 of Mustela nivalis. Lineage (NCBI taxonomy): Eukaryota > Metazoa > Chordata > Mammalia > Carnivora > Mustelidae > Mustela > Mustela nivalis. The sequence continues at coordinate 39,525,611 of NC_139024.1, forward strand.
AAGATTAGCTGACCATAGAGTTGAAAGTCCATATCTGGGCTCTCTGTTCTATTCCATTGGCCCATTTGTCTGTTTTTGTGCCAGTACCATGCTGTCTTAGTGACCACAGCTTTGTAATATAGCTTGATATCAGGCAACATGATGCTCCCAGCTTTTTTTGTTTTTTTGCTTTTTGTTTTTCAACGTTTCCTCAGCAATTCGGGCTTTTTTCTGGTTCCATACAAATGCTGGGATTTTTTTTTTAGCATTTTGAAAAATGCCATTGGTAATTTGATTGGGATGGTGTTGAAAGTATAGATTTCTCTGGGCAGCATAGACATTTTAACAATGTTTATTCTTCCGATCCATGAGCATGGAATGTTTTTCCATATTTTTGTGTCTTCTTAAATTTCTTTCATTCATGTTTTGTAATTCCTAGAGTATAGATGCTTTACCTCTTTGGTTAGGTTTATTCCAAGATAACAAGATACACCAGGAAGACCTGAAATACCATTCCTCACACACATAGAGGGATTGTAATTATTTAAAAAGCAAAAACAACAGAAGTTCATAAAAGTTAAGGTATTTTTTCAAGGTCATTAAGCTTCTAATTAGAAAAACTAGGACTCAAACCAAAGTCTTCTACTTTTGAGGACAATGTTTTTCCACTGCACAAGGAAAACAAACAGCCTGAGAACACAATACTGTTTTTAGAATTTTTACAAGTAAGAATCAGAATTTTGAAAGAATAAAGGATAATAATAGGAGAATATTTTGCTTTGTAAAATATTGGCAAAGAGTAGGCCTGGGCCCTGGCATCAAATGCCAGAATAACATAACCTTGGCTATTGATTGGTGTTTTCTCAAGGATAGGAAATAATCTGTTTTCTAGAAACCAATAGACTAAGACTCACAGTAATGGGAAATTTTTAAAATGCAGATAAGCTGTTACATAACATAACTGTGGTAACTTACTACAGTAGAAATGAGTGGTTACAAAAAAAAAAAAGAAATGAGTGGTTACATTGAAGAACAGAAAGCAAAAAGAGGGAGAAAAACAAAAAGGAACAATGCCAAAACTGACTAGTAATTCTCAAAATTAGTATCTCATTTTCTGACTAGCAAGGCCCAAGGTATTAGATAATAAAGTATTTATCCATGAACAGTTTAAAAGCTTACACATTTATGGAAGACACAAAATTCAAAAGGATGGCTGCTTAAAAGAATCATGATCGAAGAAGTTCTGGAGAAGTTGAAAAGGGATTACTACACTTAAAAAATAAAACCCAACAGGGAAAAATGTGATATTTGCCTTGACTTCAAAAAATCAGCAAGTTCATGATAGGAGTTATGTTACTGTTATGTTTCTGCAGTAATTCACAGACATAAGCAGAGAAGCAAAAATTTGAGTTGCTCAACATGTACATTCCCAGCGGAGGTCAAACACACACTGCCTTCTTGTTTTAGCTCTTGTAATATTTTTCTTCTAAGATTTTATTTATTTATTTGACAGAGAGATAGCAGAAACAGAGGGAGAGGAGGAAGCAGACTCCCCTCTGAGCCGCCTCTATCCCAGGACCCCACATCATGACCTGAGCCAAAGGCAGCCACTTAACCAACTGAGCCACCCAGGTGCCCCTCAGCTCTCATATTATAAGCTAGACTCCTTTTGCAGTCTAGTTAATGACATGTTTTTCACCTTTGTAAGCTTTTTGTTGGTGACTTCACTGTTTAAAGTATCCCCCAAATATAGTGCTGAAGTACTGTCTGCTGTTCCTAAGCACAAGAATATTCCTTATAGAAAAAACAGGTGTATTAGATAATTTTCACTCAGGCCTGATTTATCCACGAGTTCAGTGTTAATGAATCAAGTCAAAGTCATATATTGATCAGTTGATGAAATTACTGTGAAAAGAGGCTCACAGGAACCTAACCTTTTATTTCACTTAGGAGCAATGGTTTAATATTTGTTCAATGTTTATGATGACTGCATAGAACATAACTACCTCAAACAGTGAGAATTAACTTTTCAGATTAAAAATAATAATAATAAAAATAATACTCCTCTTAACTGACAATTACTATATACTTAACAAGTAACATGAATTTACAGCAGGCACTCTATAAGGATTATCTTCTTTAATTTCTATAATAATACCATGAGACCGGTAGCTTATCCCTTTTAAAAATGAGAAAATAGAGATTTATACTTACCTAAGGTCCCAGAATTCAAACTCTGATAGCCTGACTCAAAAATTTGTAATCTTAATCCCTGCACAGTATGGAGTCTCACTACTCTTCCCACCCTCAACTGGTAAGATGCTGTGCCTTTTGCCTGAATCACAAACAACTCATGCCTAAGTCCTTCCATGTTTATTATCTCATTTCCTCATCTCCTTTTTGTGAAAAAAAAGTCACATAATAATCCTATGAGTGGTTATTTTTGTATTAGACATATGTAAAACCTGGGAGCCCATATACATTGCATTGCTTTCTAAGTCCCAGATGTGCAACACCCATCAGCTCTTTAATAGCTCATTGGTGAGACGTCCAAATGATGTTGCCAAACATCCCTCCTTGCAGACCAAAAGAAATAGCACTTACTGCTAACTCCACAACATTATCTCCTTCTACCCCTAGTTCTGCCCGCAGCCAGAAGGAAAGAGAAAAGGAATGAAACATACCATATCAGCCCGACTTCCAGGTCCCTAGATCACTCAGGTCCCTAGATCACTATGTGCTGTTGTTTCATTGTTCTGGGAGCCCTAAGTAAGGGATGTTGAATAGACAGGATTCATGAAATATAATTAGCAAGTATCTTTTTTTTTCTGCTTCCTATTACATATTTAAATTTTATTCAGTGGAAGAAAGTTCTTCTACCCCCAGATGCAACCTTGGGCAGCAACATACATTTTCAGTTCACTGTCAAATAACAAAATGTCCCCAGAGATATTAGGTCACAAGAAGAGGCTCAATTTGGCAATCAGAACATCTGGTCCTATCTTTCCCTTCTTGTGCCTGCCTTACACTTCCAAAGCCTCATCTTACTCTACTGCCATGACTACAGTAGGAGAAGGTAAGAGAAGGAAGGGAGAAACGAAGGTTTTATTTAGTAACATTGCAAGACAGCTTCATATTCTCTGCATTTATCAAGTGTTTAAAGCACTTATTTTTGAGGCACATCTGAGAGTTCCCTAGGGATTCTCAAGCACTGTGATCCTCTGTTGCCACTTCTCAGAATCAGGCTGTGCATCTGCTCTCTGGCTGGTGACTCAATTCCTTCTGCAGCTGCAAAGTTTCCATCATGACCAAAAGCTTTCTCTGTCTGCTGAAGTGCAATCACTCCTCTAATTAGCACTATTGAACAGGACTGAAGATGGTCACCACATCAACTCTCTCTCATGCATAACTCATGTCATGAGAAATTCCTGCAAATTGTTTATCTGGACAAATTCAGGGTATAGAGGCTAATCCCAATGTATCAAAAACAACTTGCTCCTCCAGTGTGAAGGCAACTGGGTAGTCCATCCATCATATTCTAGATTTACCATTCAGAAGACAGGCATTTGTCCATGGTACCTGACTAACTGCAGAGGACACATTTTAAGATCTCTAAGTAGTTCAGTTGAAGGTCAGAAGCAAGAGGCAGGCACCTTCTAACTCTCTCCGTTGGTGATAGAGGGGTAAAAACTCTCAAGTAATCCAGCACCTTTCTCTAAAGAAATCCTTTACAAAAAATCCTCTGTCGACAAACATCAACCTTCTCAACTGTTTTCTATATTCAAAGTGAGTAAAGGATTGAAAAGTCATAAAGCCAGGTTTTAAGCACCTACTTTGAAATTCCAAACAGATACTCTGTCTCACAACTCATTCTGGTATCTGATATCGATCATATCTTGGTACCTTAGTTAAGATTCCAATTTAACATTTTGTATACATATATATTTCTTTTTCCCAAGACATAAAATGTATTTTCCAACCACTCAAGAATTTGGAAGGCATAGTTCTATGTGGATGCCATGCTGTAAGTCATTTGCAGTTACACAGAGTGGTCTTTAAATTTTTAAATTTGTTTTGTCTTCTAAACTCACACAATTACAGTAACTGGAAAAATTATGAAATAAGGCAATAAACTTTTTACATAATTGTTTCCTAAAGAGATAATGAAAATTCTTCCCTCAAAAGTAAACCTGCAGGCTTAACAAGGGATGAAGTCCCTTGTGTATTGGGTACATGGTCTGCAAAATAAACTAGCACAGCAGTTTTATCCAAAATGGCTATTAAATTTCGCCTAGGTAGGTATTGTTTTGACAACTTCTATTTCTCAGGGACCGACTTCATTTTTTTTTTCTCCTTGTTTCAAGGTCAGTGGTTAGTTCTTTATCTTCATAGGCTTACATTAAAAAAAAATTTTTTTCATTAAGGTTTAAAAAGGGCATAACTCCTCAAGCAACTCTTAGCCTGGAGTCATTTCTCATTTTTTTTAATTCTTCTTCCTCTTTTTTTTAATATGGAGTCAGAGCTAATAATTCTTCCTCTTAACTCTTCAGTTTTAATAAGGTCACAAAAAGCATTTGCCCTGACTCTTGCAGAACACAACTATTCTTCTTTCCACATTGAGGTGTTTAAGTCACCTCAGTCCTCTCCTTGTACATAAAGCACATTATTCTCCAGCCTAAAGGGTGAAGCCCCTGGAATTATCAAAGAACTTCAGAGGGCATCTAGACACTAATAAGGCTGGACACAACTTCATGAGGCTTAGAGTGGCTGCCTATTATGAAGATGTTTGGATAGTATTATTTAAATCCAGCTAAGTTATTTATTTGAATATACATACAGTAAAAACCTTAGGAGAATACATAAAGTGTCTAGACACAAAGCCACAAAATATAATCCCAAAGACAAATTGAACTTGATCATGTCACCTGCCTCCCATTTCATAGCCTGTGGTTTGCTTTTCAGCCCACAGAACAATGGTCTCTACAATAAGGTATATGAGTGCAGGGGATAAACAAGTTGAGTCATCAGAGTGTGGGAGTAAAACGTTACAACTTCAATTTTTAGGTACCTGAAATGTAAGAAAGTGGTTAAGGATTTCTAATATTTAAAATGTGCACTAATTTCAAGGATTTGACAGTGGAGTCTTCAATCATCCATTTACTTAAGCACATTATGACACACTTCAGTTTACATATTCCACACAAAATGGATTTACAGTTTATATGGAATACTTTTACTAAAGTATCACCATCACAAGATGAACCATCTTGTGGTTCATCACAAGATGAACAACTAAGCTATAGATTAAAGAAAATACTAATAAATCTAATGAATCACCACAAAATGACAAGACAAACATTTTTCCTATTCCTAGTTTGAACTCTCAGTCACCCACAGCAAGAGGCGAAAGCAATAATAAAATAATCAGAATATTATTGACATGCCTTGAATTACAAAAAAATAAGTACAAAATCTGCTCCTTCTGGGTAAACATGACAGTGTAAGAGAGAGAGAAAAAAACTTTCCAAAGGAAACCTGACTTTGGAGAGACTATTTTGGAAACAAATGTTTAAAAAATTTTCTTTTGTTATACAATTCTTGCTGGAAATGGTTTGTATCATCTTCAAAAACTGCCAACTCTAGATATTTAAACTTACAACTTCCTAAACTATGTAAAAAATTTCAGGTGAACAGTTTCAGTGGCATGAACACATTGTGAATGCATTGTATAAAATATGAAAACAAAGCATTCAAATTCATTTGCATACTGACAAGCAACTGACAACAGGGAAGGCATAAACATATCAGATGAATTAAAACAAAAACTTCTGGGGCGCCTGGGTGGTTCAGTGGGTTAAGCCACTGCCTTTGGCTCAGGTCATGATCTCAGGTCCTGGGATCGAGTCCCACATCAGGCTCTCTGCTCGGCAGGGAGCCTGCTTCCTCCTCTCTCTCTGCCTGCCTCTCTGCCTACTTGTGATCTCTGTCTGTCAAATAAATAAGTAAAATCTTTAAAAAAAAAAAAAAAAAAAAACTTCTGCATAACTGGTAGATAGTTTTGAAAAATAATTATCATAATGTGTAAGTGAAACCAACAATGTACTTCTTTCATTTGAATCCATGTATCTTTGTGAGTTACCATTTTCAACTGTGATACCATTAAAACTGCATATTAAAGAAAACTAATCTTGAAATGATAACTTCAAACAGCGGTATCGGTGTTAAGCCAAGATTTTCAAATATAATTAAGCATATTCATTAACATCATTCTCATTAAACATAATCATTATTATAAGACAGCCAAAAGGTATTATGAATCATTAATAATGAAAATAAAAATTAGTCTAAATATTCATTTTATTTTCAGTTACCTTCTTGAAATTTCCATATTTGTACAATTTACGATGTAAATAATACAGTACTAAGAGTGTTCCAGGCAGATAATTTATGGAAAACAAATATATTTAGAACTAATGCTCAAATTATTTTACTCAGAGAAGTTGTACAAGCAAAGCAGAAACCACAGGCTTGGGAGCTAAAGTTCAGGCTTCCTGGTCTGACACAGGACCATTCTGGCTGCCTCCTTTCCTGTCAATTTCCCCCCACTGTCCTCATGATCACCAGAACCACGTTTTGGTCAGTCTGACTACCTATCTCCTAAACACATCAAGCTCTCTGTTTTGTCCTCTTTTGTCCATTACAGAATTCTAACTTTTCCTGGAGGATTTAGACCAGATGTCACCTCTCCTGCAGAAATCTCCACTCCCCTAAGTATATGTCAGCAAAGAGATCTGGTGTGAGGAGACATATTAAAGGGGGCATGGTGACCTTGACTCTCAGTTCTGTCACTTGAAATCTAGATATGAGGAAGTTACTGAACCTTATTGATCTTCAGTTTCTTCTTCCATGAAATAGAGATTCTACATAGCCTTGTACCAAGGGTTGCCAGACATTTTCTATAGTAGGCCAAATAGAAGATACCTTTGGCTTTGCAGACAAAAGAGTCTGACTTGTGACTACTCAGTTCTGCCCTCATACCACAAAAGTTGGTATAGACAATACATAAACAAATTGGCATGGCTGCTTTCTAATAAAACATTACTGACAAAAATGATTGATAGACCAGATTTGGTTCGTGGACTATGGTTTGCTAATCTCTGCTTATAGAACTGTGGCAAAGATAAAAAGTAACAAAGAATGTAAGTAAAGCACCTGGCATATGGTGGGTACTTAATTGATTTTGTTCTAGGCCTGGGGAAACATCAGTATACAAAAACAAACGTAATCCCTGCAGTCATGTAGTGAGGGGGAGATGGATATTAAATAATCACACAAATTATATAAATAAACCCACCTCACTCCCAACTCCCACCAAACCTCACTTGCTCAGACTTAATCACTGCCATCAAAAGTCTCCTCTGTTGCCTCCTTTTATTTGTCATCATTCTATGAAGAAAATATAGATGGTGTACAAGAGTGTACAGCACACCCTATGGAAATGACACTACAACTTCAGCAATGAGCTAACCACGTGAAGGAAGAGAGAGAGAAATGTATTCCAGGCAGAAACCAAGATGTGCAAAGGCCCTGAGGAGGAAAAGAGTTTGGTCCACTTTTCAAAATAAGAGGAAAGCAGAGTTGTGGGGAGAGAGTTTGCAGATCAAGCTGGACAGATAGGTAGACAGAGAGGGATCAAGGGAACTTACAGGACATGTAAAGATTTGGGGATTTAATTCTAGGTCCCAAAAGGAAGCCTTAACTGTTCAATGATCATATTTGTATATCCAGCATATAGAAGTCAGTGATTATTGTTATTATATGATTATTAATAATGTAGAAAAAATATTATTAGGAACAACTAATGACTAAAAACACCTTTGAAAATAATCCTTCCTTCAAAGTCTCCCCCAAAACCCCTTTTGCTTGTGCCCTCTGTTTCCTTCTGGACTACATGATTCAGGCCACTAAGAAAGTTGTTTCAGTCCCAAGTGAAATGTGTGGCTCAAGATGGAGCACAGGCCATTCTCTCTACTCCTGAGGATGCAGTATGGAAGCAGTCAGGGACAGTAGGCATCACTCAGCGACTCATAGATGCTAGAGCACCAGGAGCCTGACTGTGGCCCCAATGCCATGGGCAGCACTGGTGGTGGCATTTTGCACCAGATATCTTCACGAGTAAGCAGGAAAACTCAAGTGAGGCCCAGCACAAGGAACATAGGATGCTTCATGTGAGCTCAAAGGAGGCACCTTCCCTCCCTTCTTTCCAAATCAGGTATTTACAGAAAAAATTGTCTGGGTCTTTGAGGCAGGGAACAAGGAGTCTCATGGAAGCAGGTGAAATGCAAGCCACGAAACTGTGGTTCATAGGACCAGTTATACTTCGATTCTGTTAGTGGAAAAAAACAAACATTGGGGTTAAGGCATAGAAGAAGAGGATGAAGAAAGAAAAGGAAATGGAAAAGATGAGAAAGAAAGGAAAAGGGACCAACAGACACAAAGAGGAGGAGTACTCTTGGTCTTCTCTGCATGAGTGTTACAAAGAGGGAAGAATAATAATGGGGATCAGGCAGTGGCATGGGATACCAAAAACCAAAACTGAAAATGGGGATAGAAACAGAAACTGAAAGGGGCAGATAAAGATGGACAGACAGAGACCAAGAGAGACAAAATAAGTTCAATATATTTCTGAAGTGCTTTTTGCAAAATAAATTTCTTTTGTCACATCTTGTTATTTGTGAACATGAGCAAACTGTTGCCTGTTATCACTGATCTTTACAATTCTGATTATAAATTTAACTAGTATTACCCAGACTGTCTTAACTCTGCACTAGTGGAAGTAGCCACAACAGGTCCCTGTGTGGAAGGAGAGGGGAGAGAATCTGCCAAAGGGGAAATTACTATCCTGCTGCAGAACAGTGATGTCTCACAAGCTTCTTGCCTGTGGTTCTAAAAAATAACAATCATACCATACATAATTAAATTTTAAAAACTCTCTCTCGTTTGCAACAGAGCAATGGCTTTCCTCCACTTGCCATCCTGCAAACTTAAGGCAGAGTTGCATTAAGTTACACACCAAACATCACTCAGACTACTAAGGCACAGAGGTGGGAGGTAGATGCTCTTGGCCTGGCCAAGCCACAGACTCATTCTCACTCACCTTATCTCCTCAGTAACAAGGTAGAAGGTCTGGTGCCTTGCAGGACATAAGCCTGGAAACCTTTATTCTTCTGAACCCTCATTTCAGAACAACTTATTTGATTCTGGTTTCAGGCAATGAGATCAGCAGATGGTTTCTCCAACACAAAGCTAAGATGCTGGCAACACTTTCAAGCACTATTTATAGGTTCTTCTCTGCCAACCACCCTTCCCCACCTACACACACACATAAGAGCAAAAGGAATTTGAGGCAGAGAATACAGCCTAAACAAAAAACTTCAACGGAGAAGCTAACACAGAGATCCTAAATCACTAAGCACACTTCCTTCTCGGGCTCAGTAATACTTAAAATATCCAATACTGAGCCTCCAGGCCATTGTTCTCCTCAACCCTCAGAGAATGAAACAGTGAGAAAGTGAGAAAAATGCAGTTACAGCATTAAATGTCCTAAATATGGAGTCATCCCATAATTATCCAAATTATGAATTGAGACAGATTATCCATTCCCAGCAAGCGTTGGGTACCAGAGATATCACAAGGCATTTTCCTGGTCCTCTTAACCTAGTTTCCCAGGCAGGAAAACATAACACTGGTGTCTAAAGGTGGAGGTGAAAACTACAGGACAGAACATATAGAAGATTCTTAAGATACAAAACAAGGGAGGGGTGTGTATATGGAGGGAGTGGGGGTAAACACAGCGCTTTATATGTTTATTAACTTAAATACAGCATCAGGAGACTTCCCCCAACTTCCTGAAGGAAAAAAAAAAATGTCTAGATGGATCATTGTTTCCTTGACCCTGCCATAAGTAGAAAGCAGATTAAAAGAATAAGTGAGTCACAGATGTCCTCCCTCTCCTCACTGGGAGGGCCGCAAGATTTACATATTAGCTCATTTACTCCTCACTAACAACTGCTTGAGGTAAGCACTCTCAATAGCCCAGTGGTACAGAATGGGAAACATGGATTTCGAGAAACTAAGCAACTTACCCAACTCATTTATCTAGTAAGTGGCAAGTAGCAGAACAAAATGCAGATGTTTCCAACTTCAGAATCAAGTTTCTTAACTTCTGTCTAAACTGCAACACAGAAGTGATTCTGCAATGAGGGAACAGCAATTAAGGTGTACTAGTATCACTGAACTTTGATGAGTATGAGACCTGGTGTGTTTCTTGATTACAATGACACCGTTAAACTCTGCCATAACAGAGAATTGCTTTTTATTTCTAACTCTCCAAAATACTTTTTATTTCTAACTCTTTTTATTTCTAATAGGACAAAACTCTCCTGTTTTCCTCTACTCACCTCATCACTTCTAACACCAAATGTGGGGTTTTCCACACCAAGCAATTCTGACACTAACTTCCTAGAATTAGTACAGACCCTACAAGTTAAGAGTTCGGTCTCAGGAAATTGCCTCCTCTTGCCACTTCAAATACCAACTGCAAGTCCAGATTTCAGATGTGCTTCGAACTGATCAGCTACAAACAGGAGTTTCCCACACCCCCTCCTCAGATTTGATAATTTGCTAGAACAACTCACAGAACTCAGGAAAGCACTTTACTTACTATTACCTATTTATTATAAGATACAACTCAGGAACAGCCAAATGGAAGGGATGCATAGATCAGGGTCTTAGGGGGCTGGGGGGTGCACAAAGATTCTATGCTCTTTCTGAATGCACCACCCTACCAGCACTCCCACATGTTCCCCAACCTGGAAGCTCTCCAAAGCACTTCAGTTAGAATATTTATAGAAGCTTTATTACATAGGCATATTTAATTAAATCATTGGCCATTAGTGTTTATTCAAACTCCTGCCCCAGACACCAAGGAGTGGGGCTGAAACTTCCAACCTTTTAAAAGATTAGGTTGGTTCCCCTTGGCAACCAGCCTCCATCCTTAGGTTATCCAGGAGCCCCTCCGCAAATAGTCATCTCATTAGCATACAAAAAGACACTTGTCACTTCAGAGATTCCAAAGGTTTTGGGAACTATAGGCCAGGAAATAGGGGCACAAGCCAAATACATACTTATTACGTCACAGTTCATTTCTTTGTTTTACAGAAAATCCATGGTGCTAAGATAAGTTAATGAACATTAAATTTTTTTTTTAAAATCAAGTCCTTGGGCACCTTGGTGGTTCAGTTGGTTAAGTGGTTAAGTGTCTTCCTTCAGCTCAGGTCATGATCCTAGGGTCTTGGAATCAAGTCCACCATCGCTGGGAGCTTGTTTTTCCTGTTCTTTGCTTATGCTCTCTGTCACTATCTCTGTCTCTTTCAATTATATAAATAAAATCTTTTAAAAAATGTAAAACAAAATAAAAATCAAGGCCTTGACTTAAAAGAGCCTCATGTTAATACACAATGGGTTTAAGCTGGGAGCTGTGCTCATGATTAAGATTCTCTTAAAAGACATCAAACTTGAACACAGAAGTTGCTCTTGCTAAAAGTCACATTGCTAACAGTTTTATGAGTCTTCTGAAAATGATCAAGTTGACTTAGAAGATAAAGATTTGCCAGAGAGATGTTCTTGGCAATGCACAGTTCCTTGTTGAAATGAGATACAACAGGAAACACGAAAATGCAAAGTTCATGGGAATATAATTTATTTAACGGATAAAACCATCTTATTTGGTTAAAAGAATGTGTTCCCAGCTAGTAGCTCCCTGTTATATGCTATTACAGAGCAAACTGTTAGAGTTACCAGACAAACCTCCTAGAAAAGAATAAGTACACTCTTCCAGAATCACAGACATAACCTTAGCTTTAACAGTCCAGGTATATGGCTTCTATTCACAATTACAGACTCTCAGAGACACCCATGTACTCCACATCTATGTCTCTGGGAGAAAAAACCTCTTATTAAATTGATTTGCCCTTTGTCACTGTCACAGATATGTTTTCCCTGTTTTGACAGGTAGTTGTAATTCTATTAGCAGCCCATCGACTTCCCTGTGAAATCGATCTGTGTTGGGCTGGCTGGATCTTCTTAAACTGGCTGATTTATTGCTTCTGCATGTTTTTAGAAAAAGAAAGCACGTGCATGCTCACAAGTAAGCTAAAGAGTCAAGGAGCAAGAGAGGAAGGAGAGAAAAACAGTCTTCGGTCACCACAGAGTATAAACTATCTAAACAATATTTGAAAACAAATCATTTTTAGCCTCACTGTTGGCTGCCTCTGTGACAGGTGAGCTGTGACCTTTTGTCAGCAGCCTAGCTGAGATGTCTGTGATGCCAGCCATATAAATGACTGTCAACGTCCCTTACTAATTTATTTTGCTGTCTCATGTATAAACCAGAAGAAATTGCTCACTTTGCGTGTCCTCAATGTCGATCTATCATGTTTACCTAATTTTGATCTTGTACATCACATCTCACAGTAAGCAGAAAACAAGTAGCTGCCTCCAGGTACCCTGTCTCTGCCTGAAATCTTGCCATTGAAAGGAAAGCACTCAAGCCAATTTGCAGGAGATCACAGTTTGCCAGAGGTCAGAGACAGAAATCACCACAGCATTTTGTTTAAAGAACCACATCAGAAAAGAAAGAAAGGAAGAAAGAGAAGGGAAAGGAAGGAAGAGGAGGGTGCAGGAAAGGAAGGGAAGAGAAGGGAAGGGAAAAGAAACTTAACACACACCCTTGTCTTAAAGGTCCATCCCAAGATTTATAAAGAAATCAAGCAATGCTAAATTAAAATGGAATTTGTAAAGACTAGGCAACCTGAAAATAAGTTGATTTTCCTGGTATTAAAGAAAAAAATTATTGCACAGTTACATTTCATTTCAAACTGAAAATTATTCTAAATATTCTAGTGTTAACTTCATGAACCTAAGTATGAATAACATCTCATGAGTACCATTTGTAATTTCATCCTTGAGCAATATAGTGAACAGGCTAATTCTAAGCAGAATTAGTACTAGAAAATAAAGTAGGAAAATTGCACTTCTGCACCCTTTCTTCTCCATTTATATATCCCATATACATTTAGGGGCTTTCAACCAAGACACTCCGTTCACTCTCACCTTCCAGGATAACAATGGATCTTTCTCCATCTTCTTTACCCAAACCTTTTCAGATGGTAAGCCAGCAAAGTGATAAAGTAATGTTTATATATATGATAAACTAACAAGATTTAGTATATTAACTCTGCCGGATTTTGCATTTTTCCTGGAAATTTTTACAATCACAATAATCAAAAATAGAGACTGATGATGAGAACCCTCAGCACCATTGAAGACAGATCAGTGGATGGGGATACTTGTCAGCAGGAGTACCTTTCAAAAACCTTCAAATGACACACTTAAAATGTGCTGTTTCTAAAATGCAAAATATAACTCTTCTGTTCTACAGAGCCCTGTAGACACTGACAGTCTCGTGCTGTGCTATGTTATCATCTTAGTTAAGCTGAGACACCCTGAAACTTCCAGATTAAGTTGGCCCAAACAGGAATTTGTATAGGACTGGAAGACAGAAATGAAGCAGCAAACTTTACTCTTGAAAGGTGGTTACAGTTAGACATTGTAGCAAAGAGATGCAGAGCAGCCTGATGGGCCCCAGCTTATCCACACTTTTCCCAGCTCTTCTTGGCAAGATGGCCCTGCTGGCCAACAGTGGCCCCAGGCTCAGCTATAGACCCTCAGAGGTGGTAACTACACAAAGCAACAGATTCCCAAAGACCTTTCCATGGTCTGACCTCGGCAGCTTGATGAGCTATGCTTCTCAGATAATTCAACACAGATTTCCTTGCAAGCTCTAACTGATCCATCTTGGCCAGTGCTTCAGGCATAATGGTTAATAATTCCTTCTCAGATCCTCAACTCCCCTTCAGGGCTGTACCTACCCAGTTCCTCCCACATATGTGACAGGTCGAAGCCCTATAAAAAATCTCCTATTCACCTCATACTACAGTGCCCCTGCTTCCTAACTAAACCTGACTGATACAGTCCCCCACAGAGGATCTTTATAAAGGCATATCCTATACATGTGAGGCTGTACACATATGCATGATTCACAGCCATAAGGTACTATCTGTTACCAAGTACCATAACCAAACTTAAACCTATATTATATCTGAATCTCTGACTTGTGTTGTGTGAAATGAAATTCATAATTTGTCTTTAAAATTGTTTATTTTATCATTTTTAAAGCTGAGCTTTATTTCCAATTACCAATGTCGTGATCATCAACAACCGTCTTGAAACTCCAAGCTAAATAGATGGTATTATACCATTTATCCTCTTAAGTGGGGTTCCAGGTCATGAATATTTGCAGTTTCTGATCAATATTAGTCCTAAATCAGAGGTTGAAATACTTAGATCGAGACACAGAGTACGCAGGATAAATACAAATCCCAGAATGTGTCCTATCTAAAATTTTGTATAAGCTGGGAGGAGGGGAAGGCCAGTTTATTTTGTTTCATTGTGGCAAGAACATTTAACATGACATTTATCCTCTCCCCAGATTTTTAAGTGTGCAATTCAGTATTGTTATTTATAGGTACAACGTTGTACAGAAGATCTCTAGAACTTATTTATCTTAAATAACTAAGAAGCACAGGCCACTAAGGTCTTATGGCATCCCCAAGAAATCAGTGTTTAGCTTATGGCCTCCAAGTGTCTTTTTCTTTAAGATTTTATTCATTTATTTGGCAGAGAGAAAGAGAACAAGCACAAGGCTGAAGAGCAATAAGCAGAGGGAAAAGCAGGCCCCCCCCACTGAGCAAGGGACTTGATCCCAGGCCCCCCGGGATCAGGACCTGAGTTGAAGGCACATGTTTAACTGACTGAGCCACTCAGGCATTCCTCCAAGTGTCTTGATAACAGAGTTGACTTAGGTTGGAGTCATATATAACATAGCAGAGTTGTTACCCATTCACAATTGCTATTAAAATTTAAAATGACATGCATAGATACTGGTTTCTATTTATTTATTTTAAACTTGGATATGCTTGTAATGAAGAAGGGGCTTGAGTAAAGGGTAGGAAGGAGACCAGTGCAGTATGAACAATGGGAGATTCACAAAGATAAGTAGAAAAGTATTCATGCACTGAATAGTAAAAGATGGAATGGAGGTACATAGAGATAATAAGGAGGGCCTAGAGTTTAGGAAAAGTAAGAGAGGAATTTACAAGCAAACGTGTGCACATGCGGATTATAAAGTATGAGGGCCAAGGGAATTGGGAGGAAAACTTTGGAAGGGATAGACTTGTCAGCCTATAAATGTTGCCTTTGGATCTGATGCTCACAACTGGAAAAATCAAATTTGGTGAGGGCCAGGCTCACATACTCAATGGAAAGTTGATCTATGAAACTGACAGGTGTGCTAAGACCACTCTTAAAGGGACCTGCTTCTGTCACTTAACATGCATGATAGCAAAGTAGGACTTCAGAAGGGAGAAACAAACTTCTTCCATGAATTTTACTCCCATTTACTGTATGGATTGGGGGGGGGGGGCGGGGATGAAAGAACTGCATCAGTAAATACCATAATCAGAGAATTCTAGCTACAACTTTTTTCCTCATAGTGAACTGACTTTTAAAATCCTATCTCTAAAACCATTGAGGCTGGAAACGTAACTATAATATGCAAAGATTTTCTTCTTTGCCATTAATATCAAGTGCTGAAAGAGTGCTCAAAATCGCACAAGTCACACAGACAAGCACAATACCTGTCTCTGAAAGAAGTTTTCAGAACATAGCACAAATAAAAGAAGAAAAACTTCTCTGAAGTTACTTAGGTGTCAGATTACAGCTGTAGAATCAAAATTATATCACAATATTCTTGTCTGATTTTTAATTTGCTTCAAGCCAAATAAACATAAATAATGAGAAAGAAATCTCAACCTAGGAGCTGATAACATCATAAACTATATAAAGGACACTTGGTTGGTTTCTGTCATAAAATTCCATCATAAAATCACACCTGCATGAAAAAAGTTTTTGCCAGTTTCTGTCTTTTCCCCTCAAAATAGCCATCTCTGCCAAAGGACATTCAGTTCAATGCCTGGAACTATCAGTTATTAGGGCTTGTCAGCAGTCAGAAATCATTCAGATATACTTCCTGCACCCATCTGAAGCTATAAATAAAAATTGTACACTAGCACATACTGAACAAAAGGATTTGGGCTTAAATGACAGCAGTCAGGATTTAGGTTAGATAGAAATAAATATTTTGTGATAAAGGAAGTTAAGATATTGGAAAGGGACATATTGAGAGAGACTAGAGCCCCCTCACCTCTCTAAAATGATTTGAAAACAAGATGTATTTTTCACCAGGACCCCACAAACCAAGAACTCAGGTATATAACAACAACAAAAAAAGATTGTATCTATTCATTGCTCTATAGATTATCAAATCCTACAATTCTATGATTAAATCAGAGAAGCAACATGGAGAAACTTAGTCCTCATTCTCATTCTTTTATAAAACATGAATCCTTCCATGTCTTTATCACCATTTTCCCATTAATCAAGAATCACCCATGAATGGGGTTATTAACAAGCTTGATAACAGAAATCCAAGAATAATTGGAAGATATCTGGACTTTGGTTCAAGAGACCTGAGTTCAAGTTTCAACACCACTCTACTAGCTGTATGATCTTGTTTAAAAAAAAAATATATATATATATATATGTATTTTTATATATAAAATATATAATATATATTCACATATAATTAATATATATTAATTATATATTCTTTATATTATTTATTACATCATATTATAAGATATAATATATAACTATATATGATATAAAATTATATTATAATATAATATATAATATAGACTATATATTCATATATAATTAATATATAATTAATAATATAAATATAAACAATATAATCATATATAATTTATATAATTATGATTTTATAATTTTATAATTTTTATAATTATATATTATTGATATAATTATTTTTATAATTATATTATTTATATTTATATATTATTGTATATAATATAATATATTATAAATAATTATATTATTTATATTATTTATATTTATATTATTAATATTTATATTATTAATTATATGATTATATATGAATATATAGTCTATATTATATATTATATTATAATATAATTCTATATTGTATATTATATATTATTATGTATATCATTATATATTAATATATTATATAATATATATTTATATATAAATATACTATAATTAATATATATTAATTTATATATATATATATATATTAACTGCTCTGATTCTCAGATTATTCATGAATAAAGTAAAGGTCATGATCCCAGGTTTACCTTACCTACATCACAGGTTTGCCATAAGGATCATAAGCAATAGTGTCTATGAACTGCTTTGTAAACTATAAAACATAAATCATGTAATGGTGTCACTATCACTATATGACAAGTAGCTGTACAATCACATCCAAATCCCAGAAAACACATTGTGCTCAGTTAATAAGAACTGATAATGCAATTCATAATAATGCAAATTCAGTGAATAGTAAGCAAACACCAGCCGGATAGGGGCAGGGAACAAAAACCAACTGAAATGTTTACCCACGTTGTTATTGAACAGATGGAAACCACAAGATCTCTGCCATACTTCATATTCTTTGAGCCTCCTGTGTTTAGGGTACAGATTTGTCCCTTTTAGCTTTTCAATCCTTGATACAGTTTTCCACCATCTTTGTTACACTGAGAGTCACTGTGTTAAAGCTACTGACATCTAGCTCTCAGGAGTCTATACATTTGTTCAACTTTAGGGAGTATAGAATATGAAACGATTCTCTGTCTTAGGCCCATGAGGGTTTACATCTAATTTATGAATGTAGGTTGGTCTACCTTTGCTCTGTGGTGTATTCTTAATCTAGAAGGCTTTAAACTTTTTCAAGGCAGTGGAAAGGGCAAAATAAACTTCTGAAAATGAGGAGATAACAAAAAAACAAGATATACCAGAGAAACTTATATAGAAATTCATATAGAATGACATACTATTTCTGTAATGTGTTTGTCATAATAATTAAAATTATTTCAAGGTACCTTGAAAAATATAAAAGTACTAAATAACAATTATAAAACCTTACAGGTAAGTGTTTGATGACAGATATGGAAAAAAGGTGAGGTGTGACAGATAAATTCTCTTTTCTTTTGAAATATAATGTAATAGAAATAAATTGTGAAGTTCAAAGAGGCATTCAAATTTCAAGACTCTGCTAAATATTACCTATAGGTATACCCAGGTACTTTATGGCCATTTTGTACTTTATGGTTTTCTTCACAAAATTTATAGAACCTGTTTTAAATTTTGTTAAGACAATATATAACTTGAAATTGCACTAAATGTCACCAGTAGCCAAAAGTGGCATCCTTAAAAACCAAGATGCTTTTGTGATGCATAGATGATTCACTACTCAAATGCACAATTTCTATTGATAATACCTGAATCTATTTAGCCCAAATTAGCAACCTCATATAAATATACTAGAAATAATTCAAGAGTTAATTTTCTATTTAAGAGACTATTTAGGCTCTTCAATTACCCATATCCATTCTGGTGTAAGATTTTTAATCATTTTAGAGATTATCCCTCCAACAGAGTTCTAGCTTTGTTATTTTGTCTTGCTATTTCAAACATTGAGGTTATAGTCTTTTCCTTGTTTTGAAAAATGTGTGTGCTCCTGAAAGCTAATAAACCAATGTGTATTTACAGTGTGTTAGGTTTCATACTCTGTTAGGCAGTAACAGACACAGAAGACGGTCTCTACACAAGAATCAGCCAAAAATCAAGCCAATGAATAATTGAGTGCTAAGTTGGGCCATAGAATACAAAAATGTTCTTCCAAATCAGAGGAAAAAAGAACTTTAGGAATGGAACTGTTCAGTATAATCTTCCTGGAGGAGAGGATTTAAGCTAATCTTTGGAATATAATTTAGGATTCAGGGAAAAGTTACTGGATTTTCAAGTTGGGAAAAGTCTCTGAAGAAATCAGTCCCAAGTCCAGAATGACTGGAAATAAAGGATGATGTTAAAATGAAGGATAAATCTGGCTAGGCAGAAAAGTCATTTTATAGAATCTTGATAACCTGACAAAGAAGCGAGGCTTGATGCAATAAGCCAAAGACAGCCATTAGGCTACTTCATGAATAAGGATGTAACATGAAAGATTAGTGTTTAATGGAAGCTTCAGGTAACAGTTATATGCAAATAACTGAATGGAGACACCAAAAGCTGGGACACAAGTTTGGAGGCACTTATATATACCTAGATGGTAGTTTCAGAATCAGGAAAAAAAGGTATAGGACATAATACCTGCAAGAGAAATCACTGAGTATTTTTTCAGATGTGGAAACTAGGGGTTAGGCAGATTGTATGACTTGTACAAGTCAATCATCTCCCCCCCCCCCCCCCCAGTTAGCAACAGTCAGGACTAAAACCTAGATTTCTGAACACCTAGAACATGGGAGAGATTTTGAAGAAAAAAATTGCAGTTCTTGATCATAGGCAAGTTTGGCAATAACAATAAAGATGGAAAGCATAACACTAACCACTGTAGTTTAGATTCTAAAGGTAAATGGTATGGTTTAGCAGTGCTATACAATTAACCATGAGGGAAATAAGAAAACTAAATGGGGCAAAGCTAAGGAATTAGAATTTTATTACGTTGAATTTTAGATGATGGTAGAACATCTAGGTGGACTCGTCTTACAACAATTGAAAATAAGGAACTGTTCAGGGATGACAGCACATTTCTACAGCTTCTGCCCAGACCTCTCTCCAGATTTCCAGTATCATCATATATCCAACCACTCATCTGACACTGGCACCTGCAGTTTATATTAGCCCAAACTGAATTCATTGTCTTAATTCTCTTTCTTGGTTAGTGCCATTATCCATGCTGTTCATTCACTGGAAAAATATTTATTGTCACTCATGTCAGTAACCTGAGATTCATCTTCATCTCCTTCTCTTACCTCACTAACTTCAGCCAATCAGTGATCAACTCCTCAGTGATGTTTCCTCCTTCCTATTTATTCATCTTTACTACTGCCATCTTGGTTTAGACTCTTGTCAACTCATGCCTGGTTTATGGTAATAGTCTCCTAACTGGTTCCATTGTCTGCTTTGGATCCCATTTTAGCCTTACTCCATATAATTACTAGAATGGTCTTCTAAAAAGCAAGTCAGACCATTAGGTTACTTCTTTACTTATAATTCCTTGATTACTATTCTCATAATCTATATGGAGTTTAAGGCCTCAAAATCTTATCCTTGTTTCCTTCTTAGGAGTTTCAAACAATGGAAATATATGGAATTGTCTGATTAATCTATATGGTTTACATCTCAGTAGCTTTGACTGGGTAACTCTCGCTTCTTGGATTGCCCTTCTCTCCACATCTCCCCTACCCATACTTTCCACCCCTCCTAGCTATTGAACAATTCTCCTATTGAACAATTCAGTTTTGAGTTCAAAACTGAGCTCAAAAATGACCTCAAGATAAACTTTACTGATATTCCTTTATTCAAGTAGAACTGACGAGCTTCTCCTTTATATCTCCTTTGTACATAACCCATATTAATTTATTGCAAGTATAGTTGAATGTCTATATCTTCACCTAGACTGGAAGGTCTTTGAAAACAGAAATCATATCCTATTCACCAGCTGTATCTCCTAAAAGAGAGCCTTGTTAACAATATTTACTTTACAAAGGTCTGCATTTATGCATTACATAGACATCTGAGATAAAGGCACACATTTGAATGAGTCTGGAAGTGCAAAATTCCCAAACCAGATTGCTTCAGAAAGCTAGATAACAGTTAAGGTCTAGCAACAGCTAAAGAGGCGATAAAAAAAGACAAGAGAAGGAATGATAAGTACTTTTCAAAAAGCCAAGGAAGAAAATAGTTTTAAGGAAAAAATGGGAAGAAATCATTCAAAGGGAATTTAAAATATTAAGATATATTTATAAGGTTATATTTATTATATTTATTAAAAAGATTTATAATTAATATAACAGTGAAAAACAAAACAATCCAAATTTCAAAAAAAAGCACCTCCTGACATACTGATTTGATAAAACATATGATGCCAAAGGGTTAAATATAAAAATGCTCATGTACAACAATGCTAAAAGTAACAGCCAATGCTGCACAACCCATTGATTATGAGCATATAAAGATCAATGAGCTTAAATTAAAATACTGCAGATGAATTTTTTTAAGATTTATTTATTATTTCAGAGAGAGAGAGCATGTGCATGCAAGCGCCAGTGTGGGAAGGGGCAGAACTAGAGAATCTTCAAGCAGACTTCCTGCAGAGCCCAATATGGGGCTGATCCCACAACCCATGAGCTTAGGAACTAAGCTGAAACCAAGAGCTGGATGCTCAACCGACTGAGCCATCCAGGCATGTCAACATTGCAGATGAATTAATATAGTTACTGCACTAAGACAAAGGAATTAAATAGATGTTTTCTGAAATATTTGTTTCATTTAAAAGTTTAATTTTATTAAATAATGGGTGTTCTAAATATTGAACTGAATTAAAAAGGTCAGTTATTTATAAATAAAGTCATGTCTTAACCTGGGCTTGATAGTTCCTATTCATATAGTCCATCTGAATAAAGTTCTAGCTAGAGTTCTAGCTTTGTTATTTTGTCTTGCTATTTATTTATTATAAATAAAGTCATGTCTTAACCTGGGCTTGATAGTTCCTATTCATATAGTCCATATGAATAGAGTTCTAGCTAGAGTTCTAGCTTTGCTATTTTGTCTTGCTATTTCAAACGTTGAGGTTATAGTCTTTTCCTTGTTTTGAAAAACAAGGAAATATGGAGTATTATGCCTCCATTAGAAAGGATGAATACCCAACTTTTGTAGCAACATGGACAGGACTGGAAGAGATTATGCTGAATGAAATAAGTCAAGCAGAGACAGTCAATTATCATATGGTTTCACTTATTTGTGGAGCATAACAAATAACATGGAGGACAAGGGGAGATGGCGGTAGAAGGGAGTTGAAGGAAATTGGGAGGGGAGGTGAACCGTGAGAGACTATGGACTCTGAAAAACAACCTGAAGGTTTTGAAGGGGTGGGAGGGTGGGAGGTTGGGGGAACCAGGTGGTGGGTATTAGGGAGGGCACGAATTGCATGGAGCACTGGGTGTGATGCAAAAACAATGAATACTGTTGTGCTGAAGAGAAATAATTTTTTTTTTAAGTATATAATACTGGATGCCTGGGTGGCTCAGTGGGTTAAAGCCTCTGCCTTCAGCTCAGGTCATGATCCCAAGGCCCTGGGATCGAGACCTGCATCGGACTCTCTGCTGAGCAGGGAGCCTGCTTCCTCCTCTCTCTCTGTTTGCTTCTCTGCCTACTTGTGATCTGTCTGTCAAATAAACAAACAAATTCTTTAAAAAAAAAAAAAAGTATATAGTACTGAGTCCTTTTATAAAAAACAATGTATAACAAAAATTATCAAATCATGATGTCTTTGCTTTATAAGTTCAAATTGTTATGGCTTGTTTTTTTAAAACAAGACATACTTGCACTAACGAATATAAAATTATTTTGTGTTTGTGATGGCCTTCGCTCTAAAACATGAATACCTGAGGTTTGACTTTACCAGTTCTGTTTCCTAAATTAAAGCTTCCAAAAGTTCTTTATAAGTCAATTACATGCTAAGTCAAACAATAATATATATAAAAGACCTAATTATTAGGAGTAAAAGTGTTCAGGACACCAAGTCCCTTTATTCCTAACCACCTACATAGGGCCAGCATTACCTCCTTGGGATATCATAAGAAAAGGTTGGGTGTAGATAACAGGTTGAAATAGGAGAGCCAAATTAAAATGCCCCAGGTAGGCTAGGTAAATTAATGAATCGAATCAAACATAAGAGCACATACCCATCCATAAGAGAATAGTAGCTACTCAATTCTGTGACAGATTGCTCTAAAGAAATGCCAGTTCAGTGTTGCCACAGCTTCACATTAAGCAAGAGAAGGAGGAAATCCAGATTTATCTGTAAAATCTCCCAATATAAATGTCTCTTGTGTGAATGATGATATTAGAGAATAATTGGGCCCATAGTCCTAGCTAGGCCCAATTATTGCAGGTCATATTGAAGGTCATAGCTTGAAAGTTTTATTTCACTTTTTCAGTGTTTTTTAAAATGTTGAGTTTCTGCTCCATTCCAGGCACTCAGGTAGGCAAATGATTAGGAGTTAGTAAGGATACAGGCCTATGGTCACTATGCTGAAGAAAAGTTTACAGAGGAAAGCAGGGAGGCCTGGTCAGAAAACCAAAAGGAGATCTAGTGTGCTTTGGAATAGAAGCTAAGAAATCGCAGAATTCCAGTGAAATAAGGACTGAACAACGTTAGAATTGAAAAATCAGAAGTTATGGGTGATGTTAGAGAGAAACATTTTGATATGTTCTAGGAACACAGATGGAAAAACATAGAATGGAGAAATAAATGGAACAGGAGGAATTAAAGGCAGCAAATATGAAACAGACTTTTGAGAAGTTAAAAAAAAAAAAAGGAGAAAAGATCTATTGTATAATAGCTATAGCATACCATGTAGGAAGAGTTTAAGAATCCTTACAGATGGTAACACTTAAGCAGATTTGTAATCTAAGGGGTAATCCCCATTACAGGGCAAGAGGTTTAAATACTGTGGATATTTGGGTGCCTGGGTGGCTCAGTGGGTTAAGCCGCTGCCTTCGGCTCAGGTCATGATCTCAGGGTCCTGGGATTGAGGCCCGCATCTGGCTCTCTGCTCAGCAGGGAGCCTGCTTCCCTCTCTCTCTCTCTGCCTGCCTCTCTGTCTACTTGTGATCTCTCTCTGTCAAATAAATAAAATCTTTAAACAAAAATACTGTGGATATTTAAGATTCAGGAGAGAGAATGGAAGACAGAGAGAGAGGAAGTTTCTAGGGGATGCAAAAGGGACTGTACTGGGGTGCAGCTGAAAAGAATTGGCCTTAAGCAGTATGACAGAATTCTTATCTTAAGAGAACAGGAGAAAGAAATAGGAATTGGGTAAAGATGAAAACAAGTATTGGGGATACATTGTAGGGGTGGTGGGAACAATAAAATGGGTGAATTTTTCTCAAAATAAATATCTTTCCTAGAGAGTTGTGTCAGACCACATATAAACCTCACAGACTTCTCTTTATCTGAAGGCCCATGCATCCTAGTCCATAATCCCTTTCCCCAAGCCCAAACATTGAGGTTGGCATCATAGAGTTTATCATTTGAACAGAAGGAAAGGAAAGAAAAAAAGAATAAACTTTTGTTTCTTCTGAACCTGAGATATAATTAACATAAAATTGTAAAATCCTTAAAATGTACATCCTGGTGGATTGATACATGTATGCACTGAGAGACAAGTCTCCCATCAGGTTAATAAATGCATTTATTCATTAAATTGGGGAGTTGAAAACATTTAAGTTCTACTCTCTTAGTCAATTTCAATCATATATAACAGCATTATTGACTATAATTACAATGTTTTACATTAGATCCTCAGAACTTACTCATCTTATAGCTAAAAGTTTGTAGTACCCTTTTGCCAGCCCCTCCCTATTTCATTGATCCTTCAGCCCCTGGCAAACATTTTTCTATTTCCTGTGTCTATGAGTATGATTTTCATTTTTTATATGTGAAATCTTAAAAAAAAAAAAAAAAAAAGAAAATCATACTCATTGATCTGAGATACACTTTACTGAGGAGACTTTCTTTTTGTCATTGTATGTACTTAGAGCTCTTGTCAAAAATTAGTTGACCATGTATGTGTAGGTTTAAGTCTGGGCTCTCTATTCTGTTCTGTTGATCTATGTGTCTGTTTTTTATGCTAAAACCATCCTGTTTTCATTACTATAGCTTTGAAATATAGTTTGAATCCCCTATTAAATTATTTAATATAGCTATATTCTTGAGCTCTGTGATTTCTGTTTGGTACTTTCTTATATTTTCTATCTCTTTGTTGAAATTCTCACTTTGTTTATGCATTGTTCTCTTGACCTCAGTAAACAGCTTTACGCCTATTATTTTCAACTCTTTATCAGGGACATCACTTGTCCCTATTTCATTAAGGTCTGGAGTTTTATCTCATTCTTTTGCTTGGAACATATTCCTCCGTTTCTTCATTTTTCTCCATTCTTTGTGTTGGATTTGATGCACTATATAAAACTTCCACCTTTCTGTCTTGATGGAGTGCTCTGTAAAATCAGGAAACTTATCTTTCAGCCCAACCCTAGCTCTTGGTTTTCTCAAACCTCTGTGATTGTCCAGATTGCCTTCTTTGTTCTTAATGGCTCCCAGTAGTTGAGGCTATGCCTAAACCTGTCCATGTACCAAAGGGGAGGATGTCAGTCAGCACCTAGATGCAGGTGGATGGAAAGCCAGACACTTGGGCAGCAGCTTTTAAAGTATGCAAGTAGAATAAAAAGAAAGATGGAGGTGGGTATTTCTGTCTCTTCCCTGTGTACTGAGTCCAAGGTGGATAGCCAGTTAAGAACTGTTTCTTTCATTGCTACAGATCTGTGGGGCCTGAGAACATAAGCCCCATTGGCTATCACAGCCAGATGATCAAGGGATACATCCTCTGGGTGGCAGCAACAAAAGCCAAGGCATCAGACATGTGTATAAGTTCCTTCCAGGGAGAGACCAGCAACCTGGAGTACACCGGAGGGAAAACACAGAGACGACACCTACCAGCCTCCCAAGTCTCAGGTGAAGATCACAATCAGCCCGTAAAAGTGTGTCAAATTAGAATCCTGACCCTCATACAGCAGCTTTTAAAGTAAATAAATAGGCTTCTTTCAGAGGAAGATTGCCAGATGATGTCTTTGTCTGCTCCCTCTGTGCTGAGCCCTGAGGGGAATAGCCACACTAAGTCCTTGTGAGCCCATTAAGAACTGTTTTTTAGCTCATGATAGTCTTATAGGTCTCATGGAAGAAAGCCTTTGGCGTTCAGAACTAGATGTTTAAGGGCCCCATCTCCAAGGTGGAAGACTTAAAAATTGGGATGCTAAGTGTTCAGTCCAAACCCTCTGCACCTCAGGGAGAAGCTGGGAGTGGAGTACCTTCCAGATTATATGTCACTTTGCTGGATGTGGGGTTTATGGTATGATTTCATCTCAGCCTTTCCTATCGATTTTAATGTGTATATTTTTTCATTTGCCAATATGTAGTATTCACTCTGCTAATTTCTGAATTTCTTTCAGAGGGAATTTCTCCATTTATACCTATAGATTCAGTGTGTCTGTGGGAAGAGGTGATTTCAGGAGCCTCCTAAATTGCCACTTTGAACCAGAGCTCACATAGGACATTTTAATACATCTAGAAACTCCTAGAGAATCAATGATAAAACTATCTCAATAAATTAAAAATTAATCAATATAAGAATATACAGAACTAATGTGTAAAAACAATTGAAGATGTGAAATGACATCAGGTCATAGGAGTTCAGCTAGATAGTTATCAAACCATTCCAAACATGTACAAACTCAACAGGAGATCAAAGAGAAGAAGAGCAGCAATTCTAGGAACAGAAAATTGACCACGTTGTGAAAGGTAAGATGTGTGGAGAAGTGAATCTGAAGCAATGGGAAGACAGACCACAGGGGGAGGTGCCAGCTCCCAGCAAGCGGTGGAGCAGTTAAGCACAAAATCAGAACTTTTAGAAGTCTGCTCCATGGAGGGACATGGCTCCAGAGGCTAAGTGGGGGTGGAGTCCTCGAGGTGACAGTGTGGTCTCAAGTACCACGGGGTCACAGAAAAATCGGGGGTGTCTGAGTGTAGCAGAGCTACCACATATTGGAGCGAAGAAGCTGGCTACAGAGACAGAGCCAAAGACTGAGCTCTCAGATCAGGGTAACCTTAAACCCATGATCTGCAACACAGTCGGGCCACTACTCTTTGAGGAGGGACCCAACAAGTGGTAGATCCAAGGAAACTCACCTTCTTCCTCCGGAGGAATAGAATGGCAGGAATCTGCTGGGTTTGGAGATTCCAAATGGGGTTGTGCACCAGAGACAGAAATGCTTAGTCACAGGCTGAGTAAGCTCGGAGAGACCAAGGAGACAAGAGTGATTGACCGCTTTTCCCTGAGGGCGCACTGAAAAGTGGGATATGAGCTCTCAGCTGGAGATTGGGAGGCTACCATTTTCATTCCTGTCCTCTAGTGCTCTATGGAAAACATTCAGGGAACAAAAACTCCCAAGAGCGAACCTGAGCAGATTTCTTAGCCTGGCCCCTGCCAAGGGTGATGCAATTCTGCCATGGACAAAGGCATTTGAGAATCACTACAACAGGCCCCTCCCCCAGAATATCAGCAAGAACATCCAGCCAAGACCAAGCTCACAAATCAAGGAGAACAGTGGAACTCCAGAGCTAGGGGAAAGCAATGCATGAAGTTCATGACTTTCTCCCCATGATCTTTTAGTCTTGCAAAGTTAAATTAAATATTTTTAATTTTTTCTTATTCTAATATTTTAACTTTTCCTCTATCCTCTTTTAATGTTTTTAACTAGTTTATCTTAACAATACTTTTCTTTAAAAAAAAAAAAAAGGTTTTTTTAAAATCTTCATTATTATAGTTATATTTTACCTTCATTGTATTTAACCTTTTTTGTATATAGGGTTTTTTTTTTTCCTAAAAATTTTTGGGATACAATCTTTTCTAATAGATCAAAATATACCCTAAATCTAGCACAAGGCTTTGTTCTAGTCTCCAGCCTGTGCCCATTCTCTCTCTCTCTCTCTTTTTTTTTTTCTTCTTTTTCTAGCCAACTTATCTTATCAATTACTTTTTTTAGAATTTCTTTTAATTTTCAACTTTACAGTCATATTCCATCCTTTCATCATGTTTACCCTTATTTTTGTGTGTGTGTATATATATATATATATAAGTTTTTCTTTCTTTAAAATTTTGGGAGGTAGTTTCTTCTAAGAGACCAAAATATACCCAAAATCAAGTGGGTGCCTCTATTCTATTCACCAGTGTGTGTGTGTATATATATATACACTTTTTTTTTTTTAATTTCTCTATCTTCTTTCTTCTCCCCTCAGTTCAGGTCTCTTCTGATTTGGTTAGTGTACATTTTTCTGGGGGCATCTGCCACTCTTTTAGTATTTTATTCTCTCGTTTATATATTCTTACCTGGATAAAATGACAAGGAGGAAAAACTCACCACAAAAAAAAAAAACAAAAAAAAACAAAAAAAAACAGGACACTGTACCAAGGGCTAGGGACCTAATCAATACGGACATTGGTACTATGTCAGATCTAGAGTTCAGAATGACAATTCTCAAGGTGCCAGCTGGGCTCGAAAAAGGCATGGAAGATATTAGAGAAACCCTGTCTGGAGAAATAAAATCCCTTTCTGGAGAAATAAAAGAACTAAAATCTAACCAAGATGAAATCAAAAAAAATACTAATGAGGTGCAATCAAGAATGGGGGCTCTTACTACTAGGATAAATGAGGCAGAAGAGAGAATTAGTGATATAGAAGACCAAATGACAGAGAATAAAGAAGCTGAGCAAAAGAAAGACAAACAACTACTGGACCACAAGGGGAGAATTTGAGAGATAAGTGATACTATAAGATGAAACAATATTAAAATAATTGGGACCCCAGAAGAAGAAGAAAGTGGGGGGGCAGAAGGTATATTGGAGCAAATTATAATCGAGAATTTCCCTACTATGGCAAAGGGAACAAGCATCAAAATCCAGGAGGTACAGAGAACCCCCTCAAAATCAATAAAAATAGGTCCACACCCCATCATTTAATAATAATACTTACAAGTCTTAGTGACAAAGAGAAAAATCCTGAAAGCAGCTTGGGACAAGAAGTCTGTAACATACAATGATAGAAATATTAGATTGTCAGCAGACTTATCCACAGAGACCTGGCAGGCTGAAAGAACTGGCATGATATATTCAGAGCACTAAATGATAAAAATATGCAGCCAAGAACTCTATATCCACCTAGGCTCTCATTAAAAATAGAAGGAGACATAAAAAGCTTCCAGGACACACAAAAACTAAAAGAATTTGCAAACACACACCAAACCAGTCCTACAGGAAATATTGAAAGGGGTCCTCTAAGCAAAGAGAGAGCCTAAAAGTAGACCAGAAAGGAACAGAGACAAAATACAATAACAGTCACTTTACAGGCAATACAATGGCCTTATATTCATGTCTTTCAATAGTTACCCTGAATGTAAATGGGCTAAATGTCCCAATCAAAAGACACAGAATGGATTAAAAAAGAAAAAAAAAGAAACCCATCAATATGCTAGCTACAAGAGACCCAAAGAGACATCCAGATTTAAAGTGAGGGCGGTAGAAAACAATTCACCATGCTAATGGACATCAAAGAAAGCTGGGATGGCAATACTTATATCCAATAAATTAGTTTTTAAGCCAAAGACTACAAGAAGAGATGGTGAAGGACACAATATCATACTCAAAGGGTCTTTCCAAAAAGAAGATCTAGCAACTTTAAATATCAATGCCCCTAACATAGGAACAGCCAACTATATACACCAATTAATAACAAAATCAAAGAAAGACATTGACAATAATACAATAATAGTAGGGGACTTACATCCCCACTCACTAAAATGGACAGATCATCCAAGCAAAAGATCAGCAAGGAAATAAAGGCCTTAAATGACACATTGGACCAGAAGGACATCACAGATATATTTAGAACACTCCATCCCAAAGCAACAGAATACACATTCTTCTCTAGTGCACATGGAACATTCTCCAGAATAGATCACATTCTGGATCACAAATCAGGTCTCAACCAGTACTAAAAGATTGGGATCATTCCCTGCATATTTTCAGACCACAATGCTCTGAAGCTAGAACTCAATCACAAGAGGAAACTTTGAAAGAACTCAAATACCTGGAGGCTAAAGAGCATCCTATCAAAGAATGAATGGGTCAACCAGTAAATTAAAGAAAAATTGAAAAAATTCATGGAAACAAATGATAATGAAAACACAACTGCTCAAAATATGTGCGACACAGCATAGGTGGTCCTGAGAGGAAAATACATAGCAATACAAACCTTTCTCAAGAAACAAGAAAGGGGGAGTTCCTGGGTGGCTCAGTGGGTTAAAGCCCCTGCCTTTGGCTCAGGTCATGATCCCAGGATCCTGGGATTGAGCCCCAAATGGGGCTCTCTGCTCAGCAGGGAGCCTGCTTCCCTTCCTCTCTCCTGTCTGCCTCTCTGCCTACCTATGATTTCTGTCTGTCAAATAAATAAATAAACTCTTTAAAAAAGAAAGAAAGAAAGAAAGAAAGAAAGAAAGAAAGAAAGAAAGAAAGGTCTCAAATACACAACCTAACCCTACACCTAAAGGAGCTGGAGAAAGAACAGCAAAGAAAGCCTAAACCCAGCAGGAGAAGAGAAATAATAAAGATCAGAGCAGAAATCAATGAAAGAACAGTAGAACAAATCAACAGAACTAGGAGCTGGTTCTTTGAAAGAATTAATAAGAATGATAAGCCCCTGGCCAGACTTATCAAAAAGAAAAGAGAAAGGACCCAAATAAATAAAATCATGAATGAAAGAGGAGAGATCACAACACCAAAGAAATACAACAATTATAAGAAGATATGAGCAACTATACGCCAGCTAATTTGACTGGATATAAAATCAATGCGCAGAAATCAGTTGCATTTCTATACACCAACAACAAGACAAAAGAAAGAGAAATTAAGTAATTGGAAGAAATGGATGCATTCCTAGAGACATACAAACTATCACAACTGGACCAGGAAGAAATAGAAAACCTGAACAGACCCATAACCAGTAAGGAGATTGAAACAATCATCAAAAATATCCAAACAAACAAAAGCCCAGGCCCAGATGGTTTCCCCGGGGAATTCTACCAAATATTTAAAGAAGAGCTAATTCCTATTCTCCTGAAACTGTTCCAAAAAAATAGAAATGGAAGGAAAACTTCCAAACTCATTTTATGAGGCCAGCATCACCTTGTTCCCAAAACCAGACAAGGATCCCATTAAAAAAGAGAATTACAGATCAATATCCTTGATGAACACAGATGCGAAAATTCCCACCAAAATACTAGCCAATAGGATCCAACAGTACATTAAAAGGATTATTCACCACAACCAAGTGGGATTTATTCCAGGGCTGCAAGGTTGGTTCAACATCCACAAATCCATCAATGTGATACAATACATTAATAAAAGAAAGAACAAGAACCACATGATACTCTCAATAGATGCTGAAAAAGCATTTGACAAAGTACAGTATACTTTCTTGATTAAAACTCTTCAAAGTGTAGGGATAGAGGTTACATACCTCAATTCATCAAAGCTTTATGAAAAACCCACAGCAAGTATCATTCTCAATGGGGATAAACTGAGAGCTTTTCTGCAAAGATCAGGAACATAGCGGGGATGTCCATTATCACCACTGCTATTCAACATAGTACTAGAAACCCTAGCCTCAGCAATCGGACAACAAAAAGAAATTAAAGCCATCCGAACCAGCAAAGAAGTCAAACTCATTCTTTGCAGATGATATGATACTCTATGTGGGAAACCCAAAAGACTCCATTCCAAAACTGCTAGAACTCATATAGGAATTCAGTGAAGTGTCAGGATATAAAATCAATGCGCAGAAATCAGTTGCATTTCTATACACCAACAACAAGACAAAAGAAAGAGAAATTAAGTAATTGGTCCCATTTACAATTGCACCCAAAACCATAAGATACCTAGGAAAAAACCTAACCAAAGAGGAAAGAATATGTACTTAGAAAACTATAAAGCACTCTTGAAAGAAATTGAGGAAGACACAAAGAAATGGAAAAAGTTCCATGCTCATGGATTGGAAGAAAAAATATTGTAAAAATGTCATTGTTACCTAAAGCAATTTACACATTTAATGCAATCCCTATCAAAATACCATCTTTTTTTTTTTTTTCAAAGAAATGGAACAAATAATCCTAAAAGTTATACGGAACCAGAAAAGACCCTGACTAGCCAGAGGAACGTTGAAAAAGAAAGCCAAAGTTGGTGGTATCTCAATTCCAGACTTCGAACTCTATTATAAAGCTGTAATCAAGACGGTATGGTACTGGCACACACAAAAAAAAAGACACATAGATCAATGGAACAGAATAGAGAGCCCAGAAATAGACCCTCAACTCTATGGTCAACTAATCTTCAACAAAGCAGGAAAGAATGTCTAATGCAAAAAAGACAGTCTCTTCAATAAATGGTGCTGGGAAAATTGGATGGCCACATGCAGAAAAATGAACTTGGACCATTTCCTTACACCACACATGAAAATAGTCTCAAAATGGATGAAAGACCTCAATGTGAGATAGGAATCCATCAAAACCCTTGAGGCAAAAACAAGCAGCAACCTCTTCTACCTCAGCCACAACAACTTCTTCCTAGAAATATTGCCAAAGGCAAGGGAAGCAAGAGTAAAAGTGAACTATTGGGACCTCATCAAGATCAAAATCTTTTGCACAGCAAAAGAAACAGTCAACAAACTAAAAGACAACTGACAAGATGGGAGAAGATATTTGCAAATGACATATCTGATAAAGGGCTAGTATCCAAAATCTATAAAGAACTTATCAAACTCAACACCCAAAGAACAAATAATCCAATCAAGAAATGGGCAGAGGACAAGAACAGACATTTCTGCAAAGAAGACATCCAGATGGCCTACAGACATATGAAAAAGTGCTCCACATCACTCGGCATCAGGGAAATACAAATCAAAACCATAATGAGATACCACTTCACACCAGTCAGAATGGCTAAAATTAACAAGTCAGGAAACGACAGATGTTGGGGAGGATGCAAAGAAAAGGGAACCCTCCTATACTGTTCATGGGAATGCAAGTTGGTGTAGCCATTCTGGAAAACAGCATGGAGGTTCCTCAAAAAGTTGAAAATAGAGCTATACCCTACAACCTACCCTACAACTCAGCCATCACACTACTGGCTATTTACCCTAAAGAAATAAATGTAGAGATCCGAAGAGGCACATGCACCCAAATGTTTATAGCAGCAATGTCCACAATAGCCAAACTATGGAAAGAACCTAGATGCCCATCAACAGATGAATGGATAAAGAAGATGTGAGATATTTTATACATACACACACACACACACACACACACACACGTGTGTGTGTGTGTATATATAATCCTAAAAGTTATACAGATATAGATATATAGATATATACACACACACACATATATCTATATATGTATAATGGAATATTATGCAGTCATCAAAAGAAATGAAATGAAAATGAAATCTAGGGGCACCTGGGTGGCTCAGTGGGTTAAAGCCTCTGCCTTCAGCTCAGGTCATGATCTCCTGGGATCATGGGGACCTGGGATCAAGCCCTGCATCGGGCTCTCTGCTCAGCAGGAAGCCTGCTTCCTCCTCTCTCTCTCTGTCTGCCTCTCTGCCTACTTGTGATCTCCGTCAAATAAATAAATAAAGTCTTTTTTTAAAAAATGAAATGAAATCTTGCCATTTGCAATGACATGGATGGAACTAGAGGGTATTAACCTGAACAAAATAAGTCAAGCAGAGAAAGACAATTAACATATGATCTCTCTGATATGAGGAATTTGAGAGGCAGAGTTGGGGGTTTGGGGGCTAGGGAGGGAAAAATGAAACAAGATGGGATCAGGAGAGAGACAAACCATAAGAGACTCTTAATATTACAAAACAAACTGAGGGTTGCTGGTGGGGGGAGCGGTGTGGAAAGGGTGGTTGGGTTATGGACATTGGGGAGGGTATGTGAAATGATGAGTGCTGTGAAGTGTGTAAGCCTGACAATTCAGCTGTACCTCTGGGGCAAATAATATATTATATGTCAATAAAAATAATTAATTAAAAATTTTTAATAAACAACAAAAAATAAATACATAAATAAAAACCAGCAACCTTCAAATGAGCAAATAATAAATAGAAGATATGCTGGAAGAGAAAACCCCATTTACAACAGCAACAAAAAAGATAAAATACTTAGGAAAAAAAACTTAACAAAAAATGTTCAAAATAAATATGTGAGTAAAACTATAAAACTATATGAATAAACTACAAAACAGTCCTAAATGTAAAGATACTCTTTGTTCTCGGTTAGAACATTTCAACATCATCACAATGACAGTTCTCCCCTAAAGTTAATTTACAAATTTAATACCAACCCAATAAAAATAACTACAAGTTCCTTTCTAGAGCTAAATAAGATAATCCTAGAGTTTATATGGGGGGGAAAAAAAGGCAACTTATAGAATGGGAGAAGATACTTGCAAATGATATATCTGATAAAAGGTTAGTACTCAAAATATATAAAAATTAACCACTCCAAAAATTAATAATCCAATTTAAAAATGGGCAGAAGGCATGAATAGCTATTTCTTCAAAGAAGACATCCAGATGGCTAACAGACACATGAAAAAATACGCAACATCACTGATCAGCAGGGAACTGCAAATCAAACTATACTAAGATATCACCTCACACCTGTCAGAATGATTAAAATCACAAGAAACAATAGGTGTTAGCAAAGATGTGGAAAAAAAAAGAACCCTCTTGCACTGTTGGTGGGAATGCAAACTGACACAGCCACTCTAGAAAACAGTATGGTGGTTCCTCAAAAATTTAAAAATAGAATTACCCTATGATCCAGCAATCGCACTATTATGTATTTACCCAAAGAATACAAAATACTAATTCAAAGGGATATAAGAACCCCAATGTTTATAGCAGCAATACCTACAATAGCTAAATTATGGAAACAGATCCAGTGTCCACTGGCTGATGAATAAAAGAAGATGATAAATAAGATGTGGTTTATATAGACAATGGAATATTACTCAGCCATAAAAGGAATGGAATTTTTCCATTTGTAATGACATAGATGGAGCTAGAGAGTATTATACTAAGTGAAATAAGTCAGTCTTAGACAAATATATAATTTCACTTATATGGAATCTAAGAAACAAATGAGCAAAAGGGGAAAAAAGAGAAATAGAGAGGCAAACCTCTCCTAAGAAACAGACTCTTACCTGTAGAGAACAAACTGATGAATACCAAAAAAGAGGTGGGTTGGGGAATAAGTTAAATAGAGATGAGGATTAAGTGTGCGCTTATCGTGATAAGCACCAGGTGATGAATGGAAGTGTTGAGTCCCTCTATTGTACACCTGAAACTAATACTCCACTGTATATTAACTAACTGGGATTTAAATAATTTTTTTTCAGGGCGCCTGGGTGGCTCAGTGGGTTAAGCCGCTGCCTTCGGCTCAGGTCATGATCTCAGGATCCTGGGATCGAGTCCCGCATCAGGCTCTCTGCTCAGCGGGGAGCCTGCTTCCTCCTCTCTCTCTCTGCCTGCCTCTCTGCCTACTTGTGATCTCTCTCTGTCAAATAAATAAATAAAATCTTTAAAAAAAAAAGAATAAATAATTTTTTTTCAAATTTATTTATTTATTTATTAGCGAGAGCACAAGTAAGGTGAAGGGAGGAGGAAGAGGGAAAGAGAGAATCTCCAACAGACTTCCTGCTGAGCGTGGAGCCCCATGAAGGGCTTGATCTCAAGACTCTGAGATCATGACCTGGGGCAAAATGAAGAGTTGGATGCTTAACTGATTGAGCCACCCAGATGCCCTTAAATAAAAACTTTAAAAAAAAAAAAAAAGACACATGAAAGTATACTCGGAAAACATAGAAAAAGAAAAGCTAGGAGAGGGTACTATTCCTAACAGATTAAAACATACCAAAGAATAGTATACTACTAGTGCATGAATAGAATGACTAGAATAAAAAGTTTACAAACAAGACCACCTATATATGGAAATTTAGTATATGATAAAGGCAGTACTCAAATTACTGAGATGATGATAAATGTTTTAATAAACAGTATTGGGACAACTAATAGCCATTGGAAAAAGACAAAATTAAATCATTCCTAACACATACATTAAAAGAAATGAAACAACACAAGCACTCGACGAAAACACAGGTAGATTCCTTTACAATCTGGCTATAGGAAAAGACATTAATAAATATTCAAAATCTAGATACAGTAAAAGAAAATTTGAAAAATTTTACTACATAAGAATAAAAAAACCCATTTTCTTGACTTAAGATATCATAAGACAAACACAAAAGACAAATGACAGAATGGGAGAAAAATCTGAAACAAATATCACAGATAAAAGGCTAATATCTCGGGACGCCTGGGTGGCTCAGTTGGTTAAGCAGCTGCCTTCGGCTCAGGTCATGATCCCAGCGTCCTGGGATCGAGTCCCACATCGGGCTCCTTGCTCGGCAGGGAGTCTGCTTCTCCCTCTGCCTCTGCCTGCCATTCTGTCTGCCTGTGTTCACACTCTCTCTCTCTCTGACAAAAAAAAAAAAAAAAAAAAAAAAAAGGCTAATATCTCTGACATAAAAAGAAATGAGGGAAAAAAATGACTAAAAATCCTCTAGAAAAGTAGACATGACATGAGCAGTCAATTCACGAAAAAAAAAATTTTAATAACTCTAAACATGAAAAGATGTTCAACTTCACTCATAATAGATAAATTAAAATAACACTGAAGTACCATTTTTTTACCCATCAAACTGACAAAATAGGAAAGCTTGGCAATATACTGTGTTCATGAAGTTATGGAGAAAAGCACTTTCATGCAAAACCACTGGGATGCAAAATGATACAACCCTTATGGAAGGAAATGTAACAATATATAACAAAACTGCAAACACGTACATCTTTCAATCCAATGGTCTCATTTCTAAAATTTTTACCAAGAAGTTACAGTTCTAACAATATGAGATTATCTGTTTCCACATCATTTGCAATTAAAAAATCTAAAAGCCCAAACAAGAGATTGAATGAATTAACTGTGGTATAAACACACAATGAAGTATCATGTAACAGTAAAAAAAAAAAATTGAAAAGAATATCTCTGAACTGATATGCAGTGATTTTCATACCAAAGCAAAATGCATATATAATACACTACCTTTGGCTAAGGAAGAATAAAAAGTAGGAAATACACAGGAACATGCTTGTTTTGGAAAAGCCATACTTATACAGAGGTGGAGGGAATGGAATGAAAGGGCTAGATGAGGGACTGAGGATACCTAGGTATATCTTTTTGGATTCTTTTGAAAGGATGTTAGTGTTCCATATATTCAAAAAATAAAATTAAATCAACAAATATGAGGAAAACTATAAAATTAATGCAGAAATAGGGGATCAGAACTGTATTTTAAATAAATAATATAAGCATGCCCTGTGAGAAATCGAGAACTAACCAAAATTACTTTTGAACACTGGCTAGAGAATAAAAGATTTGCAAACAAATCTGGATCTCATCTCAGTGGGTCTGTTTTTGTGTAGTAAAAGGATATGAATTCTTAAGATGATGTGCATTGAAGGATTAAACAAATGATTAAATATGTTGATGTGGCTAGAGCCAGATTTCTCTTGCAGAAGAGACATCCAAATATGGAAGACAGAAAGGCAAATGAAGAATTTTGTCCTGCTCAGCGGGGAGCCTGCTTCTCCCTATGTCTCTCCCCCTGCTTGTGCTCTGGCTCTCTCTCTGTCAAATAAACAGATAAAATCTTAAAAAAAAAAAAAAAAAAAAACTTTGTGAATTTGGATTGAAATTAGAGTTATATCAGTATGCACCCATGATTTCCAACACACAAAAACACACGTACAAGTTATACCCATTAAATGGGTCTCAGAGCAATGAACATATTTAACATCCCATCTTGGTTTCTAAATGCCATTCCCTACTAATAGGACAAGAGTTCCTTGCAGAAATGCTGATTCCAGGTCTGTGCCAGGAAAAGTTTAAGATCAGCCTTAAATATCCTTTTATAGCAGAAAGTTAAAAAGCACTCAAAAAAATGACGGAAGCATATCAAAAAAACACAAAGCCAGATGAAAGATGTATTCTGGGGCAATTTGAGCATGAAAATAAAACAATAAGAATTATAATCCAATGACTAAAATAGGAATCCATGAGTTCATACTGATAATAGAAGACAATGATGATGATAGATGGAAGGTAGATACATACATACATAAACTTTTCTCGTGTATCTTTAATATTTTTCGGGCACCTGGGTGGCTCAGTGGGTTAAGCCTCTGCCTTCAGCTCAGGTCATGATCTTAGAGTCCTGGAATCGAGCCCCGCATTGGGTTCTCTACTTGGCAGGGAGCCTGCTTCCTCTTCTCTCTCTGTCTGCCTCTCTGCCTCCTTGCGATCTCTCTCTCTGTCAAATAAATAAATAAAAGTCTTTAAAAATATTTTTTCAATATTAATTTCATTGATTACTACCAATAATAAATTTTAGGTTCTTCTATTTCTCCTTCAAAATGTCTGCCCATGTTGTTTCTTTTCATTTCGATTGGAGTTTCAGTATCTTTTGTAAGACTATAAGCTGTCCCTCTCTCTTTCATGTATACATTATGATGGCAAAACTTTATCATATTTATTGCAACTATTTTTTAATTCATCATTTTTAATAACAAACCTTTTAAACTAAAAACTTCTGACACTATATGCACATTAAGAAAAATACTTACTGCATTGTATTACTTCCAACATATTCCCTAACTTTTCCTCACAAAAATAAAATAAAATGTCACCCAAAATCCCTACAAGGCACCAGTAATGCCAAAATGGAAGAGGAAAGGAAAGAGACAGAAAAGAGGAAGCCCAACTGTGAGGGTTAATGAGAGAGAAGTCATATTCCCTCCATTGTGCCTTAAACCATTCAGTTGCAATTGGGAAGGACATCAGAAGACAAAAACGTTCTTCTTCCACAGAGAAATTAATTACTTTCTTAGATTCTAAACCCTTCCAATGAAAAATTTCCTGTTGCCCAGAAGCACCTTTCTAATTAATGATCTTTAGTTTCTCAGGTAAGCTCATGCTGCACAAATCCCTTCTCAGCTTATAAGAGAAGAGGCATTTAAGGAGTGAACTGCGAGCTGAAAGAACAGGAGAGTTACACAGAGGAAATGAACTGACAGCTGGGGTCCATGCGTCCCACTCTTATGCTTGGAGCCGATGAGGGGCTACAAGGATCTTTGTCCCCTGGCTCGGTAGAAAGGAGTGTGTGCTGACTCAAAGCTCTGGCACATTCTTGAAAAATCACTGCACAGTTAACTTCTAAATTACTGAGGACAATTGTAGAGATCAATAGAAAACACCAACCTCTAAAGACATTTCCTACAGCATAATTTGAAGAAGTAGAATACGTGAAGCAGTGAGCCACAGAAAATCAGGTCTTAGCACTAATTAGAAATTTTTCTAAGCTATCTCTCTCACGAAAATCTGTTCATCAGATAAAGGACCAATTTGAAACACGGTTGGTTTACAAATTATCATTTGGGCTGAAAATAAAATGAACACCCCGATATTTGAACCAACATTTTAAATAAAATTGTGAGACTGATTAATTACTTGCTGCTAATAAAATTGTAATGGAAATTGATTATTCACTAGTAGTTAAAAGCTGTTTTCCACATATCAGAATGAAGGCAACCTATGGAGCAAAAAAAATAAATAAAACACCCACTAGAGTATGTGGTTTACTCACAAAGGGGAGAAAAAAGCCTAATATCGTGTCCCCAGAAACATAACTTATTCCCTTAAACTTTGATTTTATAGCATTTACTTGCAACAACTTAATAAATGCTTACCTCATGGTTAGCTATTAATCTCAGCTAGGAAAGCCATCTTTTTCTTTTATAGCATGATCCTGCCTGACCTAGAGTCACAGAGATACCACAAAGCACTATAGTATGTATATCTCTGTGTGTGAGTGTGTGTATATCTGTGTGGGTTTTTTTTTTTTTTCCTCCCAAGTAAATCGTTTAGAGGTCATTTCTCTTCTTCTTAAAATAGAAATTCCTGCTTACCTTCTACTTAAATCCACCCGTCTCGTTTGATCTCTGTAGGTGTGGTTCAACTGTTTACATTGATGTGTTGTCTGAATTACTGTAACCTGAGAATACATACCTGCCAAAAGCTACTCTTTTAAATAGAAGAAAATTAACTCTCCTTGAGCAGATCAATTGGAGCATGTTTTCTCTTCAAAGGGATACAATCTTATAGAAAGGAGGCCAAGGTTGTTAGTCAATGCATCATCTTTTTTTAAATGAAAGTCACAATTTCTTTCCTGACTGGTTTGATCAATCACTGGCAATAGTTCTATTATCCTCTTCCCATGTGCAGATTCAAAATGTAGTATAATTTGGATCTACTATCTTTCATTTCATTCTTTTTATATACCCAGGTCACATCTTAAACATAATTCCTTCATTTCTCTTAAATATTCCCTTCTCATATATTGCAAAGCGTAAATTTGGGTCCATTGTTTGTCCTTTTTTTCTAGTTATGAATTCACTCTATCTTCTCATTCACATGAGACCAATTAAGTATTATTGAGGATACAGTTTGCTAAATTTTTAATACTTGTTTTAGTAAAATATGTAAATACAAAAACAGAAAACAAATGAACAAATAGGAATTGTAAACATATGTTAGGACCAACTAAATATCAGCAAGAGTACATAGTTATATTCTAAAGTCATATAAAGATTTTCCTGCTAAACATTAGGCAGACTAGAATATTAAGATATGATATTAAGATATCATAATTTATCACATAATTTAATGTTTGCTATAAGAAAAATTAGGAAAATATAGATATGCTTAATGAAAATGATAATCTCTCACAATTCCACTGCCTGAGATAACCACTGTTAAGATTGGTATACATGTTTTCTGGTTTCCCCACTCTTATGTATGTTTTTTTTTTCTAACAGTAGTGAGCTTCATACTATATAACCTGCTTTATAATGTGATTTCTATGTCAATAAATACACACCTGAAATATTCTTTATGACTGAATTTTATTAATACCTTAATTTGGTTAGCCAAACCTTAAGGTCCTTAGATTCTGTATCTAGATCCATTTTTTCATTATAATTTTTACTAATTGCTTTATAACAGTTAATGCATAATGAGCAGGCTCCACTTAATGCCCACTATTATATAAAAAATCAGTAAAAATATTTAGCTCTTAGAGGAAGCCATGTATCATAAAGTGAAATCCAGCTAAATAAATTTTTTATTGAACTACATCATTTGGTTCCTTGGGCTCATCTGCTATCAATTAGGGTGATAAGCAGGCACTCAAAAGCTAGCTTTTCAATTATGTTTTCTACCTTTCAACTGAAATGTTCCTGTCATTGCATATCGTGTAGTAATTCTGAAAAGGCTTCATCTTAGCAACCAAGTGATAACTTTAAAATCAAGAATCTGAACCAATTAATTCCTAACATTAATTACTTCTTTTAAAACAAAAGGCACTTTAAAGTAAGTGACTGCAAATATACTTTTTAATCCCACTAACAGTCCTTATCTCTTTTTCCCCCAGCTCACAATTCTGTTGACAACTCATGCTCAGACTCAAATCATCATTCAAATCATAATTAAAGCATAATTCTGAGCTCTCTTTGTACATGCTAATTCCACAACCACCAGATGTAAAAGCCACACAGAAATTCCTATAGAGTATTATTAGCTTGCAAGGAGCAGAATTAAGATGCATAAAAGTATCTTCTATAGCAAGTAAATATTTTGGTTTTAATTACATTATTACCTTGTTTTATGCAACTAATTACTATGATTTATTGTATAATTAACTCTCAGAAAAAAAGCATTACCAGAGCAGTTCTGCAGCCTTAAACTGAAGATAGTCTATACTAATGATTTTGCCTATACCTTCAGTTCTCTTAAAAATAAAATGTAAAAATTTTTTAATAGGTTGGATAAATCTCTTTTCTATTCTCCACTCATATATTAAGTTATTATATACTACTGGTATTTGTTGATATATTTCTCTATAAATCATAGGGCACTTTTTAAAAAAAGCATATTTTCAAGCCAGGGACGATGTATTAATCTCTTTATTCCCCAGCACCTAGCCCAGAACTTGAAATTCAGCAGGTGCTCAATTAGCTTTATTAAATAAATTAATGAATTAATCATTTAAAGTATTCCTTTAACTTAATGTCATAAAAGCTTTATTCTTAAATATTAGCTGGTATCTATTTCAGCTTTACAGATTAAAAGCTGCAGCAGTTAAGGCAAAGACTGAACATTAGAAATAATAACAGTTTGCTATAGATTGAAAACAAATGAACTCATTCTGAGACTCCACAGTCATTCATTCATAAGCCTCTTGTGCTGCCTGCCCTCTTGCAGTTTATGAACTCAGCCAAGCCTTTCTACTCAAGTAGAGCCTTTTGTTCACTCTGGGGCCATCCATTGTTCTCTCTGTAATTTGTACCAAATTTTAAAGGTTATAAATACTTGCAGTGAAGCATAGCTCTGAGCTACATTTGTTCACACTTAGGTGTTTTGTTGTTGTTGTAGTTGTTTTCTTTTAACTACAAAACCAGGGACTGGCATTCACTTACTTCATAATAACCTAATTGGACATAACTTTGAACTCAGGATGTTCTTCAAATATCCTCCTTGGTCACATAATAGTGAACCTTGCCAAATTCAACTAGGCCAACCTCATCCTCCTAGGAATAGTAGCTAGCAATAAAAAGTGAAGAGTTATTTCTTGCTTGAAACTATATATACCTGAATTCTTTTCAGATTAAAAAACATGTGGTAAATTATGTTGCAAATGACAATGAGTGAACACAAGCACAGTTAAATACATAAATTTTCTCTGCCTACTACTTCTAGGTCTATTTCCTTTTTGCTATGCTTTTTGTTTAATATTTCTTAGACTAACGTGCCCTCTAATGGTTAAAATAAAAATACAATCAGAACCATAAAAGAAGCACCAACACATTAAATCCAAGGAATAATTCTATTTAAAAGATAGTTCTTTGACTCAAACCTATGTCTTCAGGATTAAAATGGATATGCCTATAATGAAGCACAAATGACTAGCATTTTATCCGTTCTGTACAATAGACAATGCAAACGAGATACAGCAAACAGAACTTTGTCAAATAGATTTAAATGTTAGTTCCCATAAAAAGGCATCAAGTGTTTTTAATAATGTCTATAATTAAGTCTTGCATGCGCTGAAGTTGAAATATGGATTGGGATTATGCCGATTCTAATATTATACTTTAAGCATTTAATTTAAGGAAGATAATACTCCAAAACAGATTATTTGGGTCCTTCCTTCATTTTTATTTCTCTAACCTAAAATGAAAGGCTGTCTCAATCTCCAAAAAATATATGTACACAAAAAGATTTAAATAGCTGTGTTATTTGTTCAAAATTTACCCTCAGTATTTGTGCTCTCTTATTTGTGGTCAGCTATAGTGTCAGAGAGTAATGGAGATTCAGTAATTACCCAGTTAATGCGACCAATGGCAATAGTCCATTGAGCTAAGGGAAAAATTCAGGAAGAAATTTGCTTGAATGATTTAGCTTGGTTTACTAAGTTCAGGAAAATTATTGTAGTTTTACAACACAATGTACTTCTAAAAAGGTTTTGGTTAAGACAGAAAAACATATATACAGAAAATCTATTTAAATGTATCTTAAAGAGTAGAATTGAAATC
The DNA here is from genome assembly GCF_964662115.1 of Mustela nivalis. Classification (NCBI taxonomy): domain Eukaryota; kingdom Metazoa; phylum Chordata; class Mammalia; order Carnivora; family Mustelidae; genus Mustela; species Mustela nivalis. The sequence goes on from NC_139024.1 coordinate 39,569,380, forward strand.
AAAGGCAAAAACAAAGAATATGATGCTTAAAGATGTTCTGCCTTGCTTAACTATATATTGTTAGTACTTGAAATAATTTGTTTCTTATCAAGACGTGATAGTATGTCAAGAACAGGGAATTTTCAAGCTTCCTTCCAATTGTTGATGCATTAAAAAAGAAGAAGAAGGAGGAGGAGGAGGAGAAGAAGAAGAAAGCCTTTTTTCTATCTCAGAAAATAAAAACATTATTTTTCCTATTGTATACACGGGGTAACTGTCCTTGAGGTGAACTGACCTACCAAATATTGCACAAAGACAGTGGCAAAAGCAAGATTAGAATTTAGAATTGTTTATGCAGTTTGTGATTTTAGCTGGTGCTTTGTGTGCATCAGAGGAATGTGTTTCTCTGTTAGAGAAAAAAAATTACATTTTCCTGAATTAGGATTTCTGTCTTTATCTTTCAACATTAATTTTATAGAGTACATTCTGTATTCTATTCACGTGATACTATTTTTTTGTATTTTAAGTGAACAGTTAAAATACAAAATACTGGAAAACTACTGAAAGGGCTGCAGATGAAGGGACCCTGTTTCTGTTTGTGCTCCCAAGTGAACTTAAGCAAGACCTGAAAAATTCTGTTCCTCAGTGGCTCCCACTATGAAGGAGATTGAATTAGATAACCTCTGACTTCTCTTCTAATTTAAAACTAGAGGACTTTTTAAAATAGTGCACATGAAAAATATATACAGGCATTTTATAAATATAACCTAAAATTCAGGATTTTAATTATTTTTTTAAGATATTATGATTTTTCTTTCTGATTTTTATCATTATATTTGACCATTTTGCAAAAATACTCAATAATATTCAAACAGATTAGGATAGGAGAAAATATATGGTGAATGCCCTTTTAAACTACAACCACTGAGACTTAATATAAGTGATTCCATAATAATCTGCCTTTATTTATGTTGCTTTTGGTTTCATTGCTTATTATTTGTTTTGCTTTGTTTTGGGCTCTTACGTTCTGAAGACAGGAATTATTTTCTCCTCATGGTATCATCATACAAAAAAAGGATACTCAGTAATATTAACCAATACAATCAAAATTAAGTTTAGCAGTTTAATGAATAAAACAACTGAGACTAGGTGAGTAAATAGTCAATAAAAGAGGTGAATGAGGGGTGCCTGGGTAGCTCAGTGGGTTAAGCCGCTGCCTTCAGCTCAGGTCATGATCTCAGGGTCCTGGGATCGAGTCCTGTATCCAGCTCTCTGCTCAGCAGGGAGCCTAGTTCCCTCTCTCCCTCTTTCTCTCTCTCTCTGCCTGCCTCTCCATCTACTTGTGATCTCTCTCTGTCAAATAAATAAATAAAATCTTTTTTTAGAAAAAAGAGGTGAATGAATATATTCTCATATTCTTAAAGGAAAACTTAGAAATAATATGTCAAAGGCTGTAAAAGTATATGTAATAAATGTATATTAGCACCAAAATCAATACAATAAATGATTAGAATCAGAGACATCTTGGTTAATAAAGATGAAAATAACTGTCTAAAACATCAGTACAGGGGCCCCTGGGTGGCTCAGTGGGTTAAGCCTCTGCCTTCAGCTCAGGTCATGATCTCAGGGTCCTGGGATCAAGCCCCACATCACATTGGGCTCTCTGCTCAGCAGGGGGCTGCTTCCCCCTCTCTCTGTCTGCCTGCCTCTCTGCCTACTTGTGATCTCTCGCTCTGTCAAATAAATAAATAAAATCTTTCTTAAAAAAGTGCAAATTCTTAAAAAATAAAATATAATAAAAAATAAAACATCAGTGATCTCTCGCTCTGTCAAATAAATAAATAAAATCTTTTTAAAAAAAAGTGCAAATTCTTAAAAAATAAAATAAAATAAAAAATAAAACATCAGTACAACATGGAGTGCCTGGGTGGCTCAGTCTGCTAAGTGTCTGACTCTTGATTTCAGTTCAGGTCATGATCCCAGGATTGTGAGATCAAGTTCCACACAGAGCCCCAAGACCTGTTTCATGCTTTCCCTCTCTCTCTCTCTCTAATAAATAAAATCTTTAACAAATTTTTTTAAATTAAAAAAAAAAAGGATCAACACAACCCACACTAGAACTGGCATATATTGCTCCCAATCCTTGAATCTCATAATTCCCTACTATAAAGAAAGTGGGAGGGGCACCTGGGTGGCTCAATTGATTAAGCAACTGCCTTTGGCTCAGATCATGATCCTGGAGTCCCAGGATCCAGTCCCACATGGGGCTCCCTGCTCTGCAGGGACTCTGCTTCTCCCACTGACCTTTCTCCTCTCATGCTCTCTGTCTCTCTCTCTCATTCTCTCTCTCTCTCAAATAAATAAATAAAATCTTTTTAAAAATAAAAATAAATAAAATGGGAAATCAAGGAATAATGGATCCAGTGGTTTCTCTGTGATTTCTCACACAAAGTCAGCATTGTGGAATCTCCGTGTGGTTTCCAGCAATTTAGTGGTAGCAGGGATTGGAAGCTGTGCCAAGGAACCTCAGTGCATTGACTGAAAACCTCCCTTGGTCCCTGTTTTCACCAGCTTTCTTTCATTCTTTTATTTCCTGGAAGCAAGAGCAAGTCATTCCCATCTATCAACAAAAACTGAACCCAGGTTTGTACATATAGCTCATGTGTAGACCAAAGAATAGTCAGGAGTTTCCATTCCCTGCCTTTATTCCTCATTTAAATCAGATGTTCCTTTTGCCTCTGCTTGCCCTGGGCCCACCATGTGGTTATCATTCCTGCTTCCTTGAAGCATGCATAAGATCCACACCTTAGGAAGAACACCAAGAGTCATCCACAACTGCAGTCTCATTCTATAATTTCTGATTTGCAATATCAGGTATTTTTATTGGTCTCTAAGCATCCACTTCACAACCTCCTTCCCTGGATTTCCAATTTTTTCATGGCCCCTAGGACTGCAAACCTCTGAGATCTGTTTAGCCCCTCAAAACTACTGCTATTCAAGACCTGCCTCCACAACCATCAGGGCTGGATGCATAAGAGGCAAAATAAGGAGATGGTTAAGAAATAAACTTTGGAGCCAAAATACCTGGCTTTGCATCCCACCTCTTCTAGTACTAGCTTTGTGGCTTTGGACAAATAATTTAACCCCTCTAGACCTCAGTTGCCTCATCTATGAAATATGGACAAGAGTAGCTACCTCACAGAGTTATCATGAGGCTTAATCATGTTTTTGCAAGTAAAATACTAATAATATTGCTTGGTACATAATAAGTGATAGAAATGTTAGCTATTATTAGAATAGCCAATTTAACTTTTTTCCTCGGTCATAATGGCAGAACGATAAAAAATTAAATTAATTTTAATGATTCAACCTTAGCTTGGCAATCTTAGCTCTTACTTTTTTATAATAAATGTGCTCATAAATCCTAGTTACCCAGTTTATACCTGTTGTCTTGGGGTAACTGTTAACAGCAACCTCTTTTATCTTCAGTGTCCAGATTTGGAAAATAAAGTATATAACCACACTAATCATAATACAGAATGCTGAGCAGTTCTGTATAATTAGGAGAATGAATTAGATGGCTTCTGAAGTTAAGTAAAACATGAAGGCTCTCATTAAAATATATAGGTTATAAATGAAAAGAAATATTTGAATGTTTTATAAACAAATTCTAAAATATTAGGAAGTGTTATTTGCTTTGGTTAAGATGACATACTTTGATGGCTTTTGTTTCTTTTTGAATAGAACGAGTTTGAACTTACATGTGGAGAGCTACTTTCATTTCACTTATTCAAAATGATGAGAACCTTCTCTGGAACTATGCCCTTGTTTCCCCCTTAATTTTTCCTCTCCTCTTCCCTACTTAGTTTTACTGCCTCTTCTCCCACTAGATATGAGGTGGAATGGGGAGGGGGCAAGAAGAAAGAGAGCTTTACCTCTCTTCTTAAACTAAACCATTAAATCAGAGTTCTCAAAGAAGCTGGCCAGTCTCCAATCCAAGCTTGATGAGCAATCACTCCTAAAAAAATATTAACTGAACTTCCTTAAATATAGGGAAAAAAAAACCAGATTCGTAAGCATCGGCTGTCACTGCATGATATCTACAGAATGACAATATCGAAGCTAAGAAGTAATAACATCTTCATTTAGTTCATTACTAACATTTTAAAATACCAAAAGCCAGAAATATCTTCTGGAGGATGACAGGACTTTCTAAAGATTAGGTTAAAATACAACATATGGGAATTGCTTTTATTTCTTATCTTTTTTTCATCATACAGAGTAGCTTTTCCAATTTGAAAATTATACTATTTATGTCCATCTTTAATTGCATTGTTTTGTTATAAGGCATTGATTGACAAAAAAAAAAAATAGACCAAATAGATATTACTTATAAAGGATATATTGTAATCAATACTACTTACTTAAAAAGTTGATTGATCATATAAACATAGCTCACAATTATGAAAAATAGAGATGTTTATATACCTCAGTAGACATGCAAAATTTAATCTTAAATATGAATCAGACTATAATTGCTTGATTGTTGCAATGAGCTGAAAGAAAAAAAAACACAAGGATCCTGCAGAGAACAAGAAATTGTGAAAGCAATCATAGAGGGAAATAATTGTTACATTTATGATTCTTTCAATTATGGATTATGGAAACGACTGCACGGCAACCTCTTCAGTTTCAAGACAGCATGGTGTTTTATATAATAAGGCTCTGAATAAAGTAACTATTATCAATAGTGTTTGCAACTTAATTGGCTACCTTTGAAGCTAAAGAGGTCTTTTTGCTTTATACCTTTGATTCCCAGCTATATTTTAAAACATTGGCATTCTGTCCAGCTGTTTAACTTCTATTTATGTTGGAGGATAGTGCATATACATTTTACTAGAGCTGAGAAACATTTTCACTAGGGAGGAATAAGCACAGAATCTGTTAAGCATCCATAAATTTATGTGTTTATCCAACAACATGCCTACATTACACCTCTACCCTATTATAATTACATTTAATTTTAAAAGGAACATCACCTTAAGGCACAAGTAGAATTTATTAAGTTCTCAAATAAAGCCACCCTCTAATGCCTAGTGCATTTACCAGAATAGTGTTAAGAAGGATGCATTCCCTGTTTAAAGATTTTGTCTAGAAGAGGCCTTGCCTTAAATAGGCTTTGGCCTGATACGGGCTGATGTTCTCAAAGGTATCTGTACCAAGAGAAATGCCCGTTAATGAGGATGGCAGTTTGAGAAATGACAGTGTCACTGCCCTGGTTTAATCAATGGAGATGGAGGAGGAGGAGGAGGAGGAGGAGGAGGAGGAGGAGGAGGAGGAGGAGTCTTGGTGTAGCCAAAAAAGTGAAGGCTTGTTAATGTAATACTGTAAATCAAGAAGAAAAGAAGGTAAAAATGTACACCTCACTATTAAAAGTAGAAATCAAGAATTACATGATCTAAAAATCTTGGAGGGTTAAATTTGGGAAAGAGAAACATTCATCTCAGGCTAATTTCAATAATCTGTCTCATTTGATTTTCCTATAGTGAGGTCTCAGCTATTATATAACAACATCCTCTTTGATTTATGCCATAGAAAATAAATGTTTATTTAATGTCTGTTATGTGTCTTTTGGTCAGTATTACCAAGGCAGAAAGTGTTAGAGAGTGTATTATTAAAGATAACAATATTTAAGGAGCAATACACTGATTCACCAAGTGAACTTTCTACATCATGGTATTATGTCAAATAACTCAGTATTTTGACTCATTCCTCTAAAACTATTTTCTGTTTTTCCTGCATGATCTGTACACATATAGAAACATTTGGACGGGCGCCCGGGTGGCTCAGTGAGCTGGGCCTCTGCCTTCAGCTCAGGTCATGATCTCAGAGTCCTGAGATCAAGCCCCGCATTGGGCTCTCTCCTCAGCGGGGAGCCTGCTTCCCCCTCTTTATCTGCCTGCCTCTCTGCATACTTGTGATCTCTGTCAAATAAATAAATAAAAACTTTAAAAAAATTTGGAAGGCAGTAAATTCAGTTCTGGGCCGTAAGCTCCCAGCCCTGTTTCCCACTTCATCAGTCCCTACAGGAAAGGAGTCCTTCTGTCCCTCACCCAGTTCCTCCTGCACTTGGCCCTATATGCCGCTGGCCCTGAACAAAGGTATTTTATAATTTCAGACATTTAAAGGTTCCCAAAATACCTCCCCAAGAAATCCAATACTGATAAATTCCTACTTTTGTGGCTTTTCCTGTACCTCAAAGGACTGATTCCAGAAATCCCTTCTTAAAATACAAATATGTTACCAGAAAACATAATACTTTATCATCCTCTATGATAGCAACACCAACTTGTAATTTCATAAGCTCTTTGTTAGAAAAGGCACTGAAAAAATGACATAAGTATTCATTCATTCAAACATTTATTGTCAATCTACCACAGCTAGACTCAATGTAATTCCCAGCTGGGATCTCAAGATAAATAAAACAGTATCCATACCATCAGGGAGTTTACTGTCTGGTGGAGAAGATGGAGATAGATACACACATGCACACACACACATATATATATAATTTCATTGCATATATTAGATGAGTCTTAATAAAGAATCATTTTTTGACAAAAAACAGAAACTCAATTGGATAAGTTAAATAAAGAATATATTCACTTAAATAGCTAAGAGCTTCTAAAAGGCAACTACAGTCTCAAGAGGGACTCTAATAAGAACTGAGAAACCAATGAGAAACCAAGATAGGTCTCTACTTATTCTCTTTCTTAGCACATCTCTCATATATGCTCCCATTTTCCTACCTTTTCCCATAGATCAACTTTCTTGGCTTGTATATATGACCACATCAGCCTTTGACCTACCCATCCAACATCCATAGCCAACTAATTCACTTTCTTTATTAATTCTTGGAAAGAAAAATCTGATTAATCCTAGTCTTAGGACAGATTCTCCTAAAAAGGAAGTGTGGGAATAAGGAGGAAATAATTGCCACCTTTAATTCAATAAGGTAATTTCAAAGTGCACCTTGAAGGAAGGGCAGGCATCTTTCACAGAATCAAAGGGAAAAATGCAATCCAAGCAGGCACACTGTCATGTTCTAAGGTATGAATGGAGAAGAGCAGCCTTTTTAAAAATACATGTATGAAGATCCACGGTCAAGTGGCCACTGATGATGTTCAGAAGATAGGCAGGGATCATAAGAGAATGTACTTTCTACGCTCTGTTAAGGAGTATGATTTTTTATCTGAGAGCTGATGCAAGTGGGGTGTCAAAATTTTTAACCAAAGGAGAGAGAAAAGCAGACCTGTGTTTTAAGAAAAAATAAATACATAAAGCAAAACAAAAACTCCAACAGGAGGTGAAGGATGGGATACAAGAAGACCAGACTAAATGTACCAGTCAAGAAGCTATTGCAGTAATTTAGACAAGAGATGATGCCATCTCAAAATAAGACTGTGGAAAAGAGGGTGTGGAAGAGAGAAAGGATTCAAAAATATTATGAAAGCTGAATCTAAAATGAAATGGAGTCAGTTCAGAAAAGCAAAGAATGATAGGCTTTGACCCAGAGAAGAGAATGAAAGTCTAAACCAAATCCAAGGCCTGTGCTATGTGGTGTAACAGACATAGGAAAAAGAACACACTGGAAGAAAGGATGGGCACAGAAGACACACTTTGCATTCTTTCTGGTCTCTCCTTGGGGGTAACCTTTCCTATGGTCTCTGAATATTTTAACCTAAATAAATAAATGCAGACTCCAAATCTTCAGGATGTAAGCTCAGGGAGCAACAAAATAATTGGTAATCAAACCTTAATCAAAAGCATACTCTAGTTATACTGTCATTTTATTGCAATATCTGTAAATTCAACCTATCACATAAAAGGACAAAAATTCATTCCTGGTGAAGCTGTAACTCACTGGTGCTGGGCCTTGTTTCATTATGTATTTAATTAGAAGTTTTCACGGTGTTGTTTTCCTTTCAGTTCCAAGAATAAAAAGTGAAAAATGAGAAATGCGAACTTTTCAGATGATCCTATGACTTTGAAGCCACATATCGGAATATATGATCTCTTGCTTTTGCATTTAGAAGCCCTGGGGAGGAACATTATCAGATTGATTATGAATGCGTATATTTTCATAAGAATATGCAATCTTAGCCAGCTCAGCACAGGACACTGAAGTGAGTAAGTATCAAATTAAAGATTATTCTTTTTTGTGTGGAATTCACTCCAGCAAGAAATTGAACAAGGGGATTTAAAATCCAAAAACAGTAGGACCACCTCCTGAGACATTATTAATTATTAGTGGGCCCCAGTCTTCCAGTTTCTTATCTCCCTATACACCCAATGCTCCCATTGCTTTAAATTATTATCATTATTTGTTAAATGCCTTCAACGTGCTTAGTACCCTGGCAGGCACAGAAAAAAGGTACCATATCTTCCCAGGGGCTTTCTACCTAAATTGCACAGATATAATTTAAGTTTGAAAATGGGTTGTAGTTGTCAGTTACAGTCCTTTCCAAAAGCTTAGAAGCAATAGAACAAAACTAAAAGTGTGTAAGTTCCTATCCATTGCTTTTTCCTCCTTGGGCCTTCTTTATATTCCACAATAGATTTGTGGAATATATTCCACAATAGATTTGTGGAATATATTCCACAATAGATTTGTGGAATATATTCCACAATATTTCTGGGTGGTCTACTCACCCAGAAAAAAATATTGTAGAAACGTACCAGAGGCCAGTAATGGGAGGTCAAATAACAACACGTAGAAACAAACTTGTGTGTCTGACTTATCACCCTGCTCCCTGCTGTCCTAGACTGAGGGTAGGGGGTCGGGAGAGGGAAGCTGCCGGGGAGCCTGTATTCTGAAGCAGTGGCAACTGAGGAAAGGTGAGTGGAGACCAGAGACCCAGAACTGACTTTTTCTTCCCTATCCTCGACTTTCCTCACCCAGTCTAACCTGCGACATGGCCAGCAGTGCCCAAATCTTCACCATCCTCTCAGAAGCCTTGTCCTTCCCTTACAGCTTCTCCAACTTCTTTGACAAAAGCAAAAGTGAAATCTGAAACCTAGCCTCTGATTTAGATCCTTCTATACACATTTTTTGACTCCGTAAAAATTAGTTGTTTAAAAGAAAGGAAAATTGGGGATACTCTCACACCTCTATCTGCCCCCCTGCTTTCCCATTATTACTAATAAAAACAATCCTTTTTAAAAATAAAAAATGCTGCATTTGCTTCAAGGTCAGATGGGTGATAGGGCAAAAGCAGTGAATTGGGGCTCTATGCCACCACAGAATGAAGAAAAATGCACACAAAAACCATAGGAAACAGATGTGGAAAAGGAAAACGTGCAGACCAACCCTTAAGCCAATGAAGAAAATAACAGGAGGATTGGTGGGTGGGAGGAGGTATTGGGAAATATTCTCAGGCTCTAGAGAATTACTGGGGGGTTACTTAAAAGTTTCCCACCCTATAACCCCACTGCCACTGCAGTCACCACCAAATTGATAACATCCCCCAAGCCCCACCCCAGCCTCCACTAGTAGCTTTGGGATCTACCACCAATAGTTTGGCATTAGGGAATTCCCTGCTTCTACCATCCAGCAGAAAAGAAAGAGGAGCTCTTCTTGATTGTACACAACCACGAGGTACACACAGAAGTTCAATGACTGAAAACCATCTCCTGATACATCATTATGCACAGTGAATTATCTAAATTCAAAAATATATGTTTTTCCTTTAAAATACATATTCCTTGAAGGCAAAGCTCTTATAAAGTGACCAGTGCATATGTATACATTTCCAATGTATACATGCATATGTACACGTGTCCACTGCATCATTGCCTACCAGTTTTACCCTCTGCTTTAATTTCCAGAGCCAGTGCCTCAGTCACTGCAACCCAGTAAAACACCACCAATTATGCCCATTTATACAACTAACAATGTGCAATTCTGCCACCTCCTCTGGCCTTCTCTTTTTTGTTACCTAGCTGTATTCATTCTCCTACATTCTCTCCTGCATGAAGGTGTTACACAAACATTCATTATTGATGTAAGAATTATTCACTGAATGCCTACTATGTACAAGACATCATGCTGAGTACAAAGCATTGGTGTACCAGGAGTTTTAGCATTCCATTCATGTCTGCTCTAGCCCACCAATTTCTAAAATGTCAACCAGGTCTTAGTCCACTGATGCAATATGAACCTAAGTTCTTATTCCTCATACTCCTGGCATTTGTCTAGAGATTGTTGAATGCATGCATAGTTCTTTTCTTACTGATCCTTGGTAGTCTTATTATGTAGACCACAAAAACCCTAGCTCATTTTTTGAGAATGAACCTCAGTTGTTCAATCATTTAAATAAATGAAATTGCCTTCAATAGATAGTTCTGTGTTTTACTGAGATTATATAAAAGTCACTTTTTAAATAGTTATGTTCAGAGGTAATTCTGAGGAGATAAAGGAAGCAAAAGGAGATGAAAATTATAATAAAAGTAAAATAAAATTAAAATAACTAAAATCCTGAAAGTAAGAGGCATAACTGTGCCATGTTTACTTGAAAACACCAATTTTCAGGGCAGAAAAAAACCGAAGCAGAGGTGAGTTTTCACTTGATAAAAAGATTTACAGTATCACTTTCCAATATGAATAAAGTACAATTCAATTAGTAAAAAGAGAATATACGTGCTATTTTCTAGTATATATTGATATAGCAAATCTGCAGTATTTGTACACTTTACTCAGCATAAGTCTGATAATTAATCATTGATGCCCACCTCCTCAATTTCTGGCTCCTACTTCATTTTCAAAACCTTGCCAAATATCTACAAAAGTAAGAATAACCAGGTGAGAGGCATATTCTGAGAACAGGTTAAATGATTTAGGATTGGATCAGTCCTCTGCTTCTTCTCAGCTACCCAGACAAAGGCTAATATATGATTGTCAGATCTGGAATCCATAAATGTCATAAGCACAAAGCTGGATAATCCACATCCGTGCACAGGGCTTGGGGGAAGGTGTGGGAAACAGAGGATCGAGAGGCAGAGAGATTACACTTAAAGACAAAATTTTATAATCATAGTTTCTAAATGTTGGTTAAAGGAACATTTTAATCTTATTATACTGTATTCTTCTTACTTTCTATACTGCCTGAATTCTTTCTATTCAAATTTCTGCTTAAATGTTATTCTTCCTTACTAGTAAATTCCCTTTTTTCTCCATCTTTTCTATAGATCTTTTATGTTCCTTCAGATGGTCTTATCCTTGCTTCTTTTCCCCTTTTCATTAGTCTATGTAATCTATTCTTCTCTCAACCACTTTATTTCTCTTTTTTTTTTCTCATCTTAAATCTGGCTTGCATACAGTCAGATCTATAGATAACAGTATTAGCGAATACAGGATGTTACGAATAAGTATAAGAACAAAAGCATCATTCTAGTTTTAATTTCTTTTGTAAATCAGCTTTGTGTTTTTCCTCAAGGCTTCTACCTTATTTTCTTTTTATTGTTATAAGCATCTTTATTCAGTTAAATGTATAAATGTGAATCACTGTTTCCAACAAGAACCCAAACCCCAAGCTAGAAACCCAGAGAATTCAGGGTCTGTAAAAATTTGCCAGTGCCTCCACTTTTTGATGAGAACAGATTTGGGTCTGGATGAAGTCACCGATGTGTCTCTGAAGAAACAAATGTCAGCGCGACCTATTAAAGTCAACCCAGAGCTAGGTAGCAACAATGAGCTGGGGATTAGCATTGACAGCTCCCTTAATGTGATTCTTTTGGACAGGGATTAATTTAATGTGTTGCTGTCAAATGAAACAAAAAACGAGATGGATTTACTAATGACTCTATTCTATACCACACACTTTTCCACCCCTGATCTATGTCAGAATGAATCTGACAGCAAAAGAAAATAATTTTTAAGATGAAAAGGAAGAAGACATTGGCTTCTTGACAAACTTTCAAGAAGGGAATTTTTACTGGGCTCCCAAGAGGGAGGATGAGCATAGGGTAGGGGGCCGAGTGAAGGAACACAATGGGAACAGCTGACCACCACTCCAACAAAGAAGCAGAGCACAAGGCTGGGGGCCTGGTGTTGGCCCCATGCTTTGGCACAAACTTGCAAGATGCCCTTAACTTCTCCAGGCCTCTTTTACCTCCTGTGTGACAGTAAAGGTTGTATGCGCTAGGAGGCTTCTCAATCTCATTTTACCTCTAAACTGCTAAACTCTGAGAGGGGCCCCAAACCAACTGGGAGCATTAGCCTTGCAAAGACAAGCCTGCACTGAGGCTATGACAGAGAGGGGGCGAATCAAAGAGCGAAGGTTGATCTTTTAGCAAAACGGTTTGCCAAGTCAAATGCTAAAGCCTCCTTAAAATAATTTGGATTCTTCTTTGTTCTCCCTAACAAAGAAACTTTAATTCGCAGTTCTCTGCGAAGACAATGCAGACAAGCCATTTTCAGGTGAAAGGTGTCTCGTCAATTAATAATCATTGAATAATCATTAAGAATTGGCAGGAGATATTCATCAAATTTTGATGCTCCTAATATGAAACCGCGTTGACCTACAATCCAAACTGGGCATCACTCTTCCTTGTGATTGTTTTGCTTTTACTTCTCCACTCCCTTATTTGTACATCCTCCGGTAAGTTACCATGAGACTCCGAAATAACCTCGGCTTCCCTGTGTCTGCGTCGGGTCTCATTGACAGGCACGCTCCACCACCGAGTGTGCGCACAGGCGCTGGGAAACACTGTCCTCAGAGCCCTGAAGCGCGTGGTTAACTCAGCACCCACCCGGAACAGGGTCCATCCCCAGCCCGCCCGTCGGTGGGTTCAGGTGGGGGTAGAGGTACAGGCCGCGAGAGGGAAAGGAGAGGCACCTCGGCATGGCTTAATTGGGGGACCCAAGTGCGGAGCAGGAAGAACCTGGATGTGACGGGGCGCAGAGGGATGAGACACCTCTCCCCTTGCAGGACCCCAGTGCCGCTCGCCCTCACTTCTCTGCCCAGACTCCGACTGGGGTTATCTCCGGCTAGAGATAACCCGTGCTGCGCCCCCGAAAAGCGCCCTTGGTTGGGGAGGTTATGACTGTTCCCTGCCTGGCCGCCTGCGCGGCGCTCTCCTGGAGCAGGGACTCCAGCCCCGCGGGTCCTTCGCTTTGCTTGCCCTGTGCGCTCTTTTCCTTGGGCCGCTGGCACGATCCAGCCAGACCCCGATGGGGTGAGAATCCTGCCTCCGGTACTTAGCTCGGTGACACTGAGCAGTTATCTAACCTCTTAAGGTCAGTGATTCCCACGGGTTAAACGGGACCGAAGATTCGGTCTCCGCGGCTCCCTGTGGGATGAAATGAGAGGACGACGCCAGCCTCGAACTCCTAGTGCCCTGCCCCCTCTTCCTCTTCTATGATCTCTTCCTCTTCTATGATCTCTTTCTCTCTTTCCTGGCTTTTGCTGTTATTTTTGATCCTGTGTTTTCCCTTGATTTTATCTCCCCAATCTCTCCCAGAATCCTTTTACTTCTTTTTCATTTCTCCTTTTCCTTCCATACTCATTATTGCGGCCAACAATTCATCAAAGATTTGTGTCCACTTCCTAGACTTCAGGATTCCCAAGGCAAATCCCTATCATCTCTACTGGCCCGCTCCCCGGGCCACCCCAAATAATCAGGCAGTCAAGGAAGAGCTCTGCTTACTATGTAAATGCGGTCTCAAGATATACTGCCCTAGCCCCACTTCCAACCAGTAATTTTCTGCTATGCAGGACCCCTGAGACCACCGCTGCCCTAAAGGCAAGGGCCGCTGTGTTATCTTTGTCATTGTGTCCCTCTGCCAGGCCCAGAAATTTATGCAAGGGTTTAAGAACGACACAAGCTTCCAGCGAGCAGAAGCAGGAAGCTGAAACTGGAACCCAGTCTTGAACTGACTTGCCTTGATTTCTTACTAAAGAGAAAATCAAACTTATATATAATGTTCTATATTCATATGGGAACTTTTTTTTCAAATCTTCGATTAAGCTGAAAGATAACGTGTAAAAAGAAATAGCACAAGATTTACTCAAGTGTTTTGTTGCCTTTTTCTAAGCCATGTTCTGTAATTTTTACCTATAGAACTGAAGTTTAAGATCAAGTTCTTTATTGAGATTGGTTAGAACAAGAAGAATATTGCATTGCTTAAAAAGGAGGAATTACATTTATGTTCATTTATTGAAACACTTTAAAGATGTGTGATAATGCTATTTTTTGTAATAATGAAAACTGCTGCTACATACACTATCATAGTACATATAGTATAAAAAGTATAAATAAAATACCAAAAACTATAACCAAAGTTTGTATATGAACTTTTTAAAAAGAAGCAAAAAGCTAAGGGGAAAAATTCTTCTAAAGAAGACTAGAGAATTTTTAGTTGCTTGCCATTTGCCTCAAACTTAAGTTTCCCTTAAAATTATTTCTTATTTTTATTAGAATCTAATTGTAGATCACCTGTAAAATGTTGGGGAAAGGAAGACAAGGGGAGAAATACCAATTCTGTGCTTAGATTTTTGAAAGAGTAAAAGAACCACAGTACCACCTTGTGGGGAACTGAGATTTTTTTCATCTGTATTATGGTTGTTTTATGCCCCTTCACTATATAGTCACAAACACACACAAATTTAAATAAAAATAAAATCTTTTAAAACACAGAACAAAAACTTGAGTCTATGTGAATAAATTATGATAATATGCCTTCTCTATTATTTTAAACACACTAGCATGTTTATGTCAAAATAACTTTCAAGTTTTATTAACAAACTAGCATAACAATATGCTAGTTTGTTCTTTCAGTAAAGAAATCTTGCTTCTAATACTAATCCCAGAAATCAAATGTTAGGCATGATACACTAAATATAAAATTACGTACATATCCCAAAAGAAGAGTAAGTCTTTCAAAATTGGTTTAAATTTTATTAAATAGTATTTATGCCTTTTAAATTTCTTTGTTCTGTTGCTTAGACTTGAAAGAGGGATATTCTTACACAAATACAAAACAATGTTTTACTTTTTTAAAGCTGTTTGTTTCATTACATTTAAGATTGGTAGAGAAGCCAGACGTGTATAGAGCTTATATTTGTTAGTTTAACAACTGTTTTAGTCATATAGTTCATATAAAAAGGGCATAGATGATAAAGACTGCATTTTAAGATTGTTAAGACTCCAAAGCCAAGAAATGCGAAATAAAAACTGTCTCTTCTATTGTACATCTGAAACTATCTTACATGACATGGATGTTTCCTGCTTCTAGATGTGTTTTCTGCAAGGCAAGAGAGAATTCTGGGGTTACCTGTAGGCATTCTTTATTCTCTGTGCTTTAGAATCACAGAGCTAGGATATCCCTCTGACCTTCAGGAAGGACTAAATCAAAAGCATCCCAGGAAGAGAACAGTGTATTTCAAACTGTGTTCGGCAAGCCCTAGGGTCTGTCAAAAGATTAGAAGGGGAGGGGAACACCAGCAGAGGCCCCTCACCACCAGGTTCCACCAACGGACTATGATTTCATCATTTTCACTCTGATTTTCATCATTTAAACAACAGGCTCTATGGCTTTAAAAGTGTTAGAAAATCACTAATCTAACATAGCTTATTTTGTAAAAGATTAGTGAAGAATTGCTACAAGATATGTCCTGATGCTTTCTGTACATTTACTAACAAATGCATTTTAGGAGCAGCCCACCGTGTTTCCATATAAAACATTCCTTTTCTTTAAAAAAAAAAAATATATATATATAGTTCATTACAAAATGAACTAAAATTTAAAGTTTGGCTGTATTTTTAAAAAACTCAGTTAAAACATAAGTATATTAAATAAAAAAATTCTGTATTACCACCTCAATCTGCTCACTTCCAAAGAATAACACAATTAACAATCTGGTTTGTAACCCCCCCCCCCCAGACACTTTATCTCTGTAAGCACAGATATAAATGTGTGTGGGTACGTACACACAGATACATACACACAGAGTATTTGTTTCAAAAAAACAGGATTTTATCATCTGTGGTTTTGCCCTAAATAAAACAATAAAGAATATCTTTCTGTGTCACTGCCTCCAGAACCACCTCATTTCTTGTATTGACTCCATCTTATAACTGACTCCATATAAACTTAACTTCATTTCAAATGTTAAATATTTGGATTTTTGGGGACGCCTGGGTGGCTCAGTTGGTTAAGCTGCTGCCTTAGGCTCAGGTCATGATCCCAGGGTCCTGGGATCGAGTCCCATATGAGGCTCCTTGCTCAGTGGGGAGCCTGCTTCTCTCTCTGCCTCTGCCTGCTGTTCTGCCTGCTTGTGTTCTCCTGCACTCACTCACTCTCTCTCACTCTCTCTCTCTCTCTCTGACAAATAAATAAATAAATAAAATCTTTTTTTAAAAAATTGGAGTTTTGTTTGTATATTATATATTTGCCCTTGCTCTTCCTTGATCCAAAATGCATGTCTTACATTCCACCTGGCCAACGCCTACACATGTAAGTTTAAGTTTTTTATGTTATGGTTAGAGTAACCACTCTACCAACCTCTAAGAAGAAACACTTTCAGGGTACCTGGGTGGCTCAGTGGCTTAAGCCGCTGCCTTCGGCTCAGGTCATGATCTCAGGGTCCTGGGATCGAGTCCCACATCGGGCTCTCTGCTTGGCAGGGAGCCTGCTTCCTCCTCTTTCTCTCTGCCTGCCTCTCTGCCTACTTGTGATCTCTCTCTGCCAAATAAATAAATAAAATCTTTAAAAAAAAAAAGAAAGAAACACTTTCAGAATTTTGAAACATAGTTTCTTAATACAACATACTTTCTTCTCTACCTGAACATTTTAAACACAGTAACACAGGATTTTTTTTAAAGCATAATAATTTCTTTACATGGAAATAATAAACCTACATCCTTTTTGGATTTTCCTACCTCAAGAATTGGATTTATGCTTTTTGGAGAGCGATCTGCTTGCACCTATCAATAAAGTGTGGATGTTGGTTCTCATGAAAGAGTGGGAGAAGGAAAGGAAGGGAGGGGAAGATGAAGAGACAACAACCCAGAGAGATTATAGGATTTGGGGATAAATCTGCTCTGGATAAATAATCATATAGTATATTTGTCATTATTAATTTTGATAAATAGTAATAAGGATATTACATTATGGTAAACTATTTAAAGAAATTAGGTTTTCTTCTCAAAGAGTTGCAAAATGTTACAAAACCTCTCATTCTTCTTTACCTTTTAAACCCAATCTTTGGTGATATATTTCTAAAGCATCCCACATATGCTCTTTCCTTTTTAAAAAATATATCTCAACATACAGATAAGCCCCTTTTAAGTCTAACGAATCTTTGATTGAAATTTATATGTCATTGCTTTCATCTCATTTAATGATTATAGTCTTTGTCCTAAATTTATTATTAACATACTTGGGCCTTTGTTTCTTACCAGCCCATTCATTTTTCTATTCTTAATTCATTTTTCAAATAAAGATAAAATATAATTGGATATTCAACTGTTAAATAAATACTACTACTTGGATAAAACCAAGGAGACAGGTGAAGCTAAAGTTTTGGTTGATTTCTAAATCAGCACTAATAAGATGGTGTATAAGAGCCCAAATTCAATATGTTCTGTAGTTCAGGAGTGTCAATGTTTAAATGTCTTAAGTCTTCACTTTAATACATGAAAAGGAATGTATGAAAGCTAAAGGCCAACATAAAACATAAAGTGTTTTCCATGGTATTAGAGGAGTAACAACTAGAAAAAAGGTGTGCCCTTATCAGAGGTTTTGTTTTCAAGGATATCGTTTGTACTATTAGCAGCAGCCACCAAGCTATGAACCTACAGAAAATTCAGACAGGTCTGAGTATACATATCTCGAAGACAATTGAGATTGGGTTGCCAGAGGCCTATTTCTTTTTTTTTTTTTTTTTTTTCCTTTAATTTTTATTTATTTTTTTAAATTTCTTTTCAGTGTTCCAGAATTCATTGCTTATGTATCACACCCAGTGTTCCACGCAATACGTGCCCTCCACAAAACCCAACACCAGGCTCACCCAACCTCCCACCCCCGCCCCTCCAAAACCCTCAGATTGTTTTTCAGAGTCCATAGTCTCTCATGGTCTGTGTCCCCTTCCAATTTCCCCCAACTCCCTTCTTCTCTCCATCTCCCCATGTCCTCCGTGTTATTTCTTATGCTCCACAAATAAGTGAAACCATATGATAATTGACACTCTCTGCTTGACATTTCACTCAGCATAATCTCCTCCAGTCCCATCCATGTCGATACAAAAGTTGGGTATTCATCCTTTCTGATGGAGGCATAATACTCCATAGTGTATATGGACCACATCTTCCTTATCCACTCATCCATTGAAGGACATCTTGTTTCTTTCCAGTTTGGCAACTATGGCTATTGCTGCTATGAACATTGGGGTACAAAAGGCCCTTCTTTTCACTACCTCTGTATCTTTGGGATAAATACCCAGTAGTGAAAATGCAGGGTCATAGGGAAGCTCTATTTTTAATTTCTTGAGGAATCTCCACACTGTTTTCCAAAGTAGCTGTACCAACTTGCATTCCCACCAACAGTGTAAGAGGGTTCCCCTTTCTCCCCATCCTTTCCAACACACGTTGTTTACTGTCTTGTTAATTTTGGCCATTCTAACTGGTGTAACGTGGTATCTCAATGTGGTTTTGATTTGAATCTCCCTGATAGCTAGTGATGATAAACATCTCTTCATGTGTCTGTTAGCTATTTGTATGTCTTCATTGGAGAAGTGTCTGTTCATGTCTTCTGCCCATGTTTTGACAGGATTATCTGTTTTGTGTGTGTTGAGTTTGAGGAGTTCTTTATAGATCCTGGAGAGCAGCCCTTTGTCTGTATTGTCATTTGCGAATATCTTCTCCCATTCTGTGGGTTGCCTTTTTGTTATGTTGACTGTTTCCTTTGCTGTGTAGAAGCTTTTGATCTTGGATGAATTCCCAAAAATTCATTTTCAATTTTGTTTCCTTTGCCTTTGGAGACATATCTTGAAAGAAGGGGCTGTGGCCAATGTCAAAGAGGTTACTGCCTATGTTCTCCTCTATGGTTCTGATGGATTCCTCCCTCATGTTGAGGTCTTTTATCCATTTCGAGTTTATCTTTGTGTATGGTGTAAGAGAATGGTCCACTTTCATACTTCTACATATAGATGTCCAATTTTCCCAGCACCATTTATTGAAGAGACTATCTTTTTTCCACTGTATATTTTTCCCTGCTTTGTCGAAGATTATTTGGCCATAAAGTGAGAGTCCATATCTGGGCTCTCTACTCTGTTCCACTGGTCTATGTATCTGTTTTTATGCCAGTCCCATGCTGTCTTGGTGATCACAGCTTTGTAGCAAAGCTTGAAATCAAGCAATGTGATGCCCCCAGTTTTGTTTTTCTTTTTCAATGTTTCCTTAGCAATTTGGGGTCTCTTCTGATTCCATACAAATTTTAGGTTTGCTCCAGCCCTGTGAAAAATGCCTGTGGAATTTTGATCAGAATGGCATTAAAAGTATAGATTTCTCTATTCAGTATAGACATTTTAACAATGTTTTTCTTCTGATCCATGAGCATGGAATAGTCTTCCACCTTTTTGTGTCTTCAATTCCTTTCTTGAGTGTTCTGTAGTTCCTCGAGTACAGATCCTTTACCTCTTTGGTTAGGTTTATTCCCAGGTATCTTTTATCCATGGTTCTTGGTGCTATAGTAAATGGAACCGATTCTCTAATTTCTCTAATTAGAAATTAGAGAAATTAGATCAGATCTTAATTAGATCCTTTACCTCTTTGGTTAGGTTTATTCCCAGGTATCTTTTATCCATGGTTCTTGGTGCTATAGTAAATGGAACCGATTCTCTAATTTCCCTTTCTGTATTTTCATTGTTAGTGTATAAGAAAGCCGCTGATTTCTGTACATTGATTTTGTATTCTGCCACATTACTGAATTGCTGTATGAGTTCTAGTAGTTTGGGGTGGAGTCTTTTGGGTTTTCCATATAAAGTATCGTGTCATCTGCGAAGAGAGAGAGCTTGACTTCTTCATTGCCAATTTGAATACCTTTTATTTCTCTTTGTTGTCTGATTGCTGTTGCTAGGACTTCAAGAGTTGAACAAGAGTGGTGAGAGTGGGCATCCTTGTGTTCCTGACCTCAAACAGAAGCTGTGAGGTTTTTCCCATTGACGATGGTATTTGCTGTGGGTTTTTCATAGATAGATTTATGAAGCTGAGGAATGTTCCTTCTATTCCTATACTTTGAAGTGTTTTAATCAGGAATGGATGCTGGATTTTGTCAAATGCTTTTTCTGCATCAATTGAGGGGACCATGTGGTTCTTTTCTCTTCTCTTATTGATTTGTTCTATCACATTGATTGATTTGCGAATGTTGAACCACCCTTGCAACCCAGGGATGAATCTGTTTCTAAAATAGACCAAGGATGATCCTGGGAAATACAGCTTTAGGTTATCAGAAACTTCAGGAGTACCAATTTACCCAAATGAAGGTAATAAGCTAGTGTTAACACAGAGGGATGATTTTGGTCATGTTAGCATTATATATGACATGTATGGACACTTCCTAAAAGCACTGGTAAGAATTTAAGAAGAGACCAGAATGACCTTGGAGTGGCCTGGGGCAAGGACTAAGGGGAGGAAGGGGGGAGTAGATAAGCACATAAATACTGTTTGCTTTCTGTTACAGTGAACTTGTAAAACTTTATCCTATCTATATTCTGTATCTGGGGCACCCTGAGAAAACGTGAGTTAGATAATACAACACTAGGCTCCAACAGACACTGTGCCAAGTTCTTTCTTTCAAAGCTTGATTGATTTTTAATTTTAGAAACAGAATTTTTATTTGAATCATGAGAAGAACAAATAACTACTAAAGAAAAATTATTTAAGGGCTCATTAATGACCATAATGTCTCCAAACTATGATAGGGAAACAAACAAACAAAACCCCAAAAAACAGAACAGACCTGGCCTTTGAGACCTTTGGGGCAGAAATCAGCTGGTAAAGGGTATAAGGGAATATACACAGATGATGGCAATGTTTTATACCTTCATGGGGTTTGGATTCTATAGAGGTATTCACTTGTCAAAACCCAGCAAATGGAATACTAAAGATGTGTACATTTATTGTATGTAAAACTTACCTCAATAGGAAAAAAAATGTAAAAAATACTGAACTCTTGTTAATGATATGAATGTTAAAGCACTTAAAGAAAAATGTACCAATGTCTTCTATTACTTTCATCAGTGAATATATCAAAGGTTAAGATATATCAATAGGAGGATAAAGGGTTAACTATATGGACAGGTAATAAAACAAGGAAAGTAAAAATGTTAATGTAGGACTCTAGGTGGTAAATATTTAGGTTTCACAATAAAAATACTTTTCAGTTTGCTGTACATTTGAAAACTTTCATAATGAAACATTGGAGAAAAAAAATTAATGTCTTGGATCTAAGAAGATTTGAAGTCTAAAAGGGATCCGAGTGGGCGGATAGGATCTGTTTATAACCCAACTAAAATAAATAACCAGTACGGGATGGGAATAGGAAAGAGCAATATGTCAGCTCATCTCATTTTTACTGCCTCCAATTCCCCCAGCATTCCCCAGTACCTCGGATTATTTTGATTCTCCCACCTTTGCCTGGTTATCTAGCCATTCTGTGTGTCAGGCAGTCAGTATAAAAATAATTACAGCTGTCCTCCATACCACCTCCAACTCACACCAACATCACACTCCAGACAAACAAGTTTAAACGCTAATGCACTTGCCCATATTCCCAGTCTCATCACTGGCTTCTATGTTGTGGCCTGAAGCTCTTTAGCCCACAGTCAGGTTTGGCATTCAGTGCTTCCATAATGACCAGTGGGTTTCTGGGATTATCCTGCCCCTTTCAATTCCAGTTCTGAAAAACTCTAGTTGGAAGGGTGGAGTTTCTGTTTTGGTTCCATTTATCTCATCAGGTTTCTATGGTCACTCTCCCAGTTTGGTGCCTGCAGCCCAGACTATCACATAAACAGATAATGCCTGCTGTACCAGAATGACCTCTAGGATAAGCAGCTTAAAGAAGAGGGCTACCAAGGGTCCTTGACTTGGAAAGCATGTGGCTCAAAGAAGGGTTAAGACAGTAAACGATAAATCTAAAGAGGCTGAGGTCAAGCCCCATAGTTACGCAACAAATATATTTAAGTCCCTACAATGTGTTGGGTACTACACCAGGCACTGAGTAATTCAGTGGTGAACAAAATATAGTCTCTGACCTCACAGAGAGGCAGAAGTAGTAAATAAACACTGAAAAACAAATATATATATAAATATATACATATTAAATTTATTACAAATACTATGAAAAAAGAGATCATATATTAAGGAGACCCACTTTAGACTGGGTGGGGAGGGAATGTCTCTCTCTGAAAAAGTGTCATTTAAGCTGTGATCCTGTGAAGTGTCAGGGGAAGAGACAAGATTGAGAGAAGATGTGAATGTTTGTGAGACAGATCGATGTTCAAGGAAGCAAAGAAAGCTTATTTGCCTGGAGCAGCATGAGTAAGGGAATATAAGTTCTTGTAAAAGGTTTTAGACAACTGAACATGGTCCAGATCCATGCAGTACTGGTAAGCATGTTACGGCCTCTCGATTTTATTTAAGTACAGTGGGTTTTAGGCAGAGGAATTAAGTCTTCCTGAGTGCTACCTGCCCCGAAAATGGCTCCAGTTCTTGGTACTAAGGCTTCTGAAATAACACAAGGATGTCAGCTTTGAAAGTTCAAGAGATTTTTATCTGTATTGCTCATTGCTCTATTTCCATCAGGAACTTGGTTTACATTTGTTTGTATCTTAGAGATACATTGTATCCATAAGGTCTTCTTTATGATTGCAGATTTAGGTCATACTCAGTTTCAATGGCTTTACTCTCTTCTTTAAGCATCTAACTATAGTTGCAACATTATAGACTCTTCTTATTGCTTTACAGAAGAAAGAAATTAACTCTCTAGCATATATCCCAAGAGCCAAAGGATTTTTAAAATATAAGTCCATGTGTTTGATATTTTGATGATAAATCTTGTTGGGGGAAGGAAAACAATGGCTATATAGTGTATACAGTGTTACAAACCCTACAGTTTCAAGTGAGAAAAAAATGTAAATTGTGAAGGGGTGGTGGGGACTATTTGGTGGAACAGTTGGAACTTAATGGTTCATGAAAGTAACAGTTCAGGGGGTGGAACTCCAGGCACCTCTGAACACAGATGTTTAGGCATTGTCATTAGGATCCTGTCTCTTCCCATCCATTCTGCAATTCCCTTACAGGTTTTGTTCTCAAGCAAGGTCTCCCCAAATGGTCATAGGAACAGTTAGTAGTAGCTCTGGGTATACAAACTACCAGTCTAGCAACCCTAGCAGAAAGAGAATGACTCCAGCCAAAGTCTATTGGCTCTGATTAGCCTGACCTAGTTCACATATCTACTCCTGAACCAGTCACTGTGACCAAAAAAGAGAGATACTGTTCTTTGTGGCCACACCTAGATGGTTTTCCCACCACTGAAAGTAGGGGTGGGGGGTGGAGCAGTCAACCTAACCTGAAAACCAAGTACAGAGAGGGGTCACTATTCAAAGGAAAACCAAGATGCTAACGCCAGAAGGGAAGTGAGTATTAGGTGGACAAGTAAAAAGCCAACTACAGAGTGTTAAGAATCATTTTTATGTCAAGAAAAAAAAAAATTAAAGGCAGGGGTTCCTGTGGCTCAGTCAGTTAAGCATCTGCCTTCAGCTCAGGTCATGATCCCAGGGTCCCAGGATCAAGTCCCACATTGGGCTCCCTGCTCGGCAGGCAGCCTGCTTCTCCCTCTGCCCTTGACCCTGCTTGTGCTCATTCTCACTTGCTCTCTCTCTCTCTCTCAATAAAATATTTTTTAAAAATTTTTAAAGGCAGAGAATGACTAACAATTTCTTTTGGGACTATACATACAAACGAGTACAAACCTTTAAATAACAGACTCTGTGTGTATAAACTTCCTATTTCCTCAAGGTTCAGCTGAGTGAAAATTTCAGGTGAACATTCCAATCAATGCATGCACTTAAAAAAAAAAACACAGCTTTTTACTTATAAATGTTTACCTTGACATGACAGGAAAGCAATAACCATTTACAAGAACTTTATGCATTTCTAAGGAAGTTTTAACAATATTTTTTAAATTAAGCTGAAATGTGAAAAGCTAAATGTGGCATGTCATATAGCAATCAAACTGCTATATGCTATTCTGCATATTATTAACAATTATTAGTGTTTTGGACCACTTATTTACTTAATAAAAATATATTCAGTTGTAAGTATTTTTATACTTAATCAAAAACTTTAAAAAAAATCTTAAGTATAAATATGGCTGAACCAAGCGTGATAAGACTGAAGAATGCTAATTGCAGTGAGACATTCCTAGAATAATAAAGACCTTGAAACAGAGTCTATGGTAATGAGGTCATTCTTGAAAGAGAATTCTTGAAAGAGAAGAATATCTGAAACTGAAGAGGGGAAAAAAAAAAAAGAACTGATTAAGTAGAACTACCAGATATGCAAAATCAGTAAGCTGCAATCAATATGGAAAAGCATAATCGAGAAAATGTATTACAACTTTGACTTTTGCAATGCAAGTACTAGGTAAAAGTATTAAACACATTGAGTGAAACCAATAATTTATTCACAACTATTAATATTTTTAAGAATAGTATGTAAACAACAAAATAAGCAGCTCAACTTTAAGTTTCCATAAAAAGGTGGAGAGTTAAGACTAATCAATGATCTCATTAACTGCTGTGAATCTGAAGCCTGGAATAGTACCTGACACATAGTGGATGTTCAATACATTTTGTTCAATTAAAAAAATGACATATGTAATCATTCCAGTTACTTCCATTAATTAAAGTGAACAATTTGGTGGATCATTTGGTGAATCCAATATAGCATTTACTAGAATGTGAATTTACAATTGAATATACCCAGTAAGGTTCTGTCAGTCATATGTTGGGGTATATAAGTTCTCAGTCCTGAAAAAGTGTAAAAAAAAAAAAATCGTACCTACTATTTGAATTTTATAGACCTGCCTGGCTACAACCAAGACTCTATCATTATTGTTTAGAGAATACCAAGTTCTTAGGTAGGTATCCCCTAAAGGCAAATCCTGAGACAAGGATTTAACATACCTTGTTTATTTGAAATAGTGACCTTGACAAGGACATGAGAAGATAATGCAGAAAAGGAAAAGCAGCTGATACACGGTGCATAAGCCAACAACCTCAGTGGACACATAGGGAAACTCTAGAATTATGCCAGTAAAGGGGTGAAGAGCCTCGTATTTATACCTCTATACCACGGTGACTGGGTTAAGGGTGATCAACTAAGGAATATTACTTTTCATGCATTTTCAGAGCATCCAAGCACATCAACAAAGTGAGTTTTGGTGACCCAAAGTTAGCCCCCACAATAAATATGTAATAGCTGGTCCTTAAAAAATCAAGTTGGCATGCTTGGAAATACTAAAAGAATCTGAGGGTATGAATATGGCTCTCATAGCGTCTGCTCCAACAGGCAAGAAACGGCAACTGGTATGTGTAGTGGAAGAGGCTCTAGAGAAAAAGAGGATATGAAGCTAAAATTCTTCATAGCATCATGCTAACTAGCTTTTAAGGGCACTATAGTAGAGCAGCTATTACTGTCTATACTCAGTAACTCACTGCTGCTTGATGGAGAAGTGAATAAATGATTTAGGACTGTGCTACCCAAGAACAGAGAAAACCAGAATACTACAGACAGCCATGGCAGCTCACTGGCAGTGAGCCTCTAAATTTTATTTTTTAATGTTTACTTTTGACAACCTAGCTGGGGCATGGCTTTGAGGTAGGGCTTTTTCTTCTAAAAGATAGTTATATACAGTTTTAGCCATAAAATATCAAAAATAAAAGTAATAGATTAAACCCCAACACTTTCTCCTAATATAAACACAATTAGTCAATTAAAAACCTAAAGTAAAAAAGTATCTTGAAAGAAGTGTAGTAATTTAACTTCTTATTCTCTACATATCCTAAATCTCCCACATTCTTTCTCAAAATCTAATCACATTTCGAGACTACATTTTTTGTAAAGATTTCATTTATTTATTTCATTTATTTGAGAGAGCACACAAGTAGGCAGAGTGGCAGGCAAAGGGAGAGGGAGAAGCAAGCTCTCCGCTGAATAGGGTGCCTGACACGGAGCTTGGTCCCAGGACGCTGCAATCATGACCAGAGCCAAAGGCAGCCTCTTAACAGACTGAGCCACCCAGGAAGCCCTCAAGACTATATTTTTTAACCCAGATTTCACATCTTATTACAGTCCTACAGCTAAATCTTGCTGCTTTCAGAAATCTTTTGTATGTCAGTTCAATATGCTTCAAATGGAGGTGAATTCTGATGATATGTTTTGTTTTGTTTTGTTTTTTGGTAAATTAAGCTAGGGACACAGGAAATAACATATTCTTTGTTTAGAGGTTTACTAAAGTTGATAATGAGTCCTTTAGAAAAAGCAGAAATCAATTCTGAGCAAGAAAGTTATGGTAAGCTATATTATATGAAATTGAAACCAAAGATGACTCCATTTTTGTTAGTTTAATAAATACCATATGTCAATTCAAATATATGTTATCATTTCTCTTTTAACGAAGATAGATAATATTGATTAATAAACTTTTGAATTGTGTGGATATATGAGGAGGTGTAAAACTTACTCTCATTTAGATTGATCAAGCGTTGTTTCATTTGATCCCAGAATGAAATTTCTCTTTAGGCCGTGAATCTAGTTTGATCAGGATAATGACATACTAACCTAAGCAAGTGCCATTTATCAAGGAAACACAAGTATTTACTAAGAAAGTTAAAAAAAAAAAGTAGAGATTTAAAACCCTAACATAAACTGAATGATAATATTTTTCATCATCCCCAAATTACCAATTCCTACTTAATGGCCATGCAGTAAAACAGTATTATATTTGATATACTCATTACAGTATGACCATATTCCTAAACATCCCTAAGATTCATTCTTAATGATTAATTGAACCTGTACTCTTTAAAATGTTTCACTCCACTTAAATTTCATCTTTAATTTCTTCTCCCTGATACCAAAGAATCTCACCACGACATCTGTAAATGATCAGATGAGAATGGAAATCCTATTAGAAAACTCATAGTGATGCAATCCTAAAGTATAGTTATCTCATCAAATAAATGGAAAAGGTTTCATATTTTTCCAGGGCAGGCCCATAGTCAAAAAATATCCTGCAAATAAAGTTACAATTAATCTATTTTTCTTAAGGGACCCCAATATACCCCAAAGCAATTTGATCATCTGAGAGTTCAATATGCAAAACCTAGAACTGGATGGTTAGCAGCTACAAGTAGTAGTAGAATCTAAGTCAATAGCTCAAGAGAAGCTAGGACTAGTAATCTGGCCCTGAACTTTCAGGAAAATAGATTTTGGTGGTTTTACAAAGAACCTTAAGTGTCCATCAAAATGAAACATCTTCCTACAGTTACAGTGCTGGTTACTGTCTTTACAAAAGTGACCAGAGGATGTTGGTAAAATGATTTCATAGGAAACTGTGGTGAGTTCATCACAACTGTACCATAATCTTTAATACACCAACTCTTTCAAGCCTCTTTTCTTAATGTATTCTATTATTAGAACTAGGTTCCCTTTCTCCAGCCTCTCACTCAGAAGCACCATACTATAGCATTGGCTTTTTAGTTCTTATGGTTACTAGTGGTTTTGCCAAGCAGGAATCTAAAGCCTAATCATCTTTGAGCAAACCAATAAAATTGAGTTATTGAATTTATAAAACCAAAGATTACAGCCAAGATCAATGTGTCCTCACCAAGGTGAATTGTTCCATAGATGCTACTGGAAACAGTCTTCAACTGCAGCCAAAAGAAATGTATTACAAATCAAGACACTAACATCACTAACATCAATTTTTTCTTTTAAATAATAGAAAAATAGGCCCAAGATTACTGTTGTATAATTTTTAACTCTTCAAAATGAATTATTAAAATATATGCTGCTACCTATATGTGACCTTAACAATTCTCTACTCTGACCAGGCTGTGAAATAGAAGCTTAAGGCTGGCTTAGTCACATTTTAGACCTACCTGATCAGATTCCCCAGGAGTAATACTCACTGATAGAACTCTAGGCTGTGGCTAACGTTTGTTATCACATCATGTTCCTTTATGTAGTATTTCATTCATATTAACATTTCTGAACACCATATATTCTCCAGGCACTGTACTACATACTTTCACATATTGTTTCATATACATTAAGATTTAAAGATGGATTGGCATTTTAATATTTCACTTTGATATGATTCATATTCATAACAACACAAATGAAATATTGTAATATTAATAGGAATATAGCATAACTTACAGGGTAATTCATTTAACTCAATAGTGACAGTGTGGTCAGTCAGGCTTCAAATAATAAAAAATCATTGGATTATTTAACAATTCAAGCTAAAGCTACCGACATGAATTTAATAGTCCATGCTATTGCACTACAAGTAGAAAATTCCATTTAAAGAATAATCATAATTCCATTTCCTGAATTCTTCTAATATTTCCAGTATTTCTTCAAATATCTGAGCTTTAAATATTGATTTCCCAAACTTACCAAATATGACAGAACAAGTGAAAACTGAAGATCAAGCTAAAACACCACTGGGGGATGATTTTCGTTTAGACTTACTTCTCTTAACTTTCTGAATGCCTCTGGACATAATCGAAAGACCCTGTTTCTTTTCTTGTACTACGTGTTAACGTTTAAGTGCATTACATAATTGAATTGATTAAGAATTTTTAGAAGATTAATTAGCATCCCAACAGAAATTTAACAGAACTTTTCATTAATACCTTAATCTTGATAGTACCAATTTCCTTCTCAGAACACTCTAAATTCCCAGAGATGGCTTCTAAATATGGAGCCTCTATTTACTTAATGGAGCTTTGCACCACTGAGACTAGCTCTGTGGGATACTAGGGAACTCAGAGGAAGATGTGAAATGGGCTGCTTAGGAATAAGAATGTAAAGTAGGCCCCCTCAGCCTTGCAGGTTTCAAGCACTATATATCCCTTACCCTGATTGCAACTTCAGCAGAGTGGAGTGGTTTGTTTGTTGAAATAATGAAGAGTAGATGGCATCCATTTAGTGGAAATGTCGGAAAGTTTTAATTTGTGATTCCCTGAGGCTGTGTGAAATAAAACACCCTCATTTATTCCCGTAAATGAAGCCAAATTGCTTTCTGGAATTTCTTCTGAGATAGACCATCTAAGAACACTGATTTGACATATTAGTCTGTGAACTAACACATTTAATGAATGCACTTTTGTAGTGAAGAGCACTATTTCTATGAAGGTTATTTTTATTTCTGAAGTATATTCTTATCTGATTAAGTTTTATATTCTTATCTGATTGGTTTTTAAAAACCAATGCTAAATATATCATGATGTTTTAAGTTTGCCTCAGAAGCCCAAAAAAATAAAAACCTGCCTATTCTACTTGATTCTACATCTGTTTTACTTATTTATTATTTTAAGTAAGCTCTCATCCAACATAGAGTTTGAACTCAGGACCCTGAGATCAAGAGTTTCATGCTCTACCGACTGAGTAAGCCAGGCACCCCGATTTTACATCTATTTTCCTTAAAATACCAGTTATTTCTGAAAGCAATCATTAGCATCACAGTAACATTTCAATTTCAAAATGCAATTTAAATGCATTGCATTGTAATGAGTATTTGGAAAAAAGAACGAGTTTATCCTTGAAAAATCTAGAAACAGAAATATCCTTTTTTTAATCTTTTTTTTTTTTTTTTTGAGATTTTACTTATCTATTTGTCAGAGATCGAGAAAGAGCACAAGCAGGGGGAGCAGCAGACAAAGGGAAAAGCAGACTTCCGGCTAAGCAAGGAGCCAATTGTGGCACTTGATCCCAGAACCCTGGAATCACAACCCAAGCCAAAGGCAGATGCTTATCTGACTGAGCCACTCAGGCATCCCCAGAAATATCTTAAAAATGAATCATTTTAAGATTGGAGAAAGATTTAAATAGACCAGGAGAACAAAGCATTTTCAAAACTCTAAAATACTTAAGAACTCTTGATGATAAACAATTGATATGCTATTTATCAATTTAGCCATTTATTAAATCTTCTCTCAATGATAATATAGAAAATATCTGATTAGCTCATTCCTTATACCTGAAATAAAGTGTTTGCTTAGAAATAAAGATATTCATCTACATTTTATAAAATGATTAAATGTCTACTACTTTCCAGGTGCTGTTCTAAGTCCTGAGACAGTGGTGAGCACAGTGCTTATAATCCCTGTCCCAAGTGGAACTAACATCCAATGAGCAGGAGTGGGGAGGGGTGAGAGTACAGAAAATAAACAAGGAGGCAAATTATTAAATAAGATGATGTCAGATAGGTAAGGGCTAGAAATAAAACTGAGTAATGGATAGAAAGTGAAGGGGTATGTTGCTGAAGGGAGGAAATTTGGGAAATCGCAAATCCAAGTTGAGAACGGCTTACCTGTAGACTAGCATGTAGGAATAAAAACCTAACACACACAAAAAAGAACTTCTCCTAATATGTATGGGTCCAGGGCATAAATGCCTGGACTCACATGCTATATTTCTAAATATTTATAAGTTCTAACTCAAGATAACAACCTGGTAAAGGAAATATATTCCATCCTTCTACTTCAATGATATTAAGTTCACCAGAATGTGGTAGTATGAGCAAAGCCTGCCCTCAGCTCCTGACCTAGACCCCCTTTTCCTATTTTGGACTCAAGTCAGTATTGTAAGGAACCTTACATACCCACATGTTTAACCTTCTGTAAGCACTGAACACTGAAACACTCTTCTATCTTGGTTTCCACAACATCATAATTTTTAGTTTTCTACAAATTTCTTTAGCAATTCCTCTGCACCCACCCATGCCTTAAATATTTCATTCTTTAAGGCTATTTTCTATCCTATTCTTTCTCACTTGACACATCCTCCCTAGGTGACCTCATTCAGTACCTGTTTCCCTAGTGCCATATTTTTCCCGATTTGGTAATTACACTTGGAAGTCTCTCAGGTACCTCTAGCTCAATGTGTCTAAAGCTGATTTCTTTATTCTTTTCTCCCACAACCTTGTTCCAGTCTTCTCTGCTTCTGCAAATAGCATCCTTCCTATCCAAGTTGTACAAGTAAAAAATTTAGGAATCATTCTTCATATTGCTCTTTTCTTTCCCTCCTTCCTTCCCATCCAATTACTAATTCCAATTCCATTTCCTCAGTATATCTCAAATCTATCCACTTATCTATAACTCCTATGGCCACTATCTATACTGTTCAAACTACTAATTTCTTGCTTTAACTACTGCAACAGCTTCTTAGTGCTTCTCAGCTTTTTCATATGGAGAATAACGCTGTAAGATACTCTGAGATGAACTGTGAAGAATTTGGAGGTATCTATTTGGGGCTTAATAAAAGAATATGTTTGCTTTTCTCATACTATGAAATTAAAAAAATCAATAAACACAAAACATTAGCAGTGATGTTAAGAATTGAATTTATATAAATATCAAATATATTTTTCAAAAATTTAATAAGAATTTTTAATGTTTTTTCTTCATAAATTTCACTTTTTACTGTAAGAATTTTGCTTAAAATGCCTACTATCAATTCCTGATCAGACCTTTAAGGATGGTCCCTTCAAACTCTTGATAGTCATCATCAAAGAGAAACTTTGTTCACACAAATAAATGAAAAAAGTGTTTAAATACTCTTAGAGCCATTTTAAATTTTGCAACAATTGCCATCATATTTAAGACTCTAACAGCTCTTCCTCTTTTTAAAATACAAATGTAATGTTCAAATTTTTATAATACTATGAATGGATTTTGAAACCAGTTGAACTTTTTCTTATCAAATATTTCAAAAACAAGGGAGATTTTATCTGCATGACATAATGGCACCATCAAGGCAGTTGTCTTGCAACCAGCTTAGCTAAGGGAGTAAAAATTAAAACATTAGTTAGCTGCAAACAGATATGTCTGTTATATGTAATGTCGAGAATGCTTTAAAACTGTACCTACCTCTACTACTCCCCAGGTAGTAGAGGCCCAATTTACCCTCCACACTGTGGGCATCTGAAATACAAACCCTTTCTGCAGCCCCATGGGCTGCTAAAGACCTAGGATAAAGATGTCGGGAGTAGCAAATATGGATAAACTCAAATATTTAAGAAATGCATGAATTTGGGGAGCTGCTCTCCAGCAGTGTCACTGAATTACTAAGTCTTTGGCTATCCTTTGTGTATTGCAGTTTTGAATATTTGAACAGAAATCTATTTCGGAACTGCCCGGAAAGAATAATATTTGATCAGGTTGGGCTAGTTTGTTTCTAGGACAGGCAGTAAGGATAACACTTTCTAGACACTTAGCTCAATCAGAATAGACATACGAATAATGAACATTTGTTGGTTGCAAACCAAACATTTCCTGCTTTTTCTAAATTTTTTTTTTGGTTGGGAGCTCCTCCTTCGCAAAGCCCATGTCTCTTTGAATCCTCAGTCTAAGTTATACAAGATATTTTCAACCTCAAACCTCCTGTCCCCTACTGGTCACTCAAGGGTACAGTTGCCAAGAACTTTTTGAAAACAGAAGTTCCCAACTCTTTTATAACAACATGGACGGGACTCGAAGAGATTATGCTGAGTGAAATAAGTCAAGCAGAGAGAGTCAATTATCATATGGTTTCACTTATTTGTGGAGCATAATAAATAGCATGGAGGACATGGGGAGTTAGAGAGGAGAAGGGAGTTTGGGGGAAATTGAAATGGGGAGGTGAATCATGAGAGACTACGGACTCTGAAAAACAATCTGAGGGGTTTGAAGTTGCGGGGGTGGTGGAAGATTGGGGTACCAGGTGGTGGGTATTATAGAGGGCATGGATTGTATGGAGCACTGGGTGTGGTGAAAAAATAATGAATACTGTTGTGCTGAAAATAAAGAAATTATTTTAAAAAATAAATAAATAAATAAATAAGCTTAAAAAAAAAAAAGAAAGAAAGAAAACAGAAGTTCCATGCTCTTCTGAAATAGCTACCAAAAGAGATACTCTGTCATTGTACTGGAGTGTATGTAAAACTGAACAGTGAAATTTCTAGAGCCTACATTCTCAATGGGGGCAAAAATTAGAGAGAGAGAGAAAAATCTTACTTTCTTTATGTATAAAGCATAAAATGGGCATACAATCCATAAACAGGCACCATATCTGTGGTATTAAAACTTGGGGGGGAGCATCGAGAAAAAATATTTTAAAAGGCTCTTTGGGGGAGCATTAAAGATAAAAAGTTGGAGAAACAATGTTCTAGAGCAATGCAAATACCACAAAAGGCAGAAGACAACAATGGAAGTAAATTATTGATGCTATCACTAAGTTTATGAATCAAGGTTTATGACACCAAAAACCTGTTCTAGCTCAACTTTCCATTTAACTAAGTAAATAAATTCCTTTTATTGTTTAAGCCATTATGTGTTGAGTTTCCTGTCATTTATAACAAACATCATTAGCTGACAAAATATGGAATTCATTATCTGATGTATTATACATGCCGATGCAACAGAACACTAAAGTGGAACTATTTTAGTCTGTTTCTGCTAAGACGCCATGAAATTAGGTGCCAGATATCTTCATATCCAAAATGAGCCAAGTAGGATGAGATTCCCACTTAATACATGCAAGGAGATAGTGGGAAATGGATTTCAAAACTCTTGGTCCTCATCCCATGGATAGTGCAGGACTTAAAATTGAAGACAAGGTTGAAGGTTAAAGAGTAGTGATTAGGACACTGACATGAGGGTGGTTGGTGGAGAGTGCTCAAATTGAGAGAGACATCAAGAACTTCCTTTAAAACCTTACTTATATATCTGGAAATGTGTGTAGACAAATTAGACTGGTAAATAAAATTCAAATTGTGAGGTACAACCATCAATTCTCAACTCATGAAAGTTAAAGAATTTAAAGGGAATACAAATTAAAAATTGAGATGAATTAAGTTCAGCCCCACCCCCTCATTTCTCTGGATTCAAACTGAATTACTTAGGAATCTTTGATTGCAAGTGACAAAAATACAACTTGGCTTGGCTTAATTGAAAAATGGAAATTTACCATCCACATAATCCAATCACAGGAGGTGATCTGGACTTTGGGGATGACTGGGTCCAGACATGATCAGTGCTGGGACTTTATGAGAAGCTAGTGAAAAGGCTCCAGGCAGACCTCCCTGCCTGCCCTGTACCCCATAAAAAACAGTCTGCGAGCACACAGGGGAACTGACTTTAGACTAGTATCAGTATCGTAAGTCCAAATCAATGGATAAAATATAGAAGCAGAAATACTGGAGATTTCAAAATCATGTAGGAAGTTCACTTTGAAATGCATCCAACAAAAAAAAATGATAGAAGTATGTGTGCATGGTTAAATAGATGGGGGGGGGAGACAAAAACAAAACAAAACAAATCCCACAAAAAACAATAAATAAATAAATAAATAAATGGACAAATATAGAATAAATCAAGTAGAGTAAAATGTTAATGCTAGAATCTTGATGGTAAGTATATAGGAGTTCACTGTAAAATTCACTCATATTTTCTGTATGTTCAATTTTTTTCCCCAACAATATGTTGGGGGCGGGGAGAGGAAATTAAGCAGAATAGCATCATGGCTATAAGGATTAGTCACTTGTCAGCAGGATACTAGTTCTAAACTGAAGGTACAGAAAAGTGACCTTACACCCCAGGCAAAGGGAGAATTAGCAAAACCTATTCATTCAACCAGAACATAGAACAAACATTTCTTGAGCTTCCACTTGGTAAACCCACTGAATTAAGATCTAGGTGTTAAAGAGAAATCAGTAATGACCTGCAGAGTGATAGCATGAGGGAAGAGATGACCATCCTAATTTTGGAAATCCAAAATGACAGGTGAACATGGTTATCCCATTGACTTAATCTGTTTTTATTTAGTTATTAGTGCACTAAGTGTCATTTTAAATGTATAAATAAAGGTCTGCTTTCTCACTTGTACAAACGAGTAGATGGATATTATCCTTTACAGAGACAGAAAATGCACCCAGAAAAACATATTTGTACTGGGTAACTTTTGCATTTGCTTTTGGAATCTTGAAGTTTAGGTGTTTATGTCACACCTAAATAAAGATGTTCAATAGGCTGGGAATGCAGGTAATATTTGAGCATTGGGAGAGATTGGGCATCTTCATAAAAGTGGGCTTGGTATCCAAGACACTGTGTATCATCCAGGGTGTATATGGAGAAGAAATTCTTTTACTCTTTTTATAGCCACTCACCAAACTATCATTATTACCAGAACTACAAAAAAATGACATGTTTTTCAATTCAAAACTTAATTTCCAAATCCAATGACCCATTTGTTATCCCAAATGTTGTTTCTTACTTCTGTACAGCATTTACTGGGTTGGCTTCTCTTTAATTGGAAAGCTCTCCTCCAGTGATATTCCCATCACCATTCCCCTCTCTTTCCCTGTTCTGACTGTTCCTTTTCTGTCTCTTACCTTACTGAGTCTTAGAATTTGACAATTATAGGGTGTCATCCTTGGTCCTTAAGCCTTCATTTCTAACTCCAATTTTACCAGTTCCGTTTTAGGTCAAATCGACTAAATAAAGTTTAAAAGCTAGTTTAAAACTAAAAATTGGGTTAATAGCACAACCCAGCCAACACCTTGGAGCTACACTGACCTAGCTTCTTATAGCCTGTGATGTTCATAATCTTTTTCCTCTCTCTGAGCTTATTTTCTCATGTCCTTAAAATGGCAACCAAAATATTTAATTTGCAAGGATATTAATAATTAAATTATAAACGTAAAGCATCTGGGTGCTCCGCACTCGATAAGTGCTATTGGTACAACCCGTAACTTCAGATGAATACAAGTTATAAATATCTACCTTACCTAATATTAACTTCTGTTCGTGTGCACTCAGCCTACAGTTATTCGGATTACATGCGTTGGCTCGCTCTGTATTATTTTCTTTAGAATCTCTCATAGCATCAAGTACTGGCTCAAAGTAACAGTAGCAACGGCTTTCTTGCATACACCGCATTGAGGGAAATACATTTTCCGTGACTTCTTAAAGAAATAGTTCAGTTTAGCTTAGAGGTGAAACTGAAAAGCTTCGTCACAAAAACTTAGTCCAACACTAGCCCATCCGTCCGCAGGTCTCTTGTGAGAAAAGGGAGGGGAGATACAACACAGTTTACCAAGCCGAGTTAAAAACTTAGTTTTTATCTTTCCCGCGGGTGCCTGAACGACCAACCGCATTAATATACCGTCATACTCTGCGCCACTTCCGTTCGCACATTTTAATTACGTCAGGCATCAGCTCTCGCGGTATCACCCGATGCTGCAGCCCCTTAATATAGATCTCGCGAAATTTGTTCTACAGTTCCAAGCCGGCCACTCACTCTCCCCCCACCCCACCCCCAATCTGCCCTTCCTTTCCCAGTCTCAGTCACAAAATTCTCCCCTCCCCTTTCTGGAGCTCCCAGCCCTCCACCTATTTCCGATTTCAGGCCGGAACCGGAAGTTCGGTGGGCGGGCCCGGCGGCGGAAAACGCAGAGGAGCCGGAGCCGGGACTCGGCTGTAGCCGCTGTCCCTGTCCCCGCCACGGATCGCCGTGGCTTCAGTCTGAAGGTCGGTCCGGAGACGGGTGGGCGCGGCTCTCCCCCGGAGTGTCGGGGTGGCAGCCTTCCCGGGCCCCCCGGGCTCCGTAAGGGATCATGTCTACAGCCTCCGCCGCTTCCTCCTCTTCCTCGTCTTCGGCCGGTGAGATGATCGAAGCCCCCTCCCAAGTCCTCAACTTTGAAGAGATCGATTACAAGGAAATCGAGGTGGAAGAGGTGAGTGAAGCCTAACACCGGGGCACCGAAATCGGCCTTTGGGTGGTGCCGACTCTTTAAGGTGCTTCCCCTGGCCCCTCTGATTCTTAGGGCCCCTTCGGGTCCACTCGGGAGTCCCCACACAGGCTAGGTATAGAGCGGACTTTGCCTTCAGATGGTCTGGGGAAGCTTGCTTTTTGCTCACTTCGGCACTCTTGTGTTTGGTCGGTGCCTGGAGTTCGGTTATCTCAAACAGCTCAACTGGTGAGATGGTGTGGTCCACCAGTTCGTGTGTGTGTGTGTGTGTGTGTGTGTGTGTGTGTGTGTGTCTCCAACGATTGTATTATGTTTGACTTATAGCTCAGTGCCCGGTACGTAAATGCTTGTTAAATAAAGTGTTTCCCCAGCTACCGAATGATACCTCACTTTCGCTGATTCTGTAGAGTAGTAGTCATAATATTAAATGTTCTACCTTCAGTTGGACTAATTTGGATAAATTTTACTGTTAGTAATGTAGACTGTGATGAAAACCTGCTTCAAGGTAGCATATTCCGAAGAGATAATTAATGATTTCGGTGACAACCGCAATATAACACCAAACCAGAAATCACTATTAGGAAACCCAAATCCATTCTTCATTCTGTAATAAGATATTTTAGGGAAAGATAATAATGTGCTTTTAACATATTGTTTGTTTATAAATATACAGAGTAGATTGATTCTAAGGACCACAAAATTTAGGGAAGTAAAAACTGTACATATTTTAAAGAGTCACTTTAGAAAGTGTTAAACCTTTAGCTGAAAATAGTATCTATCAGTTACCATTTATTCTTCATTTTTAAAATTTGTTAAATACCTTGCAGTGTATATGCCATAAAGAACACTGTGTGGGGGGCGCCTGGGTGGCTCAGTGGGTTAAGCCGCTGCCTTCGGCTCAGGTCATGATCTCAGGGTCCTGGGATCAAGTCCTGCATTGGGCTCTCTGCTCAGCAGGGAACCTGCTTCCCTCTCTCTCTCTGCCTGCCTCTCCATCTACTTGTGATCTCTCTCTGTCAAATAAATAAATAAAATCTTAAAAAAAAAAAAAAAGAAAAAGAACACTGTGTGTCCTATGTTGCAGACTCTTAGCGAATTATCTCTACTTTGAAAATCCAAAATTCTTTTTAGATAGTGGCAAGCTAAAGTAGTGAGAAAATTATCATTCAACAAATAATTTTTTTCTATGCATGTTTTGGAAGAAAAATTGATTCCTTAATCATATCTTTTTGTGGCATAAAGTAATCTTTGAGAACAGCCTCATTTTGCAAGGTAGCATAAACAAGGCTTTTGGAGTTAGCCATGTGATTTGAAGCCAGTTTCCTAACTAATCCCTTTGAGCATTATAGTGTTATCCCTTAACTATAAAACAGGGATAATAATTTCTATGTAATTTTATCTGTGCACTTCCTATTATGCAATAAAATCAAAACACCCAACACAGTACCTGACACTAACTACTAGGAAACTGAGTTCTAGAGAGGAACAGTAACCTTCTTTAAGGTCACGTGGCTAAAAGAAGGCCCTAGATTTTGAAAAGAGGGGGGAATTTATTTGTGATTATGGGGGGGGGTGTTTTCTATTGAGGCTATGTTAAATTCCTTTTTCAGAAGTGGATAGTTGATCTGCTTTCATGGATTTCTTTTTTAAGAATAAAAATTCAGTGAGTCAGTATAAAAGAATTGCAGTTTTTAAATAAGCATTTACGTCTACTCTGTGGCAAACTGCTGTACTTGTAGACTACAAATTGTTATATAATAATAACTTGTACTTCACCGTCTACCAAATGCTTTCACAGACTTACATCATTTGATTCTTACAACCTTCATTTTCTGACACTATTTTCTAAAGCATTTACATTATTGCTTCTTGGAAGAATGGAAGTTAGTGAGGGGACATTAATCATTTTACTGCTCTTCCCAGAAAACCATTTAAATTCTGATAAAGTTTTACGTTTCTAAAGATATTTCTTTCAGTTTAGATATTGTTTCAACCTTTCTTTAGTATACTTAGGATATTCCTGAGGAGTAAATTTGTGTTTTCAGATGAAAATTTCTAATACTAGTTGGTTATCTAGTTTAGTTTTCATTTTTTTAATACCCAGTATATTTTCACTTTAAGGATTGAATTTGGACCTTTCTGTTGTTGAAAACATACGTAATTCCCATTACATTCATTCGCACACATTAAAACAGTGTTCTATAATCCAGCGTTTATATAGGTACTTAGTTAATAACTATTTCTGAACTTAGATTTTGCTTCTATATTAAAATCAAAAATAAGCGAACAAAGAAAGATGACCAGAAACAAAAAGTATTTTACATTGCTCTTAGTATTTCATATTATACAAATACATTGTCTATAAATAAAATTAAATTTGTATTTCTTAAGTAACAGTGTAATTGAAGCAGCATTATATTGATTCAGTTAGAAACTGTGTAAGAAAAATACTCCAACCACAAGCCAGATATGCAGTCATTTCGTAGGTGCATATTTTTCAGGCATCAGCTGATTATAATCCTTACATTCCTAATCTTGTGACTCAGTAATATCAGGGCAGCACTTCCTAAATTCAGTTCTGATATCAAATTATGTGAGGTCTCAGCCTCAGAAACTTATATAGGTTTGGGGCTTTGGGGGGTTTTTTATTATTTTTGTTTTTTTGTGTTTTGTTTTGTTTTGTTTTGTTTTGAAGCCACCTGGTTTTTACCATTCTGGATCTGAGTGAAGAGAATGTTAAAATAAATTGTGAGGTATGTACATTGAAGACAAGGTTGCAAAAGTGGTAAAAGCAGTGTGGTGTGGTTAGAAGTGTGCTAGACTGGGTGTTTTAAAAAATTGAATGCCATACTGATTCTAGCGTAATATATTTCAGTAGCTTTGAACAGGTAACTTAATTTTTCTGGGTCTCTG
The DNA here is from genome assembly GCF_964662115.1 of Mustela nivalis. Taxonomy (NCBI): domain Eukaryota; kingdom Metazoa; phylum Chordata; class Mammalia; order Carnivora; family Mustelidae; genus Mustela; species Mustela nivalis. The sequence continues at coordinate 39,609,356 of NC_139024.1, forward strand.
ACTTTTCATGCGAACTGAAGGATTAAATATGAACATTTAAGGTGTCTTCCGGTTCTAAAATGAAAACACATTTATTATTTCTAGTATTTTTGCTCTGTTTGCACAGTAAGCTTTACATGATCTCTTGTGGAATGTAGTTGGTAACTAACCCTGGTTAGACAAGACAAATATCCCTATTTTACAGATTCTGACAAATGGTCATAGAGTTTGATTTACTAGAATCAATTACTAGAAGCTTCATACCTAAGTAAATGGTAGAGCTGGGAACTTTGAATTTGAAATATCTCACTCATGAGTCAGTTGCTCTTTCTGCTGGATTTACAGTGAAGCATTCTGACCAAACCTTATTCTGAGAATGGAGAAACAAAATACTGATTTTCTTTATGGTGGTTGGTCCTACACATTTAGTGAACATTCTCATCTGTGTACAATACAGCTAAGGTACTGTGAAAGATGAATAGAAGAATGCTAGGATACTCTCCTTGAAATTTTTTTTTTAAGATTTTATTTATTTATTTGACAGAGATCACAAGTAAGTGGAGAGGCAGGCAGAGAGAGAGAGAGAGAGAGGAGGAAGCAGGCTCCCTGCTGAGCAGAGAGCCTGATGCGAGGCTCCATCCCAGAACCCTGGGATCGTGACCTGAGCGACGGCCCACTGAGCCACCCAGATGCCCTGACTCCTTGAAATTTTTGACTTATTGTGAGACTAGAATAAACACAAACAGTTAATAATTAACATTTTTAGAACCATGAATTTAAAACTGTAGCTATAGATAACTGAGCACTGAAGCCATAATTTGAAAGTAGGGTTAATCACAGAAGACTTCATTGTATGGAAAATAGTTTGAAGCCAGATTTTGAATAAAGTAAGCATCACACATTGGGAAAGGTACAAAGGTGAATTTTCTTTGCACTTGCTCCTCTACCTAGCATTCTCTTCTCCCAAGAACTTCACATGGCTGGCTCCTCTCACCAAGTCCCAGCTCAAATGTTTAATCCTTAGGGAAACTTTCCCAGATCTTCATCAGTTCCAATATCCTTTGTGGAACTTAACCAGTAAACAAAATTATGTATCCCCCAGCAAAATGTTATATGTTATTCATATAACACCAATGCGTAGCACCCAGTTTTTCTATAAATATTTGTTGAATGAGTAGTTTGAAGTTATCACAGCATAATTATGAAGATTTGGTGCTCATCCAGTTTTTCATATTGCATGTGATAAAACCAGAGGTTGCAGTAAGTTTGTGATTTGGCTTAGGCAGCATTTACACTAGAAATGAAATCTGATTCTCTGTCTAAATGTTGATGCCATTATACTCCATTATACCTAGCAAATACATTTGTTTAGCAGGGATTTTAAAAGTGCTGTGAAGGGTCAGATGCTGTAAGTAAACCACGTATTGGTGGGCTTTTACTAACATCCTAAAAAGACCCTATTTGGCATGGCTGCTTTTTAAAAGGGAGACCTATGGTGTTGACATCAAGTATAATAGGAGCAATGTACATATTATCACTACAGTACTTATATGTTGTTAAGCTTTATTATAGAGACCCAAAGGGTTTGTGCTAAAGGGGAAATATAGAAAGAACTTTGGCAGTGATGTATATTTTGTAATTTTAGAGGTATATGGGCAACATAATGGAGAAAAGCCTCATTTATAATGGCCTGAAAAAACGGAGTCTGTAGATTTGTGAGTCAGTACTTAATTGTGGATATCCAGAATTATTAATAAACTCTTCCATGTGAAACTTAATGATCTTTGGTTTCATTAGAAATCTGAAATTGTTATCACAATGAAGAGATAGGCACATGATAACTTGTGGGGGGGGGGCTTAAAAGGTGACATGGGCATATTACTTGAAAGAAAGGCCTACTAATTAGGTCAGATGTCTATGCCAGATTTTAAAAGACTGCATGAAAATTCAAAAGTAAGTTTGGATAATCAAAGCTTTACTTTTATGTTGTCAAGCCTGTCTTGTCAGCAGATGGCAGTTCTATTCTGCCACAGTTTATTAATAGATATTGAAGTTCTAAGTTCTGAAATAGTTGGAGGCTCTAAGTTCTAACAAATAAATATAAGATCTATGCTTGTTCTGTCATGTTCCATATTTCTAGCCAGAGCAGTGGCAGCACAGCCAGGGACCATTCACATAGTCCACAGAGCAGGGCCAAATCAAAGTGACAACTATAGTCACTGAACTAAAAATAACATGAATTGGGGACAATTAAGAATTATTTTGTAGTAAATTAAGAGCATGTAAGCATCCTTCACCATTTAATATAGCTTAGGTAGGCTTTTTGTTTTGTTTGTTCATTAGTTTTTAATAATATGACTTGAATAAAGGAATAGTCTTCCATCCTAAAGAAATTAGTTTTTAAAGGAGTTGCTTTCCTTAAACTCACAGAATGAATTCTGATTTTGACTTTTAATGCTTTTAGTGCTTTTTAATATTAATTGCTTTTATTAGTGCTTTTTAATATTAATTGCATATAAATATTCCCATTATCATATTTTTCTGTTCTATTTTTTATTTAAAAATTACATTTAAACTTTGCTTTTACTATATGAAACTGAAGTTGTGGACCCCAAACCAAGAGGACTACACCACAGGGGAAAGATGCATATCATAAGAGAATTAATCTAACAACATTTTTTTTTTAAGATTTTATTTATTTATTTGACAGAGAGAGATCACAAGTAGGCAGAGAGGCAGGCAGAGAGAGAGGAGGAAGCAGACTCCCTGCTGAGCAGAGAGCCCGATGCGGGACTCGATCCCAGGACCCTGAGATCATGACCTGAGCCGAAGGCAGCGGCTTAACCCACTGAGCCACCCAGGCGCCCTCTAACAACATTTTAATTTAGAAAACATTCATAAATTTGGGGGAAATATTTCTAAATTAACTTCCTTTTAAAACCAAAATCCTCTTAGTATTGCTCTGTTCTTCTATTTTTACAGAGGAGAGATTGTGAAAAATAGCTAATATCTATTTCTGGGTTTGCCATTTTGTATGGATTTTGTGTGATAGGGGAGATGCTTGTAATTTGGATGTGTGCCCTTTTACCCCCTTGCCGAAAATTGATCTTTGGAGAAAGCAGTCATTCAGAATAATTGTTAATGATGATATGTCAAAGAAACTTCTATTATTTGGATATGAATACAACCCAGAAAGCATATTGATTTGTCAACATGAATTAGAAATTTAGTAGCAAGTAAAAAGTACTTCCTTTCCTTGTCTTGTAATTTGAATATTGGGTTTTTCATTGTTTCCCTCAGTTGCCAATGTGTCTCAACTTGTCATCTATGCTACTCATTTCTATGACCTACTGTGTGTCAAGAAAAACACTTGGGTTGCTCACAAGAATCCCCTTTTCCTTTCTTCCTGCCCAAGGTAGCCTCTTAGTGCTCTGGGAGACTTTCATAAATAATGTCAACTGGTCTATGTGATGGCTTCCACCAGAATATTTTGTTTCACTATTAATTATGTTTTTAATATGACCTAATGTTGTCATTCTCAAACCAGAATCACCTGAAGAGCTTATTAAAACCCAGAATCCTGGACCCTACCCTCAAACTCCGTACTTTTGGGTTGGAACCTTAGAATTTATATTTCTCACAAATATTCTGGTGATGCTGATGCTTTTGATCCACAGACCACACTTTGAGAGAGCCATTGAATTAATGCTTTGCTGTTTTGCATTTGCTTTCTTGTCACACTCTTCTGGTTTGCCTGCTACAGTACTGACTGTTCCTTCCCAATTTTTGCTGGTTCTTCCTCCTGTGTGTTCTAGATGTTGAAGTTCTTTGAAACTCAATTCTGGGTCCCCAGTATTTAGATTCTGTTTTTTGGTAATCTCACCCAGTTGATTGACTAGAAATAACCAACTAAATGCTGTTATTTAATTGCTAAATGTGTTATTTTAAAAAACATGTTTTATATATATATATAAAATTTTCTTATTATCCTTCATTAATCTGTTGCTTAATCTAGACATTATCTTGATTCATCTCTTCCTCTCCACCCATCCTGCTGCATGCAGACCATCAGCAAGCTCTTTTTTTTTTTTCTTTTTTATTTGAGACAGAGAGAGAAAGAAGCTTAAGCAGGGAGACAGGAGCAGTGGGAAAGGGAGAAGCAGGATCCTGATGTGGGGCTTGATCCCAGGACTCTCAGATCATGACCTGAGCCAAAGGCAGTCACTTAATCAACTGAGCCACTCTGGTGCTCCGCAAGCTCATTTAACCCTACTATAAAACATATCCCAGATCTGCCCATTTTTCTGCACTATCATCAGTCATGTCCTCACAGCTCTTCTCTTTTGCTTGAGCTGCTGTAATAGCCTCATATCTGGTCTCTCTATATATTCTAGCTTCCCTACAATCCATTTTTCATGTAAGAGCTAGAATGATTTTTTTATTTTTTTAAAGATTTTATTTATTTGTCAGAGAGAGCGAGCAAGAGCAAGCACAGGCAGACAGAGTGGAAGGCAGAGTCAGACGGAGAAGCAGGTTCCCTGCAGAGCAAGGAGCCCGATGTGGGACTCGATCCCAGGACGCTGGGATCATGACCTGAGCCGAAGGCAGCTGCTTTACCAACTGAGCCACCTAGGCGTCCCTAGAATGATTTTTTTAAATATAAAATCATATCACATCATTTCTTCTTAAACTCCTTCTGTTTCTTCCCATTGCACTTAGACTGAAATCCAAACTCCTTTTCATGATGGAGAGTGTTATTCAGGATCCAAACTCTGCCTGTCTCTCCAGCCTTATCTTGCATCACTCTTCCTTCTCCCGCTATGCACCGCCCACACCAAACCTTCCAAGTATTTCTCTAAGGTCATCACTAAAATGTCACCTTTCTCAGTGCAGCTTTATGGACTACCCTGTTTGAAATAGGCGGGGGGGGGGGGTACAATACATAAATATTTGTACACACAGTATTTTTCTCCTTTTCTTCTTAGCACACTTGTGATTTACTAAAATATATGTGTTTTCTTGTATATCTTGCTTCCTCTTTATTTGTCTTTCTCCACAAGAATATAAGCAGTAGGAACAAGGATTATGGTTTATTTTGTTAGCTTCTGTACCTTGAGGGTCTAGGATACCACCTAGTTTATAGATGGAGTTCAGATATTGTTGAATAGGGAATAGTGGGTTATTCCCATCCCTTCTTATGGCCTTCATATTACTTGTTTCTTCTTTGGTTGGTTCCTTCGATCATTCAAGTATCAAGTTAGTAACATCCCAAGGTTTCTACTAGTCTCTGTCCTCTCATCCTCATTTTGTGCATTTTTTGTAGTCTGGTATTTTTCTCATTCATCTTTTTGTCTGTTGATTGTCGTCCCCCCACCTTCCTTAATTAAAAGCACATTCAGTGTAGATCAGGGCTTTTGTCTTGTTTATTGCTGTATCTCTGGTATCCTAAATGGTAGGACGTAGTAGACATTAAAGAAAGTACTGGTGTAAGGAGTGAACAAAAGAAGTTCATTATTCTCTTGGCATGAACTTCACCTTTACCCCTTTTGAAAGGAGAACTTACCTGTCCTTCCTCCATTGGCCTACACTGATTCTCCAAAACTGCTGAGCTCCCTGTATTTGAATTATCTGCCATCCCACAGTCTGTGATATAGGTTCCAACAATCTACCACAGCCTCCTTCCAGCAGTGTGGAAAACTCTAATTATCAGTTGCCTCACTTTTCTCTTGAGAAGAGTTTTTTGTATCATTTCCATGTTCTCTTGGGACTGAGAGAGCCAGAGTAGGGCCTCCCTTTGTCTGCCTCCTTTGCATTCTCCATCATCTGTAGCTTTCCTTGTTAGCTAAGCTGCATGAGGCAGCCCTCTCTTAGGGATCTCTTTGAGAAGTGGAAAGGATAAGTCCTTTCTGCCCTCAAATTCCTAAACCTGTCCTGAATCCCTAAGCCTATTCCTTGAAGGAGAGGGGGTGTTACTTTAGCCACCATCATAGACTATCCTTTGGCTTACTTTAGCAGTTAAGTACTTAAAAATTTATTTTTTTTTAAAGATTTTGTTTATTTATTTATTTGTCAGAGAGAGAGCTAGAGAGCAAGCACGCGCGAGAGAGCAAGCACAGGCAGACAGAGTGGCAGGCAGAGGCAGAGGGAGAAGCAAGGAGCCCGATGTGGGACTCGATCCCAGGATGCTGGGATCATGACCTGAGCCGAAGGCAGCCGCCCAACCAACTGAGCCACCCAGGCGTCCCCTTAAAAAATTATTTAACTCTTGTTTTGTCTTGAATTATTTTTCTACCTCACAAGGTCAGTTTTTTTTTTTCCTTGTTAACTCTTAATGTCTCTACATTTATGCCTTTGAAAAAATGGGAGGTTTTTTTTGATATTGCGTTCTGAATGACCAACTGTGTATTTCTTAATATATATTTGGCCTTTTTCACAGTTCCTGGCTCACAGCTCCCAAAACCCTCAAAAGTTCATAATTGAAAAGAGAGATAAAAATCTCTTTCTCTATTTCTCGTATGTTTTGTCTTTGTCTCTCTCTCATATGTTGGTATTGTTTACAATAGTCATTATTGTATTTATTGGTATTATTTACATTACATTATTTACAATAGTCAAAATATGGAAGTAGCCTAAGTGTCCATTGGCTGATGAATGGATAAAGATGATGTGGTATGTTGGTATGTTAATGAGGCTACTTTGAACACTACCAAAGGATGGGGGTTGGTGCAAGGAGAAGCTACTTTGTGATTAGAAGGGTGGAAATTTCATTGCCATCCCCCTGACCTTCAAGGAGGGGAGAGGAGAAAAAAGGAGAAGGGCTGGAGGTCAGACCATTTGCCAATAACCAAAGATTAATCGATCATACCTATCTTATGAGGCCTCTATAAAAACCCAAAAGAACAGTGTTTGGAGAACTTCCAGGTTGGTGAACACATAGAGGTGCTAGGAGAGTGGCTTTCCTGAAGAGGTCATGGAAATCCTCTACCCTTTCCACATACCTTACGCTGTGGTTCTCTTCCATCTTGTGGTTTCTGAGTTATATCCTTTTATAATAAACTGGTAATCTAGTAAGTAAAATGTTAAAGTTTTGTGAGCCACTCTAGCAAATTAAGTGAACCCAAGGAGGGAGCAATTGGAACCTCCAGTCTGTAGCCATGGTCAGAAGCACAAGTGACACCTGGACTTGTGACTGGCATCTGAAGTTGTGGGAGGAAGGGGCAGGTTTGTAGACTGGAGCCCTTAACCTGCAGGATCTGATGCTATGTCCCGGTAGATAGTGCCAGAATTGAACTGAATTATAAGATACCCAGCTGGTATCTGAGCATTGCTTGGTGGTATGGAGAAAGTCCTCTTTGTTCATTGGAAATGGTGATCAGAATCATTTGATACGCAGAAATTTAATTTTTTAAGCATTGATTCTGTGCTTCTAACGTCACTCCTTCAAATTCATAGCAATTATTTTTTTGATCATGATTTTCAGTTTATGTATACAACCTTAGGCATCTTATACTTTCTTTACTATCATTTTGTATATGTTTCACTGTATATGTGAAGTATCTTATGGCCCTAACATGAGTGGAGGCTTTTTTAATAAGCCATGGGCTCTCATCTTAATAGAATATGCCTGTTTTATATTTCAGTGTTCCCAGAAATTAGTTTCTTTAGCAAATGGAAGAAAGTTTATCATGTCCTTTTTTGTTCAAATTATGTTCCCATGATTTTAAGTTGAAAACTCAAGATTCAGCCATTATCTCAGCACTAGATGGCACTTTTGCTTCACAACTAGTCATACAACACATAACAGTTTTTGTGACAAGTGAATGATCCACAAGTGTAATGTTTGGAATTCCTGCATGGGTATTCCTGAGAATAGGAAAATGAAACAGGAGGAGACTTACTAAGTACCAGTTAAATATTTAAAATAAAGAATATTTTAAATTCATAATCATTATTTCGTAGTAATATTAATAATCTGGTCTCTATCCATACCTTCTTAGCCTAATGTTGCCATAAAGTTGAAATTTCTTTCAGGACCTTTTTTGCTGTCCATCATAGCTAATTGTGAGACAAATGAGTAGTATCACTTCTTACACTGATTCATACCTAACTCTAAGCACTTTAGTCTTCTGTAGGATTTAAGAAAATGCATGGGTTTGGCTTTCTTAAGAATCCTATAGATATCACTGAGGACACTGTAAGCATCTCCCTTTTACTGTTGAGAAAACAGAAGTGCAGAGATGTTAATCTCCCCAGCATTAATAGCTAGTATGTAGACAGGACCTGTATTCAAACTCAAGTCCGTTGGTTTTTAGAGCCAAGATCTGCTCTTTCCTTTACTCTGATGGTGCCAGGTTTAGCCAATACCTATTCATGTTAAAGTAACTGGATGACTAGTGCAATGATGGATGTTGGTTTTTTTCTCTGACAAGAGATATAACTCAACACCCAAAAACAACCCAATTAAAAAGTGGGCCAAATACACAAACAGACATTTCTCCAAAGAGGACATATAGATGGCCAGACATGTGAAAATATGACCACATCACTCATCATCAGAGAATTACAGTTCAAAACTATAATGATATATCACCTCACATCTGTCAGAGTGGCTAAAATCAAAAACAGCAAGAAACAGCACGTGTTGGTAAGGATGTGGAGAGAAAGGAACCCTCATGTGGTGTTGATGGGAATGCAGACTGTATAGCCATTGTGGAAAACAGTATAGAAGTTCTTTAAAAAGTTAAAAAAAAAAAAAAAAAGAAAGAAAGAAAGAAAAGAAAAGAAAGAAAGAACTACCCTGTGATCTAGTAATTGCATTACCAGGTATTTACCCAAAAAAATATGAAAACACTAAAGGATACATGCCGCCCCCAGGTTTATTGCAGCATTATTTACAATAGTCAAGATATGGAAGTAGCCTAAGTTTCCATTGACAAATGGATAAAGATGATGTGGTGTGGATATGTACACACGCACATGAATGCAACAGGAACATTTTTCAGCCAGAAAAAAAGAATGAAGTCTTGCCATTTGGAACAACCTGGATATAGCCAGAAAGTATTATGCCAAGCTAATCAGTCAGAGACAAATACCATATGGTTTCACTCATATGTGGAATTTAAGAAATAAGACAGAAGGACCAAGGAAAAATAAAAACAGACTCTTAACTATAGAGAACAAATGGATGGTTACCAAAGGGGAGGTGGAAGGGGGAATGGGTGAAATAGGTAACAGGGATTAAAGAGTATACTTACCATGATAAGCACTGAATAATGTATACTTACCATGATAAGTATACTTACATACTTATCATGGTAAGTATAAGAGTATAAGAGTATACTTACCATGATAAGCACTGAATAATGTATGCAGCACTGAATATAGTGATTCAACAATAAATTGTTGAATCACTATATTGTACACCTAAAACTAATATAACACTGTCTGTTAACTATTCTGGAATTAAAACTAAAAACTTAAAAAAATACTTAGAGATGACAAAATAAAATAGAGAAGAATGTGAGAATAGAGGAGAATGCATGAAAAGCGCATAGGCTAGTACCTGGCACATGGTGAACGTTCAATAAATGGCCCATGGTTTAACCATTTGGGTAGTTTTATATATTATTTAACATGAAAAACGTCTATACTGCTTTGTGTAACATATGAAATAGAATTTGAGCTATGACTAGAGTGGCCATATATCCCAGTTTACAGCCACCGTTCTGGTAATTACTAGCACTTTCTTCTTATTCTAAAAAGAGTTCTGATATAAATAATAAATTACCTAATCACCCTAGCTATAGCCAGCTTTGTTACAGAAGAGCTTTGTACCCAGGGATTTGTGCTTGAAAGTTTGTCTAAAGTAAAAACTCCTCTAAGGAAAGATAACTGGTAGTTTTCTGACATAGAATAGAGATAGGTGTGTGTATATTAGCATCCTTAACATTCTGGTGTTAAACTCTCTAGCATCAAACCGCACTTGCTCTTACGAAGGAATATAGCCTTGGGCAAGTTAGTTTCCTTCTTTAAAACTAGGTACTTTATCTGTAAAATAACAATAGCATTAGTACCTGTCTCCTGTGGTTATGTAAGTGGGGTAATGTAAGTAAAGCATTATAGAAAGTGCATCAAAAATGAGAGATGTACAGAAGTAGATATTTCACTTAAGGAGAAAGCATTGATACGAAGTACTTAGATACATTGGGAACTGAAAAATTGGAGTAGATGACACTTAACTAAGATCCTTTACAGTGATAAAAATCTAATGGTTTTGATTTACAAGGATAAAAAGCTGTTCTTTTGTTGATTTTATATTACAGCAAATTTCAAACATTTGTGAAAGTAGAAAGCATAGTGTGAGACAGCAGTGAACCCATGAGGTACCCATCACTTAGTTGTCAACAGTAATACAATACATAGCCAATCTTTCTTTTATAACTTTCAAAAATAATTTTAATGAGATATTTTACATATCATAAAATTCACCCATTTGAACTATTAGTCATTTGTACAAATTTGCCAAGTTATGGAACTGTCACCATAAATCAGTTTTCATACATTTTCATCCCTTTGGTAATAATATTCATTCTACTACTTTACAGTTAATCCCAGTTTTCACAGTCAGTTCCAAATAACCACTGATCTACTTTTTATCTCTATGAATTAGCCTTTTCTGGACATTTCATGTCAACGGAATCATACAGGATGTGGTTTCTTGTGTCCAGCTTCTTTCACTTAGTATAGTGTGTTTGAGGTCCATTCACATTATAGCATGTATCAATTAGTAGTTCATTTCTTTCTCTTGAAAAGTATATTCTCTTGTATAGGTAATACCTTGTTTCGTTTGTCTTTGCAGTCCCAGTGTTTAATCATCTGTATTTTTATCCTTTCACGTCTGTTTCATACCCCTACTGAACTATGCAAAAGCTATATTTCATTAATATGATAGCTTAAAAACATTGATTGTACATTCTTGCTTTTTATATTTATTTTAGCAAACGTAGTCTTTCTGTCCTCTCATTCATCTTGCCAGTTTTAATTTGTTTTCTTGCTCCAGGGATCTTTGTTGGGTTTTACCTGACAATGAAGAGCCGTCTAGACTATAAACTTTCAGAGACAAGAGATAAGTTTATTTCTTTATTTCCTCACTTTAATGAAACACTGTATTTGCTCAGTGGCAAATCCAGATAGTGATGATTTCTAAATCTTTTAATAAGTCTTTCAAGTTGGCTTCAGTGTTCTATGTTGGGCTGAGTCTATTTATTTCTGATTCTCATGGGTGTTTGTTTTTTGTTTTGTTTTAACTCAGGTTGTTGGAAGAGGAGCCTTTGGAGTGGTTTGCAAAGCTAAGTGGAGAGCAAAAGATGTTGCTATTAAACAAATAGAAAGTGAATCTGAGAGGAAAGCTTTTATTGTAGAGGTAAGTTGAAATGTTTTTTCTAATGTATAATTCTTTACCAAAGATACTCTGTGAATTTAATATTATGAAAAAGTTATTTCCCAGTTGTCATTTCCCCATATACTTGAACCTTAGCAATTTGGTTGAACCAAAGATAATGCTGTAGAAACATTTTTCATTCACACTCTTAATTCTCATTAAAAATTGGGGGGGAAAAGACTGTTAACCACATAAATGAATTCATCCCTGAATTAAAATAACAGATCATCTGTGTAATTCAGATCTATTTCAAGGCATAGGATTTAAATTTTAGAATAGAAATGGTATTCTATCCCATTATCTAAAATTAAGGGAAATTTTATGCATTCATTATTGACTGAATATTTTTAGAAATTCAAATGAGATCACTTTACAGGGAAATAATTTCAAATTTGATTTTTTTTCTCATTTAGCATGAAAATCTACAACTCTGTTCTCTTACAGATTCAGTGATCAAGAATTCAGTAATCATGAATTTAATAATCAATAGTAATTGTATTATCAGATTTATTCTTTATTAATTTTGAACTATTTTGTATATTAGGTCACAGTAGTTCCTTAAATTAGTGGGGTTTTTTCCCTCATTGGCCAGTGGATAAGTGGTCTTTACCTTACAAACCTTTCTGAATTTATGTCTGTGGTTATATTTAATTATAATTTGCAAATATACTTTATGATATTTTTAAACATATAATATAGAGAATTAAAATTTAGTTGGGATACAATGAAGGGGATTTTTGTAATTAATTGAATGAGTTGAGAAATGTTGATAATTTGGGGTCCTCAGGAAGAGAAGGTGATCTCTAATAGTATGCTCCAAGAGTGGCCTCAGCATTGCCTTTTTCATGATTTTTGTTTATGGTTGAGATAAAGTCTAAAAGCGCATTGGCACTTTCACAAAACTAGCTAAGAACATATGTGTTAAATGCTAGGAATTAGGAGTCAAAACATTATAATAAGTTGGATAAAAAAATTTTATCAAGGTTATACATTCAGGTAATTCAGATTGTCAAATAGTTCTCCACATAGTCTTATTTTTAAAACTTTTTAATACCCAGACCTCTTCCAGTCAAGTTTTTTGCTTATCAGAGGCAACTACTTTGAGCTCATCCCTTAGTTTGGTTTGTATCCCCCAATCCAGGGACTCTAATCATTGTGATGACAAAGAGGCAGTCAGTCACTAAACTGAAGTTAGGAAAGGAGAGAATCTGGTCTGCCTTTGAACTAATCTCTCTGTTCCTTTGTTGGCTTATTTGCATAGATTCCTGGTAGTACCACTGGTCCAACCCTCTGTAGGTTTTATGAAATTAATCTCATTTATGTTCACTTTTTCTCATTTTTTTTTTTAGGTTTGCTGTGTCAGTTACTGCTAGTCATTGCTTAATAGCTTTCAGAAATGTGCTGTTTCCTCATTTGACATTCTCTTAATCCTTCTAAATTTGTGCCTTGAAAAAATGTCTGTATTATCTTGGTAGGATTTGGGGAAGGAGCAGAAATAAATGCTTAAGGGACACCTGGGTGGCTTAGTTGGTTAAATGTTTGCCTTCGGCTCAGGTCAGATCTCAGGGTCCTGGGATCAAGTCCCACATTGGGCTCCCTGCCCAGTGGGGAGCCTGCTTGCGTCTCCCTTTGCCTGCTTCTCCCACTGCTTGTGCTGTCTCTCTCTCTGACAAATAAATAAAATAAAATCTTAAAGAAAGAAAGAAAGAAATTCTTAAATTATGTGCTATCCGAAGCTAAGTGCTAAACCTTTAGAAGATGAAATACAATAAATATATTTTTTGTATAATAAATGAATATAATAAATAGTAATTTTTGTGTTAGGACTGAAAATATGCAAGTGTTGACTATAGAGAAATAGAGCTTTCTGGTGACATTTGGTAAAAAGGTTAACCTTCATATGAGCCAGCTGTATAGTGTGGATAATAGAAAAGAGAGAGGGGAAAAGACAGAAAAGAGAGGAGAAGGAAGAGTAAGTGCAGTTTGGGGGGGACACATTAATAGAAGTTTGGGGTGTAGAGCAAGAGAAACAGTACAGCCAAACCTCTCACTGACCTCAGTGTGATTCATTGGATTGGGGAGGATTATTTGCATAGGTACCTGGTACTATCATTAGGAAGTAGGAAGAACAGCTAGGAAAATATCATAGTGATTACTGCAGCAATTCATAGAATTACTAAGGCAGTGGTAGTGGGAATGGAGAGGATGCGATTAATTCAAGAGATGGGAGAAGGAAGAAGACCGTACACATACACAGAAAGAGTACAGATTTTAAGTTGGATGAACCAAAGCTGAAACCCTGGCAGTAGCAATAGGTTATTTAACCTCTCCCTTAGCCCTGTCTGAACTTTATCTTAAAGGTCTCTTTTCTTTTCTTTAAGATTTTATTTATTTATAACAAATAACAGGGAACATAAACAGAGGGAGCTGGAGAGGGAGAAGCAGGCTCGCTTCTGAGCAGGGAGGCTGAGATGGGGCTCAATCCCAGGACACTGGGATCGCGACCTGAGCTAAAGGCAGCCACTTAACTGATTGAGCTACCCAGGCGCCCCAAAGGTCTCTTTTCTTATAGGCAGAAATGACAATACCTACCTTGCAGAGTTGTGAGAATTACATAGTATCTGTTAAATGCCCACCAGGACCTGGCACAGAGTGAGGTAGGCTCTGCAGCCCTAACTCTGAAGATGATGATGGTGACATAGCTTCGTTTGCCTTGGATAACTAAGCTCAGTGCCCTTTCTGGGTTGGTGTACTAACATTTCTTGTTAAAGTTTATTTTTTCTTACTTGTACTTATCATGGCTTGTTCATACTCCTGTTAATAGCACTTTGCATTTTGCCTTAGTTACTCGTTTACATGTCTGTCTCCCAAGTAAAGTGCGAGAGCTCCAGGGCAGGAAATCTTTTCCATTCTGGGCAGGCATTTTATGACACAGCACCTGCTACATAGTGAATAATGATTGTTAAATGATTAAACTAATGTTTTATATACCCTAAAATTGTAATGACATAATGTAATCAATTCCTCAAAAATTAGCATCTTTTAAAAGAAACCTTAATTTGTTACAGCTTCGACAGTTATCCCGTGTGAACCATCCTAATATTGTAAAGCTATATGGAGCCTGCTTGAATCCAGTAAGTTTGTCACTTTTTCATTGTCACCTGTCTGTAAGCATTGACATAGTAAATGTTCGCAGGTGTGTAGTTCATGAAGCTATTTTGATTTGTTATTTTTTCTTAAATTAAAAGTGTAAAAATTACCCTTTATGTATTTGTTTGTAGTCTGTTAGCCACACAGTATATTGCAAGAGTTATCTTGGGTGGTCTTACCCACTAACCTCATCTTATGAGGCTCATGATGTTCTGTGCCAGCATCTACTCAGCACTGGAGAAAGCTTTCAGAGTTTGGGCAATTATCTTTTTACACACACCTGCATTCTTGAACAGTGGGCCCCTACAAGACAAGGCCTTAGATCATAGATCCCCTTCTTTTTCCCATTAGTACCATTCACATAGCAGAAATCAAAGGAATCATTTCTTGTGCGTTTGTAAAATTAAAGATTGAACTCGGTTCTCTCTCAAGTCACCTAAGATATTATAGCCCTGTGGTTAATTATACTGACATGTGTTTCTTTTAGGTATGTCTTGTGATGGAATATGCTGAAGGGGGCTCTTTATATAATGGTGAGTGTCATTAGACCTGCCTTTATCTAATAGAGTAAAATCATTGAAAAGCTTTTCATATACACTGTTAGTTACTTAATGTTCTTTATAGCTTACCTTCAAAATCTCAAAAGGAGGTAATTAAAAATAAATCTGCTAGTATGTGAAATTTAGAAATCTATCAATCTTTTCAATTGATGGTACTTTTCATAATGTTAAAAGCATTTAAGTCAAGTAAAATTTGCTTTTTAAATAGATTTTAAAATATCTTCATACTTTTAATGTTTTTCTTTTTGTCCTCTCTTAGCTTTGAGCCTCCTCATTTGAGAACTCTTTAAGCATACTTTCTTCCATTTCATTCCTCTTAATTTGCTCTCTTTACAAAAAATGAAATTGTGAAAACTTCAGAAAACATTTTAATTATAACAAAGAAACTAGGTCATTTAGTTATATTTACAGAACTGAGATAACTATTTCACTCTTAAGAAACACCAACCATATAGTAAGTATATTAATTGTTGCAATTGTATAAAATAAATGGTTGTATTTTTTTAATTACCATTTTATTTAAATTTTTACTTATATTCATTGCCCATGTGTTCATTATTGATGGGTATCTCTAATACTCCATTGTCTTACTTGGTTGAACTATTTCTAGTTTTTAGCTATTGTAGAAAGCATAATTTTAAGTATCTTGACACACATTGTTTTCTTTTTGTACTACTTCTCTGTACTTCTCTTACAGTAGTATGCCATCACATTGCTTATAAGTCACATTATTGTGTGAAAGACTGTCAATGTGGAAAAGTGTGATGATTCATATTAATTTTGCTCGAGTGTAACATTTAATAGAAGTACTATTACATTGTAGGTGCTTATGTGATAGTTACCCATTTGAAATTATTAGATATTTCCATCTTTGTATTTAGAAAAGAATTAAAAGCAGAAGTGATGGGAGCATGAGTAGAAAATTACCCAGTCATGTATTCCAATAGTGCTCACATTCACCTTGTCTTTTTTTATATGCAATAAAGTTCTTTTTAGTTTGTGCCTTTCTTTTGCAGTGCTGCATGGTGCTGAACCATTGCCATATTACACTGCTGCCCATGCAATGAGTTGGTGTTTACAGTGTTCCCAAGGAGTGGCTTATCTTCACAGCATGCAACCCAAAGCTCTAATTCACAGGGACCTGAAACCACCAAAGTAAGTTCTAATAGTATGGTGTCTGTCTCTACCGCCCAGCCCTCCACCCACTTCCTAATTCAAGCTAATTGTTGCACCTGACTTGATCTTTTCTCTTCCTTTTTGGCTTGGTTTGAGAGTGTTTATTTTTAACTCACCTTCATTATTTAGTCATTTCTCTAAGTTTGCCTTTTAAAATGTTGTCTTTACTAGGATTTAAATCTTCATCAGATTTTTATTTTAATAGTTCTTGCTGTAGATTAGCATACTTCTACAGTTGGTTAGCCTATAAATCTTATTTTGTGCCTGCTCTATATATTAAGTATTCTAGGACTTTGAAAGAATTTTAAAACTCCCTAAATAAGTACTTTAGAAGGCTAAAACTTTTTAGGGGTTTTTTTGTTTGCATAGGTACTCCATTAAAGAAAACACACATGTGGGTTGTCCCCTTTTCTCTCAGATTTTTTTTTTTCTTCTTTATCCACTTGTGACAGAGTTAAAAAGAAGTCCACATTCCATTCTCTCTCTTACCACTCCCCCTGCCACCACATCAGTCCCCATGTAAGAGGTTTCCCCTAGGAAATCAGTCTCAAATATTGGATTCTCTTGACAGGTAGCTTTAAAGTGTCCCTTCTGGGTACAACTTGTCACTCTCATGTCTGATCTGATACGTTCTACATAGGTTTCGGCTCTTGGAATGACTGTTCTCACTAGTGTACCTTATTTCTACTCTCAGACTTAAACTGATTTCTCTTGCCCCAGGTCCCTGGTCAAATAATGTTTAAGACCCAGATTCATGACATACATTTTTTTAACTTGACTCCTTGAGGCTATTGCCTTAGCTGCCTATCTTGAATAGTGAAGAAGAAACCACTTTGTCTGTCTTCTTTTTTATGAAGCATGAGTCCTCTTTTGCTTCTCTTAACACACAGCTGAATTATCAAAACAAATTAATGAGAATCATAGCTCCTATCCAGCAACAAATCGACTAATGATTCAAAAGATATAGGCAAGCATCAGATACATAGCATCTTTTTCTGAAAGATCCAGAAACTATCAGATGGAACTCTTCAAAAGTATCCCTTTTCTTCTGCATTAGGTCACATTTCAGGTTTGAAATAACTGTTTCTAAACAATATACATGAAAATATCTCACAAAAGGAAGTCTTTTGAGTTTTCCAACATCTTTTCTATTCCATAATTTTACAACTAAAATAACTACCTTCATTCTCCATCTACCCATATTCCATAAATCCATAAATATTAGATGTATTTACTGAACCTACTTAGACCAATTATGTCCTACTAAAATCATTTGTAGATAGGGTCTCTAATTTCTGCTAATAAATACCATCTGTATATTTACAGGAAGTCTGGCTTAGGTCATGCATACCTCTTGGGCATCCTTATGTGTGCACTCATGCTGTAGTATTTCAGATTATCTTTGGGACATCCGTATACAAACTGGGCTTTAGAGTTAAAACTGATTTTTCAGAATGTACTGGGAAGAAGGTTCTTTGAAATGGCTGTGTTTTCATATGAAATTGTATATACAAGCACATGTACTATGTTATTGTCACTGGAAAACCTGTGGATTCTTTGGTCAGGAAGAATTCCTCTGAATGGCATATAAAGAAGGCACCTGATGATTTGGTTAGGTATTTTATATAATGTCAATTTGTGCCCTGTTTTATTCATCTTTTGCAGGTTCGATCGCATGTACTTCAGAAATAAAAGTGTGTTTTTTATCCCAACTGTGTGAATGTAAGCCTACAGAGAACATTTAGGTGCATATTTCAGTGAGCCTTGAATATCATGCTCATGGCTAGTGACATATTAAAATCTTAGTGAAGGAGTACTAATTAAAATAATAATAATAATGTAAAAGTCATTCAGAAAAAATTGAATCTATCAAGATGAAACAAGGAAAACCAGTTATTGTTCTTTTGTTGGGTAAAGAGTAGTTAGAGCCGGAACAAGAACAGTGAAACAGGAAGTTTTTTGTTGATGTGCATATAAAGGGAAATTGCATTTAGCATTCTTTCCACTTCAGTTACTATAGGAGTATTTGTGACATTATGGAAATGTGTATAGCAGTTTATCTGGTTTATCAGTCATTGAACTAAAAAGAAACTAATTTCTAAATAATCTCTCCAGTTAGAATTTTATTTATTTTTTTTAAAGATTTTTATTTATTTGACAGAGAGAGAAATCACAAGTAGGCAGAGAGGCAGGCAGAGAGAGAGAGGGGAGGAAGCAGGCTCCCTGCGGAGCAGAGAGCCCGACATGGGGCTCGATCCCAGGACCCTGGGATCATGACCTGAGTCGAAGGCAGAGGCGTTAACCCACTGAGCCACCCAGGCGCCCCTCCAGTTAGAATTTTAATATGAAAATTATATATAAAGAATATATAAAAATTGTAATTTCAGTGGACTCCATATACTGCTATTGAATATTACTACAGTGTGATGGTACAACTTATCTTTATGTCTGTTTGTCATCAAGAGGAAAACCTAAGTAAGGGTATACTACTTGGTGAATATACTTGGGTAATATAGCACCTAGGAAAATCAGAATCTTAAATTCAGAAAATTTTCTGGAAATCTTTCATTAAATTATTCTAACCATAATAAGAGTTATGTTCCTCCCACAGACATATTCAAAGCATAAGAATGGTTTTGGGTTTGAACATTTTTAGAAGTATCTTAAAAATAAAGACATTTAAAATAAGGACCATTTTTTGTCTTCTTCCTTAGAGGCTGTTTTACTTTTTTCTTTAAATTATATGTTGTTATTCTCAAATAATACATGTTTTTGATTAAAAACAAATTCAAATAGTTAGAAAAATATAAAGCAAGTCTTTCCTGCCTCCTATTCCTCAAAGGTAACCACTGTTCTGTTTTTTAACAATGTATGGGTTATACTGTATGTAATGTTGCTTTTTTCACTTACATGGACATCTTCTCATATCACTGTATTCAAATATTTACTTCTTTATTTTTTAGCCTCATTTTTAATAGACAAATAATATTCTTGTTATCTCTTAAGTAAGTACTTGAAACTATTCTTGATCTTATAAACACTCTTAGACTCAGAAGACTTGATTTGTAGAGCTGTTTTTAGAAAACAGAGTGCTACTCAGTCTTTTAATGTTTTGAGATTCTGCATAGTTTTTAATGCCCTAAGTTGGTGCTTCTCAAACTTTCCTAACCCTCAGAACAAAGTTGTGATATAATGTAACCTCAGCCATTCTAAGACTAGGGATAGAGCCCAAATAACCCTTCTTTAGGAATTTTGTATGCACATTTTACTTCACCTGCATATATTATGTTATTTGTTTTAAAGTCAATGTTAGGATGTTAAAAATACTTAAAACTGAGTAAAAATGATGGTCCATGGAGAAGTACTAGCTTTAACCTAAGGCTTTGTAGGCTCCCTGTCACTTATCCTGGCATACACTGATATAATGGCAAGGTTTCATACCCTGGTTTGAAAACCGCATAAAGTTAAGCCATGGTATCTATGCATTTAAATCCTAACAACCTGTGTGTGCTGATAGAGATTGTATAGAAATGTGGCTTTGATTCTTATGCTCACATGATAAGAATTTTGACACTCCAGAGTATGGCGAACCAGATCAATTGAAAATCCATCCTACAACAAACACCCAGAGATAAATGTGTATGACAACAAATATCCTTTTACATATATAGGTGATCTTATAAGAAAAGAGAAATCATCAGGGCAAAAAATGGAAAGCATTTTCCATTTTCAATCCTGAGAGAATTTAATCCAAGCATGGAAGCTAAAGATTTGTGAGCTGTCATTATAAAAAATGTAAAGCCCTGGTGTTAATGGCTCTTGTGTAATTGCAGGTAAGGTCCTGTGTTCTGCACCAGATGAAGTAGCAGAACTGAGATCTCTCCATAAATTTAGGATCCCTGGAGGGAGCAACTTAAAAGTGGGCTAGAAAAAATACCAGTTTTCTGACTAGGCAAACATTTATTTCTTAACAGAGGTCTCCCCATATGTTGTTGCGAGTTGAATTTGCCCTGCTTGCACAATCCAGAAAAATCCCAACAAAATAGATTAAATGTTTTTTGGGATTGGTAGTGTCCCATGGCATCTAGTAGTAAGTGAAACTCCATTTTAAAGTCCTATGTTTTGGGGCGCCTGGGTGGCTCGGACGTTTAAGCATCTGCCTTTGGTTCAGGTCATGATCTCATGGTCCTGAGAGCGAGTGCTACGTCGGGCTCCCTGCTCAGTGGGGAGCCTGCTTCTCCCTCTGTCTCTCTCTCTCTCTCTCTCTCTCTCTATATATATATATATATATATATATATCTGACGAATAAATAATTAAAATCTTTTTAAAAATAATAAAAATTTAAAAATAAAGTCCTATGTTTTCAGTCCAGATTTTAATTATTCCAGATTAAAATTGATCAGATATGAAGCCACAGTAAAAATTACCACATCCATAAGGGTCCAAGTTACCTTGGGTAAAAGTTAGCAGAAATAACAGAAAGCAGAAGTAAGCCCTCAAATATTAAGACTCCAGATATTTGGAATTATCAATATGAAATATAAAGTAAATATGCTTATATAATTTACCCCCAAAAAGGAATTAAAGTGTGCAAGGAATAAACTATACAAAATGACCAAAAGAACAAAATACATTTAAGAATAATTAAAAATTTAAACTAGCAGATCTGAAATAGGTGACAAGAGAATTGGGGAGCTGTGAGATATATCTGTAACTACCCAGAATGCAACACAAACAAATAAATAAATGAGAAAAACAATAGGTTAAGGAACACAGGGAAAGGAAAGACAGGACTAACAGCACAGAACTCCAGTAAAAGAAAATAGGATGGAGAGAGTTTATGACTCAGATTACAGGCACCTGGATGGTTCAATAGGTTAGGCCTCTGCCTTCGGCTCAGGTCATGATCTCAGGGTCCTGGGATCGAGCCCTGCATCAGGCTCTCTGTTCAGCAAGGAGCCTGCTTTCCTCTCTCTCTCTCCCTGCCTCTCTGCCTACTTGTGACCTCTCTCTCTCTCCACCAAGTAAATAAATGAAATATTTTTAAAAAGAGAAAGAGAGATTGGCCAGGAATTTTCTGGACAAAGGTATGTTTTCTAAACAGGATAAATGAAGTCTACCCTCTGACACACCTTAGTGAAGCTACAGAAGAGCAAAAACAAAAGGGAGATTTTTAAATCAGCTGATCAGAAAAGAGATTGCCTACAAAGTATTGACAGACTGAAGTACAGTTTCCAGCACCATTAGTAAAATCTGGAAAACTGGAATCATAACTTCACAGAGCTGAGAGAAAATAGTGTACCTGCCCTAAAATACTTTCTAAGGAGAAGGGTGGGAGTTAAAGATGTTTTGAAACAAAACCTGAGAGAATTCACTATAAATGGACCTTAATTGAAGGTAGTTGGGATAGAAAGAAAATGGTTATGTAGGACAAGTATAAGATTCAAGAAGGAATGGTGAAACAAAATAAGTAAAAATAAATTAAAATAAATGTTGGCTATGTAAAACCAAAAATATATTTTGTGTGTAAGAGAAGGTGGTTAAAAGGGATTCAAAATAAAGAATTATTTCTTTATAGAAAACAAGTCTTTCAGCTTTTTAGGTAATGATATAGAGAGTGTTTTACACATTTAAATGTTTAACTTTTGAGTAAGGTAATAAAACTGTCTTTTACTTTCATAGTTCTTTTACACTTTTATTTTATTTTATTTTATTTTATTTTTAGATTTTATTTATTTGAGAGTGAGAGCGAGCATGAGTGAGGAGAAGGTCAGATGGAGAAGCAGACTCCCCATAGAGCTGGGAGCCCGATGCGGGACTCGATCCTGGGATTCCAGGATCATGACTTGAGCCGAAGGCAGTCGTCCAACCATCTGAGCCACTCAGGCGTCCCTCTTTTACACTTTTAAAATGCTTTATATTGATTTCAGTTTTTATAGGAATAATAAGTTACATTGGGATATAAAAAAAACCTAAAACTCTGAGTATCAGTTTCTTTAAAGGAATCCTAATAGCTAGGAATATTAGTTAAAACCAGCTTTTGTAGCTAATACTGGGCCTATCATAAGAGAAATTTATTGCTCATGCATGTGAAATCCAAAAGAGGGGTTCCTGTTTGGCAAATGATCTTCCATATTGTCATTCAAGGACCCAGTTAAGCTCCCTCCGTTTTGTACTTCTGCCGTCATCCAGGACTTTGGGAACTTGAGCATTCAGCCAGCAGATAAACAGAATGGTGATCCTGTATGAGAGGTTTTTTGAACAAGGTCTGGAAGTGACCCTCCCACTACCTACGTATCAGTGGCCACAACCCAGTCTTAGGTATAATTACCTACAGTAGAAGTTGGGAAATGTCTTGTATGCCCCAGAGGAAGAAGGGGATGGCTTTTATGAGCGATGGCCAGTCCCAGTCACCCAGAGTATTTACTGCTCTAACCACCGGTTAGAACCACTCACAGCTCTTTGCCAGTTAAACGTCCCAAAGGCTCTAAGAGTCACCATCCAGTTCACCATCCGGATGAACAGCTCAGGATGACATGCAGTCCTCCACCTGGTCTGGATGTGGCCTTCCATAGTTTGGAAACAAATGAATTGAAAGGACAAGTTGTCTGTCACTTCTCTCTCTCCCCATTCACCCAATACATAATAACTAAAAGATGGCACAATCAGTAAAACTTTCCACTGGGGAAAGGGAAGCATGGAGGCATACAGTAGTTCCTAGTCTCTAGGGGTGAAGTCTTGGCATTGTCTGGTCCCTCTGCCCTGGATTTGTTAGAGAGGTCTTGATCAGACCTTTGGCCCTTGAAAAGGAACTCCCTTATCCCTTGCTCATGATTCCAAGCTTCACCCTTTGTGGGTTCCCCCTTGTGCATTCTTTATACCATGCCAAATGTGGGTATTGGTGTATACTCTCCTCCAAAGCTGTACAGATTTCCCAGCTGCACACTGGTTATGAAAATCTGGGCTCCTGAGGATTGTTGTAAGACTCAAAATAATCAAAAGTCTTATTTAGAAATTTGTGGTTCATTTGACAGTATTAATTTCCTCAAGAGTAGGCTTATGATCACCCTGGTTCCAGTCAATTTCATACGCCTGTGACTATTACCAGAATTCTTTCTTAGGCAAAATATTGAACCTGGTTTATTTGATTTCTGGCCACATTGCCTTTTCTTAATGGAACGTTTTAATTAAACTATTACGTTCAGGTGGAAGTGCTTTCTCTTAATTTGTTCTTTGTTGCAGTATTGAGTCTTAAGGGCGTTTGTCAGTCTTATTTCCTGCTATTTGGAGTTTAGAAGCAGTCAGCTTTTCTAGTCCTTCAAGGCCACAGATTATCATAGGAGACAATTTTTACAAAACGTTTTGCCATGTCATTACATGGGTCTGTATCATTCCAGCTTCCAGTTTTAGCTTTCTTGCTGCCTGTTGCTAAGCTAATATCAAATATATTAGATTTTTGTTATAGCAGCATCCACTTCTATACCAGTTTCTTATATCAGTTAGAGTTGCACTGTTAACAGTAGGTAAGCTCTGAAATCTCATGGTTTTACAAAATACAAGTTTGGTTTTTTTTCACTCATGTGAAGTCCAAAATGAAATAGTGAGTTTCTCATGTGGTGGCTCAGGATCCCAGGCTCCTTGTAGCTCAAAATCCTCTGCATATGGCATATGAAGAAAGGAAAAGGAATATATATATGTGAGAGATTTTTATGGCCAAGCTTAAAAGGGAAGTACATCACTTCCACCTACAGCCCATTGGCTTGAAAAACACTGCAATAAGTAAATTGAATTTAGGGGACAAGTGACTTAGAAAAGTATTGATATCCATTTACTTCCATTTTAGAACACATAATGTTGACCTACTAGAACTTTTTTAAATCCATATTTTATTTTGGCCCAGAGAGATGTATAGTCAGGAAAGATTATGAAGATAGAGATGAAGACATCAAAATGTGGATCTAGCAGTCTCCCTGAGAACTAGGTTAAGGTAATTTATTTTTTGCTAATATTCCTCTGAACCATTGAGCTATTAGAGTGACCAAGAAGTGTTTGACAAAAGTTGATGACATTTTGCTTAACCATTTCTATTACCACAAATGCCTCCTCTTTTATTGTAGATAATCAAGTGTTGGTCTTACAACCTTTGTTTTTGTTGTTTTGTAAACAGCTTGCTGCTGGTTGCAGGCGGGACAGTATTAAAAATCTGTGACTTTGGTACAGCCTGTGACATTCAGACTCATATGACCAATAACAAGGGGAGTGCTGCTTGGATGGCACCTGAGGTTTTTGAAGGTAAATAACAAAAGCATGTCGTGATTGATAATCTCCCTTCTCTGTACATCCAGAGTGTGTTTATGGCTTTACCCTGTTTCAGTGGTTTTATTTCTGCACAATACATACTGGAAAGGATATACAGTTGACCCTTGAACAACATAGAAGTTATTGGTGCTAACCATCCTGTGCAGTTGGAAATCCACATGTAACTTTTGACTCCCCCAAGCTTAAATACTTAAAGACAACTATTGACCATGAGCATTAGTGACAAAATAAACAGCCTTTTAACACATATTTATGTATGTATTATATTCTATATTCTTACACGAAAATAAACTGAAAAAAGAAAGTATTATTAAGAAAACAGTAAGGGAACTACATTTATAGTAGTTCTGTATTTCTCAAAAAAAAAATCACATTTAAGTAGACCTCTGCAATTCATACAAGTATTCACAGGTCAACTGTATTAAAGTCTAAGAGGCAGTAAATAAATACAGCTCAAGATCTTAAATCTCATAGCAAGATTTGTGACCTATGTAGTGACTAATGCAGTGTCCTATGCAAGTTTAAGTATATGTACATTCAAGCCTCATGTTCATATTCCACCTACTGCAACTATAAAATGTGCCTATTTTTAACCTGAAAAACAGTATTCATGGTGATTTCATGGTTATTTGCAGGCATGTATAGAGCAGGGCAACATTTTGAGTCGTCCAACATATGTTCCCAGCTAAGTAGAAAGACAACACACTGCCTTCTGATTTCGGCTCTTATATTGTGTCATGTTAATGATCTGCTTAGTGCTGTGGTTTTTTCATTTTTATGTGCTTTTTGTTGGTGATTTCGCTGTTTAAGATGGCCTCCAAGAGCAGCATTGAAGTGCTTTCTAGTGGTTCTAAGTATAACAAGGCTGTGATATGTCTTAACAGAGAAATATGCTAGCTAATCTTTATTCAGACATGAGTTATAGTGCTGTTCCATGAGGTTAATGTTAATGAACTCACATATATATTAAATAAGGTGTCTTTAACAGAAATCCATATGAAACAAGGTTATATACTGATCAGTGACATTAGGAGGTTCACGGGAACCTAACCCTGATTGCCCCCATGAGCAAATGACTCAGCTTTCACTAGTCCAGTCTTCACAGAAACTTTATAGAACATGAACACCAAGAATAACAAGAATCAGCTGTACTTTGTATTGATTTCCTAGCAATTAAAAACTGACAGTCTCAGTGAACATGCCTTAAAAGGATTGCAAGTAATTTGGTAGAAATATGATACTGAGAAAGACTAGTAAAGGATGAGATGTTTAATTTCTTTTACATCTCTGTATTTCACTCAAGTTCTAAAAGAACAATCCATAAATTCCATAATACCTTTCTGTATGAAAACATCAAGTTATCTTTTAAATGAGAAAAGTTGAACTGAAGATGTGTGATTTGTGTGTTAGAAAGTATGTCCATTAAATTCAGACATGTTCAGTAATCAGATTCTGATTATAGCTTATGTCTTTTATTTTTGATGAATTCAAAGTTTGTTTCTTTGTTTTTAGCCACCTGAGAGAAAGAGAAATTTGCCGTGCAGTTGGTCTCTTGAGTGGAACTGTTTTGCCATAAAATTCAGTTAAAAAGTGAATGAACCAGCAGATGTTAAATTGTACAAAATTAAATAGTGCTTCCTGTTTTTAAGTTCATATACAGAATACATTGATTTAAAACTATACAATTTTTTAAAATATTTTATTTATTTGTTTGATAAGAGGGTGTGTCAAGCAGAGGGAGAGGGAAAATCAGGCTCTCCATGGAGCAGGGAGCCCTGTATGGGGCTCGATCCCAGGACCATGGGATTGTGACCTGAGCTGAAGGCAGAAGCTTAACTGACTGAGCCAGATAGGCACCCCTGAAACAATTCATTTAAAATGCTTTTCTGTGAGATCAAATCACAAAGTATTGCTGTAATGTGAAGAGCAAAAAGACTTACTTATACCAGAGGCCAGAAATAATTCAGAGTAATAAAGTTCATACTGTAAGGCTATAGTGATTTCTTCATTTCTGAAAGATGTCAGTCCCTATTACCAAATTGGACTTTAATATTTTAGTGCTTACAGTGTACTTCTTAGTGCATGTGTGGTACTATAGTCATTCTTACATGGATTTTAGGGGTTTGGGCAGGTTTTTTTGCTGTTTATTTTGTTAATTGGCCCAGTTTAGTGATCCTATAAATTTTGTAGCATAATCTGCTTACTATAAATTTGTTATCCATCATTTTCACTGCTTACAACTTTAAAGTTTGCAAATTAAGAATTTTTGTCTTGCCAGATATTGAAAAGAAAGTTTTATCATTTAATTAGAAATTTCTTCCGCTATGATAGTAGAGTAATGAATGGGGTAGGAAAATTTAAGAATGAAATTAAATTCTTAAAATGAAAGAAAGGAGGGGTGCCTTTGCTCAGTGGGTTAAAGCCTCTGCCTTCAGCTCAGGTCATGATCCCAGGGTCCTGGGATCGAGCCCCCCATGGGGCTCTCTGCTCGGCAGGGAGCCTGCTTCCTTTCCTCTCTCTCTGCCTGCCTCTCTGCCTACTTGTGATCTCTGTCTATGAAATAAATACATAAAATCTTAAAAAAAAAAAAAATGAAAGAAAGGAAAGTACAAATGTCTTATACTCTGCCCCACAGAAAGTGAAAGTGAATAAATAAAAGACAAATCCTGTGGCTCTCCATGAAAAGGTAGAAAATGACCACCTTTCTAAAGTGGATTTTTTTAGTGCATCATTAATATTCAGTTCATAAATAAATGTTTTGTTACAGAGACTTAAGTTACTTAAGAAATTAAGAAAGAGTAATTTCTCAGCTATACATGCAGCATCCTCCTGTTTTTGTACATAGCGCTCATTCTTAAAAATTTATGAAAGCAGTTGTTCCTGTAAGTCATGTGAAAAAGAGTCTTGAAATTATACCACCTTTTTCTTTAGGTAGCAATTACAGTGAAAAATGTGATGTCTTCAGCTGGGGTATTATCCTTTGGGAAGTGATAACACGTCGGAAACCCTTTGATGAGATTGGTGGCCCAGCTTTCCGTATCATGTGGGCTGTTCATAACGGTTCGTAAAAAGAAATTTTTTTTTTATATATTTTGTATATTTTCTTTCTGGACAATTGTATCTACCCCAAAGAAGACCATTTACCTCTAACATTAAAATGTCCAATTCTTTGTTACCAGAATACTTTGCTGTCATCAGTCTCCTACCCTCCTTCTCACCCCCAGAATCAGGTAGGGAGGGCAGTACTGAGAGTGGTCCTGTACTTTGCCCAAGGCTGAGGAGGTCTGCTGATCCTGCTAATTAAGGAAAGGCCATCAGTAGACAGACAGAGCCCACTACCTAGTTTGGCTTTCTCTAGGGAATAGAGAAACTTCAGATTGGACTCTGTGGAGAAAATAAAACTTAAAAATAAATAAATAAATAAAATCTTTATCAAGGTTAAGGTAATTGAGGAGGTATAGCCTTTTCTCCTGAGGGAGCAAAGAATAATAAGAATTGTTACTTCAGCTATTCATAAAAGCAAAACACAAAGTGCTTTACGTATGCTTTCTTTCTATCTTCTCATTCATCCTTATAAGGGGAGTATGTTATTGCTTCATTTAACAGTTATACGATTTTACAGAAACCAAGACTTAAGAGAGGAAAAGGAAGTTACTCAGGGTCATTAGATTAGTAAAGTATTGCTGGTATCCCCATCCAGATCTTCCTGATTCCCAGTGTCCCTATTTTTAACTTACATTGACTTATGAACTCAGTGTCCTTTATCCCTCCTGCTTTTTTTAGACATGTAGTTGTGATGTTTCTAACCACTGAGGATATTCTTCATTAATCAAGTTATTTCACATTTGATTTGGGAAAATAAACTCTTCATGGAGGGAAATTGTTTAACCTTTTTTATTTTTATATCATTCTCTATTACTTAATTTCTGTCAATTGGTTATAATCATTGTGATTATGGCATTTAAATTTTATTGGCATTTTAGTACACTATTCCACAGATCATAAAAATACCTGCCTAACTAGGTCATTCATAGACTTGTCAAACAGTACCATCATATGAGTAATTCTAAGTGTTCTTTTTAGTTTCCTGTACTGTCTTTCATTTTACTGCCTTTAATGTCATTGTAGAGAAAGCTGGAGCATTGACTAAGACAATGTGTTTTGTTTTTTTATTAATTGTCAGTAAATAATTGACTGTCAGGGAAGTACAGAATAAAAGAACTAACTTGTTAAAATTACAAAGATTTCATTATATTTGAGGCTCTTTTTCAGTTAGGGACCTTTCTATTAATCTTGGTAATTACACAAAAATTGACAGTTTTCAGTTGGTGAAGTGATGGATTCACAGCAGCCAGAAAGGTCTGGCACTGACAAAAGAGTCATTTAGAGATCAGTGAGTATAACATCATAGTTGATGACTTTTCTGTTATGGAAGGTGATTTTTCAAACACATTTGAAATTTTTATAGTGAATCTGAAAACCTGCCTAGTTCAAGTAAGATTACCTCAAAGCACCCATTAAGCCATTATTACTTGTTAAAAGAACGATGTTTAGAACAAATGAGATATTATTTCTCAGTCTTACTCCTACTGTACTACATATAAAAATTTTAATTTAACTTTGCGAAAGGTGTACCTTCCCCTTATGAAAATATAATGTAAACCTAATAGATTAAAAAATGTACTTTTATTATTCCAAAATAAATCTTAAATTACAAGATCTATAAAATAAATACTGTATTGGGAGTACATATAAAAAGCTTACACCATTCTTTGGGTAAATCCATTCTTTCTCCCCTTCTAATTTTCAATTATAGGTACTCGACCACCACTGATCAAAAATTTACCTAAGCCCATTGAGAGCCTGATGACTCGTTGTTGGTCTAAAGATCCTTCTCAGCGCCCTTCAATGGAGGAAATTGTGAAAATAATGACTCACTTGATGCGGGTATAATCCTTCTTTTGAGGGGCTTTGGATTTAGGGGAATTTGATATATACTGAGTTTGGGATTTTAAAGTGAAAAGACATATTGCTGTTTTCTGCTTTATACTTTCCTGTATTGTCCAAGTTAGAATGGGCATTTATTACTCATATAATCAGAGGAGAAGACTTATTTTGGGGGGAAAATCTAGTTCTTTATAATGGAAGGGTAGCTTAACTAGATTTCTGAACTTTTTCCTCCTGTTTAATTTAGTGAACAAATGTGTTTGTGTGGGGCCCTGTTGCCTCATCTGTAATCTGAGAGGCTAAATTAGATGTCTTTATACAGGACTTGGGTATTTTCTTACTCTAATACTTGACAGACTAAATTTGAAATTTTCTTGAGGATAAATCTTCATCAAGCAGTCTAATTTATGTAAGGCAATATAATGGTTGTATTCGCAGACACATGTATTTCATGATTTTTATCTTTTGGTGTTTCATTACATATTTTTAGCTTTTCTTGTACCATTAAAAACTTAAACATCTAGGATTTAATAGAAATTTTTAATTTAGAAGAATCCTTTCAAATGATTATCAAAATTTTTTAGTCTATAAGCAGACACTTGAAATTATTTGAATAATTTTAGGCCTCTAGTTTTTGGTACATTAACAAATCTCCCAAGTGGTACTTTGACTTTAAAAGTTCACATACTTATGAAAGTGCCTGAATTTTAGAACAATAGAATAATTTCTGCTCGGTAGAAGAACCTTTCAGTCTCCTTAAATGTAGACTTCCTAGATGGTCAAAGATTTGTTTATTCTACTGAAAATGATTTAGGCAAACAAAGCTTGAAATAATTTGATTAAAGTTTAACCCATCATATGTGGGTACCAGCTATATGTAGAATTTTAGGCCCTAAGATGTGCTTATAAGAAAACAACTTAGTTTCCATAGTAAGATACCTTAAAACACTGGGATATATAAATTGTTCAGATTGTAATTGTACGCATATCCACTTTGTCTGATTTGAAAAGAACACCTTTCTTTTTTTCCCTGAATTCTAGGTTGTTGTTGTTTTTTTAAGATTTTATTTATTTATTTGACAGAGATCACAAGTAGGCAGAGAGGCAAGCAGAGAGGTAGGGGGAAGCAGGCTCCCTGGTGAGCAGAGAGCCCCATGCAGGGCTCGATCCCAGGACACTAAGATCATGACCCGAGCCAAAGGCAGAGGCTTTAACCCACTGAACCACCCAGGCGCCCCCTGAATTTTAATTTTTGACAAGCAAAATTTCCAATATTGTATCTCCATTTTATAGAGGAACAGCATTAATCTGTCTTTGATATTCAAAATATTCTAACCATTATTCTCTGACATACCAAACTCAGTTGCCAGACTGACAATAATTTTAACAATTTGAAAGTTTGTATCGGTGCTATGAGAACATAAGTACATTTTACCTAATTATGAGAAATGATACTATTATATTTGATATGTTCCTCTGGAAAAATATTGCTGTTTTCTTGAGGAGTATCTAGGCTCTGTGTAAAATAGATACTACTTAAGTACATACACAGCATTGATCACAGTTGAAATTTAAAAGAGTAGCACATTATCATCATCTTTGCAAGTTCACAAACTTAAGGCATATACTGAGTTTAGACCTCTATAAATTCAGTATATGCCATAGGGAAAATAAAGCACCATCTCCGCCACTTTCACCTCCCAGGACAAGGAAATAATTAATGTGTATTCTTCAAGTTAATTCTTACAGTATTTATTTTGTATTAAAGAAATTTTAAATTTTGGTTTCCTTTTTCATATATAGTACTTTCCAGGAGCAGATGAGCCATTACAGTACCCTTGTCAGTATTCAGATGAAGGACAGAGCAACTCTGCTACCAGTACAGGTAAATGGATAGATCGCAAGAGTAATAACTTGATTTTTTTTTGTCTCTGTTCCCATGAAATTATAATCAAGAGGCAATGAATGATGTCTCCATTTGCATTTTAATTTCTTCATTTCACATGATTGACTGCAATTTGGATTTCCAGGTGCATCATTCTTCAGGAAGGTACCCAGATTAAAGAGTTACTAAAGTCTCGCTTCCAAGTCTTAGAATTCTTGTATAGTTAAATATAAAAAGATAGTATATTGTATTGCTGGGAATGTCATTCTTTATTTGAAAAATAATCATTTTTACACAGATATGGGTAAATCAAATAATATTAGAAATCATTGTAAATTTTAAAAACTGCATATTTTTTATCATGAACACTCTTCTTTTTGGTCTTTATAGAAGAGTCTATACAAACTCTTATTTAAGAACTCTTATTTTTAGTTCAGAGTTTCTTAGTTTTCTAAATACAAAGTAGTAGTGGGTTCTGTAGTTTGTGATCATCAGAAGAGACAGTAGAAATAAGTCTCTAACTTAGAAAAACTGTGCTTTTCAAAATATATGGCATTTTAAGCACTAATTAATTTAATTACAACTAAAAGATACATGTGCATATGTACACATATATTTATCCTGTACTTAAAATTTTATTTTTACAGAAAAATAATTTTGCTGATGTTTCCTTCACCTCAAAAATAATTACCTTTATTTTAAGCTGGTTTAATATTTTTCCCAAATTCTATTTTTACTGAAAACCTTTAAGTTGCTCTGAATTCTAAAGTGAACTTCTCTAAAACTCCTTTATTTGTTTCTACCACCACCTCCAAACTCTGTTCCTGTTTAAGTACTGTGACTTTCAGGCCTTTGATCCTTCCATCTTTTCACTGAGCCACAGTTCTCTTAGATCCTTCCTTTTATCCTCCCTTCACTTACTTCTAGATAGTTATTATAATTTCTTGTCTTAGGCTTGTTTGACTAAACCACAAATGGTTCAGTCTGACACTTGGCTTGCCATTGCCTGTAACTGTGCAACTGAATGTGGCTAGAAACAACACGTGTTTACTGTCTTCAAATGCTTTAGCGATAGAGTGATGCTGGACAGTTGTACTATAGTTCAGTCTGTCTCCTCTTGCCTAGATGACTTGATTTTACACTTTAGCCTCACTCCTCAAACTTCAAATACCTCCTCTTCACTCCTCACTTTTAGCTGATCCTATTTGCCTATTTCTTTGAAAAATTGGAATGATCAGAAGATAGCTCCTAGAGGCTCCCCCACTACATCTGCCCACCTACCTATGTATCTGTGCCCATCTGCTCTATGTTCTTTTTGCTACTATGGCTGAGCTCTCCACGCTTCTCACCAGAGGCAAGCTTGTCTACTTGTGCACTATATCCCATCTGCTCTTTGCAGCAGTTCTTCCCTCAGCCCCTTGTATCACCAGCCTTTCTACTGGAATCATTCTCAGGGCATATATAGTCTGTATTTGCATCCTCTTAGCTTCTCTATTCCTCATTCTCTATTGCCCAATCTATTGAGGCTTTTATTATACCACTACTCCAGAATTGCTCTCGTCAAGGTCACCATTTGTCTCCACATGACTAAATTGAAATGATTTTCAGATCTCATCATTTTTTTAAGATTTATTTATTTCAGAGGGAGAGAGGGAGCAAGTGCATCCATAAGCATGGGGGAAAAGGCAGAGGGAGACGGGGAGAGGATGTTAAGCAGACTCCCTGAAGAGCACAGAGCCTGACTTGGGGCTCCTTCTCATGATCCTGACATGAACCAAAACCAAGAGTTGGATGCTTAACCAACTGCACCACCCAAGCGCCCCCAGTTCTCATCTTTTTTTGGCTTTCAGCAACATTTCACACAGTTCATTACTTTCTCCTTCTATGTAGCACTTTCTTTAGTTGGTCTCTTGGATATCATACTAGCCTGGATTTCCATCTTCTATCTCTGGCCACTTTCTTGATAGTTTCCTTTGCTGGTAATTTTATCTTCCCAACCTATTCATGTCAGCATGCCTAGGGCTCAGTCATTAATATTCTTTTGCTTATCTCTCTATACTCGTTCCCTCAGTAGTCTTATCCAGTATTACAGCTCTGTTTACCATCTGTTTGCTGATATTTTCTTCCCTCCCTGACCTGAACCTCATACTCCTATATCCACCTCCTTACTTGATATCTAATAGGAACTGCGTCTGCAGTTTGGCTCAGGTCATGATCCCGGGGTCCTGGGATCCAGCCCCTAGTTGGGCGCCCTGCTTGGCAGGAGGCCTGCTTCTCCCTCTTCCACTCTACTCTCCCTGCTTGTTCCCTCTTTCGCTGTTTTTCTCTGTCAAAATATATACAAATCTTTAATAAGAACTCAAACTTCCCATTTTCCAAAAACTAAGTTCCTGACATTCCCCTCAAATTTACTTCTCCCGTTGTCTTCCCAACTTTGATTAATGGCTGCTCTGATTTACTAGCTGAGGCTAAGAACCTTATAGTCATCCTTGATTTTTAGAAGACTAAACATTTTGGTTCCCTTTTTGTGTTATTCTTAAAATTCATTTAAAATGGGTTTGGATTTCCTCATTGGCTTGAAAAGTCTTATTTTGTTCCTGTTCATGTCTTGTTAGTTTAGAAAAGAGTTTAAGTTTCATATTATTGAATGAAGCCTCTGTATTATTCCCAACCTGTAGTCATAAATATTTCTACTTTCCTAGGCTCATTCATGGACATCGCTTCTACAAATACCAGTAATAAAAGTGACACTAATATGGAGCAAGTTCCTGCCACAAATGATACTATTAAACGCTTAGAATCAAAATTGTTGAAAAATCAGGCAAAGCAACAGGTTTGTTTTGTTACTAAAAGTAAAATTATGTGATGACCTTACTAGTAGTCATAACTTTATACTAACTGAAATTATTTGTTATCTTCCATTATACAAATGCTGAATCTTGTTCCAGAAGCAGACAGATAAGAATAGAGACATAAAATGAGATTCTCCTACCATTTATCATCACTAATCAAATTATTTTCCCTTCTGATGTTTGCTGCCTTTGCCAACAGTGCAGCTCCCTGCCTGTGATGTTCCCTAACTTTAATGGTTATTAATTAAAAATGTAAAAATGCTTAAAAAAAAAAGTAAAATGCTTATTTCTTGGTTCTACTACCCAGTTAAAGGAGTTTGCCCTAAGTCTGTCATTTCATATTGTCCAGATATATTTTTGCTATTATCGATTTTAAAGTATTTTAAGTGATTTCATCCATCTTACCTGTGGCATTTAGGTTAACTAATAATTGTAGCCTTTAACTCCCAACTCCAGTGACTACCCTTTCCTAAAGGCCCTTTCTGGAGCTTGCTGTCCCTTACCCTTGCAGCTTCCTCTCCCTTAAAATTTCCCTTTTCTTTCAGAACAGAACAGAATCCATTAAGGATCTCAGGTGATATCTTTCTCATCCTAGGCTGCCCAGGATTTTTCAGTTTAAAGAGCTTCAGTAATTCAAATTGACCTATAATTTTAACAGAGTGAATCAGGACGTTTAAGCTTGGGAGCTTCCCGTGGGAGCAGCGTGGAAAGCTTGCCCCCAACCTCCGAGGGCAAAAGGATGAGTGCTGACATGTCTGAAATAGAAGCCAGGATTGCTGCAACCACAGGTAAAAAGGAAATAGAAATCTGAAGAGGAGTAGAAAGAGTAGTTTTATTTGTTTCAGTAGTGGGAGTATTGGGTTTTTTGTGTCATAAAATTTTTTAAAGCAGGAAATAGGCTTACAAGATACTAGCAGATAATTTATATGTTTTTCTCCAGTTCCAAATAAAGCAGATATGACATGTAAAATTATTTGGATCATAAAATATATTTTTATCAAATGTAATTCTTTCAGCTCAAACATGAACTGAAAATTTAAGTGGAAAATTGAAATTTTGCCAAAACCAGAATGTTTTAGAGGATTTTTAGTGATTCTACTAGAATTTGTGCTGACTTCAAATAATAGCAAATACTTTGTTTTGAAATTAGTAGAAAAATGTACTCTACATCCAAATATGATTTGGCCTTACAATCTGCTCCTCTTCCTTCCAGTAGCAAAAATAGCTAAGTTGGCTGTAGCTAATTCTTTTAATTGCTATATAAAAGATCATGGTAATTTTATTCAATCTTGGAAAAGCTAGCATTTAAATTACATTTTTTCAGTTCTTAAAAGGATTAATACAAAAGCATTGGTTAGCACAAAAACAATTGCAGTTGACCCTTGAACATCACCCAGGTTCGGGGAATTAACCCGCCATGCATTTGAAAATCCACATGTAGGGTGCCTGCCTGGGTGACTCAGTCATTTGAGTGTCTGACAGGGAGTCTACTTGAGCTCACACTTCCTCTCTCACCCCTCTCCCCCGGCTCATGCTGTCTCCCTACATAAATAAATAAATAAATAAAACCTAATAAAATTAAATAAAGAAATAAATAAATGAAAATCCAGGGGTACCTGGGTGACTCAGTTAAGTGTCTGACTTCAGCTCAGGTCATGATCTGAGGATCAGGGGGTCGAGCCCCATGTCAGGGAAGAGAGACTCAGTGAAGAGCCTGCTTTTCCCTCTCCCTTTGCTCCCCACCCCCTCATGCTCTCACTCTCATCAAATAAATAAAAATCATTAAAAAAAAAAAAAGAAGAAAGAAAGAGAAAAAAAAGGAAAGAAAATTCACATGTAACTTTCGACTCTCCCAGAACTTTACTAATATTGACCTGAAGCCTTACCAGTAACAAATAGTTAACACATGTTTTGTATATTATATGTATTTTCTACTGTATTCTTATAGTAAAGTAAACTAGAGAAAAGAACATGTTATTAAGAATATTGTAAGGAAAATAGGGGTACCTGGGTGTCAGTTGGTTGGGTGGGCATCTGCCTTTGGCTCGGGTTATGATTCCAGGGTCCTGGGATCGAGCCCCGCATCTGGCTCCCTCTCCCTCTGCTGCTTCCCCTGCTTGTACTCTTTCTCTCTCTGTCAAACAAATAAATAAAATCTTTTAAAAAAAGAAAAAGAATATTGTAAGGAAAATACATTTACAATACTATATGATATATTTTTTAATCACATATAGTTAGACCCACACAATTGAAACCCATATTGTTCAAGGGTCAATTGTATATGTTTTATTACCTGAGTGAACTTGTAACCTTCTTTCTAACCAGGTTTCAGCTTAGTAATGCTGGCTTAATTTGTTTTCTTTCAGTTCTTCCAGGGGTAGAGGGAAGCTAATTATAAAAGTAAATACATTTCTTTTATGGGAAATGTGGAAATGGAAACAAACAACCAAAAAAACTGTTTTTCATAATTGTTCCACTAAGAAATAAACACTTAACAGTTTTGTGTATTTACCTCTAGTCTTTTAACCATATATGTGTATACATGTGTATTTTCATGTATCATGTATTTTCATACACATTTTTTAATTTAGCTAACCAGGTTGGTTGGTTTGTTTGTTTTTTTTTAGGTCTTTTTTCTCGTTCATTTGTTTTGTTTTGTTTTCTAAATAGAAAATTCTCCCTTTTGTGTGGAGCTCTTTTCAGAAAGTTTTCCAGAGGACCATCATACTGTACTTGTCTTCATCTAATAATGAACACTGATTGTATCAGCATTAGAATCAGCTAGCTGTAACGGAATATTCAGAATAACAGTGTCTTGAACACATAAGCTTTCTTTTTCACACATAAAGAAATTTGAAGGTAGGCTCTAGGATAATTAGGTACCTGAGCTCATCTGTCTCTGGACTACAGTCCTTTTGTGTGGCTTCCATCCTCAAGGTTACTTTGTGCTCCAGAATAGCTATCATAATCGGCAGTCATCACATCCACAGTTTAGGCAGCAAGAAAGGAAAATTAGGGAGAGGCCAAAGGGTCCATGCCCAGACTCTTTCAAGGATCTTTACCAGAAGTTCCCCTTAAAACTTCCATATAGATGCCTTCAGCTATAGTAATAGGGTCAAATGGCTACTCATGGCTGCAAGGGAAAAAAGGATCTGTGATTTTTTATCTGGGAACACTGCTGTCCTGAGTAACTTCAGGGTTCTGTTGCTAAGAAGGAGGGAAGAATAGAGATTGGCAGGGTACTGGCAGTCTTGGCCACACAGAAGATCTTTATAAATGATCAAGTTGAATGAAGCTCACCAGCCACTAACAAGCCTTCCTGCTCTCTGAATCACAGGTGTTTTTCTGTGGAGTGAGGGCATCTCAGTGTAGTGGCAGATGAATAGTGCACACAGTGATAGATCTTCACACTTGGGGAACCTTTTCGCTTGAAGGATATCATTCAAGTTAGAACTGCTAAATAATGATTGCTACTCTAAAAAAAGAAGTGGCGTTATAACGGTTTTTATATCTTTGCTATTGTCAATTTTCTAGTCAGGCACTGGTTTATAATTATTCCTTACAGAAGTGATATTTCACTAGCTTAAAAACAACCATATTTAAATTATCCTACCCTCTCTAAATATAGAACAGATGCTGTTGAACATCACTGAATTTTATATAGTTCAGATTTTTTATGATTGTCTTACTTTGAAAAACTCATACTCTCCAGCTTTTAATACTGTTCACATTTAATGGAAAAGCACCTTGAACTTTGGAAAGTACAGTAAATACTCAGTTTAATAGAAGTATATGTAAATATTTATTTACAAAAGCGTAAACATTTCACACTTTAATTCAGTAATTACATTGAATCACAAATTTTACTTTATAGCACACTTCAGGAAACATCTGATTTGAACATCTATTCCTGTGTTTGTGTGATTAAAACAAATATGGCAGCTTATTTCTTTTTAACTCCTCTCTCCCTTCCCACTTTCATCCTAGCCCTCCCATCGCTTATCAGTGATTTCACTTAGGTAGTTTGTTTCTGGGAACATGGTTGAAATTTAGCTTTGTTATTACCCTGCAGCTTTGTTTGTCTCTGTCCTTTTTGTTTTCTTTTCCTGCTAATAAAACCAGTATGTGAAACATCTTTATTGATAGTTTATTTCTCCTAAATCATGCCTTTTCTAAGCATGGATAAAAAGTTAGATAGTTCTGCATGCCATTCTGCATGAAGTATTATTAACATAACTATTTGAAAAGTATTCTGTTTTTGTAGTTAATCATTTTCTGTGTTACTGTTTGTGGTTGTTTGCATGTATACTGTATATATATGTTTTTGCAGCCTATTCCAAGCCTAAACGGGGCCACCGTAAAACTGCTTCATTTGGCAACATTCTGGATGTCCCTGAGATCGTCGTATCAGGTATCATAGACCAACTCAGGTGGTCTAATAGCTGTGGGACCGAAATAATGAGCCCTGGTACTTATAAAATGCTTCTTGCTCCAATTCATCTAGGACATAAAAATAGATACCTTGCATGCAGTAACTAGGAAGACAGATTGAAAACTATACATTTATATATACTGAAGCAGACTTGACAGGATACCTTAAATCTCCAAAAAGGAGGTACGTAGTAAACCTTTTCCCAGAAGGGAGAATACTAGCCTAGAATTTTACCAGCTTGCTCGCTGCTTTTAAATGAGCAGATGAGCTGAACCAAGACTTTTTTGCGCCCAGCAGAAAGAGGAAACAACTATCTAAAAATATTTGTTGTCCCTTGGCTCCTTTTCTTCCTTATTTTCTACTTTTGGGGTTCCCTCTAGGCTTCCTATCCAAGCCTCTTTCTGTTGGGAGCAAGTGAAATTTGAAGTTAAGAAAAAAGAATTGCTAAATACCATTTTGCCTTAACCTAGAAAATAGAAACAAAATAAAACCAAATGAGATTAGCTACATGGTATCCTGCCAAAGAATCATGGTCAATTCTGATTCTTACATGCTATCAAGAGAATCTTCTTGCAAATTTCATGTTTTTATACCTAACTCACACATGGTACTTCAGCATCTCAAATTGGTAAATTTCTTTTATTTGTTATGGTAATAATTTCATAGATGAATCTAAATGACCACATTTGACAGAAACTTAAATGGCATATGTAACCTTCATTATTGGTTAATATATGTCATCAGAATTATCATTTATTTCTCCATCTGCTTTGGGTTTTCCTCCACCTCTTCCCCAAAAAGAAATATACAATTTCCCCCACACATATTCATGGGCATGATTTGGGTAAATTCCTCAGCACTCTATACACTGCCTGTAAGTGTGCTTTTAGCATAGTATTGTATCATAGTTGAAAACCTAGAGGTCATTTTCTCCTCTAGTAAAATGAAAAACCAAATAGAGACCATGTCTTTGTTACTTACTACTGATGATATCAGCAGTTATCTGACACAGTGCCTCACACATAGTGTTTAATAAATATGTGCCTATTAAATAAACAAACTGTTACTGACTTCCCATGGCTAGGAATAGGATACTTACAAAATCTTTATAAATTATAAATTATAAATATGCATAAAACATAAAGAATACAATTCTTAGGCATTCTGTCTATATAAAACCATTTTATATTAAAGTAATTTTTATTCTCTCAAAGTGCTTTTATTCTGTAACACCATCACTATTGCTGTTCAGAGAAAAGAGTTAACCCATTTCTCACATAGTAATTTCATTTATTGAGTCATGGCCTGCTTGCAGAATTAACAGAGTACTTGAGATCATTTTACCTCTATACTGAAAGGTACAGTGTTTAAGGGAATAATGTTTTGACTATAGAAGTGGGAACACTTAAACATGCATACTATTAAGCTGTGATTACTTTAAATGTTTGAGTGAATCAGTAGAATTTGGAATTTGGCAGTATAATCTTAAGCCATGTCTTATGAATAAGCATTAAGAACACATACACACACATGCATTGAATGATACAGCCAGTACTGTACAAAATAATGAGGGAGAAAAAAGAGAATAGTCTTAATGGTTCTCGACCAGGATGAATTTGCCCTCCAGGGGATATTTGGCAACATCTGGAAACATGTTTGGTTGTCACAAGTGGCAGGTGCATATATAGTGAGCAGGACCCTGGGACACTGCTGAACATCCTACAGTGTACCAGATAATCTTCCAAAAGCCAAGAATTACTCAGCCTAAAACGTCAACAGTGCCAATGCTAAGAAACTGCTTCAATACTCTTGTGTGGCCTGTAAAGTAGTTTAGAGTACACCATCCTAATTGACCTCTACAACAGTCTTATAAGTGGGTTACCAGATTAAATTACAGCTCTTTTAGGAAAGAGGAACTCAGATCTAATGGGTTTTGAGTGGTTTTCCCAGAGGCACATAGCCAGGATCCCAGCCTAGATCTGACTCCAAATCACATCCATTTTTTCCTCTTTTGTTTGAGTCAGAGAAGACAGTAATTCTGCCTTGCTCCTGTTTAGTGTTCACATTAAAGAGAGCTCTTTGGCCAGCAGACCCTTTTTTGACACTGAGTCCTTGTTGGAGTCAGGAAACCTTACGTCTGCTCTTAATTGCCAGAGCAACAGTGCTGTTCAAATAGAGATGGTATTCAGTAACACATTTTATTAAATATTCTTGGTGACTTCCCCCACCCTAGATAATCCAAACATTAATCAGTTTTGCTTTCTTTAATAAAAGAATACAAGCACTGAAATTAACAACAGTTGGACATAAAAGCCAGACATTAATGTGTTCTTAAGTTGTACTTTTAAATTAAATTAAATATAAAAATATAACCCATGCTTTGGGAATATTTCAAATGTCTTACATGGCCATTTTAATTTATAAAGGAAGATGATCCTTAATTCCCAAAATTTCTTGTACCTTCTAGAATTTTTTTCCTGAAAGTCCATTTCCCACAAGCTCTGTGGTCAAACCTCTTGCTATATATCCAAACAGGTATTCGTGAATACTGGATCCCATTTGTAAGCATTTTTTTTAAATATAGCTGGGGTTTTTTTATCTTATCTGTTATGAATAAGTATTTTGAATAGTACTATCCATTGCCCAAGTGTAATATACTGAGTCTAATGTACTTCTTAGAATGAGCTGCATCTTTTAATTAAGAGTGTTCTTTTGATCACGAAAACTTTCATGTGTACTTTTGGCAGTGTACAAATACATCTTTTTGAAAGTGTGTCTTGCTTGAACTTTCTTACATGTACCAAGTTTTTAAAATTGTAAAATACACACTGTTACTCTAAAGAGTTTTTTTTTTAATACATTTTTATAGTAACTGAACTGCTTAGTCAGAGGTGAACAAATTCAAGTCTTGTTTTTTGCTTGCTCTTCTGCACTGTTTTGTATTCTGCCATCCTTCAAGCAATCTGTGGCTTACAATAACTTTCATTAATGTAATAGTCACTTGGGTCATGCAAAAATTGATCTTTAATACCTCAGGAGTTCCTGTGGATTAAGCTACACAATTTTTTATACTTTTTCTACATTGACCCTGGCTCTGAAGAAGTGTTGGCGATGTTTGTTGCAGATGACTCCCTTCTACTTTTCTCTCTAAGCCACAAAGAGTGGCTATAGATCAATCTGGCTTTTTATTACCAAGTGACACATAGTTAAGAGCAGATTGCCGGTAGAGTATGACATTTTGTGGAGAGGGCCCTGCAAATTAACAGTGTTCTACCTAAGCAAAGTAAATATAAGTATAGAAGTGTCTTGCTCAGGATTTAAACTGACTACCATTTTCTGATCTATTTGTTTATTGAACATTATAAACTGATAAATTGAAATGAATTTTCAGAAAAAGAAATACTTTCATAAATGTTTTCTATTAATACTTGGAAGTTTTAAAAACGTTATCAATTCTCCCTTTTAGCCAGTTCATTTTCGTTTGTTTTAATTTTATTTGAGGAAAAGATGAATGAGTGGATTATTATTAGATTGCTTTAAATTTACTTATATTTTCCTCCAAGATCTTAATAAAAATGTGAATTTTTGTTTATTTGGTTCTTCTATTTGGATTTTCTTGACTTTCCCACATTTTTTGTGTCCAGGCTTCCAAGGTTCTATTTTTTCCCCCATCTTCATCCCAGATACTCAAATGAAATAGGCTATAAATTAATGAAGTTATATAATACATTTTGATAATATTTACTAGTATTAGAATACCTCATTTATATTTCTTTCAAAAATCCAGGTGTCAAAGATCACCAGGTAAAATGTCAAAAAAAAAAGTTAACAGGAGCAACAGCCTTTTCCTATTTAAAGCATGGAATAAGACACTGGGTAGTTAATACAAATTTTGTTCCTGGCTTTAGTTTCAGTAATTGAAAAAAATTCAGCAGTTCTGCTCTGGAGGCCTTGTGTGAATAATTACAGCATTTAAGGAAATCAACTGCAGTAATAAAGCATTTTGAAATCCACTGAAAAGATACTATCAAATACATACATATATACTGCCTTTGAAAGATTTCACTGAAACATTAGTCTTCTGTAGTTCCTTACTTTTTAATATGAAAGCCCTTACACACAGTTTATACCAGATTGATTACTATCCTAAGATGATATATATTTACAAACATTGCAAAAGTAAATTTTTCCAAATACTGATGCTGTATGACTACCATAGTTATAGTACATATACATCTTTTAAAAAGTAACCTGCAAAGTTTTATAGAATATTTATGTCTAAACGGTTTTTATGCTGTTATACTCAATAGTACTGAATTTCTTAGGTTACACTAAATTATAATTTTTGTGTTAATGTAAAACACTTGAAAATTCTCATTTATTCCATAAATAAAAATTGCTTTAATGTGCTTCTGTTTGAGAGCCTTGAACAGTGGTGCTTTAGTATACCTTTGATAAGGCTAAAATAATGTTGCATAGCATTGTGGAATCATAGAGTGCTTTAACCAGAGGTGATTTTTCTGACTTACATGCAGTTCTTAAGGATATAATAAATAATAAAGATTGAATGTGCAGATATTTCTTAGTCAGTTGTATAAAATGTTTATGCCTAGGTCCCTGAAGAACCTGAATTTAATTGATTTTTTTGTTTGTTTGTAATACTGTTCTTAAAGCTGAAAGAAACTTCAGGTGTCCTTATGATTTCAACTACATTTAGACATCTTAACTGAGAAAAGTTTAATGAATATTTGCTTTTAATATGCCAGACTATTTAGCTCTG
The DNA here is from genome assembly GCF_964662115.1 of Mustela nivalis. Lineage (NCBI taxonomy): Eukaryota > Metazoa > Chordata > Mammalia > Carnivora > Mustelidae > Mustela > Mustela nivalis. Next base: position 39,652,877 of record NC_139024.1, read on the forward strand.
TATTAGTTGTTTTCATGAGTATAATGAACAGTTAAATAGAATAAGTAGAATATGGGAGAGTCTAAGCATATTTAACAAAAATAAATGGATAGTTGAGTTTCTCATACTTAAGTCTTTTCCTCCTTCAGAAGTTTCAGCGATCTTAGATCATAGGCAAACAGATTGGCCTGGTGGGGATGGGGAGTGGAGGGGTGGGGGAGGGTAGTGCAGTGAGGGCTTTGTACAATCCTCTCCCCGATTGTACAAAGGCTGCGATACTGTTCAGAGGCACTTGGGCACTGTTTTGCTTTCTTCCCTTAGGACAAGAATATAACCTTATAATACTATATTTAGTTCAAAAACCAGTAGATTCTGTTCATAAACATTACTTTAACTCTCAGTACATCAATTGTTGTAGTTTTTCCACCCAAATAGTGCAGTGCTGGTGTGAAGAGATAGTGAGGTAAAAAGTGTAGATCTGGCAAGTTCCTACCTTGGACACATAGTGTCATTAGCAGCTGGAAACCTTTGAATTTGGGACGCTGCGGCCCAAGGAGAGCTACGCTGAAATACTTTTGCTTCTGTTGTGTGTAGCCACCTCACCTTCAATAAAATTCTGTAAATGTGGCTAATTAAAAGGAAGTTCATCTAACCAACATTAAAGAGAACATTTAGTAGTCTTTACATATTGTAGCCTATCAAGATACCATTTTGTAATCGAAAAACTAATAAAGCTAGTTTGTTAGAAAGCGAAGTATCACTAATAATTACTTCCCTTTGGTAGGAAGAAAAAAACACCCACCGTGAGGGGCCTTCTAAGGAATGAGGCAGAATTTGTTGAAATAAAAGAATATGAAATTTGTGGCAACCTAAATGAGAACATATATTTTTAAAATGCATGATTTAATGTGAAGCAGTGATATAACACAACAGTGTACAGTGCTGTACAAATATTTAAATTTTATATATTATACACATGAAGACACAATTTTAATATTTTTGCTATTAAAATTTATGCCATTCCATTTTTAATCAAAAATTCTAATTAAAATGTTTTAATATGTAATATTAATATTTTTATATTTGTTATTTATATAATTATTAATATTTTAATATTCAAAACTTATGAATCTCAAAATTTCCAACATTTGTCAAGAGATGTGTCTCCAGGAAAATGTAGTGCTGATTTTGACATAAAAAGAATTTTTTTTAATTATTTTTTTTTATTTTTTATAAACATAAATTTTTATCCCCAGGGGTACAGGTCTGTGAATCACCAGGTTTACACATTTCACAGCACTCACCAAAGCACATACCCTCCCCAATGTCCAATGTCACGAAAGCACATACCCTCCCCAATGTCTTGTTTCATTGATTCTTCTCCTACCCACTTAAGCCCCCATGTTGCATCACCACTTCCAGTATGGATGGAACTAGAGCGTATCATGCTTAGCGAACTAAGTCAAGCAGAGAAATACAACTATCATATGATCTCCCTGATATGAGGAAGTGGTGACATAAAAAGAATATTAAAGAAGTTTGGAAAATAGAAAAATAAGAGTAATTAAGGTAAGGAAAACAGTGAGCTTACTTAAACCAATAAGAAAAGCCACAGGAGTGTCTAGAAAGGGCTCTGTTCAAATACCAGTTCAGTAAATGAGTTGTATTTCAAAGAGAAGCTTTTTGAAGAGATGTATTCTGTTTTTGTGACATTAATTGTAAAAACAACTGAATTGACAAAGTGTCTGTTTCAGCCACACTTTGGGGGAAAAGGGGGTATGTGGGGGCATTATGATGGGCTAGGGATATAGTATATTCCTTTTGTTGCTCTTACTTAGAGAAGTTGTTCTAAAAAAAATACCACTTGTTCCCTGCGGTAAGTCCTAAAAGTTCCGGAATTTATTATAAAATGAAATACTCAGGACATCATTTGCAGGTTTCAGATTCCTTGTTCAGGCATCTGTGGACATCATACTGTCCCTCAATTCTACTTTTTTCATTTATACTACCATGTGTAATATAGGTATGCACATATCAAAGAACCGTGAAAAAATACAGAATGAGTTTCTAAATTAGTTTTTAATTGCAAAAAAAAAGTTCAGACTCCAGCTAAATTTACTGAGAACACAACCCAGTAATTTTCATTTGCAATAATAGGAGTTTGTCTTTTTTTTTACATTCACATTTCCAAATTATGACTAAAACTTAATATTGGAGCAACAAGTATTTGTTGATTACAGTACTTTTTTGCTTTGTCTAAACTTTGCCAGATGGTCTCTGCCATGGTTATGCTAATTAAAATGCATTGCCTAATATGCTTGCTTTGACTCATTTTGTAGCTTGAAGATTTCTCATTTTACGGCATTCGTTAACTGTGTCCACCTCTTATTTACCCTACTTCCTTAAAGATTTTTATTCCCCTTCCTTCTACTCTACTTAGATTTGAGTTTGTTTTTGTTGTTATTGCAGTAGTGATGTAATGATTTTTAGAGACATGTGCTGGGTGGTTCCCCAGATTCACAAATGTTGCTAATCTGAAATGAGAATTCCAGACACTTTTTTATAAGCCTGTCTCATCTCAGCTAATTTTAGAATGATTGTGTTGAATGAAGTGTGCCTAAAATTGCTTATTAGTCATGGTGGTAGGGATCTTTTTGTCCTCAGGAAACAGGGAGAGTTAAAAACTTTCACAAGAGTATCTTAGTGTGCCTGATTCAACAGATGTGCTATTATTTGTGTTATTTTAATTTGTATCCAAAAGTTGGAACTTGCGGGGGACCTGGGTGCCTCAGTCGGTTAAGCGTCTGCTTCAGCTCAGGTCATGGCTCCGGGGTCCAGGGATCAAGCCCCACATCCGGCTCCCTGCTCAGCGGAGAGCCTGCTTCTCCCTCTCCCTCTGCTGCTCCCCCTGCCTGTGTTCTCTCTCTCTTTCTCTCAAATAAATAAATAAATAAAATCCTTTTTTTAAAAAAGTTGGAACTTGGAATGAAATGAAATTTGAAGTAAATTTGAGCTAAAATTATGCAGAGAATTCTAAAACATAGTTTAAATTGGAAAAAAAAAACCAATGATGTCTTATAAATTGAAGTGTAGCTATAAACTTGAGCTTTTATATTTGCTACATATTTTACTGTATTAAACATTCTGTGTAAGATCCTTTTAGTTTACATACAAAATAATAATGGGGTCACATGGATTAAGATGCTAAATTATATTGCTCTTTGGTTTAAAATAAGATACTGAGGATTATAGAAATATAAAATTTTAAGAATGAATTCTCTCTGCTAATCGAACCAAAACTGTTACAGTGTACATTCTCAAAGCTGCCTACTAGTTTAGAAATTATGTAGCTTTCAGAGTCAAAAGAATTTTGAGTATTGTATCAGCTGTTTCTCACAATATTTTTGTGTTTCCTTTTAGACAGCTGATCTCTCATCTTAAATGATACCGTATAAACAGCTCTATGCCCAAATGAAAGTACTGAGTGAAACTATTGCTTAATTCATTCTATTTTGCTTATATTTTTAGAATTTTTTCGTAAACTGAATTTTAGATTAAACCATTATTAGCATGGAAGTTCCTAAAGCAGCCCATTTCAATAAGCTGTATATTTGAGAATGGAATGAGCATCATTCTTCTTCAGTAGGAAATTAAAAGAGTTGTTCACCAGTAGTAAATTACTAGATTCTGACAAAGACTAATGGGGTTAAGTGTGACTCAGAATAATAAACTTAAGCCTAAGCATCCTTTTAGGCTCTGTATGAACAGGTACTGTTGTTGGGTAAAGCCAGTCATGTCATACTACCTGCTGGCTAGCTGTCTTGCTGTAGAAATTGTAACGTAAGGCCCTTGAAATAGATGCCATCATCAGCCCCAGCCCACAAACATTCATCTATTTAAATACATGACAGAAGATGGTGCAAGAGAGTTCAGCAGCTATTCATGTAGGGTAGGAGTAGGACCTACTTTGTTGGAGGCTGGCAACTTTTGAGTTAAAACTCTGCAGCTGTTTCTCTTCCTTTCCTTACAACATTCTCTTCTTTTTTTTTTTTTTTTTCAAACAATAAACTGACTTAACTATTTTTCCCACAAACATTTTGTATAGATCCAAGGAGCAACAAATTCCAGCTTTCTACTGTAGCAGTAACATCCTTGTTGTCTGTTTGAATAGATCTGAGTATTCTACTTTTTTTTTTTTTTTTTTTAATCTTTTAAAAGGCAACGGACAGCCAAGACGTAGATCCATCCAAGACTTGACTGTTACTGGAACAGAACCTGGTCAGGTAAGACTTAACATTTGAATTCTCTGTCTTTGAAGAATTTTGCAGAATTAGTTTGCAGAATTGGTTTCATGAGTTAATCTAAAATTGTGGTAGAGAAGTTCATTGGCACCTGAATTTAAATACTTTGGGAAAAAAAAGTGTAGGTGCCATTGTTAGCTTAACTTGAAGGATAGTTTATCATAGTAGGTTGATTAATTCAGTAGTATTCCATGTGCATTATATATATATGTTTTTATATATGATTTAATAAAGAAATACCAACTTCCTAGTTTAACATTTTGTTGTTATCCTTAGGCTCTAAAGTGAGTCATTAGTGCTGTTTCCTTTTTACTAACGAGATAAAGAAAAAAATTTTTACTATTTTACTAATTACTAAAATTTACTAATAAATATTTTCCCAAGAAAATGTCACTCCTGTGGCATCACTAACATACCTAGATGACTCCAACATCTTTTAATTTGTCATATTTACTGGATTTATATTTTTGTGAAATATGCTTAAGACAGTATTTACTAAGCAGATGGATAAATTCTGGAAAGGCTTCTATCACAGTTGGTAAGGTTTTCTTCATCTTTTATTTCTGGATGTTCTTCAAAAGTCTTATTACCTCTTTATCACTTTCTTTATAAATTATCCAGACAGTGTTAGCCATTACTGACAGAGTTTTAACCAACAAGTATATAAAAGTAGCAGCTCAGCCAGTATTTTTTTCTGTTACTCAGCTCAATACACTAGACACATATAATTCATGTGATATTTTTTAAATGAATGAGAACAAATTGTGAGTTATTTGTTGATTTATTTTCAGTTTTATCACAATAAGTGGTTTTTTTGTTTGTTTAAGATTTTATTTATTTGACAGAAATCACAAGTAGGCCCAGAGGCAGGCAGAGAGAGGAGGAAGCAGGCTCCCCACTGAACAGAGAGCCCAACGTGGGGCTCGATCCCAGGACCCTGGGATCATGACCCGAGCTGAAGGCAAAGGCTTTAACCCACTGAGCCACCCAGGCGCCCCTACATTAAGTGTTATGTGCACAACATACATCTGAAGCAATAAAAATCTCACATTATGGTCCATATTCATGTAAAATTATAGGATTATTTATTATAAACAAAGATTTAATTTATGATAAAATGTGCTAGTACTTTTCATTCTAGAAAGGTGTTTTATTATTTCATTTTTATAAATTTAAAAAAAAAATTTTTTTTTAACTTATTTGAGAGAGAGAGCGCACAAGCAGGGGGAGTGGCAGAGGAAGAGGCAGAAGCAGGGAGCCTGACAGAGGGCTCCATTCGAGGACCCCAGAATCATGACCTGAGTCGAAGGCAGATGCTTAACTAACTGAGCCACACAGGCTCCTCCCCTTTTTTTAACAATATTTTTAAATTTTAGAGAAACTTCTTCGTTGTTAATAAAAATTTGAGAGCCCTTTATAGGTATCAAATTAACTAACAAAAAGCACTTAAATATTTAATGATAAATATCATTGATCTTCATTTATATCTGGATATATTTTTTATTTCTCATAATGCCTATACACACACTCAAACACACACATATACACACATATGTACATTGTACATATATATTTATTATATATGATATGAAGTAACCCTAAATCTGAAAGTATCATAAATGAATACAGTCATTTTATTTCATTTATTTTTCAGTATATCTGCTTTTTCAGTATATCTGCTTTTGTGAAACCCCAGAACTTTTGAATGACGTTTCCCACTTTATCCCCCTCAAATACTTCAAGTGTTGGTGAGGGCAGTTAGTAACAGTTTGGCATCTGGTATTTGCTTTGATTCCTTAGAGGCTTGATGAGCTCAGCCTTCTTAACCCTGTTTTCTATTGCCATTAACATTCCAGTTATGAGAAATGCTAGCCAAGTGTTCTCCGTTTGACTGAGAATGTGAGGCGTGCTCTGAGGCAGTTCAGAAGCGTGTGTGAGTGCAAGTGCTCTTCTCTTTACTCTGTAGTAAAGGCATTGCTGTTATTTGGGACTCACCTCACCATACCAGCCTTTGTTACTTCATCACAAATTCTGTATGACTTGAGACTATGATTCTTAGCCTTTTCATTTGCAATACCTTCCGCAGGAAAACACTGGAACTGAGGCAGTCTGTAGTTGTGTGACAGTCATTACCGTGAATTGTCATGGACTACTGCAAAAGATTCAGAGTGAGGGGGATTTTAGGGTAGCAGTGCAACCTGTTCTAAAACCGATGATAGGGGGTCCTGGGTGGCTCAGTGGGTTAGGTCTCTGCTTTCAGCTCAGATCATGATCTCAGGGTCCTGGGATTGAGCCCCGCATCAGGCTCTCTGCTTAGCAGGGAGCCTGCCTCCCCCCTCTCTCTGCCTGCCCCTCTGCCTAATTGTGATATCTATCTGTCAAATAAATAAATAAAATCTTTTTAAAAAATAAATAAATAAAACCGGTGATAGATGGCCATTGTGTGGCCAGTTTTTAAAACTGATCCACTCTTTCAGAGTTACTTAAGTATCATAAACTTAAAATGCCAGTTTGGGATGAGGATGGTAAATAGCAATTCTAATACACTGTGAAAACATTTTCCTCTGAAAATGTTAGGATAAACAACCATTAAATGTTTTTAATTACTCATGAAAATGATATTCATTATTTGAAAAAAAAAATATGCACAATATGGATTTTCAGAATTGAAGGTATAGTTCTTTTTAAATTCTGGCTAAACGGTGATAAAACAGATGAACAGATGCATAGGGGATTTTGTTTCTTGGTTGGTTTTTGCCATGGAAATTGGTAAAGAACATGAAGAAAAGAATTTGCCTACCCGATACAGTCATCAGAGGAGGAGAGAACTTACTAATTATGTTTAGTACTATATCTCATAGATGAAAGTAAATTGATTGGAGTTTATACTTTGGCTCTTGATTCAAAACTGACCTTAAAAATCATTTAGACTTTATATATGTAAATTAAAATTAGGTTGTTTTTATACGGCCATTGCTCCTGAGCAGAATAGTGAATAAAGCAAACCTCTGAATTAACAGTAGTTGTGATTTGTCTAAAATACTGTGTCCTTAAACATAAAACTCACTTTAAATTCATTCAGGTTTTTATTAAGCCAGAAAGCTTATTAAGCACATTTAGTGGATCTGGCCTCTTACTTTGAAAACATACTGAGAAAGAAAAAAGTACCCCCAGGTTGTCCAAGAACTGACCTGACGCTGAGGCCTCAAGGGCTGTTAGAAGCTGGGCATAAACAATGTCTCAGAACACCAATAGACAAGATTATACTGAGACTATGATAAGGTGAGACAAAACAACAACACTTTTTAGTGTCTCAGCACAGACAAAAACAAGGTCACTGTGCCACACACAAAATACCAGACATTGCTGTGTCCCAGCTGATGCGAGTGACAGTGCTTCTTTACCAGCTGCAGCTTTATCCTCATTCTAGTCTAACTTCCCTGGAGAATTGCCTCTGCTTTCTGGCAGTGGCTGATCTAGAGTTCACCCCTCCTTCCTTGGAACTGCTCCAAAATCACTCATCGAAAGCCCCGAATCTTTAAGTTCTGCAGTCCTTTCAGAGATACCCCACATTATCCCACAGTGAGCATTCTGCTTCGCTGCAATGGGTGTTAAACTCATCTCATCCCACTGTGGGTATGTCCCTGGTGGTCTCTGCCTACAGAGTATTGACAGTGCCCAGCCCCCTAATGTATTTGAGCACAGCAGACTTACACCCAGATCACTTAGAGAAATGCAGTAATATTTTTGTGCACCAACTTTGTGCGGGTCAGGCCTTTATTTTTTAGGTTTTTTTTTTAAATATTTATTTGACAGAGAAAGAAAGATCACAAGTGGGGAGAGCAGCAGGCAGGAACGGGGGGTGGGAGGGGGGAACTAGACTCCCCACTGAGCAGAGAGTCTGATACAGGGCTAGATCCCAGAACCCTGAGATCATGACCTGGGCTGAAGGCAGAGGCTTAACCCACTGAGCCACCCAGGCGCCCCTTTCTAATTTTTTTAAAAGATTTTTATTTATTCATTAGAGAGTGTTGGGGGGGAACATGAACGGGAGAAGGGGCAGAATTAGGAGAAGCAGACTCCCCACTGAGCAGGGGGCCCAACAAGGGGCCTCATCCCAGGATCCTGGGATCTTAATCTGAGCTGAGGGCAGACATTTAACCAACTGAGCTACCCAGGCGCCCCAGTACTGTATGTTATTTAAATCATAACCCTGTAAATTTGGTACTTTTATTTTCCTCATTTTGCAGATGAATAAACTGAGGGTTAAAGAAACTTTTCAAAATGTCTTACCTTGTACTGCCAGTAATTGCGATAGCCAACTTATGAATCCAGATCTGATTCCAAAACAGACACACTTTTGTCATTCTGTGTTGTATGTAAAACTGAATGTATTGCATGCTAAAGTACTCCTAGATTTCTTTGATTTCAAGATGATAGTGTACATCATCATTAATTATTTAAATAGTTTTTAATGATGATGAATTTTAGCTGTATCATATTACTGAGCAAGGCTAATTTACCTTGATAATAAATTTCCTGAGATGGCTGCACAGATTTACTTTTTATATATCTGGGTGAGCCTTCCTTAAATTTCACCAAAATTACATATTTTTGTGTATGTCTGCATAATCCTTCTGGAGTTCATATATATATATATATATATCTGTTTTCAGGATGTCTCTTGGGGGAGATAGCAGTCAGTGAAAATCACAACCGCAAGATAGATGATGCAATGATGATTGTTTAAAGAGTTAGGCCTACTATATATTTTCTTTAATTTTTTATTTTTTATAAACATATATTTTTATCCCCAGGCCTACTATATTTTTAATGGACTTAGAATCTACTTTCATTAGTCAGATGTGTGACTCTAGGTAGGTTCTTTAATTTCCCTGAGCTTCAGCAATCATATATACCAGTGGGGATCATAACACCCACTCCTTGGGGTTCTTATAATGTGTAAAAGTACCAGACACACTGTAGATGCTTAATAACGTACACCTGCCTCCCCATAGTGTATGTCCCAAGGTTATTATTATTTCCTTGCTCTCATTATAATATATTACTATCCAGAAAACAAAAATAGCACTGGGAAAGAGATAGTCCCATTAGCATTCAGTTTTTTCTGTATTATAGGAGAAGTTTGTGTTAGGGATCATAGAAAGTATTAGCATTAAAGGCCTTTTATCACATATCAGTTATTTATTTAAGGAATATCATTTATTATACTACTACTTCTATCTGTCTTCAGTCTGCACCTCCTTCAGTATAGATAATTTTCTGTTGAAGCTCTAAGTCAGAGGTTTACATAATAGTTTTAAATAATTCCTGGTTCATAGTATACCTTTCTTTTGGAGAATTTAAAGACCATATAAGAATAATAAAATTCTAAAATTTCCTTATAATGAACTATAGTGAAGCTAGAATTAGATTGATCATATACCTTCAGATTAGAAAGAATGTTTTCAGTATTACCTGTTGTGTATAGATTTAATTGAGTTATCTGTGACTGTCATAATGGAGGAAGTACCCTTGTAAATGCACATCACTAATTTGATACCCGTTTCTTTTTAATGTTTATATTATTCAGATGTTACTTCAGCAAAATTATCATATAAATCATTAATTTCTGTGCTTTATGCTTATATAATTTTAGCAACTGAAAGTTTAAAATAGCTTTTAAATGTCAGTCTAAATGGTAGCACTGGCCATAAATTTTTTACTTATGAAAATATTTTCCCAGTCATTCAGGTGAAACATAAAAAGCAAAGCTTTATTTTTGTCTGTAAAATAACTCCCAATTCCTTTTTATAAATATTGAGATAAAGTTCTGGGCAAAGTCCAATCCTGTTTCATGGCTACCAATGGTAATTTGCCCTCTGGTTTAAATTTGGCTTTGTATCTGCCTTAAATTTTAGTGTGGCATTTTTGTACTCTTGTAACCACTTTCACATCCAACCTTGTGGTAAGTCAAGTTTTTCCATCTCTCTTAAACTTTTTACAATTTGTGTAGGAATAAAATAAAGTTTTATAAATATCTTGAAGAAAGAGGCAACCCAAATGAGTTTTAATAATTTGAAAGCATACATGAACATAAGAATTTGACCAATGATTTTTTTAGTAGCTACTATAAACTAAAACTTCTCTCTTAGTAGTTTGCAAGCAGCAACATAAATTTAACCCATAAACTAGTTTGATTTTTTAATTGTCAAATATTACGTGATCCTCTTATTTATTACCTTATATTTTTCAGATGTTCAAGAAATATGGCTTATTTTTAAATATTTCTTTAGTTTTTTTATATGAACGTTTTAGCATATTATTACTCATTGAAAAACCAATTTATTGAAGTATGAAGACTTACTTAGTTAATTTATGGATGTAAATTTAGCTCATGATGGCTTTTCCTGTAGTTTTCAGGAAAAACTAGTTTTGAAACTTTAAAATATTAGCCTTTGAGCATCTCGGTGGCTTAGTCGGTTAAACATCTGACTCTTGATTTCAGCTCAGGTCATGATCTCAGAGTTGTGAGATCAAGCCCCATATCAGGCTCCAAGTTAGGCATAGAGCCTGCTTAAGATTCTCTCTCCCACCCTCCCTCCCTCTCTTTTAAAAAAAAAAAAAAAAAAAAACAGAAGAAGAAGAAGGTTTAAAGGACTCAGGAGTAATGTCATAGTATCTGTACTTTTTTTTTACCTAAGGGTAGCAGCATCCAAAAGTAAGAGTTAATGAATTTCATCACTGATTCTTTTTGGTATATATTCTTTCTTATACACAAAAGGTAAATAAGCCTAAGCACCATACTTATACCTGAGTACTAAGAGCTTATGTTATCATTTTATTCAGTGAGTATTTATTTTGTAGTTATTATATATTCAGTAATTTCCTAAATCCTGGGGAGTACAATATACAAATACACATGATCTCAGCCCTTAGTATATTATAATATTTTTGAGGAATAACAAACATTGAGAGTAATATAAACTATTTCAGTCTCAAGTTGAGGCTTATGTAGTAGCACACTATAAATAGAGCCAAATTCAAAGAAGAAAAGTGTCTTTGTTACAGGGTTTAGTCACTGTGTTTTATAAAAAGAACCATGATTTTAATCTTGAGAGAGAATTGTTAGGTGCTGCAAGTTCATTCATATATTCCCATCTTAGATTTACAACCTAATAATCAGCCACTTAGTGAACATTTTCATTGTGTCAAAAAATACTTTAGATACTTTATTTCATTTGATTTTTTTACAAACTGATGAGGCAGGTAACACTGTCCTCATTTTACTTATTGAGGCTTAGAGATTAAACAACTTATGTAAAGCCACACTGCTAATAAATAGCAGACAGAGATTCAGACTCTAGGTTGTATTGTTTCCAGTGCCTGACTTCTTAACTATTACTACTGTTCAGCCACATTTGATAAATGAGCTTAAGGCACCAAAAGACAGCTTATTCAAGTTCACATAGGCACAGATGGCAGAACTGAGATTTATACCCAGGTCTCCACAAAGTATTAGACTAAATCATGTGAACTTGCTGATACTCAATTATTTTGATGTATAAAATGTCAGATTCATGTAGTTCACTTGTCATATTTGCTCTTTGCATTAGACCATATAATCCTTAAATGAATATAGGGTCAGGATTAAAAGCAGGAAGAGAAAGAGGGGCATAAGGAATTATCAGAGGAGAGATAATCCGGATAGGTAAGGTAAAACCTGCTGATGGAGGGTCAGGAACGCCAGGGTGGGAATTTCAGAATTGATCCATTCACAACCAGTAAATGAACATTTGTAGATGCTGCTAGAATAAAGTAGTCTTCAAACAGAGGATCCGGCTTTGTGCTCAGAAAACCAAGGATGTAGCAAGAATGAACATAACATGTTGAAGGGAATCTCAGCAGGGCCCTGAAAGATGAAGAAGAATTAGCGATAAGGAGAGAAAAACAATGAGCATTGTTATACACAGGGCACCTCTGTAAGTATGACATGAATAAACTAAGGTTTTGGAAAGACCAGTCTAATAAGGAGTTGGAAATTGTTTGTGGTATAAGAAAGCTTTTTTTGGAATTTCTGAAGCAATTTCTTAGGTACCCAAGATGAAAGTAATATCCCATCAGTCTTTTCTTCAGAATTATTTTGTGATTTATTTCCAAAATTGTTATACAAGTGCCTTTTACAGTTTTAATATCCTCAATCTGTTGTGAGTTTTCAAGGCTTAGGATAATAGAACTGTAGCAGTGGATGAAATACTAAAAGTTACCACATCTTTAACCCAGACCCCTCTCTAGATAAAGAAAACAAGACTTCTTAAAGTAAACTAAATTAGACTTAGTACCATAATTAGAATTCACATCTGCTAATTTCTACACATGGGGACTTTCTGTAACTATTGTATTACCCTCATTTTACTTGATGCCGTCTTTGAGTGTTTCTGTTGAACATTCTTTTGAATTTATGTACTTTTTATGTTTTACTTTGTAAACTCCATATTCTTTTTTGAGTATCAGTAACACTTTTAAGAAAAAAAGGTGCTTTTTTGAAAAAAGAGTCTTATAGGGATGCCTGGGTGGCTCAGTTAAGCTGCTGCCTTGAGCTCAGGTCATGATCCCAGCCAGGGTCTTGGGATCGAGTCCTACATCGGGCTCCTTGCTAGGCAGGGAGCCTGCTTCTCCCTCCACCTCTGCCTGCCACTCTACCTGCTTGTGTGTGTGCATGCTTGCGCGCTCTCTCTCTCTCTCGCTCTCTCTCTCTGACAAATTTGAAACACCTTTTTTTTTTTTAAAGAGTCTTATAAAATCCATTTTAACTCATATGTCCTCTGAGAATTTTTAATATATGAAATATTAATACATAGATAAGAGTATATGTAATATGTAAGTTATAAAGTCTGATAATAAAATGAACATTTACGAATCCACTACCCAGTTTAAGAAATGGAACGTGATCAATTCCCATGACTCTGCCTGTGTGTGCTCCTTGCCTGTGACCTTTCTGTCATCCACCAGCCTACAGTGCCATTTTCTGTGCTACCACATTTCTAGACTTTTTATAAATACTAGTTCTCTAGTTAAGAAACTATCTTCTCTTAAGTGGAATTCAAATTTGTTAAAAAAAATTTAACAAAATGTTACATTTTGTCAAATGCTTTTTTAATGCATCTGTTGAGATTTTTCTCCTTTAATCTGTTAATATGATGAATTGGATTAATAGAATTCCTGGCACAAAGTGACCTTTGCATTTATAGGATAACCTCAACTTCTCAGATGATTTTTATTGTTTTTATACTGGCAAATTCCATTTGCTAATATAATTTTTAGGACTTTGATTTTTGCCCCTATATTCATCAGTAAAGTTGCCTAGTAGTTTTTCTTTTTCTGTCCTTATTTCTTAATCAGATTTACTGCCTTACAGAATGAGTCAGGAAGTGTTTCTTTTTTCTAGAATAATTTCACAATGGTAAGTGCTTGATAGAACTCAACTGTAAAATCCTCTGAGGTTGGTGTTTTCTCTAATGTATAGAAACTTCAGTGATGTATATATTTTTTAGAATTTCTCTATTTCACTTTTTTAATTTTTTGTTTTGTTTTTAATTTACTAACCAATTTATAGTATTCTCTCATTTTGTTATTTTTGAGGGGAGGCTGATGACTTTGTTCTTTTTCCAATTTTTTTTAAGGTTTTATTTATTTATTTGACAGAGATCACGAGTAGTTAGAGAGGCAGGCAGAGAGAGAGGGAGAGGGAAGCAGGCTCCCCACTGAGTTGAGAGCCCGATGTGGGACTCAATCCCAGGACCCTGAGATCATGACCTGAGCCGAAGGCAGCGGCTTAACCCACTGAGCCACCCAGGCACCCTTTTTCTAATTTTATAAGTTAAATCTCTAGCTTATAAACTGTCACTGCTTCTATATTTTTTTCATCTAAATATTTGGAATTAAGTATTTTTCTCCAAGTGCCTCTGTAGTTGCATCCCACAGGTTTTACTGTGTTTCATGGTAAAAATCAGTTCAAATACTTTCTCATTTCCACGTTGTTACTTTGAACAGTTAGTTATTTAGAAGTGTTTTTAAATGTCCAAATATATGAGATTTTTAAGGTTAACTTTGAGTCATACAAAAGTAAATTTTTTTAACTTTTTTTGAGATTTGCCTTATAGCTAGTACATGATCAGTTTTCATAAATGTTCTATGGTACTTAAAAGAATGCATATTCTCCAGTTTTTAGGTATAGGGTTCATTGATACGTTTAGAGCAAGCTTTCTTCTTAATGCAGTTCAGGTTTTACTGGTGGTGTATCTTATTTTTTGGTCTGGTTTTATAAATCATTTACCAAGGAGTATTAAAATACTGCACTGTAGTGGTGATTATGTCCCTTTCTCCTTGCAGTTTTATTGCTGTAGCTGTTTGGAAGCTATGTATAGATACAGCATATCTTATAATAGGTAGAGCATATAAATTTTGAATTGTTGTTACATAATGATTGACTCACTAATCATGTTATCTCTTTCTCTAGTAATTTTTTTTAATTCTAAACTCTTTTCTCTCTCATATTAATATAGCTACATAACTTTATTTTGGGTAGGTTTGCCTGTTGTTTTTCATCCTTTAACTTGCTGGTTTCTCTACCCTGTGAATTAGAGCTGTCTCTTATAAAGAGCATGTAATCCAACCTGACAGTCTGATTTTTTAAATATCTTAACTCAAGAAATTAATCCGTTTATATTACGGTTACTGATTGATTTGTTCCTTTTTATCTTATGCTTTCTCTTATTTCCCTTTTTGCTCCTTTTTTTGCCTTCCTTTGAATTGAACAAATATATTTCTCATCCCATTATTTGTCTTTCTAATTTGGGGATACCATATACTTCTACTTTTAGTAACTACCTGTGAAATTTTAACACTCAGACTCAAACTAAAGTTAATATCTTTACCTCATCTTCAACAATATAAGGATTTTTAAATAAGTCCTTCTCTTGCTTATGCTATTTTTATACAAGTTTTAGTACTCTCTTATTATCTGTTTGCTTGGTAATTTTGAAAATTAGTCATGTTCCCATTGTTTAATATTTTCTATGCATAGAATCATCCTTATGTTTACCAGTATTCCTGATTGCAACTTGGTCCTTCAGTCAGGGAAAACTTTTTCTTAACCCTAAACTACGTGCTTTAGAAATTGTTGTAAGAGCTTATGGATGAAAAAAAATGTTTAAGTTTATTTTTTAAAAAGAGCTATGGATGGTAGAGTCTATTTTTATCTAAGAATGTTATTTTGACCTCATTCTTTATGTTTTTGTTGGCCAAACAATTCTAAGATAGTAGTTATTTTCTTTTAGCAGCTTAAAGATACTCCACTTTCTTCTGGCTTCCTTTTTGCTATTAAGAATCTAACTGAATGGTTTTGGGAATAATCTGTCTTTAGCTACTTTCTGCTATGTTCTATTTTCTTTGTTCTCTAGAATTGACTATAATATGACCCATGTTTAATTCATTATTGTAGTTCTGTTATTTTTTTCTGCTTGGGATTGATTGTGGTTGGGATTTGTTGTATTGTCCAGCAGTTACGTAAATATTTTATGAATTCACAGTGGATACATTTCTTCCCTCCACCCAGAGCCACTCCCAACATAGACAAATTTATTTGCTCTCTGCTTTTGTAGGGTAGACCTTTATTCCTAGTTCACTCTTTCCCCAAAACTGAAGTCTTTCTTGGGTTTTAGCTTTAAGCACAGCAGTTCTCCAGTCTTATTCCCATCCTACAAAGGCCTAAGACTTAATGCCTTTCCTCTGAGTGCAGAACATAGTCAAAACAAAAGTTTTAGGTCATTGGTGTTCATTTGAAATTCACAGGGCTAACAGTTTAAGCACTTACTGGACTCCTGATCCTGCTTTATTACTGGTCTCAGAGCATTTCTCTTACTTTCTTGAAAGCTCATCAATTTTTAAGAGGTATTATGCATGAGTGCATATAAATTTTGTATTTGTGTATATACATATGTACAGACGTGTGTGTGTGTGTGTGTGTGTGTGTGTGTATAAAATCTTAGAGGATTTATTTATTTTTTTCAAGAGTATTTCAAGACCTCTAGTGATAGAAATGGAAGGCTGTCCTTTGCTTTGTAATAAAAATTTTCTCTTATCTTTTTTTTCACATAAAAATCACATTTTGTTCCTTCTATCATTTCTTCCAATAGGTAAGCAGTAGGTCATCCAGTCCTAGCGTCAGAATGATCACTACCTCAGGACCAACCTCAGAAAAGCCAACTCGAAGTCATCCATGGACTCCTGATGATTCCACAGGTGACCAGTGTATTTCCTCATTATAATTAAAAGTTGAATTCATCATATTTGTTTCCATTTATTTGTGTCATGACACTGATCTTTAAAAAGGCAGGCATTTCAGAGTAGATTTTCATATTAATAAAATCAAATATTTAGCAATAAACTTAAAGATGAGTTTTTGAGTACTGAGATAGATTGTCTCGCCTTCTGCATTTCCCCCCCAGATACTAACCATCTATATTAAAGATGATTTTGTTCCTCTACAGAGGAAGATACTGTGTTCTTGATTCTTAAGTCTCTGATTTTCCTATTTTTGATCCATTCTACAGATGATAGTAGTAAAGTCCATTATCATTTAAATAACTAAAATCAATAGAATAAAAATAATCATCTTAGTCTCAGTCTTTTGTCTTAAAGACACGAGATACCATGTACTTCAGTGAGAAAAAAAATTTCTGACCATTAATGTTACATAAATTTCTGTTAATTAGACCTTAAAAAGCCTGAGTGGCTCAGTGGGTTAAGCCTCTGCCTTTGGCTTAGGTCAGGATCTCAGGGTCCTGGGATTGAGCCCTGCATTGGGCTCTCTGCTCCACGGGGAGCCTCCTTACCCCCTCTCTCTGCCTGCCTACCTGTGATCTCTCTCTCTCTCTCTCTCTCTCTCTCTCTCTCTCTCTGTCAAATAAATAAATAAAATCTTTTAAAAATAGTAATAATAATACTAAAACTCCCTAAAATGAATGACTAACTGGTCAAAATACTAGTATTAAAATCTAATGATGGAATAGTTTTATTATGGGCAAGCAGGAAGTTATGTGCCACAGTGGAATTAACTTTCCTTAGCATTAAGAGAATTCCCTGATAAATACTCAGCAGTATGGTTCTATAAAAATTTATTATTTATATGTTATTATGTCAAAGAGGGAAAGATGATCTCTTAGGCCTTGGATAATTAAACCATTTGTGATTTTATTTAAGATCAGCTGTGTTATTAATAGTGTCCATTAAATTGAAATTAAAAAGTCAGCTTTCTCCCTTTACAAACTAAAACACTCCTTGTAAGTATTTATAGATATTTGGCATGGCTTAGTCAAGTTCATAATTTAATTTAAAAAAATTACTGAGTAGCTTTCTCTCTTTCATGTAAGATACAACTAAGTTTAGCCAGGGGTGTACTCTCTAGTTTTAGTAAGTTTAAATTTAGTGGTGGCAAAAAACTCCTCTGAGTTTCACCCCTAGCAAGCCCAACCCCAGATTGTCCAGAACATTCACTACTCAGCACATATGCAGAATTTGTCACAGTGTGCGTTCTCTCAGAGGTAGGTAGGGAAATGCTCTTGACAAATTTGATCATTAACATTCAGGTAAGGTTAGCTCTTTCCTGGTTCTTCAGCCCTTTGGTGAGGGATTACGTGCCCTGACATTACAGCATTTGCTGAGACCTAGTGCTCAAATTTTGCAGCACCTCCTGACTTCAGCCTAGACTAATCTAGCCATGCCAGTCCAATGTGAATTCATGGAAATAAAATAAAAATTCTCTTATGTCCCTCTCACTTCTGTTTTGTTTTGTTTTTTTTTTCCTACTTCATATATTCTTCCAGCCTTTCAAACCCAATCTCATCTTTTTCCTTTCTGGGACCTAAAATACCAATAGCTGGAAATCATATCTAGGTCCAAAATTCAACTGAATTTTGTGTTTCCTTTGAAATACAGCAAGTATGTGGTTATAATTTTAGATAATTTTGAATATAATTTTAGAAGTTGAAACTGGTTTAGGCTTATATTTAATGATGTTCAGCTTTGCATTGTTTCTAAGAAAAGTACTGATAATCAAGCTAATACAATAAATTACAGGGAAGAGATATTGGTAAAGCCTTTTTCTTTGAAGTCTCCCTGATTCAGGAAAAATTTAGAAGTGCATACATAAGTTTAAGTAACCTAATTAATTAAGTAGTTTTAATTTAAAAGAGGAGGGATTTCTATCCATTTTCAGAGAAAAATAAGAAGCATATCAATTTAATAATCATAGCACACAATGAGTGCTCTTGGATTTATATTTATAATATACAGAGGATAAAGAAAGACATACATACCCAAGAGCAGTTAGAAAGATAGCTAGACACAGTAGAGGGAGCCACAGAGAAGGAAAAACCCACCAAAGAGTTTTTCTTATTTGTAAAGATTAGAAGTGTAAAACATGGCCCACTGCTTACAATCTTATTAGAGTCATAATACTGACACATTAAAAATAAAAAAAAACTCATCATGCTTATGTAGTTTTAAAAACTACTAAATTTGCAGTGCAAAGCTCAGTGTTTTAAAAGTTAATAGAATAGTCCTTGAATTTTTTTTTCTATTCCCTGAATACTGTGAAACACTGATATACTTAATTTTAAAATATGTATCAGAGGGGCGCCTGTGTGGCTCTTTCAGTTAAGCATCTGCCTTCAGCTCAGGTCATGATTCCAGGCTCCTGGGATGGAGCCCGGCACTGGCCCCCTTCTCCCTTTGCTGCTCCCCAACCTGCGGCTTCTGTGCTCTCTTGTGCTTTCTCACTCTCTCTCTCTCTCTCAAATAAATAAAATCTTTAAAAAAATAAAAATTTTTTAAAAAGTAAATATATATCAGATGACAGGGTGCTTATTTAATAAGATATATCAAGTATGAAAGATTTAAGAAAGTAATAAGAATAGAAATATTGAACGAGTTTAGGATACTTAATTCTTCCTATAAAGCCCAGGGGGAAATAACTTTTAATCAATTGTATTTTTGCGGAAAGTAGTGTTCCATTGGCGCATAGTTCGAAACTGTTGTTGTGGGTAGGGAAAGAGAGAGATAATAAGTTAAATGTAGTTTTCGTTTAGCCATTCCAGAAGAATACTTACGTTAGTATATGGCTTTAGGGTAGGTAAGACTGTACTAGTACTGTACTGTACTACACTCCACTCTTTATTGCACTCCAGTATTTAATAAACATTACTTTTTAAAACATTACTTTTTCAATCTGAAATACAAAATTAAGTATGTAAAACTGCCCTTCCTTCCTAATTCTCCATTTAGTGTCAATAATAACAACAGTAATAGTAACCATCACCACCATGTGTTGACAGCTTACTCTGTGTTAGCATTGCATGGTATTTCTTACATGCATTTTCTTATATCATTTGATTTAGCTTAGCTTTTGGAGTTACTTGCAAGCACATTCACAGTGGCTTTGAAAAAGAAAAGTAGAATATCAGTCAGTAATAAATTATTGAAGTTACCCAACCATCAGACTGTCCTAGATTTTTATTGCATTGCATGCCATGCCTTGCTCTCAGCCCAAACTTCTATTTATCTGTACCACTCTTTCAAGGAGTCACTTGTTAGAAAGGGGGCTGAACAGTTCACTTTCTTTTTTTAAGATTATTTATATATTGATTTGACAGACCACAAACAGGTAGAACGAGAGGGAGAGGGAGAAGCAAGGCTCTCCGCGCCGAGCAAAGAGCCCGACGTGGGGCTCAATTCCAGGACCCTGGGGTCATGACCTGAGCTTACAGCAGTCGCTTTACCAACTGAGCCACCCAGAGGCCCTTGAACAATTCACTTACTCTTTCCTAACAGTGGGAAAGCAGCTACTTCTGAAATAAAAAAGTCCATATTACTTCACAGTTGCCCCGCCTGCTTCTGGAGGCATAAACGTTAATCCCATGTGACTCATGCAAGTTGTCAGGACAGTTTATACCTCTTTTGAAATACAAATAAAAGCTGTCTATTCAAATGCTTTGATAAAATCAACAGGTTGTTTGATTTAACCCATTTAACTGTCCCGCCCATGACTTCGAGCTACAGTTTCCCTACTATTCATTATACCTGTGTTCAGTGTACTCCCCTCAGAAACCTCTAACATTTTCTGCAGCGATTCTCATTAGGAGAGGTGGGAAGGAGTTCACACTAGAATATATATAAATTTAAGATATTCCACTGGAAGAGAATGTGTCTCCCCCACCTTTTTCCATTAAAGAATGCTAATATTCAGGGAATTGACACAGCATTATAGTAAACAGCATGATCAAGGAAAGAGATACGAGGTTAGACTAGGTAGAGTCAATGAAGACTGAATTTAAAGTATAAAGGTCCCATACCACTGTTTTTGTTTTTGTTTTCTTTCAGGATTTTATTTAAATTCAAGTTGTTTAACATATAATGTAGTATTAATCTCAAGGGTAGATGTTTTTGTTTTTAATTGAACAAGGGCTTATGACCTGTAACATTACACAACTTAAAACCAACTTAAATTGTGCTAGAGTATGGTTGCATTCTGATTATCTGGTGATTGGATGTTCCATTTTTACCTTTAGAATTCAGAAATAGACTCTCTTTGTTATTAATAACAATAACTTTAATGTATTATTTACTTTAGAAAAAAATGCTAATATTCATGCATGCTCTCTTGTGTTTTGCTTATAATTATTCATGATAGAAAATAAAACACATACTTGAATTCCAGATACCAATGGATCAGATAACTCTATCCCAATGGCTTATCTTACACTGGATCACCAACTACAGGTAAAAAGAGTACTTTCTCAGTGAATGTTTACTTTTTCCTTAGAAGTTTAGACATAGTCTATCTAGAAAGTGAACAGTTTTGTTTATATCTGGCATCATATATTCATTTATTTATGCTTTTAGATGGCCTCCTCAAACTTTCTAAAATCAAGTTAAAATGATTTGTCCATTTAAGTTAATCAGATCTAAAATTGGTGGTCATAGATTAACAGTTGTCTTTAAATATTTCCATATATTTGTTTAAGAATACCAAGAATGTTGGGGGGGGATCACCTGAATTCCTCAGTTAGTTAAGCACCCAACTCCTTTTTTTTTCTCTCTTTTCTTTAAGATTTTATTTATTTATTTGACAGAGAGAGACACAGTGAGAGAGGGAACACAAACAGGGAGAGTGGGAGAGGGAGAAGCAGGCTTCCCAACGAGCAGAGAGCCGGATGTGGGGCTTGATCCCTGGGATCATTTCCTGAACTGAAGGCAGATGCTTAATGACTGAGCCACCCAGGCGCTGCAAGCATCCAACTCTTGATTTTGGCTCAGGTCCTGTTCTCAGGGTTATGAAGTGGAGCCCCATGTCAGGCTCTCCACTGGGTGTGGAGCCTGCTTGAGATTCTCTCACTTTCTCAAAAAAAAAAAAAAAAAAAAGGAATGCTAAGAATATCAAAAATAGAATTTTTGCTCTTTAATTTTAGTGCTGTAGTATAAAAATTTACATAAGTTCATTTCTGCTTAATACATTTCATGGTACACTGTCATATTCATAGTGACCGAGAATTTAAGTAATACACTTAACTGTCTCCTCATGAGTATGGGAGCTAGAAGCTTCTTTTGGTATAATACAGTTTGACAACCTGAAATGTAAAACCAGAGGCCAATGATACTCTGGTCATGATTCTCTGTAACAACAAAAGTGTTAAAACAGCGAGTGTGAATTTATATTCTGAGTTAACTCTTGTCAAAAGGACCCTGACATTTTCTAGACCATGGTTTAACACTTATTTTTAAAAGACAACTGCTTTAGTGCTATAAAAACGTATCATAGTTACTGTCTTAACTCTCAGCTTGATATTGAAATTTGATTGAAGTATGTTTTAAGAGTCCTGATTTATTTTTAGCCTCTAGCACCGTGCCCAAACTCCAAAGAATCTATGGCAGTGTTTGAACAGCATTGTAAAATGGCACAAGAATATATGAAAGTTCAAACAGAAATTGCATTGTTATTACAGAGAAAGTAAGTTATCTTTTATGAATAAAACACATTCGTATTTTGAGTTTAAAATATGTTAAGGTTAAATATTGTTGGAAAACATGAAAACTTTGTAATTTTTAGAACTAATCATTAAGCATAGAGTTGACCCTTGAACAGCTTGAGGGTTGGGGTGCTGAACCCCTACTCATTGAAAAATGCACATGTAAATTTTGACTCCTCAAAAATGTCTCTGGCCTTCTGTGGACTAGAATCCTTACCAATAACATAAACAGTCAATTAACACATATTTTTTATGTTATATGTATTATGTACTTTATTTTTAGAATAAAGTAAGCTAGAGAAAAAGTTTTATTAAGGAAATCATAAGGAAAAGAAAACACATTTACAGTACTGTACAAAAATCCATGTGTAAGTGGATCCATGTAGTTCAGACCCATGTTGTTCCAGGGTCAACTGTATTTCCAACTTGAAGGTTTTACATGTGTTCATCTTTAAGTTTAAAGCAACTTTTGGCTCTTTTTTTTTATGCAAAATTCATCCCTTTTGACTACATATACTGTATTAAAATTAAGGAAAATAAACTGGTGTTATATAAACATGTCTTATGTCCTAAGAATTTTAAAGCTAAAAGCTGTTTAGATTTATAGTTATAAAGATTTATTATTTCTTTAGACATAGATAAAATAATTTGATTTACTAATATTCACCTGTGTGTGGTGAGTACTATGAAATATGTAAGCCCAATGATTCACAGACCTGTACCCCTGGGGAAAGTAATATGTTATATGTTAACATAAAAAATAATAATAAATAAATAAGTATTTTGTAGATATATTCTTTCTAGGTATATTTTTAAGAAAGTAGAATTACTTTATTTTATACGTATGAGTGTTTTTCTGGGGAGTTTTATACTCACGTGTTTTTCTGAGAGTTTATAAAGAGTCTGCCTTCCTCCTCCCTTTTTTAAGAAAACCCATTTTCATGGTCCTTTATTTGAAATTCTAAAAAACAAAACAAAAACTTCAGTTTTCTTAAGCATGATCCCATGAAATTTTATACCTCTGAAGCTTAATTATTGTGGAAACTGAAATGAAGTGCTGTAGTACAAAATCAAGGCAACTATATGTACACATGGTAATAGGATTCCCTCTGTTAATTTTAACCTAAATAAATGAAAATTTCTTGCTTCCTGAAGTAATTTGTGGAAAGTTTTGTTTGTACTACCCCCCCCCAAAAAAAAACCAAGAAAAACGAGCTCCTACTGTTAAAATTATTTCAGCTCAATACCTTAAAGGATATACAGCAAATAAATACTAGAGTCTGCTAATTGTAGAATTGTTGACACTTCATGTTTTAAAAAAAAAAAAAACTTTCTTTCACATATTTAATCTATACTTTGTTCATTTGAAGGAGGAATTAGTTGTGTGCTTGAAAAAATAAATGATGTATTAAGGGAGTGTGAAAATTGTGACATAAATGATGGATTAAGGGAGTGTGAAAATTGTGACAGTTTTAATAAATTTTAAATACTTTAAATGAGAAATATTATAAGAAAACCATCTAAAGGCTTTTCATTAATTATTCATTTGTATCCAGGAACTTCACTTTAGGAGTTAATATTGAACATCTCCCAAGGTTTTATCAGGCTATAAAAGTATCTAATGGTCTTTCCTGAAAATGTTCATAAAAGTGAGTTAACTCATTTGAAAGTGGTACTTCGTATTGTTCTCACTTTTAAAATAGGAAATAGATTCTAAGTTGGTAGCATCTATTTTAATTAGCTTGCACATGTTATATGAGCCCCCACTTTGTACTGTAGTTAAATAAAACTAACTTCAAAGCATGAATAAAAGTTCATGAGTGTAAAATTGGAATGTGAATGATAAAACATGTTATTTTCCTGTGGTCAGGAAACTAGTATTTAAAAGTTGTTTTATACCATTTTATCTGCACTCACTTCTTGTCTAAGTACAGTTACTTACAAAAGGATTATGGTGTTTCTATGGGTACACAGACTAGTGGGTGATAGTTTTTATTCTAGTCCACAAGTGTATTTGATAAGTATACCTAAGATGCATAATGATCAACCCAGAATAAAAGTCCTAAGAAGTAGAGCTCATGAGTTATTAGTATGAATTTTTCTATCACATACAATATTTTATTGTGTGGTATTTGTTTTCAGGCAAGAACTAGTTGCAGAACTGGACCAGGATGAAAAGGACCAGCAAAATACATCTCGTCTGGTACAGGAACATAAAAAGCTTTTAGATGAAAACAAAAGCCTTTCTACTTACTACCAGCAATGCAAAAAACAACTAGAGGTCATCAGAAGTCAGCAGCAAAAACGACAAGGCACTTCATGATTCTCTGGGACCTTTAAATTTTAAAATATGCAAAGAAAGACTTTTTTTTTTTTTTTTTTTTAGGAAAAGAAAAGCCCTTATAATGACAATTCATGAGTATTAGCTTTGGGGCGTGTTCTGAATGCCAACTGCCTGTATTTGCTGCATTTTGTTTCATCGTTGATTTTCTTTTTCTTATGGTGGACATGCAATTCAACTGTCTCCTTGCATAACATGGGGGCATCTGTGACTTGAATAAGCAGCAGTTCTCAACTTCAAAACAGATGCAGTGAACCATGGCTGTATATGCATGCTCATTGTGTGAAGGCTAGCCTAACAAAAACAGGGGGTATCAAACTAGCTGCTATGTGCAAACATCATCTTTTTTTCGAGGTGGAACCTCAAGAATGATTTTGTTCTTGTATCTCATCTCAGAAAACAATTTTTTTTCCAAAAGGTGGTATATACCAAGTTAAAGACAGGGTATTATAAATCTAGAGTAATCGGTGGTACATTATAGAAATGCAGAACATTTAAGGATAGTTGCAAGTGAGGGCTCTGATGCCAGCATCCTTCAATCAGTACTGAACTTAGTTCCATCCATAAAATATTTAAAGGTAAGTGGTGGTTGCTGTATTTAATGAAAACATATTTCATTGGACTCAAATCTGATTATGATACATTGAACAAAATGGAACCTTTTTTTTAAGATATAAAGATTTTAATTTTGTGATTGAGTGTATGTGTGTTGAAACTGTAAAGATTTTCTCACTCTAATAGTAATATCTCTTAAATGAAATTAAAAGGTAAATGAACACAATCCAGCTTAAATGATCATTCCTTCCTGCAATGATTATTGGATTGTTTTAGTTTATATTTGAAAAACTAAAGAGAAATAATTGAAAATGGAAATAATTGCTCCAGCTAAAAGGCTTGGGCTTAGATTTCTTTTATGATACCAAAAGAGTAAAAAACCTGGCAAATCAGGAGAAGTTAGTAAGGAAATTAAAGAAATAAATATAAATTCATGAAGTATACTATTTATCAGCATTGGAGTAATTGATTTTCCTTGCAAGCCCATCCTAGAATGCCTGCTGCCTTTCAACACTTTTAAGGGAATTTCAACACTTATAAAGAGAAAATTTATATTGTTAACAATAACTTTGCTACCAACTTTGAAAATAAAGGTAATAAATTCATTGAAATAATAGACTATATAAGCTCTATTTTTTCAGTTGGTATTAAAATAAATCACATTTTGATACCAGTACAAGGTGTCTTTTAAACAAGGATGTCATCAATCTCGTTTTTATAGCATTAATGTTTTATGAAGAGAAAATTAAAAATGAAAGCATAATTGCTGTGATTATTAGAATTACATCATGATTGTATTGTAGTTTTGCTCTGTTTCAGATAAGCAAGTTGATCTAAGAAGTTATCAAAACTATTCTTAAAAATGCTAAAGCAGGTAACTTTTTCTTCTGTTATTTTTTTCTCCTCTTTCTGAGTTTTATAATGTATTCCTGTGTATACAAGCAATAAAGGTAAAAGACAGTTTGTACTAAACTGTGTCATTTTTAGCTTCCTCAAAATCTGTTATCAGAAAGTTTCCAGTAAATTAATGTCTACCATTACTTTATTTAAAAAAAGAAAGGGCTGTCATTCCAAAACAATTTGATTACCTAACTAAAAGTATACTGTCTCAACACATCAATAGTAAAATAAAATTGACATAGAAAAGAACTGTAGAGTAAGGAAAAGTACAACCCATTCATAGCATTGCTGCTTGTGATAATGTATGTGTCCCTCCACCAAAAGGGATCTAATCAGTGTTCAGAGACTTTTCTGATTATCTCAGAGCATGAGATACTCAAGTGTGGATGCCAATGCTTAACCTTTCCATTAAGATTTAGCATTATAGATTTCAGATTTTATTTCTAGTCATTAATGTGTTTTTGCTATGTATTACATACTTAAAGGGAAAATTTATTATTATTACATGTAATCACTTTATGAAAATCTCAAATAGGAAAATGGAAGAAAACAGTAGTGTTAAGTCATGGTGCCAAATGCCAAAAAAAAAAAAAAAGGGGCTATTGAACTCTTGCTTGTTTGTTTACAATAAGTTCCTTGTTTGTTTACAGTAAGTTCCTTCATTCTCACAATGTAATTCTCCTAGACGCTGAGTGTACTTCAGCCTGCTTGGTTTTAAAGTAGTTGTGTTGCAGAGCTCATACCTTTTAAGTCCTGATTATCCTTGATGGGAGAAAAGGGCAGCAGGGATAATTGAAATCTATAGCCAGTTTTATCCAGCATCCTTACCGTCAGACCTTCAAACAGATTTTAACAGGAGCCAAATGTTTTACTTATAAAAAAAATTTCACTTTTTATTCTAACTCTCATTTTTGGGTAGAAATAGTGAACAGACAAGCAAGTGGCTTAAAGGCCCTCATGTAAGAAATTTACAAACAATCCCTAATTACATTTCATTTTTTCCCTCAAGGGAAAGAAAACAAAGTCTAGAGAGAGAGACACTCCTCGGCATTAAAAATAACTGAGTAGAATGAAAATCATTTAACATTATTTACTTAGAGCAGCATCGCATGAAGAGATTTGCTTAAAAGTTGTTTACAGTTGTTTGACTTTTTGCTGAACCATTTTAGAGTACTTAATGTGGTTTTTTTCTCCCAAGTGTCTTCTGTGTTCCTAGTTTCAGCTCCTGCTTGTAGCCAGAGATCACAGGCCTTGCCTGTGATGCTCTTTTCTTTCTGTAAGTGTGTGGCTTTCAGCAGTGAACTTCTCTCTTCAAATGGTAGGAAGTTCTACTTCTGTCATTCAGAACATTTTATGTGAAACAGTGTAATGCAGAAATCCTTGTGTATACTGTATACTTGAAGGAAGCTTTTTAGATTTATTTTTGTTTGTAATAAAATTCAGATTGTTATTCTAAACTTGTTTATAAAAATGGTTAATGGTTTATATCAGCAAATGAGCTATAGGAGTGTTTTACCTTACATGAAATTAAATAAAAACTGAAAAGTGAGTACTCTTAAAATACTCAACACAATTGTAACGTAATCATGATTTTTGAGAGGGTAAGTCACTGGCCAGTGACATCTTTTGTTAAATGGGTACTCTTCACAATTTCATTAAATCATGATTTATATAAAGTACAATATGGCATATGCATTACTGAGTGATTCTTCTCATTAGAAAACTGATTTCCTCTAGGTTATCTACCTTACATTAAGTATTCCATTCCATTATCAACTTCCTAGTCTCCCAGCCATCACATAATGCA
The DNA here is from genome assembly GCF_964662115.1 of Mustela nivalis. Taxonomy (NCBI): domain Eukaryota; kingdom Metazoa; phylum Chordata; class Mammalia; order Carnivora; family Mustelidae; genus Mustela; species Mustela nivalis. The sequence goes on from NC_139024.1 coordinate 39,680,846, forward strand.
CACATAAACTTTTACAGACTCGACCTTCATTTTAGTAAATCAGCTCATGCATCATTCACTCATTCCTTTAACAAATATTTATTGAGCACCTGTTATAAGTGAAGCTCCTGTGGCTAATGCCCAGTTACATGTTCTCTTTAGTCACATGGTAGTTAGATCATACTCTCATTTCCCAGATGGAAAATTAGGCTGCTAAAGGTTAAGACTTTTGCCTGAGTCTCCATTTCCCCCATCATCTGTTTTAGGCAGAATCTCGTGCAAGGAGACGCTGCGGCCACCATCCCATGATGCGAAGATGAGCATGAGAAATGCAAACAATGGGGGGGAAGAGAAGAGGTCACTTGTAGGCACAGAGGCTTTGTGACCACTCTATAGATCACAACAAAGCCAACACCGAGACCCACACGTATCTTTTAAAACAAGTCTGTGCTCCAAACCATTCTGCCGTACTGTAATTTAAAACTTGCTGAATGCTTCAGCTTTCACATTGATTTATTCAGTGAGTGGGGCACCTTCACTCGTCCACTCCCCTCAGCTGAATGACATGCTAAAAATGGGAATAGAAATGATATTGTGAGGCTTGGTCTAGAAAGAAGACTTGTTCTCCACTCTCAGGAAAGGCTTCAGGCTTTTTCATTTTTGGTTTGTTTTTGTATTTCTGTTTTTGCTTTTTTGTTCTTTTTTTTTTTAATTGGGATATAATTTTTATATAAGAAACTGCATCCATATAATGATGTGCAATGCAGTTAACTGAGTTTTGACATGCTCATACACTCAGGAAACCGTCCAACAAACAAAATACATAGTGAACATTTCCATCCCCCTCCCCAAGGTCTTCCATTCCCCTTTATGGTCCTTCCGTCCCTTTACTTCAGGCCTCAGGCACAGTGCATTCCAACAATAAAAATTTGTTTGCATTTTCTACCATTGTAAACAATAAAATCACTCAATATGTACTCTTTACTTTTTAAGCTTTTTTTTCCCCTCTTGAATAGTTGTTTTAATGCCTTTCACAGGAAATTTTAATTAAACCATTCTTAGCGATACTTGAGAACTTTTCACTATCAGTCTTCAAGAGAAAACGCATGTTTGAAGAGACTTTCGATGCATCCATTGTAGCTAGCTTGATTGTATCGTGTTATCTTCTGCAACATTCCAGATCACTTTATTTTTACATTTTCAGGACCCTAATACTTTGCTTACAAAATCCCTTGGTTTGTTTGTTAAAGTCAGCCTGTTTCTCTCTGCATTTAGGTGTTAGAAATGCAACACAGATGTGGACAGTAGCAGCCTATTAGTAGGTTCATGGTAGTTTTCAGCAAATACAGTTGATCAGTGTAACTTCTTAAAAGTTACTCCTTCCATTTTCATTTAGATTGTGGCTGCTGTTTTGCTACTAAGAAACCTGGGAAACTCTATTTTAAATAACAAAACAGTCTTCTGTATATAGTATTTGATATGGGTGTCTTCTACCGATGCTGTTGGTGGTCCTGTCTGCTATAGTGGTGCCCATAGAAATAAATAAGATTACACTGGTAGCTCATGTATTGCTTACTGCCAGGGCCTGTGTTCCTTTTCCATCAGAAATTAGTAACTGCTCTCAATTTCTCATCCCTACTGCCATGAGGTCCCACCAAAACAGTTTGTGAAATGAACTGTCCTTCCTGTCAGTTTTTTCAGTGAAGTCTTTTTAAGAATCAAATGCTTATTTAACTTTATCTGAGTCTTGTGGTACTTTTTTAAAGGTTTTATTATTTGAGAGAGAAAGTGCATGAGAAGGGGGAAGGTGAGGAGGGGCAGAGGGAGAAAGAGAAAGAGAAGCACTGAGCAGGGAACCCACTGTAGGGCTCAGCCCCAGGACCCTGGGATCCTGACCCAAGCCCAAGGCAGACGCTTTTAACAATCTGAGCCACCCAGGCACCTCCATGGTGCTTTTATATTTCCAAGTAACGAAATGCATTTTTTATCCTGTAATTTAGTGGTCAGTGATCTCTTGTAGATGCCATATGGCATCAGGATAATTGCTTTGAATACACCAGAAATCACTGAACAAATGCTGGATGTTTATCTTCTGAAAAACAAAATATACAAAATGCAGTTCCTTCTCAGACTTGTTTTTTGTTTCTTCTGGTGGACACCTCTTCTTTAGTTATTATAGGAGAAACTACATTAAACATTGATAAATTTACTAAATTCAAATTAGAGACTGAAGAAACCTGAAAACGGGTATAACTTTTTATGGTTGAAGAAAAAATGGTAGTATTACTTCACATGCCTTGTTGACTTTTAATCTGTTTCCTACAAAGATACTACCTAGCATCCATCTAAAATGTGAGCATATTACTTGGCAAAAATCCGATACCACTCTTGTTTCTTTTGTGTCTTCCATGAGAACCTTTTAACAGACATTGTTTCTTTGAGGATTGGAAACATGTCTTTATTCTGTAAGCTACATATGAAATTGATAATCTATATGCTTACAAGCAATATTTCAGTACATTTGGGCTAGTATATACTAGTACATTGCTGGACAGCAGTGTTACTTAAAAATTCATACTAAAACTCATGTCCAACTACATAATTCTGTCTCCCCATTCATGATTCCACATTTTACGTACAGGACAGTTGAAATGATATAAGTTCCTTGGCCTAAGATGAGTATTTCTTCCATTTTGCAGTCATATCCGAAAACTCTCCAGTCTCTGTGCTCCATGTACTGTGATTCATAAGGACATAAGTTTGGCTGCTGCCCAAAATAATAGCTTAAACAAGATAGCAGTTTTTTCTTTCTCACAGCAAAAGTCTAAAATAATATAGTTTTGCTCATCTGCCTCCTAGCCAATAGAGGAGGCAGAAAGGGCAAGAGCAGCGAAGGTACAGTTACTTACGCTCCCATCTGTTTGCCAGAACGTTGTCACATGAATTTACCCTACTTGCAGGGAGGCTGAAGAAGTCCGTGTAAATGGACAGCCATATGCCTAACTAGAAGGTAGGAATTCAGTTTCCAGTGAAGGATCAAAAAGATTTGGAGGACAGGTAGTCTCCACCACTCAACCACGGGAGTCCTTGCATGAGTCCCACAGGGGTAGGAACTTCCCTTCCACCACTGGCCCCAACCTGGATCCTTGCAGGTAGGGTTTGACCCAAAGGGAGGAGATTCCAAAGGTTCTCCCAGGGATTTTGGTGAGGATGAAGCTCAGTCTCAACAAGAGGAGTAAAAAAAAAAATTTAATGGCTCTAAATTGTTCCTTATTCTTAATATACATTCTACGGACCCCAGCCTCTGAAATTTGGCTTCACAATGACAGGCTATTTATTCAGGGAAATAAACTTTTTTTTCCAGTTCCCAAAGTGATTCTGTTACACTGACAGATTATAGAATTACCCACACCATAGAGCAGATAGAAGGGGTATTGCCATTGTAAATTTACTAGATTCTAACCCATCTAGTGTTGTGAAAGCTAAGAGGAGGAGTGTGAGATTGTGATGTATAGTTAGAAATCTATATTTTCCCTTCTTGTTCCTGGCACACAGCTGGAATTTCTTAGCTGATGAGAACAATAAAGACGTCTCACTTTGTTAATGAAATGATTTTTGGGAAAGCCCCTAGGTGGGGATGGAAGTTGGTTGCCAGGGGGGCCAACTACCTGGTTAGAAGGTAGGAACTTTCTTTCATTCCCCTCTGCCAAACTTCAGGGAGGAAAGAAGGACTGGAGATGGAATTCAGTCACCAAAGGCCAATATTTTAATTGGTCATGCCTGTGTAATGGAGCTGCTATAAAAACCCCAAAAGAACAAGGTTCAGATTGCTCCTGGGTTGGTAAACTCATGAAGATTGGAGGAAAGTGATGCACATGGAAGGCATGGAAACTACCATTTCCAGTACCTTGCTTGCCCTGTGCATCTCTTCCATCCGGCTATTCCTGGGTCGTACTCTTTTATAACAAACTGGTGACTTATTAAGTAAAATGTTTCTCCCAAGGTCTGTGAGCCACTCCGGGAAATTAATCCATTCCAAGGAAGATAATGTTGGGACTTCTGACTTACATAGGCAGTCAGGTCAGAAGCACAGATGACAACCTGGACTTGGAATTGGTGCTAGAAATGGGGACAGGAGGTAGTCTTACAGGACTGAACCCTTAACCTGTGGGATCTCATTCTGTATCTGAGTAGACAGTGTCAGAATTAAGTTGAATTGTAGGACACCCAGCTGGTGTCGAATGGCTTGGTATGGGGGGAAAACACCCACACATTGTAATTGGAGTCAGAATCATGAATGAGTCAGTGAAAAAAATCTACCATATCCCTGAGGTTCATAAAACACAGAAACATGGAGGTAAGGATAAGATGAGGAAAGATGCAGAGCTAGAACTTCAAAAACTATAAAAGGGCAACTGAGAAAGGCTTTAGGAAAGTAGAGCCTGGGGGAGAAAACTTCCTTTCTGTACAAGGAATGATACCTGAACATCAGAAATTCAAAAAGTTTTAAATATATGAGCTTTGTCTTTTCTACCATTCCATCGCTATGGAGAAAGTATAGAAAGTAAAGGTGATGGGCGCCTGGGTGGCTGTCAGTTAAGTGTCTGCCTTCAGCTCAGCTCATGATCCCAGCATCCTGGGATTGAGCCCTGCATTGGGCTCTCTGCTTAGCAGGGAGCCTGCTTCTTCTCTCTCACCTGCCATTCTGCCTATTTGTGCTCTCTCTCACTGTCAAATAGATAAAAATCTTTCCAAAAAAAAAAAAAAAGTGAAAAATCATTTTAGAGTTACACTGTTAGATAATTATGTTTATCACAGCATTGAGTTGTTTCTGTTTTTAAGTATTTATTTGCAAGAGAGTAAGGGAAGGAGCAGAGGGAGAGGGACAAGCAGACTCCCAGCTGAGTGCAGAGCCCGAAGTGGGACTGGATGCAGAGCTCGTTCCTATGACTCCAAGATCATGACCAGAGCTAAAACCAAGAGTCAGATGCTCAATGGACTGAACCACCCAGGCATCCCAGCATTGAGGTTTTAAAAAGCAGTCTAAATAGCCATTAATCTGTGTTACGTAAGTTATAGTAGAATCTACACCAGGTAATATTTTATGTCCATTAAAAAGTATTGTGAAACTGAGTAAAGGAAACCTCTTAAAATGGAAGGGACACTGGCAGGCTCGGTGCAGTATGTAACTCTCACTATCAGGATTGTGAGTTCAAGCCCCATGTTGGGTGTAGAGATTACTTAAAAACAAATCTTAAAAAAGTAAAATAGAATGGAGTCAAGAAGCCAGAAGGGGGAGTTCTCATGCTCATCACCAATGCAGACCCCAACAGGAAGAGACATACCTTATACTCCCAATAGAAAGAAACCTCCTTGACTACTCCAACAGAAGGAAGAAAAAATTTCTCCAAGCCCAGCAACTAGCCCAACCAATAAGAAAATACCACAATTCAGCCAATGAGAAACTGTCACCACCCTGAGCTCTTATTTTCCCCCAATAGACTTTGGTTCAAAAGAGTTCCTCCCAACTAATTCCTTTTCTCTATATAAAGTACTGTTCCTGTCCTTCAATCTGACTTGGTTATGGTTTCCTATAGCTTACATGTTCTGAACTACAATTCCTCTGCTACTTCCAAATCCATTTTGCTGGTAAAATAACTTTTAAGGCTGACAGTGTGATAGAGTTCTACAGTTGATAATATATATCTGTCCGAATTGAGTGCTTGAAAATATTGAAAGATTGACACATGAAGTAGTGTTTATAACAAAAATGCAACACTTAAAAAAAAATCTTATCAGTGTAATTCATTATATACATAAATAAAATGTGCAGTTCTATTAATAGATGCCTAAAGGACAGTTGGGAAATTTACAAATAAAAGAACTAAAATGGAATTTCCCAAACTTGATAAAGATCACAGATCTAAATCAACAGCATATTAAATAGTTAAATGATAATCATTTTCACTAAATCTGAAACATTTTAATTAAAATCTGAAACAAAGCACAGATGCACTGTCATTCAATATTTTTTTAAAGTTCTAGCTGATAAAAAGACCCCAAAACAGAATAATAAATACAAACACTTTAATGAGGAAACAAGATTATCTTTACTTGCAGAATGTAAAATTATATAGAAAGCCCCCAAGGCTACTTAAATTCTAAAAGAGAATTTGCTAGAGTGACTATATCTAATACGTGTCAAAAATTTTTTTTTCTGGGGTGCCTGGGTGGCTCAGTGGTTTAAAGCCTCTGCCTTCAGCTCAGGTCATAATCCCAGAGTCCTGGGATTGAGCCCCACATTGGGCTCTCTGCTTAGCAGGGAGCCTGCTTCCTCTCTCTCTCTCTCTCTCTCTGCCTACTTGTGATCTCTGTCGAATTAGTAAATAAATAAAATCTTTTTTAAAAATTAGGGTTTTTTCGATAAATAATAACAATCAGATTGTTATTGGAGATTTTCTTTTACTCCAACTGAAAATGGCAATAATACTATAAAATACCAAAGAAAACATTTAACAGGATATAGGGCTGATGAACACTATAACCTTAATAAGTAGTATAAAACAAGATATGAACTTAACATTTTCCTAAATGAGAAACAATATCATGGAAATTGTTATGTACCTATATGTATTTTAGGTTATTTGTTTACTGTAATTTCAGCCAGAAACCCAGTGGGGTTGGAAGTAGGTTTGTTTTGAATTGGACCAAGTGATTCTAAAGTTCTTAAGAAACAGATGCTCAACAGTTAATGTGTAATTTTCATACAAACTGTACATACTTGGGTGTAAATTTGATAAGTTTTGCAAGACGTATACATCTGTGAAACCACCACAGTCAGGATGCTGACTCTCCCCAATTCCAAAAGTGTCCTCGTACCACTTGATAATGTTTCTCACCCCATTTCCCAGACAACCATTAATCTGCTTTCTATAACTAATTATTTGGCATTTTCTAGAATTTAACCTATAGAATATAATCTCTTTTGACTGGTTTTTCACTCAGCATCATGATTTTGATATTCACCTACATTGCTTGCTGCGTATGTAAGTAGTTTGACCCTCTATTATTTTTCAGCAGGATCCCATTGTATAGTTGCAGCACAGTTTGTCGATGAGCTCGACTGCCGATGGATATTTGCGGTTTCCAGTTTTTGACTCTTAACAAATAAAGCTTCTATGAACATTTGTGTACAAGATTTCACATAGACAGGTGTTTTCATTTCTTTGGGGTAAATACTTGGAAGTGGAACAGCTGAGTTTTATGGTAGGTATATATTTAACTTATTAAGAAACTGCCAAACTTCTCCAGAGTAGCTATGTGATTCTACATTCCCAGCAGCAATACTAGAGAAGTATCAGAATTGCAGTTGCTCCATATCCTTGTCAACATTTGGTATGCTCAATTTTTTTCATTTTAGCCATCCTAATGGGTGTGTAGTGGTAACTTACAGCAGTTTCAATTTGAATATTTCCTTGACAGCTAATGATTTTCAGTATATTGGCATATGCATATTGGGCTTTCATATAATTTATTTTGTATAGTGTCTGTTAAAATCCTTTGTCCATTTTTTAATGGGTTATTTCTCATAATATTGAGTTGTGAGATTTACATATACTCTTGTTGCAGTTTTACGTCTGACATTTGTGCTGTGAATGGTTTCTCTCCCAGTCTGTGGCTTGCCTTTTCATTTTCTTAATCATATTTGTCAAAGGAAAACCTTTTTGTTCTTTCCTATGAAATTATTTTTTAGTAGTCTTTATTCAAGTGTAATTAACATACAGTGTAATGTTACACTGTTACATTGATATACACAGTGTTATATATTAGTTTCAGGTGTACCCTGATAGAACAGCTCTGTATATTTCTCAGCACTCATCAAGATAAGTGTACTCCTAATCCCCTTTATCTATTTCTCTCATCCTTTCACACATCTCCCCTTCTGGCAACCACCAGTTTATTCTCTGTGTTTAAAAGCCTTTTATATTGTCTCTTTTTTTTTCTTTATTCATTTGTTTCATTTTTCAAATTCTACATGTTAGTGAAATCATATGGTATTTGTCTTTCTGTGATTTAATTTCACTTAGCATTATCCACTCTAGGTGAAATTCCCTGAGTTAATCTACATTATAGACCCCTCCTTCCCCCCCATAGGAAAGTGACCTTGCCTGAAATAATCCTTTTTTTTTTTTTTTTTTTTTTTATGACTTCCTTGCCCATACCCCATTCTGGCTCTAAAAAGCCTTCCACTTTGTACAGCTCCTCAGAACTCCTTTCTCCTTGCTAGATAAGATGTTGCTCAATTCATGAATTACTGAATAAAGCCAGTTAGATCTTCGGATCTACTCACCTGAAAATGGTTTTTAACAGGGCAAACAGAAGGAGATTGAGAGCCAGAGGTGGGACATAACTTGCTCGTTTTGCTAGAAGATACATTGGATTTTTAAATTAAATGTATGTATCACCTTGAAAAATTAAAATGTTTCTTTAAAATGCATAAAAGTAGTAAGACAAATTGTTAATTTACTTGCTGAGGTGTCTTCTGCTTCTTTGCTCTGAAGTTCCTGCCCCCCAGCCTGTGGTCAGGCCACCATGGATGTGCTATACAGTCAAGGCCCTTAAAGAGCTGGCCCAGCAGGCAGAAGTGCAGGAAGTGTCAGCATTTCAGGGCTGGTTTGGCCCTCTAGTTATCAGAGCCAAGTTCTGAGGAGTTTTAATTAAGCTCAAGTTGGGAATGAAGGAAGGGGAGGGATTGGGAGAAGAGAGGAAAACCCCATCCCTTGTTCCAGCTTGCCTTGTCATTCGTTATTGCTTACATAGCAATGATCAGCCCGGCTCAGGTACCACCAGGGAAATTATCATATGTAAATAAGAAACTCAGGATTACAAAAGGTCCTTGAATGTTCAACGTGATTAGTGTTCAACTTAATCTTCAGGGATTCGTATTTATGCCAAGTTAATAACTGAAAGGATATTCTGTAAATGACTCATTTAGTCATAGCATATACTTACGGTTTTACACAAATTATCACTACAATTTATGGTGATTAGAGTATTAAGTTCAATTTCCACTTATGTTTGGAGGCAGCTGTTTCAGCGTCCCTCAGGTTTAATACAGCAAGTCTTACAATGGGTCATATGTTGTATCAGCGAACGCTACCCTGCCGTTTTATCGGAGCCTCTCCATTATGCTGGCCTTGCAAGCGCATCCCCTGTGCAGAGAAGCAATAATTTGGCCCAAATCCAGGACTCTTCCTACAGTCTTAAAGATCTGTGGGGAGCTTGACTTTTACATTTGTTCACAGGCCATTTACTGATTCCTGAATCACGCTAACATTTGTAAAAGAACTATAAAGAATTCATGTTAACATTGTTAACTGTAAATGAGAGGACTTAGAATCTTTCCTGAAATGAGGAGTTGACAAATACCCATTCAATTCTATTTCCCCTCCCAAAATTTGATTCAATTCTTTCTTATCATCAACACCTTAAGTATATGTGACAGAAGAAATGAATTTGCCCTAGTGGAGAATGGGGAAGGGAGCATTAACAAAACCAAGATAACAGGCATTTAGAATTGGATCTAGGCCATCTTGTGTCCTCGGCATAGAAACTGGCTCGACCTCCTGACTCCCAGCAACAAGGCGGCATCTAACCAGGCCAGAACCAGTCTGCCTCCCAGATCTTTTTCCTCCAGGGAATTGCTTTTCCTTCACATAGTCAGCTATAACCCTCTAGTTTTCAGGCTCCAGAGCAGTCATTGTGACTGCACCTCCTTCCTCATGTCCAGGAGCAATTTGATGAATGCCAATCTAGGAGAAGCAGAAATGGACTTGTTACCATTTCATCTATAGATGGCATGCCTAGCTTGCAATTACAAATAATAAAAAACTGGAGATTGTCATGTCAGTGAATATAGTCTGATCTTGTCCTCCTTACTATGGTTCTTTTCATTTTCCTTCTTTCCTTCACTAAAAAAACAAGACGACTATTTACCAAAGAAAATTGAAGAAGTGTATCCACATGTTCTTGAAATCAGTTTGTAGGGGAGATCCTGTGATATGAAATGTCACATTCTACTAGATAGTAAAATGCCCCAACCTACCAGCTAGCAGAATAAGAGAATTTGGAACAAAGATGGTAAAGGAAATCTTTAATATATTTAATACTTCTAAGCCCCATTTGACTATTTTTAAGTATAAAATAAAATCTCTTCCCTCAAATAACCAAAGCACTGTGTCTCAGGAGCACATTTTATTCCTTCATTTTAATGAACCTGACTGTTGCTGGTACATGGAGCAGTCTGCTGAAACAGACTACTTTTGCGTTGCGGACCAGCCACCTCCGCATTTGTCACTGTGACAGGTTGTTATTTAAGGGAAGTGGCAGGTTGTTCAGATCCTAAATGAAGTTCTAAGGAACAATTATAGCAATGTTTCAACATTTCAGGCAGCAGAACTGGCTCAGGTACTAGCTTGTTTAGGCAAGGAAAAATATAAAAGCTCATTTCCTATATGTTTTGGATTTATCAGCCTACCAAAGAGTATGTGCTTTCTTTCTTTCCTTTTAGGATAGTCAGTTATGGAGATGCCTGGGTGGCTCAGTCGGTTAAGTGTCCAACACTTGATTTTTGCTCAAGTCGTGATCTCAGGGTTGTGAGGTCAAGCCTGCATCTGGCTCCACACTGGGCACTGTGCTTGGAACCTGCTTAAGATTCTCTCTCCCACTCTCACTCTGCCCCGCCCCCCACCCTCTACTAAAAAATAGAAAAGATAGTCACTTTTGTTAGCAGCACGTAGTTTTAACTGTGATAGTTGGCATAGCTAATACTGGAAAAGGCAGACTCATCAGGGGCTTCCTAAGTATGAGAATAAGCTAAAGTAGCTTTAAAACTAAGGTATCTCTCTTCAGTATTTTCTCTAGTCTTTTGTCATGTCCGCAAGCAGTTGACAGTATCAGCAGGGCCTGGACAGAGGCACAGCAGGAAACTCCCCCTTTCTCCACTATTAAAGGAATGAGTAAGCAAAGTAAAAAGACATTTCTTTGCTAGTAGAGGTATGTGTTCACGAAAAGGACCCAGCTCCTCTGGTTCCTGACTTCAGAGTCTGGTCACAGAGGCACAAAGGTGCTTGGCTTCTCTATGCAAATTTTCTACCTGTGTATTCTGTTGATGGGAGTCTGCTCAGAACTATAAGCTTCATGTCTCAGTGAGATTGGGATTTGTTCCTCATTGATTTTCAAATTCACCATTTATTTCCCTTAAGGGAGACAATATGACTTGAAGCTTTCCTTGTGTGCTTCAGATCAGAAACCTTATTGGGGTGCAGAGAGTTATGATTCATTATATGTGTTGCTGCAAATGTACTCTGAAAAACTGCTAGTCGAAATTTGTTCTCTTCTAGACGGTTATAGACCAATTCATTATGCTGTGCTCTTATGTTTTCCCTCCTCATTTATTAGACTTTGTCACTATTTACAGACTGTGGTAATCATAAGATCAATTTAAAAAGAAAAGAATTTTTTCTTCTTTTTATCCAAAAACAATTATCTTTGCAGGCTTTCATCAGGTTAGTTACATATGTATGCTATAAATAGCTATAAATACATTTTATGAAGCCTTATTTATTGACACAACTACTTTTAAAAATACTATAAAACATTTATTTCAAAAACGTAAATCACTTTATTGTAAACCAAGAAATGCATATTCTTGTTGCAGAATCTTCTAGCAAATACACAAATACAAATCTGTAATTCCCACCTTCCAACAGCCACCTGTGTCCTCATAGACCACTGTACCTTCCATGCATGACTTCCCACTGTTCTATCTCCACTTCTGCCTCCTCCTTCTTCAAACTTAGATTTTCAAATTACAAAGTTGCCTATTCTCATTAAACATGCCAAATAATTCACAATTACATAAAAAGGTAATAATCTGTTAAGTGTATCCTTCCCTACTGTTTTCAGTATTCATATCCGTGTCATATTATACATGCAGACTTTTGCTTTTGCTTTTTTTTTTTTTTTAACCAAAACAGCATCATATATCTGCCCTTCAGTGTCATATTTTCATGTAGCAATAGATCATGGACATCAATCCATATCAACATATATGATTCAGTCCTTTAAAAAAACTACATCATTGGGGGCACCTGGGTGGCTCAGTCGTTAAGTGTCTGCCTTCGGCTCAGGTCATGATCCCAGGGTGCTGGAATCGACCCGCATCAGGCTCCCTGCTTGGTGGGAAGCCTGCTTCTCCCTCTCTCACTCCTCCTGCTTGTGTTCCCTCTCTCGCTGTGTCTCTCTGTCAAATAAATAAATAAAATATATATTTTTTTAAAAAACTACATCATTTACATAATTTAATCTTTCCCTGTCAGTAGACATTTCTGAGGTTTAAGGTATTATTTTAATTAAATATTTTTGGTCGTTATGCAATATTTCATAATTTCTTCATATATATCCTTCTATACAGGTGCTCCTAATCCTTAGATTTCTCAAAAGGAATGTTCTATCCCCAAATGTGATTTCACTTTTCATAGAGGCTCCCAGACTATTCTGGAATAGGTTTAACAAAACATGAGAAATAACAAGTACTGGTGAGGATGTGGAGGGAAAGGAACCCTTGTGCATGGTTAGTAAGAATGCAAACTAGCACAGCTACTGTGGAAAACAGTACGGAGGTTCCTCAAAAAGTTAAAGATAGATAGAATTCCACTATGATTGAATGATTCTGCCACTGGGTATTTACCCAAAGAAAAATGAAAACACTAATTCAAAAAGATATAAGCACCCATATATTTATTGCAGCATTATTCACAGTAGCCAAGATACGGAAGCAGCAGCCCAAGTGCCCATTGATAAGTGAGTGGATAAAGGTGTGTGTGTGTGTGTGTGTGTGTGTGTGTGTGTGTGTGTGTGTAATGAAATACTACCCAGTCATAAAAAGGAATGAAGTCTTGCCATTTGCCACAACATGGATGGGCCTAAATTGGCCAAACCAGCCCTGAAATGCTGACGCTTCCTGCTCTTCTGCCTGCTGGGTCAGCTCTTTAAGGGCCTTGACTGTATAGCACATCCATGGCGGCCTGGCCACAGGCTGGGGGGCAGGAGCTTCAGAGCAAAGAAGCAGAAGACCCCTCAGCAAGTAAATTAACAATTTGTCTTACTACTTTTATGCATTTTAAAGAAACATTTTAATTTTTCAAGGTGATACGTGTATTTAGTTTTAAAATCTAATGTATCGGGGCACCTGGGTGGCTCAGTGGGTTAAAGCCTCCACCTTCATCTCAGGTCATGATTCCAGGGCCCTGGGATCAGCAGGGGGCATGCTTCCTCTCTCTGCCTGCCTCTCTGCCTACATGTGATCTCCGTCTGTCAAATAAATAAAAATCTTTAAAAGCTAATGTATCTTCTAGAAAAACGAGCAACTTATACCCCACCTCTAGCTCTCAATCTCCTTCTGTTTGCCCTGTTAAAAACCATTTTCAGGTGAGTAGATCTGAAGATCTAATTGGCTTTATTCAGTAATTCATGAATTGAGCAACATCACATCTAGCAAGGAGAAAGGAGCTCTGAGGAGCTGTACAAAGTGGAAGGCTTTTATAGCCAGCATGGGGTATGGGAAGGAAGTCATTTAGGAAAAAAAAAAAATTTATTTTAGGCAAGGTCAGTTTTCTTTCCTTTTCTTTTCTTTTTCTTTTTCTTTCTTTTTTTTTTTTTTTTTAAGATTTATTTATTTATTTTAGAGAGACCAAGAGAGCAGAAGCTGGGGAAGGGAGGAGGAAAGGCAGAGGGAGAGAAATCCTCAAGCAGACTCCCCTCTGGGCAGGGATCCTGATTCAGGGCTGAATCCCAAGACCTTGAGATGATGACCTGAGCCAAAATCAAGAGGCAGATGCTTAGCTGACAGCCACCCAGGTGCCCCAGCCACTTTGCTTTGGGGAAAAGGCAGGAGTCTGTCATGCATGTCTCACTAGTGCTGATAGGCATATTTCAGACAGATTGGTTCCAAATTCCATTCCTGGAGGAGGCTAGAATTTCATTTAGGTTAGGTATTAAGTCTTGGTCTGCTGGAATGGGGATTAGCATAGGTGACTCCATCTGGGACCTGTTGTTTCTTTTTAATAACTCCATACTTGTAAATAATATGTTTGTACTGCTATTTATTTATGAATATTGCATACCAAAATTTTGACCTCGTATTATGGTAGTGGAAGATTTAGCCAGTTTGTGCACACCTCTCCCATTTCCTTAGATCACAATTAGTTCACAGATTTAGATTTAAACAGTGAATATTGCATTATCATGACTAGATAACTAGCGTTCACAGCTGAGCCAAGGAACATATGACTAATTATATGACCTTTCTCTTAAAACCATTTGTCTCTCCTAGTTGTTTTTTTTTTTTTTTCATTTGTAGATTTATCACCTTGTTTTGGTCATTTTATTGTTTTATTAACACAATACAATGTGTAGAAGCTGTTCATTTCCTTCGCTGCAAGCCTGGCATTGGGATTGGTGACTGCTGGCCAGCTGAGCTTCTCTTTCCACAACGGCTTTAGGATTCTTGGAGGAGACATTGTGAGCAATCTCCGTAAAGTAAGATTTGTTGCACATTCGCAGCCCTCCAAGCTCCTTGACAGTGTGGATGAGAAAGTCCTAGAAGCCACTGGGCCGCATGTGCTTTTTTTCTTGTTGCTCCCATAACCAATGTTGGGCATCAAGATATGGCCCTTGAATCTCCTGCCTCTGGGTTTCCACCAGCTGTGCTTGATTTTTTTTTTTAAGATTTTATTTATTTATTTGACAGAGATCACAAGTAGGTAGAGAGGCAGGCAGAGAGAGGGAGAGAAGGAGAAGCAGGCTCCCCACTGAGCAGAGAGCCCAATGCGGGGCTCGATCCCAGGACCCTGGGATCATGACCTGAGCCAAAGGCAGAGGCTTTAACCCACTGAGCCACCCAGGCGCCCCTGTGCTTGATTTTAATATATCACTAACTGGTACTGGATGGTCCTCTTTTTAATGACCTTGGCCTTCACCAGAGATCTGAGGGCAGCCAAGTAGGAGATGGCTGCCACCTCTGCTGGCAGAGCCAAGAAAGAAGTAGATTTATCGCCTTTAAAAAAGCAAAACAAAACAAACAAAACAAAACTCCCAACAGATTTATCACCCACACCCATCAATAATTTTTCATATTCTCAAACAGTTGCAGATCCATTTCCTCTCTGGAGCCATCATTCTGCAGACCTAGTACAATTCCCCTAGCTCCCATACAGACTTGGCACTTTCTTAGACAGGATCCCTGTTTCCTGGACTTCATGTCTTTCTTTTTTGTGGTTTACTCCCTTGTTTTGCTGAAGCATATCATCCAGCAACTTCTCCAGAAAAGGCACAGATGAGGTAAACTTTTTTGATTGATCAGTTTGTCTGAACATGTCTTTATTCGACTCTAGATGCTCAGTGGCCCCTACATTTCTCCTCAGGGTGTACCCAGTTCTGTAATATGTTCGTCCCCTGAAGACTGAGTACCTCCAGGTCAGACGACCCTAAAATGGCTTTCTTGCTCAACTGTTTCCTAGACCATTTAGGCTGGGAGAACTGATACTTTCAGTCTTCAAGTCTCTACCCTTTTAGCATATAAGGAAATTCATGCCTCATAGTTACATACTTCTTGTTTTTATAATTATATCCTTAGGCCTTTTCTGTCCACAATGAGGCGAGGACAGAAGTCACAAGTGAAAACTCAACTGCCTGAAATTAACTCTCCTTGGCCCACGAGAGTTTGGCAGTTTTCCAAGACAAGGAATGTAGGGTAGAATTATCTCTGGCTGCTATCTGTCCAGCTGTTGGTGCCTCACCCTCCCTGTGGGCTGCAAGTTGCAGGGCGAGGCTCACATGATCTAACACCTGACCCTGAAGAATAAGGATCGATTGGTCAGTCTCAGAGGGATGAACTCTCCATGAGAAAATCAATACCATCTTTTCCTAAGAGGAGCCAAAGCAATTTAATACTCTTCTGTCAAGGGAGAGGGAAGGGGCATCTAGGGTACTGTTCAAATTAAGGGGAAAAGGAGGGAAAAGTTACATTAAATCAACAATTTATGCAAAAAACAATTCCAGTAATCCTTATCTTTATCACCCTTCTCTCTTGCCTCTGTGTAGGCTGGAAACAAGAGATTTGCATTTTGAACTTCTGTTACCAGTTGGGGTAGCTAAATAACCTAGATATGGCCAGTGGGCAGTGGGAGAAAGACTGCTGGGGGCTCCTAAAAGACCTTTTCCCAGACAGGCCTAGAAGGAAACAGGCTTTGCTCCCATCTGTCCTTCCTGCTTAAGACACCGTGAGGATGTAATACTAGGGGGCATCATGTGATGACGGTGACCAAAAGCCCATATATAAGGGCGATGGAGCAGAGGATGGGAATGA
The DNA here is from genome assembly GCF_964662115.1 of Mustela nivalis. Classification (NCBI taxonomy): domain Eukaryota; kingdom Metazoa; phylum Chordata; class Mammalia; order Carnivora; family Mustelidae; genus Mustela; species Mustela nivalis. Next base: position 39,697,254 of record NC_139024.1, read on the forward strand.
CCTTAACGTGCTGCCCCACCAACCCTGAGAACATACTCTCCAATTTATTAATAAGCAGTAAATGTCTGTACACAAGAATCTACAGCAACTTGGGTTTTCAGCCTCTTGCAGTAGATAGCTTACCTAACTGCTATCACCAGTCAGGGAGAGCCTTTTCCTACTACCACATGCCTGCATGATCCTCCATGTGACTTGACTCAGGCCTTTCCACACCCTGGGAGTGTGGGCAGCTCGGGGACTCAATGTAAGGTCCCCTTACTGCTCATCTGGCTGAGCTTATGTCCTCATAGGAGACAGCTTCCCTTTAGGGCTGGAGTTCTGCCTTGATCTTGCCCATTGTAGGCCCTAATCCCACCACCAAGAACACCAAATATGTTAACAGCTGATCTAACTCAGATTGCCCATTCCCTGCCTATCTGACATCCAAATATGGTCTGTTCCCGGAAATCCCATCCTGTAGCCCATGATGCCCTGCTGGAACTTTCCAAGGTCAGCTGCTCATCTGCATGGCCAGTTACCTTCCACTGGTCACCTTCCTCTCTGGGCACCAGGCTCCAACTACCTACCTGAACTGCCTTCCTAACCTTCAGTGAAGTTTGCTGATCCTTACTCTCCTAACCCTTGCCAAACCCCAAGGAGGCGTCTGGCTCCCTGTCCTGTGCCTGAGTAACACACGTGCCAAGCAGATGACATCTAGGCCATCAACATCCTCTGCAGGTGATAAGTCTGCACTTTAATCTCTTATTCTATTGCCCATTGTATTGAAGTTATGAACTGCTTCTACTTTTTAAGGCAAGCAGGCTATAAATGCTCACTAAAGGTTAATCGGAAAGTTGATAGAGTCAAAAAGTAGCAATGGCTCAGTGATGATTTTGCTCAGCTAAAGACAAAAGTCACCTTTTCTTTAGCTAAGCAAAGAAGTATTTGCCATCTCAGAGTTTTCCTTGGACTGTCTTAGATTTTAGGTCTTTATCAATTAAGTCTTTCATATGAAAATCAAGTTAAAGCTATGTTGTCAGGAATGTTACTTCTTTTTTCTTTAGGTAGGGGACAAGTTTTTAGTCAAGGCATTCAAAAGAATATTTTTTATCAGTTTGATAAATGGTACGGTACCGTGATGACCAAACCAAGGTCCCTAGGGCTGTTGTGGCTTCAGAAAGACGTGTTCTGCGGTCAGGTTGTATTGTTAGAGTTCACTGCGCAGGCAGCAGCACACTTTGCCCAGTCTTTCTCCAGCCCATCCTCACTCTGCAAAGAAACAGGTGAAGTTGTGCAGACAGGAGCTCCAAGCTGCCTTGCACACGCAGCCACTCCCCTCTGTTTCCCCTTCCTGGGAAGGTAATTGTTGCTGCTGCAAACTCCAGACACTGTTCTGAGTGTATTAGACGTAGTAACTTGTCCAGAGTTCACAGAAACTCTCAGGTAGGTACCATTATCCCCCAGTTTACAAAAGAGGACACAAAAGCATGGGGAGGTGAAACTTTTTGCTTGAGGGCACCCTGCTAGTGTATGGCAGAGGTGGGACTCAGTACAAGCTGCTTGGGCTCTTAATGTTATGCTACAGTTGGGAAGTAATAGGTGAATGTTTCCAGGAAATGGATAAGTTCCTGAATAACAATGAAATGAATATATCTTCAAAACAGAATCTTCAAGAGTCAAAACTTAACCAATACTTGGCAACATGAGAGCTAAATGTCCATTAAAACCATGTGTCTTTATTTACAAATCAGTTATTTATGAATTGCTGGTCTTCACATTAAAGAGCTTAGAAGTGTCACGAAAAAGGAAGGAAAATATTGTACTGAACCATGTGTCCGCATTAACAAAAGCAATGATAGGAGGCTTGTTCACCATTGAGAAGTCTGCAGAACTAAAATGTGATTGAAATGTCTAAGGACGGAGATACCCTGAAAAGTGGAAAGAGGCAAACATTTCAGCAAGGGACCGTATCTGTGGGAGGGTGGGAATGGAGATCTATGGAGAAAAAGAAAATGATGCTAACCAAGAATTCAAGGCAGACCTGGGGTGGGATGGAGGGGGGGGGAACTCAAGGTGCCTGAGTTCTGACTCACTTCTCATAGAATTCATTTACCACAGTGGATGGGGCAGGCACCAGGACAAAGGCGTTCCTGCCTGGAGGCATTCATGGGTTTAATGGAAAAAAAACAAAAAAAAAACCAAGGATGTGAAATAGGCAAAGGCCACCCCTTGTGATATGTGCCATCATGGAATTAGGTCAGAGTGCTGGAGGGAGCTCCCAGGCGGTGGGGGGTGGGGGGGGGCGACCCTACAGTAGCCCAGGGCCAGGACCTTAGCTGCACACTGCAGGTTGAAAAGAAGTTGGCCAGAGATTACAGGGAAATGTCTCAGGATAGGAGCGTAATGATCAGGGGCCTGGAGTAAGAGACTATGGTACATCTTGAGTTCTGATGGCTGTTCCATATGGGTGCAGTAGAGGCTGTGAGGTGAGCAGGGTGAAGTGAGCCAGGGGACTGGGAAGGGACGAGGTCACGATGACAGGTGTGTCTCTGAAGGGAACCAAACTGGAAGCCCAGGGAGCCGTCCTCCAGGTCGCCGTTGTGCACTGCATTCTTCCCGCATCCCTGCTCTGCTCTTTTCCCCCTGCTGTCCATTCCTGCGGAAGTCAAAAGTCATAACGTGTAGGCTACTGTGACTGCCCCGGCTTAAAACTCTCCAGATTTCCCGTGGTATTTGAGATAAGATCAGAGACTCGTTACAAGTCAACAGATCCTTACCGCATCCTGCCACGGCTCTCCCCTTCAGCTCCATCCACACCCACTTCTTCCCAGAGGGGTCTTCTCACAACCTGCTCCCAGCTAACGCATGCTTGCTCGGATGGGACAGCTGTGCTTCCTCAGAGAATCCTTCCATGATCCCAATCTAAAATAGGCTCCTTTGTTATGCTTTGGGGTTTCTTTGGGGGTGAAATTCACATAACAGAAAACATTTTTGAAACATATGATTCAACGGCATTGACCACATTCATAGTGTGCACGACCACCACTACCTAGTTTCAAAACATTTTCATCACTGCAAAAGAAAACCCTGTACCCATTACCAGTTACTCCCTATTCTTCCCTCCTCCTGGCTGCAAGGCAACTATCCGTTTTCTGTCTGTCTGTATTTAACCTATTCTGGATATTCTACATAAAAAGAATTGTATGATATGTAACATTCTGTGCTCCTTTATATGACTAGGTAACTTTCCACCGTATAGATACGATGACGCTTTGTTTCCCCGTTCCTCCCCTGATGAACACTTGGGTTCTTTCTGTCTTTTGGCTGTTGTGAATAATGCTGCTTAAACAGTTGTGCACAGGTATTTGAGTACCTGTTTTCAGTTCCTTTAGGTATATACCTAGGAGTGGAATTGCTAGTCATATGGTAATTTTATGCTTAACTTTTTGAGAAACTGTCAAGCTGTTTTACACAGTGGCTGTATGCTTTTTTTTTTTTTTAAGATTTTATTTATTTATTTGACAGACAGAGATCACAAGAAGGCAGAGAGGCAGGCAGAGAGGGGGAAGCAGGCTCCCCACTGAGCAGAGAGCCCGATGCGGGGCTCGATCCCAGGACCCTGAGATCATGACCTGAGCCGAAGGCAGAGGCTTTAACCCACTGAGCCACCCAGGCGCCCCAATGCTTTTTTTTTTTTTTTTTTTTAATGACCCCTTTCATCTCTCTATCTCTTCTTCTTACCTACCTTACAAACTCTGTAAATGTCCTGGCCGTATCTGATTTATGCACTCAAAAATACTTGTTGGCTGCAGAAAGGAGTGAAGGAATGTGACAAAACCAAGTCCCAATTTAAACATCACTCGGGATTCAGGTGACAGATGGATGGATGGATTAGAGGGGTCAGATGTACGACAGAAAGCAGCAGGGGCTGGCTGCGTTCATCAGGAACCTCACTGGACCCAAAGACCAGATGAGAGACCTTCCTCCTCATTGTCGTCACTGCCACAGCGCAGCTGGCACACTGCATTGTGCCTGTTCATGGCTCCATGTCTTCCCCCATTTGTCTGTGAGTTCTTTGGGACAGCCACCACCAAGTTTTTCTCCATTGCAGGCTGGTGACACGGTAGATTCTCAGCCAGTGTGTGATGAATAAATGAATGAATATGAATGGAGAAACAGATGCTAACTATATGATCTTTGGCATGGTACTTAACCTTCTAAATCTTAATTTCAGTGGTAAAATGGAGACAGTGATGGTCTCTGCCTCATAGGATTCCCACGAAGAGTGAAAGGAGTAAAGCCACCAAGGCTCTTAGCACCGGGCTGCCCACGGCGGGCACACACGAATGGCATCGTGCAGTCTTTATGACTGCAGGCATAATTAGAACAACTGAGCTTAAGGTAAAGGAGCAAGATTTCAGCCGCAAAGACAGAAGAAGAGTCTCGTGTAAACTTTACGAGAGCAGGACCACGTCCTTCTTATTCCCTTTTGTGTCTCCAGTGCCTGGTGTGGGGCCAAGACAAACCATTGGCTGAGTGTGTAGAAAGTGAGACTGATCGAAGGTGGAATGGGCATCCTGGGAGGGAGAGAGCTACTCATCACTGGAAGTAATCAGGCAAACGATGCCTACCTGCTAGAGATACTGAAGAGGGGAGCCTACTTTGGTAGGACAACAGAGGAGTTAACCCCAGAGATCCCTTGCAATTCTGGGATAATTTGTGTTCTTTGATTACCCTGGTCAGACAGCAGATTCCTCCCAGGCAAGAGCTGGGAATGAAGTAATATTTCTAGAGCTACTGAACATAGTACTTTCATCATCTTTCATGGGAAAAGGGAAGCATTTTAAATGCTTCAAAACTGAAGATAATGAAAGAAAGTGAAATCTGGAATTTTCTTGAGTCTAAGGATGAAGGGAAGCTTGACAGGAGCCCAAATCTAAAAAAGATACCTGTACTCGGGGCACCTGGGTCAGTGGGTTAAAGCCTCTGCCTTCGGCTTGGGTCATGATCCCAGGGTCCTGGCATCGAGCCCCAAGTTGGGCTCTCTGCTTCTCGGGGAGCCTGCTTCCTCCTCCCTCTCTGCCTACTTCTCTGCCTACTTGTGATCTCTGTCTGTCAAATAAATAAATAAAATCTTAAAAAAAAAAAAAAGTTATCTGTACTCACATGTTCATTGCATCATTATTCACAGTAACCAAAGCATGGAAACAACCCAAATGTCTGTTGATAAACGGATAAAGAAAATGGGTGTGTGTGTGTGTGTGTGTGTGTGTGTGTGTGAGAGAGAGAGAGAGAGAGAGAGAGAGAGAGAAATAGAATATTATTCACCCCTGAAAAAGAAGGAAATTCTGCCATTTGCAACAACATGGATGAAAGTGAAGGACATTATTCTAAGTAAAATAAGCCAGACAGAGACAAAGTCTTCATGATCTCACTTGTATGTGGACTCTAAAATAGTCAAACTCCTAGAAGCAGAAAGTAGGATTGTGGTTGCCAATCTTCTTAGGGGAAATGGGGGAAATGAAGAGAGATTGGTTTAAGGGTATGACTTTCAGGTATAAGATGAATAAGTTCTGGAAATCTAATGTATAGCGTAGTGACTATAGGTATCGTACTGTGTACTTAAAACTTGCTAAGAGGGTAGATCTTAAGAGTTCTCACCACACCAAAAAAAAAAAAAAGAAGAAGAAGAAGATGGCAACTATGGTGGTACATATGTTAATTATCTTGATTGTAGTGATCATTTCACCAAAAAAAAAGTATCAAAACCTCAAGTTGTATACTTTAAATATATATAATTTTTTTCTTTCAATTATACCTCAAAGAAGTTGGGGGGGAAAGCTAGGAGCCCAAGACTCTCAGATAATTATGCTTTGCTTAATGTGCTTTTCTTTAGCAACTGCAGAAACTTCTGTATTTTCCAGTTGGAAAAATCTGAATACTATTCTCATTGTGGTAAAATACACATGACATGCAGTTTACATTTTAACCATTTTACTATTTTTAAGCATACAGTTCAGTAGCATTAAGTACATTCACCTTGTTATACAACCATCTCCAGAATTTTTTCATCATCCCAATCTAAATATTTTTAGATAGATGTTAAGATTTTGCTTAAGAAATCTGTTTAGAAGCTAAAAGTAAGCTGTTGATTAGCAATTAGCTTTAAAAAAAAAAAAAAAAAGGAAAACCGGTAGAATGTTATTTTCCCGATATAATCACATGAAGCTGCTTTCATATGAAATAAAGTAGCTGAATTTCTTGAATAGAAAAGGTGCTTTTGAGAGGTTTCCTGTGTTTATAAATTGATTTAAATGTCATTTGTCTGAGAGTTCAGAAAGATTAAAAACTATATAGATTTCATGCATACCAATCACTGTGGTCAATAAAAACTCTCAAAACCTTCTATTCCAAGAGTCAATAAATGACATTTTACAAGCATAGACGCTACCGGAGAAATGAAAATCACCAGCCTCGGGTAATTTGGTTACTTGCTTTATTTGTACCTATTTGCACTACAGTTGCTTTCACAGCAGGGATGTAATCAGTCCACCTGCCCACATCAGAACTCATGGATAAGACATGAAATCCATTAACAATAAGTCATTTTTGACAGCAGAAAGTAGTTTCTGTTTCCCCTTCAGCTGACCTCACAGGGCATCTCCAAGTGCTCTGCGTGCTGGGCTCCACTGCCGGGGAATCCGTGCAGAGGTGGGCCTGGCCCTCATCATTCTCCTGGGCCTCACACATCACAGCCTGGGTGGGGGGGGGATAGGGATGGGGGGCGGTTCCTGCAGCCCAGGACAGCTCCCCACAGGAGGGCCCAGCAGGCCCAATCAGACCAATTATAATCAGCTTCATTTTGTTTTCTTTTACTTCCTCCATTTGATCAACACAGAATCACCAAATTCAAAAGATTCCTGAGCAGCAAAGGTGAATGAAACAAACAGCTAATATCAGACACCATTTCAAGAGCAAGCGCCTGGATAAACCTGTAATAGAATTTCCCACTTTACAACTCTGAAGATGAAGAAGGCAAGTTACCATGGAAACAAATACTCTCTTTAAAGAGAGACAGGCTCCTCTCTTAGTCTGAGCTCTTTCCAGAAGGGAGGAGGGGTGGGAGGAAAGGCAGGCCAAGGATCTTCAACCAGAACAATGAAGTTTTCTTCTCATTGTTGAAATTTTACCTGTGAAATTTGCTTGAGGGGTCAGCTCTAGCCTATTTCATTTTCCTGGTTGTACAATTAAAACAAAACAAAACAACAACAACAAAAACCTTGAGTCAGGTATTTTAAGATACTAAAGCAAAATAACATTTTATTGATAATTTCATTCCATTTTTTTCTTTATTCAATGAGTGACACATGTTGGTGACAAGTGAAAACTGGCAGTATGTGTCATAATAGGCAAAGAGGACTCACTTGTCCTGGTCTTCCCATTCCCAGAACACACTCTTTGAGGTAACACTCTGTTGTCCATTTTTTTTCTGCCTCTGCCTTGTTCGTGTATATATGCATTTAAGAGATTGTATACAAACAAAAGACCCTAGTAACCCAATTTAAAAATGGGCAAAGAACTTAAATATCTCTTTCTCCAAAGAAAATATACAAATGATAAGTAAGCACATGAAAAGATGCTCAACAATAATAATAATTAGGGAAATGCACATGAAAACGAGATGCCACAGTGAGATACCACTTTACACCTACTGGGATGGCAGTTATAAAAAAATAAAAAAAAAAAATTACAAAATAGTAAGTATTGTTGAAGAGGTGGAGAGATGAACCCTTATGCACTGCTGGTGGGAACGTAAAATGGTAACAGTCACTATGAAAAATGTTACCATGTGATCCCCAAATTCCACTTCTGGGTATGTACCCCAAAGAATTGAAAACAGGGACTTGAGCAGATATCTGCACACCTTTGTTCATTGTAACATTATTTATAATCACATTACTTTATTTTTTAATTGAAGTGTGTAGCTGATATACAGTGTTAACTTAGTTTCGGGGGGGCGTATATCATACTGACTCAGCAAGTCTGTATGTTACACCACAGTGGCATTATTTACTGCAAGTAGAAGCAACCCAAGTGTCCACTGACAGATGAATGTATAAACAAAATATGGTACACTCATACAGTGGAATATTATTCATCCTTAAAAAGGAAGGAAAGGCTGACATGTGCTACAGTATGGGTGAACCTATGAGAAATTATGCTAAGTGATGTAAGCCAGTCACAAGAGGACAAATACTGTATGATTCACTTACATGAGGTGCCTAGAATAGTCAAACTCATAAAGACAGAAAGTAGAAGTGTGGCTGTCAGCGGCGAGGAGAGGTGGGAGTGGGAAGTTAGTGTTAACAAGGTACAGCTTCTGTTTGGGAAGACGGAAAAAGTTTTGGAGATGAATGGTGGCAATGATTGTACAACAATGAGCACATCTCTACACTTAAAAATGGTTGAAATGGATATATATCAGTTATATTTTTTAAAAGACAAAAAAAGACTAAAATAGTAAATTTTATGTTTAGTATATTTTAACACAATAACAATTTTTTAAGTTATGTGTCTGTACAAGGGTGTTTCTGTATATATAGCTGACCTTTGGACAACACAGGTTTCAGTTGTGCAGGTTCACATATACGTGGATTTTTTTCCATCAATACAGTAGAGTACTGTAAATGTATTTTCTCCTCCTTGTGATTTTCTTTACATTTCCTTTATCTAGCTTATTTTTATAAGAATACAGTATATAATATCTATAAAACATACAAAGTATGTGTTACTCGACTGTTTATGTTATCAGTGAAGTTTCCAGTCATCAGTAGGCCATTCGTAGTTAAGTAGTTAAGTTTTAGGGGAGTCAAAAATTATCTATGGATTTTCAGCTGGGGTGGGTGGGGTGCCACTTCTAACCCCCTGCATTGTTCGAAGGTCCACTATATAGAGAGCTAGATGTACAAGAATTTCATTTTTGCTCTTGATTGCTCTTTCACAGAAAGAGAATGATACTACTTACCCATTCTTTATGTAACAAACCCCAAACCTTAATAATATAATCATTTAATTTTGCTTAGAATTAGGGATTCTGTGAATCAGGAATTTCCCCCAGGCACAGAAGGGACAGCTGGCCATCTCTTCTTCTTGGTGTCTGAGGCCTCTAGACAGAGTCCAAGCCTGGAGGCTTCTTCACTTACACATCTGGCGGTTGATACTGGGTCCTCATTTGGATTGTCAACCAGAACATCTATGTGTGGACAACCTACCTGGGCTGCTTCCTTGAACTTCATCATAGCCTGGCCACTGAATTCAAGGGGTGGTATCCCAAGAAAGCAGAGCAGAAGTATATGACATTTTTATAATCTAGCCTCAAAGGTCACATTGCATCCCTTCTGCTGTACTCGGTTGAGGCCACTACAAAGATCTGGCCAGGTTCATGGGGAAGAGCTCAGTGGGAGGCGTGTTAGGTTCTTTGGAGGAGGAATCTGTGGGAGGGACAGTGGTGTTAGGACATCTTTGGAAAACACACTCTGCCACTACACATTCATTAGTTTGCAGCTTGCTCTTACAGCGTTTCAGAGATAACCCTAAAAGTTCCAGAAGATGTAATTTTTCAATTTTTCTCAAAATCACTTTTAAATTCCAAACTAATATAAACAGAGTAACCAAACTTGGAATACATGACAGAAAAATCTATCCACAACCCCCCTCCTTTAACCAATCACAGTAATTATTTTTTGTCTTTCTAACTCCATAGTTTTCTTATACATGAAGTTCTGTGTCCTTTTTTATTTTCCCTTAGCATTAAGTGCCCAAATTCACATCCCAGTACTAAGCTATCTTCTTTATTTTCCTTATATGGACAAAGCAAAAGAGAGTAGGGTATACCATGGGATAAAGTCCTCAGCTCAAACCTTTTGCTTGGCCTACTCCTACCTCAAACTCCCTAGAAAAATCACACCAAAGTTTCAAGTCCTCCATCTTCTTTAATGACCACAGCAGCATGAGTGAGCTGTGTGTCTGGCCACAGTTACATAAGGAGCAAACTGGCGACTGGCCAGGCATGGAATGACCGCACACAAGCTTTCACCCACTTTTCTGCTACAAAACCTTGGCTTCGGGATTTCAACAAATACACGGAGCTAGCATTTTAAAGATTGGCAAAGCCCGTATCTCCCAAACTCTGCTCCAAACTACCACTCGTTGTCATTGGCCTGCTGTGAAATGAGAAAAAATAACGAAAATGTGGTGAGTGTTTTATAAAGCTAAATGTATTCACTTTTTTAAAAGCCGGGCTTTCTTCTGGGATCATTTTTTAAAATGTCAACATGTATTTTCTTTTATGACATAATTTTGATCATGGATTTTCTTAGCATTTCTAGTTAGCAAAACAAATCTGGCAATTCGAAACGCAGTAATCCTTAAACTTAAGTTTCAACAATTTTATGGCTCTGTGACATCCCAAAGTCAAGGGAACACTGATCCAGTCCTGACTCCCTCCTTACAAAGAATCTTAGGGTTTGGTGTATAATGTTTGTCAGAAGGGATGACCTGGAACGCCTGGGTGGCTTAGTCGGTTAAGCCGCTGCCTTCCACTCAGGTCATGATCCCGGGGTCCTGAGATCAAGTCCTGCATCAGGCTCCTTGTCCAGCAAGGAGCCTGTTTCTCTCTCTGCCTCTGCCTGCCACTCTGCCCACTTGTGTTCTCTCTCTGACAAATAAAGAAATAAAATCTTAAAAAAAAAATCTTTAAAAAAAATAAATAAAGGGGCACCTGGGTGGCTCAGTGGGTTGAGCCTCTGCCTTCGGCTCAGGTCATGATCCCACGGTCCTGGGATCGAGCCCCGTGTCGGGCTCTCTGCTCAGCAGGGACCCTTCTTCCCTTCCTCTCTCTGCCTGCCTCTCTGCCTACTTGTGATCTCTGTCTGTCAAAAATAAATAAATAAATAAATAAATAAATAAATAAATAAATGAATAAATAAAAATTTTAAAAGAGATGACCTTCTCAGGTAAGGGGAAAGACTGGCTGATGTGAGAGGAGGTTCCAGAATGCCGAATCCTGTCTGTGACAGTCCGGTTGTGTGCATCGAGTGGGTCAGTTATGCTCAGAGTTTCTTATCTCAGCCATCAAGTCCTGTCGGTTCTGCCACGTTCTCCCGAGGAGGGGTGAAAGGCTTACCGGTGCCAAGGGCAAAATGCCATGGCAGTGCTGGGCGTCTCATTGTGCTGTGTGCTGCCTTCCTTGGAGCTTTCCCTCAAAAAGGCTGCTCAGCAGGTCCTGCCTGCCGCGGCTGGTGGAGAAGTGTGAGGAGGGATACTCGAACATATGAAGTATTTCCCTGGGAGTTCTTAAATTTCAATGAGAATATTCTGTAATTAAAATGCCGCTGCAGGATTTTTTAAAATAACAAATTGCCGTCTAATTTCCCTTTGATCTGCTTTTTCCACTTGGGTTGCAAGGTTTTATAGAATTTTCCCCAAACGCTTTGAGTCTGCAGGAATTTTGTTGCATTCTGATTAAACTTCAAAGGACAAAATGCCAAGCCACTAGAACAATCTGAGCTTTTTACTATTTCATTTATGCAATAAGCATTTTCATAGCATCTACAATGTCCCAACGTTGTGTGAGGTGTTGGAGAATCGAAGATGAATAAATACGGCCTGGTCCTTGCACTCCCTGGGTTCACTGTTTTCCAGGACCTGATTGAGCCATAAACAGAAGATTGTAATGCCATGTGCGGCAGTAGAGATGCCATCACACGGCCATTCTATATAGGGTCTTGTGAGAGCAAAATGGCGGCACTGGCTGAGCTGACACTTCGTTTATTTAGATTTTATTTTTAAGTCATCTCTACACCCAATGTGGGGCTTGAACTCACAACCCTGAGACCAAGGGAAGGGTGGCTTGCTCCACTGACTGAACCACCCAGGTGCCCCTGAGCTGACACTTCAAATGAAAATTAAAGGAAGACTCAAAATCCAGCCAAACGAGGGCATGAAGGCATCCCAGGCAGAAGAGACAACATAGGCTCAGGTCCAGGGGTAAGAAGTGGTATGACCCTGGGTGTGTGTGTGTGTGTGTGTGTGTAATGTATGCCCACCCACGTGTATGCAACTGTGTATATGTGTCTGCCTTTGTGTGTGTGATGGTGTTTCCATGAGCGGAAAGAGCTGGAGGTGGTATGGCCTGGGACACTTGACTGAATGGCAGTGGGGGCACGCAAGTTGATCTGCAACAAGTGACCAGCATCCTGGATTAGTTGTGCGTCTTAGAGAAAGAGATTCAAATGTTTGCTTTAGACAACCTGGAAAGAAGACAAAACTGACTCCTACACAGATAAATTTGACTCTAATGTTTGTTGTGAGCTCATCTATTGGAGACTCTGAAGAAACTAGGGCTCAGCCCTGGAGCAGAGAACCCAAGTTCTTCTGTAGAACTGATTGGCGGGATCCTTGTCTTCTAGAGGCCAATCCAGGACTTCTCAATACCTGATGCCCATGGGCATCCATGGAGGTCTTGTAAAGATGCAGACTCTGACTCAGTGGCCCAGGATTCTGCATGTCTAAGAAGCTCCCAGGTGCAAGTGCTGCTGTCCACAGAGCACACTCTGAGTAGCAAGATCTGATGCACTTGCTGCAGTCTTGGTCACCTGCCAACCCAGACGGACCACAGGGGACTCACGACCCTCAAATCACTGATCAGTGGTGCGGAGTCTGCCAGAGGCCCATGTTTGGATCCTCAGGGGACACAAGACCCCATTCGGCAGGGGTCCAGGCCTTCAGGTTTGGCTCCACAGACCAAGAAGTAAAGGGTGGAAGTTGAAGTGAAGCAGGTAGAAAAGGTTGTATAGGGCTGGCGCATGCTCAGAAGATGGGCCCAGACACCTCCTGTGACAGGTGTTAAGATACTAAGGGGCACAGAAAGAAAGAAGGAGCTTAGGCAAGGGCCCAGGTAAAGCCTCACTCAGGGTACTTAGCACTGACTGTGTGCCACGGACTGAATTTATGCTTCACGCAGATGTCACATTTCATCTTCATCCAAAGCCCTTGCAAAGCAGACTATAAATCCCTGCTAACAAAGAAGGAACTTGAAGTGCAGAGCAATTCAGTAAATCATCCAACTTCCCAGCAGACACACTGTGGAGCCACAGTTCACACCCAGGTCTGCACGATCTGAAAGACCAAGGCTTTCAGGTGCCACACACCGTCCACTGTTCTTCATAACAATGGTTGAGATCCACGCTCTGTGCCTCTGACTGATGTATCCTACCCTGGACATTTGAATCTAAAGCAAGTGAGGTGAGCCATGAATAAAGGAAGCAGCAGGCCAGGAGGAAAGCAGGTCAGGAGGAGCTGGCATCTGAAGCAGACCAGGCAACTGGACCACTCTTGGAAATACAGTCCTGGCCCTCTTGGTGCTGAAGGTCCTCTGCCTCCATGTAGACCAGCTAAGAGGAAGAGCCCTCCTGGCCTTGGCCTGTGCCTCGGTAGACAAAGTGGCTGGTGGGCATCTGAAAGCCATCTTGAATAGAAACTTTGGCAGAAGTGGAATATTTGCCTGAGAAGAAAGAAGACAGGGCACTAAATGGGAAGACTATATAATATGACAAAGTGTCTAGAACACCGTAAGCAGTCAGTCACTGGGAGCTGCTTTTCCTCTTCTTGTTGTTGTCATGGGGCTATGTCTGTGCCTTGCTTCAGAACCAGCCAGAGAGAGACTAGGAACATTCCCAGGCACTTCAATATGAAATTGCCCCAGGAAGCCAGAGCCTCAGTGAGTCCAGCCAAGCGGCCAAATCAGCCAGCGGAAGTTTCATAAAGTGCTCTGGAGGAGCAAGGGCCTCGCCACGCTGTGCACGTGGACATCAGCCTGTGGGGGGCACCTGGTCACTGCTTATGCCTGCCTGTTCTTCCTCGCTCTCACAGCCCAAACACTGTGCTTCTAGCGGCCAGGAGCCTTTCTCTAGAATGAGCCTCAGCCTGGAGTTGAAAGACCCACTCTGCCCCTGCCTGCCACACCTGGTCCCCACTGTGCTGCCTCCCTCAGGACCAAGGGAGGGGACGCCTGTGAAAGGAGCTAAACAAAACCCACAAAGGCCTCCACACACAGAAGCAATGACATTACTCCACAGATGTCCGGCCATTCTATTCTAATTTGGGAACTTATGCTTTACTAAAATCTGATTACCATACCCTCTGTGTTTCCTCTAAACGGCCTCGAATCCTCTGAGGAACGAGGGAGCATTTACTTGCATATACACCTCCACACAATAAATGTCTATGTAGAGCCAAAAAGCAAAATTACACATATAGATCTAAATACACCTATAGGTATAGAGATACACATCTGTATGCATACAGACACATATTTCTCTAGCTAGATATAGATAAATATTTTCTCCTCTGTATTCAACTCAAAGGACCACTTGGAAAGCAGGTGAGACATTTGCACAGTTAGTCTAAAAGATTATTTAAAAACAGAAATAGCTTGGAGCAGACGACTGGAAATCATTCCTTGCTGTAGCTCCAATGAAGAAAGCTGTCTAATTCTTGGAAATTTAGACATTCTGCTAGTAATTTAGCACAAAAATGGGCCTGGCTCAACCTGCTCTTCACATTTTGGTAATTTAAAAGGACATAACGGAATTTTATTTTAGTGGTAATTGCAAACTCATGCAGAAAATGTAAATGCACATTTCATGATTAGCTTACAGCATAAACTATGGCTTCTATTAATGTATTCCAATTTGTAATTCTTTTCACAGTATGAGATTTGAAAGCTGTGATTAAAATTAATTAGGTTAAGTAAAGTTTATCCCCCCTGAGCACTGCTATTGGGAAAAAGCAAGAGGAAAATGCGAACTACATCTGGCTCTGTAGGAAGCTGTGTCTTCACAAGAAGTCGGCTGACTTCTCCTCTCCCCACAGAGGTTGCATGCTGCTTATTTGGCATATCTCAAGCACCATGTATCTCCTCAAGGAGCTAATTGAACCATTAAACTATTCTTTGCTGGCTCACAAAACCACATAGACTGTGACTACATCATCTTCAAATAAGGGTATTAGGTAGATCCATCAATTGTTTAAACACAATAAATCTGGGTGGGGGGGGGCGCGCGCGACACGTTTGGGTAAACCTAAGGTAATGGAGGCCACCCAGAATTCAGTACCGTAATTGCTGTGAAAGAGGCGCCCATGAGGGACTGGCAATGAAGATAATGACTAATTAACACCTGTATGAAGCTCTCTCCTTCGCATATTGTCTTAAATATTACCTCACTTGATCTCCTCAACAGTCCTGACAAGGAATCCTTACTGTTGTCCCATTTCACAGATGAGGATACTGGTGTTCAGTGAGGTGCCCAGGATTGAAAAGTGCTAGAGATCAGACCCAGTTCTAATCCTACACTCCTACAGTTCAGCTCTATAGCTACTCAACAAAACAAAACAAAACTTTTAACCTATGTCTGACCTACGTTTTCTCTATGGGTTGAGTGTCATTGCTCAGTCTCATATAATAGGAACTAAGGCAAAGGTTAACAGCTCCAGAATGGTGTCCTGCATCCCAGTAAATAGAGAAGAAATTTGGAGGGCCAAGAAAAGACAAAGTGAAAAACTGGCACAGGGACACTGCTTCTCTTGGAGATCCTGGTTGGACTTCTCTAGTCTTCCTTTATGGTCCCTTTGCTTAATACCCAGCAACTTGTGCAGCCCCGACTCCCCTTGTTTCCTTTGGCACAGTTTAGTCCCGGCTTCTGGTCCAAGCCCTGGGAATACAGTCACAGCTAACATACACCTGCTTCTGAGCTTGCCTGTCCCATGTCCTGAGTCATGATGTTCCCTTGCTTCCTGTGACTCACCCTACCTGATCTTTACACTGTCTGCTCTGAGTTCATTCAAGAAGGAGTAGATGGCCCTATCATCAACTTGTGATGATGTGTATTAACACGGTCTATATAAAATCTAAAGATGGGAACTTCCAGCTCATTCGATAGTAGATGAGTAGGAAAGACGGCAGAGTGGGTGGGACCTCATAATGACACTTATATCCAGCCACATGGAAAACCACAAGCTCTTAGAGACTAAATGCAGGATAAATCCTTGCTTTTAAGGTGGAAGATGGTATAAGAAGCCTCTTCTATTGCCAGTGGAGGTGTGACCAAGGAAGCCCAGTTCCCTGTTCATGTGTAGCTGGTTCCTACAACATATTGCTGGTGTGATTTGGGCCTCTGCTAAAATACCAACAAATGAGCTGGGAGTCGTCTCCAGAACCAAATCAGTCTCTGCTTGCAGAGGCTCCCAGTAACCCTGCTCTCTGCCCTGCTCCCACCTATGAGGAGCACAATACCTGCAGATATGCCTTAGCTGTGTTGGAGAAGAACATTCCATGGAAGCTGCCCAGCAACAGATGCACTAAATGAACCTGTGAACTCTTCTTTCCTAAAAATCCATCCAGTTCAACAAAAAGGAACAGCACTGAACCAGGGCTGTGGAAAAATAAGATGTAGGAGTTGTGGCCTCCAACCTTCAGGCAGGTGCAGTCTAGGGGAGGAGTGCAAATTCACTGTCCTCTGCTACAGGTTAGACTATTACGGGAAGTTTATAAACCAGCTTCAATTTCTGTATTTGTAAGTATTCCCTTGGGAGTGTATACAACACTTGGTAAGTTTTAAAATTTAGCCAAAAGTATGCTTATAGATTATTAATTCTTGGGATTTTTTAACCTCTTACTTCAATACACCTCCCAAGTTTTGCGTCTTGGGGACTCAGCACATTCTGGGGTAAAACTCTTGTTTAATTGTTGCTAAATTGAAGAGAAGACCACCCACAGAAGACAAGGCCTTGTGAATATTGTTTGATATTCTTAAGGTACCTAATTCAAGGGTAGAGTCCCATATTCTGAAACTAATAAGTCTCCAGAGATAAAAAATATTTCCCTGAAATTCAGGAATTAAATGAAGGACTGATTTTTTTTTTTTTACATGATAGTTAAATTTAAAAAGAACAAATAGCATATGGTTAGAAGTTGGAGAACACAGTTGGTGGTAATGTTCTCAGACCTTTCCCTTCTCTACACAAAAATGTCCATTTTCCATCTTCTAGAGCCATAGAAATCGGGGGTAAAAAGGAGCTTGGAGAGCATTTTGTCCAGTTCCTCCATTTCACAGCAAGAAAACAAATTCAGAGATTCACATGGGCTCTCCAGTCCGGGCTTTGCCCTGCCTTCTCCTAATCAGACTAATCCTATTTAATAGAATCCCCTTCCAGTAAACCCTGCCCTGTACAGGCAATGTTCAGCGGTGAGAGAAAATTTCAGCAAGTTCTGAACGCTGGGCTTTGGGTCCAGCATTCCCATCTCCCAGGCAGCAGAGGCAAACGGTCTTGCGGAAGGAAGGAAATAAAGGTTACAGTTTCCAGCTTTGAGGTGAGATGTCACATTGTCATAATTTTAAAGAACTCGCAACTCTGAACAAATGAGCTCCCTCAGCCCGAGTTTCCTTTTTACATAATAGCATCAACTCATTATGCTTTTGTGAGGAACAAATGCAACAGTGAAGACTTTATAAAAGCAATCCATAAGTGTTAACTGACTTTGTATTCATATTAGTATCAAAAGCGGACTTGGGGCGCCTGGGTGGCTCAGTGGGTTAAGCCTCTGCCTTCGGCTCAGGTCATGATCCCAGGGTCCTGGGATCGAGCCCCGCATCGGGCTCTCTGCTCAGCGGGGAGCCTGCTTCCTCCTCTCTCTCTGCCTGCCTCTCTGCCTACTTGTGATCTCTCTGTCCAATAAATAAATAAAAATCTTTTTAAAAAAAAAACAAAAAAAAAAAAACAAAAGCGGACTATTCTGAACTTGAACCCTGAGTCTGGGGATTTAGAACGAGGTAGACCCTGCCTCTGATGGGGTACGTGGCCTTGAGGACATGACTTCCCCCTCTCAGCCTCAGTTCCTTATGCAAAGGGGCGCTTCCTTTCAGGACCACTTTGGGGATTAAGTGATAGAGTGTATGTAAATGAGCGATTAATGCTCTTCTCCAGTACATCCTGGAGAGCTGTTCATCTGTACTTAAGCCAGTCACCAAGACATTCCTTTCAGGAGAATCAGGAAATCCTGTGGCACAGGTCTAGTGGCCCGAGTCTGAGGTTCTCCTTCATGCTCGGCTCCCCTCTTCTGAGTGTTTTAGAACTCTGGCTCCTCCCACCTTGACAATTTTCCTGGCAAATATCTCCCTCCACTTGAGTTTATGTGGCAGCTTTTATGTTGCCTTCTATGTCCAGCTTCTCTTATCTAATGCTAGCTCTTGAGCTAAAACCTTCCCAAACCTGGACTTCAGCTCTTACAGGGTAGAGAAGGGGGCCAGGCCCACCCCAGACCTGTGGTGCCCATTGGGGCTGTATTCGGTTTAGGGCGTAAGGGTGATGATACATTATGTATTAATTTCTCGCCCTTTTAGGTTATCTATTTTTGCAAACGTTCTTTAAAATACATGATACACGCAAAGATTCATAGTGAAGCATATGTTTAAAATGATTTTACAGATAGGTGTGCACAATCAAGCAATTTGGGAGACCTCTGCCCAGAGGTCAGCTGGGGCACAGGATCCACTCAGAGCCTCAGCCAGCCCCATGGAGAATGAGAAGCAGGGGACTGAGCTTAGGGAAGCTTTGCAGAATACTGGGAAGATTTCAGAGATCCAACAGGGGTTGAGCCAGGTGGGAAGTTGTTCTGAGGATGTCTCTCCACTCAGGTCACACTGGAATGCCCACGGTCAGGGCGGAGGCTGGGGAAGACCAGCAGACCCCTTGGTCTCCACCTGTGGGGCCACCATTCGGCATAAACTCTGTGTGTTCTGTCTGCAGTCAACCCACCTCAAGAGTGTGCACATTGTCCTCTAAATGAAGTTTTATCCTGGTAAATTGGGTGGCTGTGAATGTCAGGGGTATCCCTTGAGTCTTTTTTTTTTTTTTTTTTAAGATTTTTTATTTATTTATCAGAGGGAGAGAGGGGGAGAGAGCGAGCAGAGGCAGACAGAATGGCAGGCAGAGGCAGAGGAAGAAGCAGGCTCCCTGCTGAGCAAGGAGCCCGATGTGGGACTCAATCCCAGGACGCTGGGATCATGACCTGAGCCGAAGGCAGCTGCTTAACCAACTGAGCCACCCAGGCGTCCCCCCTTGAGTCTTTTTATTGTTAACTCTCTCCATGAGCACATCCTGGGCTGGATCTTTCCCACTTTTTATTTGTTTTTTATTTTCTGTTTTCAGCACTAACTAAGGAGAGGGTCTCCCCTTCCTGGGGAAGAAGAGGAGGTTGCCTGGTTGGTTTTCGTGAAGGGTGGGTGTGGGCATCAGGGCTTGGAGAGGCAGAATCCAGGTGAAATGGGGGAGCCAGATGTTAGAGGAGAACATCATGCTTCATTGCTTGATGCAGTTGACAAAGGGGCTTCACACCTGAGCCTCACAGTCACCTAAAACCTGCTATTGTTAATTTCGATTTTTAACACACATCTCTAGAGGAGCTAGTGACTCAAATGAACCTTTAGACTCCCAGGCTGGTCTTTTGGCCCTACCTTAAATCTTAGCATTTCAGTGCTTTTGGGGGGATGATGAGATTAAATTAAATCAGGGGACTAACTTGCAAAGCTGTGACTAAAATGTTCATCTTACAAAATATCCATGAGGAAGTTACGGCTGTACCTTGGTAATAACTGTACAGCTACCAGTCTGACTGTCAGATCAAGAATCCTCCCCAGACCTGGCCTGGCTTTTTGTCACCACTAGGTGGCAGTACAAGCACAGCCTTCCAGGGAGCCCTTTCTATCCGCTCTCGGTGACAATGACAAGTGAGAGGTTTCCTAATCAGGCGGGACTTAGTCAATTCACAACTCTGGTGTCGTGGTATCAGTTTCAGTGTGTTTGGTTATCTGGAGTTTTCTCTGAGCTCTCCAGCCTTACCAGAGGCTGCATAGCTTTGCGGGGGGAAGATACCAGCCATGGGACTTTCTCCTGAATTTACTACAGTGAATAAGGGAAGAGCTTAACTGGACTCCCCACCCTTTGAATACCAAGTAGGTGCCATCCCTATGAGTAAGCAGGGCTGCCTGAGATCCTACCAGGAGACATCCCAGGTCTCCCGCACTGTGCTTCAGAACCAAATCCTTGGGCTGCTTAACGTCCCAGGCATATTCAGTGATGTGACCAGCGACAGAGGAACCACAGTTCAAAGGAGGTCAGACTCGGAGGCGGCAAGTTACTGGGAGGAAATTTCTTCCGAAACATTGTGTGTAGCATTCACATGGCAAAGAATGGCCTACTTTAGGGTGAACCAGCCTGCCCGGTTCTAGAAAGGAGCACCCAGCACTAAAATTAGTTATAGGGTTAATACTTATTAACGCACATTGAGCACTCAATCAGTACTGTAATACATACTTAGATCACCTCACTTAATCCGACTGTGACTGAGACGTGTCTGCTCTAACTACCCTAATGTCCAGGACTCTGAGGGTCAGAGCTGAAGCTATTTGCTCATGGCCTAGTGTTAGAGTCCAGGTCTCTCTGATCGAAAGCCTATACTTGTCTCACAATAGTTGCGAGACATCCTTTAGCAGCACATGGCTTCTCACCCCTCCTCTGCCACAGAAGGGGGGACGACAGAGTGCCTTGTATCCTAGTGTAGAACATCTTGGTGAGTAGGAGTAAGATGCCAAGATGGGGGGCCTGGGCCAGTGCTGCCCTCCCTCCACAACCTGGGACCTGCAGACCTGTCTCAGCGAGAGGCTCACATAGATGGGCTCATCCCCAAGGCCAAGGAGGCTAGCAGTGATCCAGACAAGCAAAGGAAGGCCCGAGGTAGTCCAGATGACCAGGCACGTGGCTCAGGAAGACAGCCAGTGTATGTGCGGGTGATCCTATGTACTCACCCGGGCACACTTTTTTTTTTTTTTTTTTTTTTAAAGAGAGAGAGAATGAGAGATCATGAGCAGGGGAAGGGGCAGAGAGAGAGAGAGAGAGAGAGAGAAGCAGCTTCCCTGTTGAGCAGGGAGCCCAATGCAGGGCTCGATCCCAGGACCCTGAGATCATGACCTGAGCTGAAGGCAGATGCTTAACTGATGGAGCCACACAGGTGCCTCTGAATGCCCACTTCTTAGTTTTAGCAAATCCAGTTTGATCAAGCGACAATCACCGCTTCTCTTTTGTGCCTCTGGATGGAAATCCTTAGGTCTTAGGGTCAGTTTGGAGGTAAGACAGTGCAAGTCCAAGGATCTTGATTTCACTCATGGAAACAGTCCCGGAATTGCAAATCTCCCTCAAGGTTTATTTCCCAAAATGCTTGTTCATGATGACATTTTCCTTGGTTGGCATCAAAATGAAAACAAAAGGACAATGTAGTCACTTTTCCATAAGGCTACATTTATTAGACTTAGAAGAGATTCCTAATGTGTAGATTCTATCTTTCCTACTTCTTTATGGTTAAAAATCTATCTCTTAGGAAACAGAGGAAGTTGATTTGTATTTTTTTTTAAGATTTTATTTATTTATTTGACAGACAGAGATCACAAGGAGGCAGAGAGGCAGGCAGAGAGAGGGGAGGCAGGCTCCCCGCTGAGCAGAGAGCCCGATGCGGGGCTCGATCCCAGGACCCTGAGATCATGACCCGAGCCAAAGGCGGAGGCTTAATCCATGAGCCACCAGGACACCCCATGATTTGTATCTTAATGATGTTCCCTGGAAACATAATTTGACAGGCCCATGCAGTGCTCCCCTTTTCTTTTTCTCTTGAAAAAGTTTTACAGATTAAAGTTTGGGAACCCCAGCCCTGGGCAATCCTCAAACTTCCTTCCCTTGAGCACACTGGGAGTGTTTCACGTACTGCCACCTAGTGGTCATCCTAGCACACACTCACAGGCTTCTCTCTGAGAACATAAATGGTAGGCATGTGAACACATGGGTGTGTGTGTGTGTGTGTGTGTGTGTGTGTGTGTGTGTTCGATTAGGTGCCGACAAGCAGAGATGTGTTAGCATGGAAAAATGCAGGTTTTGAAAACTGTGTAGAAATATTCAGAGTGAACAGACCTCCTACTCCAAACCCATGTGGGCAGAATTGAAAGCAGGTGTGTGGGATTAGCACTCTGTATTTTTTCCAACATCCACCACCGAAAGGGCAGCAGCACAGAAACGTTTGTGCTCAGGAGCGCTATCAGCTAACAGGACGAGAAATTGTAGAGGAAAAGTTTGCAAGACTAAACTGGAACCAAGTGTGTTCACAATTTAACTCATACCTTTTGAGCAACAGAGATATCCCTTCAAACTCTAGAAAGACCCATCAACCTTTCAAAAATGGGTAAATATGTATTTCTGCAAAAGCCTGGTGTCCTTAGGCGAGGGGGCATGTGGGTTGGCAAATACAAGACAGTCTTCATCTTTTGAGGGACCTGCCTTTGGACGTGGCCTGCCCTCCAGCAGCTAGCGTACCCCACCCCATCCTCCATGGCCACCTGTAGCCTCTGGAGCTCTGTCCTCAGCCTCCCACTGTCCTCCTCCTCTGAGCTTGCTGCTTATCCACTAGACAAAGTCCCTTTCAGACTGCAAGAGAGAGAGAGACAGAGAGAAGGGGGAAATGGGAGAAATGCAAAAAGCCCCAAGGCCAAGTCAGACAGGCAATGGCTAATGGATCTTCCAAAGACCTACATCTGCCCAACCCTATGGTGCTCCATAACTCAGCTGAGTTGTCCTGAAATGAGTCTGGGAAAATCAGGCTCCAGACACCGACATACAAGCAGGCAGTCTGTAACTGGCTAACAGGCGTACTCCGAAGTGTCACACGTATATCAGCTCTATTTGAAATGTGAAATACATTGACACATAAAACCAAAAGCTACAGTCATTAGGCTCCCGGGCTGGTTCAGGAAACCCATTTAACCCATTCTGTGTTTCTGAGCTTTCCCTGAGTGGGGCGTGTGGATGGGGATGGGGAGGGTCTGCAAAGCCTTGACATTGAATCTTTTACTAATTCTCGGTAGAAATTCTCAGCACATCAGAAGAGTAGCCGGGGGGGGGGGGGCGGGAAGCTAGAAATAAAGAAATAAATCTAAATATAATTAATCACAGTTGCCAAGGGTAATGTGTTCAAAGAATTCTTAGAGAAGACAGCAGCCAGTAGCTCAAAGGGGGCAACTGCACGAATACATGGAATTGTTACCGTGTCCTTGCTCTTCAGGGCTCTGGACACCCAGGGCTGACTTTTGCTCCTTTCAGTTTCCTCCTCCACTGTCTGCCTCTCAGGCTGTGTGCTCCAAGACAGCTCTGAGCCCCTCGGGCCTGGCTCACGGCAGGTGTTCAATGAGCATCTGACAGACTGAACTGCCAACAGCAAGCATCATCTATTTCTTCCATTCATTCCATGTATATACATTCAGGGCCCGCTGTGGTGTAGGTGTGTGCTAGGTACTGGGATCAAGACGGAGCAGGGGAGATAGGGCTCCTGCCTTTATAGTGTGTGGCAGGCCAAACGATGCACCCACCAAAGCTGTCTTCATCCTGACCCCTGGAACCTGCGAGTATGTTGTTGGCAGAAGGGACTCAGCAGAAGTGACAAAGATAAGGATCTTAAGATGGGGAGTTATTCTGAATTATCCAGGTGGATCCAATATAATCATAAAGGTTCTTATGAGCGGTCACAGTAATGCAGGGCCACAAGCCAAGGAGTGTGGGTGGCCTTTAGAAGCCAGAAAAGGCAGGAAACAGATACTAACCCCCACCTAAGCCTCCAGGAGGCACACACCTTCTGTTTAGCCCAGTGAAACTGATTTTGGAATTCTGACCTGCCAAACTATATGATAATAAATTTGCATTGGGCTTAAAGCCACTCAGTTTATGGTCATTTGTTACAGCAGCAAATGAATACGCACTGAATGTAACTGTAGCTTATTAAACATTTTGCATAATGTTTAACAGACATTTAAAAAGTAATCCTAATAAGTTGTGATAATAGAGGGAAATAGAGAGTGTTGATTAGCCCATTCACCTTATTGTCTCTTCAGATCAGCTTAATAAATTCATTCTTCTCTTGGCCAGTCAGAGGACTTCTCTGAGGCTGTACCTTTCAGAGGTAGCAGGAATTCATTCTAGCTTCTGTGTCAAGTTCTGAGCCTTCAAATGCTTATAAAAACCATTTGGTGGATGAGTCCATTCCTACAATAACAACTTTCACATACAGGGAATATTATTCCTTAATAAACAGTCAAGATCAACTTGGTTATTTGGTCATGGAACCCTTAAAAAATAGAGAGGAGATCTTATTTGCACCCCATTTCTCCAAGGGGGGGAAATTGAGGCATGGGTCTGCTCAAGTTTGCTCGGCCACGTGGGATCAAGAATACGAACCCAGGGTTGTACTCAGCTAACTCACTCAGTAGAACATGCAACACTTGATCTTGGGGTTGTAAGTTTGAGCCCTATGTTGTATGTAGACATTACTTAAAAATAAAATCTTCAGGGGCACCTGGGTGGCTCAGTCGGTTAAGCAACTGCCTTCGGCTCAGGTCATGATCCTGGAGTCCCAGGATCGAGTCCCACATCGGGCTCCCAGCTCCACAAGGAGTCTGCTTTTCCTTCTGACTTCCCTGCTCATGCTCTCTCTTGCTCTCTCTCTCAAATAAATTAAATATTTAAAAATAAAAAATTAAAAAAATAAAATCTTAAAAAAAACATATGAGCTCAGCCCTTTTGACACTTCAACCAAGGGCTTTCCCTTGGCCTCTGCTCATTATTTCCCAAGGCGTTAAGAAAAAGCGAGGCAGTCTACGGCCATACCACCCTGAACGCGCCCGATCTCATCTGATCTCGGAAGCTAAGCAGGGTGGGGCCTGGTTAGTACTTGGATGGGAGAAAAAGCAAGGCATCAAACACGCGGCAGGAGGGATAGAGTCAGCTTGCTACCTCGAGAGGAGAGGAATTCTGGAGAAAGACTAGCCATCAGAACCTATGGAATAAGAAAGCCTCCAGTTTTTAAATTAAAACTTGGGGGAAAATTTGACAATTGGAGGACTTTCATTTTGAAACTCATTTAACCCGAAAAGTCAAAACGAAACTCCAGGGGTGTGAACCCACAACAATCAAAATAAAAACAAGTTTTCACAAGCCCGTTGCAAAGCTAAATATAGATTTTTCAGATAGACCCACTCAGCTCCAAATTCATGACTTTAGAACTATTTCAAGCATGCTTTTACAAGAGTGTCAATCAAAAGAAAAGTAGTTGTATGTGGGAGCTGGAGTAAAGTCAGGCGTGTGCGTGTGTGTGTGTGTGCGCGTGTGCGTGTGCGTGTGTATGTGTATGTGTGGGGGGAGTGAGGCTCTATTTTGTCCTGACCTCCCCAAACTGTCAAGATGTTTTTAAATACCATTTGTGGTCACCTACCCCGGTAATATTTTCTAATTGTGGTCAAAAGAAGCTGACTAAAGGTTCGTGCGTTTGCTCCAAGAGGAAACAGTCAAACGCCGGGGCCCGAGTGTTGCCGGACCCGGTTAGCAGGTGCATTTGTAGAGTGCTGTCTGTGTTCTGACCTGAGGAAGGGCCTACTTAAAACTTTAGATGGAAGCCCTCCGGCTGCCACAGGCAGCACGGCAGAAAGCCCCGTCCTTTCTGGGCTCACCCCAGCTTCCCTCTGTGCCTAAGAGGAAGAGAGAGGGGGACCGACAAGTCGGCCCGGAGTCACCTGTGGCCTGAGGGTTACCCCGGAAAGATGGCCTCTCAGGATCCTCACGTGTGGTGAGGGCTTTGAACCAGGAGGTTTGAACTGCTGAGCAATTTCTCATTAAGACGTGAACACCGGAGCGTCAGCTAGAGCTTTCGGCTTTTATTTGTGGTGGGCTGTTTTCCTGCCACGGTTACTGTGGTTTACCGTCTACCTGAGTGTTCAAAACTGCTTTGCAGAATCCAGTGGTTTTGGTTCAGATTTGGTACCTCTCATGCCTCACCCAGCCTCGGCCCACAGTGACATGTCCTGCTGGGCATCCCCTTCCTAGGCCATGCTGTGCTCCCAGGGGAACAGCCACCAACATTAGCAAGCCTGCAGCATAGTGTGTATTTCCAAGAATGGTAATTTAGGGAAAAGTAAGTTCAGTTTTTGGACACCTGTGCAAAAGATGATTTCCCAAAATGGACAACGAAAGTCAGTCATAAAACCATGGGGTCCGGGACGCCTGGGTGGCTCAGTGGGTTGGGCCTCTGCTTTCGGCTCAGGTCATGATCTCAGGGCCCTGGGATCAAGTCCCACAATGGGCTCTCTGCTTGGCAGAGAGCCTGCTTCCTCCTCTCTCTCTCTTTCTGCTTGCCTCTCTGCCTCCTTGTGATCTCTGTCTGTCAAATAAATAAATTAAATCTTTAAAAACAAAAAACAAAATACCATGAGGTCCAAGAAAGGAATTATTAGAATTTTGTGACCTATGCCTATGAATTTATGGTAAGGAAATAACCATAAATATGTAAAAATGTTGCAAAAATAAAGTCACGGGGATATTTGTTAGGAACTTATCATAGCTGGAAAAAAACTGGAAAAATCTAAATAGCAAATAGGTTATTGACTGAATAAATTATGTTAAGTCATGTTATTGCCATAATCAATAGCTAGCATTTATTAAATGCTTACTATGTTCTAGGTATGGTGCTAACTGCTGTATGTGTATTATTACATTTAATCCTTGAAACACTCAGGAACTGATGCACAGAGAGGTGAAAATCCTTATTCATGAACATGGTGATAATGAGATAAATAGTGGCCCCTACAATTCATGTTCACTCGGAACCTCAGAAAGTGGCCTTATTTAGAAGCGGGATTTTTGCAGAGGTAATTAGTTAAGGATCTCAAGATGAAGTCATCCCAGCTTCATCAATGACGGCTGTCCTTATGAGAAAGGAGAGAGCAGTCTGAGACACGCAGGGACACGGGGTAGAAGTCTACGTGAGGATGGAGGCAGAGATTGAAGTCTTGCATCTACGAGCCAAGAAATACCAAGGGTTTCTTGGCAGCCTCCAGAGATTAAGGAAGAGAGGTAGGCAACAGATTCTCCCTCAGAGATCCAGAAGGAACCGACCTTGCTGACACTCTGATTTCAGACTCCTGGACTTTGGAACTATCAGACAATAAATTTCTGCTGTTTTGACCCAGTTTGTGGCCACTGGCTATGGGAAGTGATTACAGATAGTATTATCTGTATATTAAACACACATATATAATATATATTATATGTAATATATATTATAGCTTTGGAGCCTCGAAAAGCAGGGCTTAGAATTGTATACATAATGTCACATTTGTGTAAGAAATTTGAATATATGCATAGAAAAGAACTGGAAGAATATACAGCAAAACGCTTATTTCTGGGTAGAAAGAATCCAGATGGATTTTAATTTCCTTCTTTTTGCTTATCTGCTTTTTCTTTTTTCAGCACTGAAGTGCAATACTTTTCAGAGTAAGATACACACTGAAGTCTGGAGGAGTAAGGGGTATCATGTTGCAACTTACTCTCAAATGGTTCAGACAAAAACTAAGAGATATGTATATGCGCGGAGAGAAAAAGATTGAGCCAACGTGTGAGCACGGTAGCCACCGGAGAATCTGGGTGGAGAGTACAAGGGAATGCTTTGTGCTATTCTCGCAACTTTTCAGAAATTCTGAAATTATTTCAAAATGTAAAACTTACCCCTCCCCCCAAAGAAGAGTCCTAGCACGGAAGACACTCAAAGTTGAAAGAGAAGAAACTTGATATACATGAATGCCAAGACACAGCCAACTTGAATATTCCAAGAATCAGAGAAGCTTGAGGAAGAAAAACGAGTATTTGCATTACCAGAGAGCACTCTCAAAGGGAGAACAAATGCAGAGAGGCAGACAGAGAAAGAAGGGACAGAAGAAAATGATATCTAAAAGGAGTCTGATGAGCTGTGTCTCTCTGGAGCCATTTTCTGCACACACTTGACGTGGACTGATTCGGGGCCAGGCTGACAAGGATTTGGAAGAGAAGGGTCCCCCCGACCTGCAGGGAAAGAGTGAGACTCATGGCGTCTTTATTTATTTATTTTTAAAAAGATTTTTATTTACTTATTGGACAGACCAAGATCACAAGTAGGCAGAGAAGCAGCCCCCCCCCCCCTTCCCCGTTGAGCAGAGATTCCCGAGGCAGGGCTCCATCCCAGGACCCTGGGATCAGGACCTGAGCTGAAGGCAGAGGCTTTAACCCACTGAGCCACCCAGGCGCCCCTCACGGCGTCTTTAGAGTCCCATCAGGTTCTGATGGCAGCCCCAAGTCACTGGTGACTCATTCCCCAGAGGGTGAATATTAATGATAACTAGACAGATCCCATTTTAAAAATGATATGGATAGACAAGCTAGAAAAGGATTTCATAGCCTTTTGAAAATGTGAAATTATTACCAGGCCACTCGATATTTTTGTTTTAGGAGGACAGAAATTTTAACTTGGTGCCAATTTGAAAGCTCACTTCCAACCAACGTCTCTAGTTTACCATCTGGACAAATACAGGGAACAGTATGTCCATAATTTTGACTTATCTAAAGGGAAAGAAAGTCACATCGCTAAACTGCAGTATTTCAGATGATCCATTTCTCTGTCACTGATTTCTGTAAAAATCTGTGACCATTACGAAAAATGACCAGTGTTATGGACGTGGTTTTACTTGTGGGCTGAATATTGTGCAACCGAACCAGTCCTCTTCCACTCAAAGGAACGGCTTGTTCCTTTCATTCCAAGGTTGGTGCCGGGCAGGGCTGGCATGAATGCGTCTCGCTTAGGACTCGCCGCGCCCTCTCCAACAGCACAGATAACTATATGGCTTGGCAAACGCATTTTGAATAGATAATGTGCACTTTAATTGAATCAAAGAATAATAGGTCCATTTTTATTCCATTCTCAAGTTGTTTCACGTTCGGCATTCCTTCATCACAAAGGTTTGCTAATTGTTCCAATTTGCAGTGCCAAGTAATTTGTGCAGAGTGATTCCATAAATGTTTTCATTTCTGTGTTCCTACAAAGCAATTCTACTTCACAAAGCCCCTAAGTAGCCATTTGGAGGGAAAGGGTCCCACAGAGAGCGCAAGCAGAGGCGGTCCCGCCGTCAGATGCGCGGACTCGGAATGTCCCTCCTGGAGGTGCAGAGAGAGTAGCACAATGATGTACGCGCTGCCCAGGATGCCACCCACAGACCATTCAAATAGAACTACCAGCCAGTGGGAGGGTGTCTGGGTGGGAGGTTTGTTGTGTGTATATATTTTTTTCCTAATATATTTAAAACTAGTTCGAAGTACAAATGGGAAGATTCTGTTTTTGGACTCTCCTTTATGGAAAGAAAAGCAGTTCCTTGGTAAAATTCCAGACCGTCAGCCCCACCTCCACTCTAAGCTCTTTGAACCCTTTCCTACCAGGTTCATTAACATTTTCTGCTTTGAGCCATTATCACGGTGTACAAAGAATGTGTTCCTTTGAGTCCCAAACCGTCCTTTTAAAGTGAAATAGTCTGCCAAAGCCTGGCCTGGCCATGGTGCTTTCAATTTCCCTTGTTTTCTGGGTAACAGCAATAGTGCTTACACACCTATGCATACAGCGTGACCTGGTAATGACAACGGACCCCGAGTCTAAGAGAGTTTTTAAATCACTTAGGTCAGCCTGCCTTCAGAGATAAGTATCTGAGGAACTGGTGACATTGATTAGGACACTTCATCTATCCTGGGCCACCAGACTCAATCCTGAGCAGAAGACCGAAGCCATTCCCTAATGGGTTTTTTTTTTGACCTGATGACAGAGCCAAAGCCTTCCTTCTGGAAACGACACTAAAACAGAGCTTTCCTGATTGAAAACGGGTCCTGTTTTCATGAGCTGGGTTGAGATGGTGTTTTCATGTTTGAGCTCAGTGCGTTCCACGGGCATTCTCGGGTCTGTGTTCATCTGCCTTATAAAGGAGGTGAGAACGAGGTTCTTGCAATTCTAACAACACACAATGATTATGTACGTCATGTCTGATGAGTTTTAAGTTTCCCGTGTCCAGAAGAAGAAATCTAGAGTCAGAAAGATGGTTTTCCTGAAGGCTTACACACTGAGCTCATGATGCTTGGACCAAAGGTCTCCCACAGGCTTATTTGTTTCTTCGGTCCCTCTCCTACTAGTGGGGACTCTGGACCTACCCGGTCCCCAGGTGAGCAGAAGTGCCTTGGGTTTAGGGTGCTGGCTCCCAAACTCCCATGTGCATAAGAATCAAGCAGTTAAAAATGTGTGTTTCAGAACCCCTCCGTAGGCATCAATTCTGCAGGCGAGGGCAAATACGCATTTTGAACAAATACTCCGGGTGATTCTGCAAGCAGTCTGCCATGAGAAACACTATCCTATCAACCTCAGTGGACAACATTTAGACATGTGCCTCCAGTCATCGTTTTTTTGGTTTTCAGATTTCCCAGTCCAAATTCTACCATTTCAAATATGTTTCCCAATAAAAAACCTTCAGGACATGAGCAGATACCCAATGTCATTAGTCATTAGGGAAATGTACTCCAAGGAGATATTACTACGCACCCACTGGAACAGCCCCGATCACAAAGATGACAATACCAAATGTAGATGGAGGACATCAAGAAACTGGATCCCTTGGGTATTGCTGATGGGAATGTAAAATGGCAAAGCCACTTTGGAAACAGTTGGTGGTTTCTTAACAAGTTAAACATATACTTATGGTCTAGTAATTCTGTTCCTAGGTATGTACCCAGGGGAAATGAAAATGCATGTCCACACAAAGACTTACAGGACAGGAATGTTCATGGCAGTATTATCCATAATCACCCTAAACTGGAGACAATCCAAATGACCCTCTACAGTTGAACGGATGAATCAGATGTGATACATAACACATATGTACATCATCACACGTGTAAAGTGACTGATAACACAATACAATATTATTCAATCATTAAAAAAAGAATGAGCTACTGATATGGGGTACAATACAGATGAACCTCAAAAACACCACGGGAAATGAAATAAACCAGATACAAAAGACCGCAGATCATATGATTCCATTTAGATAAAACTTCTGCAAAGGGTAAATCTATAGAGATGGAAAACAGATCATTCGTTGCCTGGGGCTGGGAGCGGGATTGACTGTGGACAGGCAGAAGGCAACATTTTGGCGAGATGGAAAGGTTCTAAAACTGGATTGGGAAAATGACTGCCAAACCCTCTAAAATTACTTTAAAAATCACTATACCCCATAGGTACAGGAGATGAATTTTAAGGTAATTATACCTCAAAGAAAGGTGTTTCAAGAAACAACGGGATTTCAAAAATGGGAACAGAATGGCACACAAGTGAGCAAATTAACCAATTAAAAATATTTCGACATATTTAGGAGAGGGTGTTCAAAGAAGCATCTATGTACATATGATCAAATGCCTCCCGTGTTTCCTCTCATTCGTGGGTGGCTTTTTTTTTTCAGCCTTCACGGGCTTACCCCCAACTTTCCAGCTGCTCTCAGCTTCTCCCTGCCTTTACCACCACTAGACTCTTCCCATTAGACTAACTAATAGGCCATTCCGGCCATTTAGCTTTCTTAACAGGCAGAAAGGAGCGTCCACCATTCCTTCTGACTCATCTGCTTTCTTTTCCATGTGGCAGGAGAAGAAAAAAGAGTTTTCAGGCCCATCATCTGTCTCTGTGTCAGCAATTCAATTGTTCCCCTAGCAACCATCGCTTTTACTGCTGCTCTCCGACGCACGCTGCCTTCTCCGAGAGCTTGGGGCCACCGACTCGCTCGGTTCGTGCCAGGAGCGGTTTTCTAAAAAGGCCAATATCTCTTCGAGAGCAAACTATTTTTATAACCATACTCAAACAAAACATACAGTTTTTAGACGCAGGTGATCATGGGGACAACGCCAAGGAAACGGTGCCTGGGAGGCTCATTTCCCTTCCACTCAGACAGGAGAATGTGCGGCCGGGTCCTCCTCGGCTCTCCTCCTGGCCCAGGGATGACAGAGGTCGCAAGCAGCTTCAGAGGCTGAGAACAGGGAGAATCAACACCAGGTGGGAGCCATATAGTGACCTTGCTTTGCTGATGG
This sequence comes from Mustela nivalis, assembly GCF_964662115.1. Taxonomy (NCBI): domain Eukaryota; kingdom Metazoa; phylum Chordata; class Mammalia; order Carnivora; family Mustelidae; genus Mustela; species Mustela nivalis. The sequence goes on from NC_139024.1 coordinate 39,729,351, forward strand.
AAGGAGCAAGGCATTATTTTTGCATTCGAAGAACAGTTCCAGATTTACCGTTTTTTCCCTCTGACTCCCTTTACTGCCCTAAATGTATTTCTACATGCGGGTGAAGCTAAAACCAAGGGTTAGCTCGGAACTGTGGTTTCCCTTATTATTCCATCAATTACGTATTTTCTTTTTTTTTTTAAGATTTTATTTATTTATTTGACAGAGAGAGATCACAAGTAGGCAGAGAGGCAGGCAGAGAGAGAGAGAGGGAAGCAGGCTCCCTGCTGAGCAGAGAGCCCGATGCGGGACTCGATCCCAGGACCCTGAGATCATGACCCAAGCCAAAGGCAGCGGCTTAACCCACTGAGCCACCCAGGCGCCCCAATTACGTATTTTCCAAAGGGATTTCTAATTAATTTTTTTTCCGAAAAATAAAAATACTTCATGTTTCATATGTTGGCCGACTGTGCAGAAAGCAAGGGTGTCTCCGGCCATGGAGCTCATGTGAATGCTCTCTCAAGAAAACATGTCCCAAACACCCTTGGAAAGATTAGGAGTTTTCTCATAATTCCCTCTCACAGGGCCATCCGTGGGATTAGAATCACTCAGTAGCAAGTTGGTGGTTTCATCTCTAGTTTGTAAGAGTGAAGAGAAATTTTATCACTATTTGAGAATGCAGTGGCTTTTCAGCATTTCTGAACACCTGTCCTTCAAACCGGTGAGGCCAAATATTTTTAAGGAACCTCTGCTGAAAATTACGTGCACCAGGGGTTGGGTATATTACTTGTAAGATTTTGGGGTTAAACTCCTTTTATGTCACCTTGGCCTTTAAATCAGTTCTGCTCTGGATCCAGGCAGTTTTCCTTGATATTAACCCAAATTAATGAAACTTAAATTACTTTTTAACAACTGCTAACACAGGCGCTTTTGACTCAGTGACTCAGTGGACTTGGGAGAAAGAAGGAGATCTTCTGGTGTATTTTATGACCTCCGAGGAGAGAGGCTCATGGTCTGGAAGCACGTGTTCCTGCTGCTGCTGGGAAACTCAACTCTGTGACACGGATGTCCTCATACCAGTCCTTCAAGGTGTTGCAAGAGGTTAGGCCAATCCACTCCCTTCAGGTTTCCCAAAATAACACTGAATCACCAAGGATGAGAAACTCAAACCACAAGTTAGGGTTCGGAGTCTACTCAGAAGACCATAGGGGTAAAATTTTCAGGCACTTTAACACAAATACCCTAAGAGTAAACACTGCCAGCCCTCCCCACACACAGAAAGCTGGAGATCCGTTTAGTTTGGGGTTCAGCAAGGGCGAAGGGAGTCCTAACAACTCGAGCTTGCCTGGGAGGAATCAATCTCACTTGGTTCTATCGTGACAAAGGAAGAAGAGAAGTTAGTCTTAGTTCCTCTCTCCTGAGTAAGTACTGTCCCTTGGAGGCTTAGGCAGGCAAAAACCCATCGTCACTGGGCTGCAGAGGAACTGGGTTTTTCTCGTTGACGTCTCTGGGCCTCAGCTTCCTTGCCTGTCCAGGAGGAACACCCTCCAAGGCTCTTCCATGGCTGTTAGAGCTGTAACTGCTTTCCTCCCGTAGCTGACTGGGGAATTCTGTGAATTTCAGCGTGTCTGGCCCAGCTGCCCAGACCTTCTCAGGTGGGCCCTTTTGTTCCCCTGGGAACTGAGCAGCTTCAACTCACTCTCCACGCATACTGGTTCTCATGGGCCTTTCTCACCCCCATCAAAGTCCAAGTAAGGCATTAAAGGGAAGAAGGAAAAAATATACACAGATACCTGTAGGTAAATATATGGATGGATAAAAATATGCATTCTAGGAAAGAGTCAAAGGACTGAGGTAGCCCAGAGTGTAGCCCTCTGGGTCTCCAAGGTGATTCTCTTTGGCAGGAAGTGACCCTGTCAACATCCTGCTCTGTCTTGTGGGGCCCGTCATACATCCTGTTCCTGGCGGTGAGGCCTGCCTGCCACAGACTGGCTTTCTAGGCTGGATGGCCAAGAGGGGGATCTCCTAACTGCAGTTTCTATGTCAAGTTATGGGGCAGTTTACCTCAAGAATGGCCATGTTTCCAGTCCCAGTCTCACCTGAACAGGCTCCCTGGTCTCTTCACAAGAACTGCATGCTAACAACCTGCGTGTCCGGTGGAAATCTGCCCTGTTTTAAAGTCTGGTAGGAGAGCCTAAAGCTCTTCTTCTCTCAAAGCTGGCCCATCGTTTTGCCAGAGATTCTATTAGCTCTAAGGTTTCATTTTCTTTTTTCTTTTTTTTAAAGATTTTATTTATTTATTCGAGACAAGCGAAAGCGAGAGAGATCACAGAGAGAGAGGAAGAAGCAGACTCGCGTCTGAGGAGGAAGCTCGACGTGGAGCTCAACCTAGGACACTGAGATCATGACCTGAGCTGAAGGCAGACACTTAACCGACTGAGGCACCCAGGTGCCCTAAGGTTTCTGATACTCATTCAGGAAACAAACAGGAATCTCCCCCCTCCCCCCACCCCCACGCTCTTGTCTTATTTTTGTCACACATTCCTTTCCCTGGCCCATCAAAACAGGTCAGAGCCAAGATGAGTCCCATGGTAGGTGGAGGAGTCAGGCTGTGCCAGGTAGAGGGGTTAGTCATTTTCTAAAGGAATGAATGTAGTACCAATGTACTACTGATGTTCATTGTAGAAAATGGGTTTCTGGGCTAAGGGGTGGTGTGCCCAGATGCGGTGAGCAGGAATAGAAAAGGGAACGATCAAAATAGGAAAAATAATATAAAGACCACATTTGTGAATGGCACATAAATTTATGAATATAGGCATACATTATTATATTAAAAGATTTTGAAAAATCAGAGTAAACTAGGAAAAAATAAATAAAACCTATAACTTTGCTTCCCGGAGAGACCTCTTGCTCACTTTATGGTACATCTCACTCTTTTTTTTATTATTATTATTTTTTATTGTGTTATGTTAGTCACCATACAGTACATCACTAGGTTGTGATGTAGTGCTCCAAGATTCATCGTTTGCGTATAACACCCAGTGCTCCATGCAACATGTGCCCTCCTTAATAGCCATCACCAGGCTCATCCATCTCCCCAACCCCTTCCCTTCTAAAACTCTCCGTCTATTTCCTGTAGTCCATAGGCTCTCATGGTTCGTCTCACACTCCGATTCCCCCCGCCCCACCTGCTTCATTTTCCCCTTCTCCGAATGTCCTCTATGCTATTCCTTATATCTCACTCTTTTGTTTGTTACATTCATATAATGGAAGCTTCAGTTTCGTGATCTGTTCTCTTTCCAGTTAGTTGAATCTATCACAGACCATTTCATGTCTGGTAGCTGAGAGCCCGAGGCAGGGCTGAGCTCCTTACATCATTCCAGTAACCGCCAGCGTGATTCACCACTTATTTTATGACCTTTATGACCTATGACACAGCACCTGGTTTGGATCTGACTTCAGTGATGAACTCATTCAGTCTTCAGAATGACAGCCTGTTGGAACCAGAAGGGTTCCAAGAAAGGGTGCTGGGGAACCCAGGGCATGGGGTGGGAAAGTCAGGATGCAATTTTGAATATTTGTCAGTGTTGACTCCAGTGAGAAGCTAAGATACAAGTGAACATGGCCGACTTCACCACAGTGAGTTGGAAACCCACTTTTAAATCCACAAAGGAGAAATCAAAAGGCAGGGTCACAAAAACGAGCATGGCTTCTGGAGTCCAACTGCTGAGGATGAGATGGTGAAGTGAAGGTCATCTCCAGAGAAGGGGAAATGATCTTGAGCTGGAAACATATTTTCAAATGTATCTGCCACTGAAGGGACTTAGGGGCCCTCTGTTCACACCGCTGGGTTGCCTGTGTTAACAGTGGAAAAAAACCAGAAATCCCAATCGAATGGAGTTGTTCAGGGAACCTCACCTGTTGGAGGTCTGTGGTTAAACCAGTCCCCCTGATTCTGCCTCATTTGTGGCAAGGTATTGTGCTGCTCATTTCCTGCTGAATTGCCCAAAAACAAGAAGCCAGAGATGGTGATATCACAAAGAAACTTGCTGAATGCAAACTGACTGAGAAAATAATGTGCCTCGTCCCCAACTGTCAAACTTGTTTCTGCCTCCTGGGGAAGGGCTGCCCATTTTTAGGACAAGCAGACTCGTTTCTCTTCTCTACCCTCAGGATTTTTCTTCTTGAAAGAGCAAAAAGTCACAAAGAATTAGGGGAGTAGGGGGAAGAAGATATGAGACATACTGGAAGATATAATGGTAGAAGCCATGAGATTCAGGTTATTTCCTTCTGAGGGAGACAAAAATAGAAATGGAAAATTTGATAAACCCCAAGTCATCTGCTGTTTTGCAAGAAAAGCCTAAGAGAATTTTAAGCCTGGAGGGCTGCCTCAGAGGACCCTCCTCAGATGTTTACAGCCGTATCTGAATTGTTAGCTTTGGAAAAGGAGACAAGTAATATTTATAAATTCATGAATTTAGAAACCTCATGGTCCCATTATTAGAACCAAGGAAGGTAGGAATTTTTCTAGAGTTTAAAAGCAGAATGTAGTTCATCTCTGGCTGTGAAATCATGGCAGAGCTCTAGGCTGACTTAGAATACAGAGACTTCCCATCATGCTCCCCAACCTCCCAGCATTTATAGGCAGTGGAGACTAAGTCCCTAGTACATGGGACTCCTTGCCAATGGAGGAAGGTGCCAACGGTAAAGTAGAGAGATGGCTGAACCCAAGATCTGTCTTTGTTCTTCCAAAAGAAGAACAAGTGTGCATTTGTGGCTCTCAGTCGCTGCAGGTGTTTTATGGGGGCTGAACTACCCAAGTCATCCAAGCCTGACACATAAGCAAGGGGTTACCTGAAACAAAGTCTGGATTCTGACTTGCACCAATCCAAAGAAGCCAGAGGCTACTGGGATCTGCTTGGCAGACAGAAGAGACATTGTCCCTGGGTCACCTTTGATCATCTGTCTCCTCAGAGTAAGCAAACTCAGACAAGCAAAACTGAGTAGCCATAGGAGTCAAAATCGGGAAAATATTTTCTGATTTACCTTTGAGGCTCAAGAAAATTCTAAGCACTGTCTAGCCTGCAGATACAGGCTTTAATTATAGATACCTGGGCTTCCATGGTTTTAAATACATCTCCAGAGACTCCCCCCACCCCCACCTCCCCTCTGATTGTTCAAGGGACTGCACAGCAAGGACCTCAAAAGTGTTTGAGAGAATCCCAAGGCCATTAGATGTGGGTCTCTAAAGCCTGAGAATGTTGGTTTTATAAGCCCAGGAGAAAAATGTCATCGGGGTTTTCTAGAGCAGAAGGAAAGCCTCACCATTACAGTGGGCTCCTTTTATTAACAGAAATTTTCATCTAAAGAGCTGCCAGAGGTTAGTTTCCCTGCTGCATGGTGGCACATTTCTTGTAAATCAGACTTGAAAAAGAAAGGCCCCCTCTGCCTGCGGTGAGTCCACTCCTGGTGACAGCCTCCCACACACTTATATCCAAGGACTGCCTGATGGCCTTGCGGAGCGCCCTGATCATTTGCACAGAGCACCAGCACCCAGACGTGGTCTCCCCCAGGGTTCAGGGCTTGGCCTTGCCCCTGAAAAATCCATTCCTATACTGAGAAGGGACATGACCATAGCACTTCCTCTTTTCAAACCGCATGCCCCCTGCATTTTCCAGAGCCCTTGCAGAACCCCTGGAAAGACGGCAACACGAAGCTACCTAGCCACGTGCCCTGTGGCAGGAGTGAGAGCGCCCGGGGACCAGGGCACATGCGGGGCCAGGCCCGAGTCCCAAGGTGAGCTGACTGCCCAGGCTCAGGTACCAGCATCACTGAGGGGATGTCCTCAACACCAGAATGCCTTTTTTTTTTTTTTTCACTTGAGTGACTTCAAGGAGTTGGAAGAGGGCAGCAAGTGGGTCATAGATGCAGCCTGCTATAAAAAGAGTGTGTGGTGATGATGAAAATCTATATTTCTTCATGTGTGTGGACCTCTCAAGGCCGGTCTTGATCCAGGTCTGGAGGCAGTGCCTGCTTTGGGATGAGCATAAGCTTTCGAGCCATATAGTCTGAGGTTCACTAACTCCAACACTTCTTACTAGGTAGCCTCGGGCGAACCATTTACCCTCTCCAGCCTTGGAGAGCTGATTTTCTTTCCTTTTCTTTTCTTTTTTTTTTTTTTTAAGATTTTATTTATTTATTTATTTGACAGAGATCACAAGTAGGCAGAGAGACAGGCAGAGAGAGACAGGAAGCAGGCTCCCTGCTGAGCAGAGAGCCCGATGCGACGCTCGATCCCAGGACCCCGAGATCATGACCTGAGCCAAAGGCAGAGGCTTACCTTGCTGAGCCATCCAGGTGCCTCGAGAGCTAATTTTCCTATCTCTGAAACAAGGACAGTGATTTTCCCCTTGCAGGGAGGATTACTGTAACCAGACTGGAGGAAAGATAGAAAAATCAGCTAGCACAATGCTTGGCACCCAGTGAGTCTGTAAATGATAGTGATAGCCACTATTGCCATTTTTAAGATAAGCCATGGCAATAAAGGTAATTTTAAAAACTGAATGATTGGAGAGGTATATTAAGACTCCTTCCCTGGGGGTCTGGCTGGCTCAGTTGGCAGAGCGTGTGATTGTTGATCTCAGGGCCTGAGTTCAAGCCCCACGCTGGGTGTGGAGCTTACCTAAAAAAAAAAAAAAAAGTCTCCTTCCCCAATGCCAGGGAAGTTAAAGGAATAGGCATATGGATATACAAAATGGGGCAGTCGGCCTTGGCTGGCCATTCCTAACCCTCCTTCCTCTCTGTTCCTTTACTGTGGAGGCAAAGAAATCTCTCTGGCAGCAAAAGATTTCCATAAGACACAATTCTGGCCAATGAGATGTAAGCAGCAATGTTCCTTCCCCATAAAGACAGGGCTAGCTAGCACCACTCTTTCTTTCCTTCCTCCTGCCTTGAACATGAACGTGATGCTTGGAGCAGAGGCAGCCATACTGTAGTCATGAAGCAACAATCGACAGGGTAATGACGTCCGAAGAAACCAAGAAAAATATTTTCGGAACTCATTGACATTATTCAGCTGCAGCAATTGTCCTGGGTTACCTACTTGCAGCCTTCTTAGTTTTGGAAGAAAAATACCCTTCAAATAGTTTAAGTGACTCAGATTGGTTTTCTGTTGTTTACTGCTGAAAACATTCTTATCTGATAAAGAGCTTTGTGATAAGCTTCTAAAATACCTTGCCGACGCAGCAGAAAAATCCACAATCACTTTGACTTCCAATCAAACTTTCAGAAGCATAAGCTTTGTAGGCATTAAAAAATCCTAAGTATTTTAGGGGCGCCTGGGTGGCTCAGTGGGTTAAAGCCTCTGCCTTTGGCTCAGGTCATGATCCCAGGGTCCTGGGATCAAGCCCCGAGTCAGGCTCTCTGCTCAGTGGGGAGCCTGCTTCCTCCTCTCTCTCTCTGCCTGCCTCTCTGCCTATTTGTAATCTCTGCCTGTCAAATAAATAAAAATCTTTTAAAAAAAATCCTACGTATTTTAATGAAAATGACCATACATCTATGAATGTCTGACACACGCACATACTTCCATAGTAGCCTATGAAAGCCGAGAGGTTTGCTTTAGATGCAATTCTCAACTTCTAGAGTGTACATGTACAGCATAATCACAGTGGATCTCTCTTTTTTCAAGATTTTATTTATTTGAGAGAGAGACAGTATGAGCTACAGGGAGAGGGAGCAAGAGAGAGAATCTGAAACAGACTCTTCACAGAGCCTGGGTGCGGGGCTCCATCTCAGAGCCTCAAGGTCATGACCTGAGCTGAAACCAAGGCTCAGCTGCTTAACTGACTAAGCCACCTCGTCGCCCCTCAGCAGATCTCTTTAAACTGCCGATGCCTGGGCTCCAACCCTAGAGACAGGCCCTCCCGGTGAGGTCAGAGCATCACAAAGTTTTAACGCTGCATAGATGCCTGTGAGGGATAGGGCCTAGTGAGAGCTCCGCTAAAACCTTCCATAGCAGAGAGCTAAATTAGCAAATCCTGTATCCTAGATATTAACACCTCCTAGAGTCAGACTGGGAAGATAAAGTGGCCCTTCGAGCAGCATGGCAGAGCTCTACTATTTATTACAAGAGAATTACTACATATAATTGTTTTAAAAAGTTGTTAGGGTCCATAAAACCCACGATTTATATGTAACCCTCTACTGTAAGTTACCCAGGCTTTCTCTTTAGTTTTATATAACATTTGGTCTGGATAAGCCAGCATTCAACGCGCAGAGCGACCAGAAATACCAGAAGCACTGCATTAGGACCTTGTTCTAATAACTTGGATGACCATGTTAGAAACTCAGTAAGATAGTAGGGGTTCACCAACTAAGTCCCACATATCCACATATGGACAGGCAAGAGTTCCCTGATGAGAAGACAGCCACCAGCTAACTCATCTTTGGAAATATTGCTCTAATGTGATTATAAAGTGCCCCCATGGTAAGATCAGAATCACATTTCTGACCCAACATGTTTACTCTGATTTTGTCATTTTTCAAATTATATGTAGTCTCTTTGTCAGTATTACATATTCACTTACATTTCCTGTATAGATTTTTTTTTAAAAGATTTTATTTATTTGACGGACAGAGATCACAAGCAGGCAGAGAGGCAGGGAGAGAGAGAGAGAGAGAGAGAGGAGGAGGAAGCAGGCTCCCTGCTGAGCAGAGAGTCTGATGCGGGGGCTCAATCCCAGGACTCTGAGATCATGACTTGAGCTGAAGGCAGAGGCTTTAACCCACTGAGCCACCCAGGCGCCCCTCCTGTATAGATTTTTAAATGAGATATTTACATGCATAAATAAATATGCATAAGGTCTTGAGTCTTTTTGTTTTTGTGTTTAGCCAGCAACAAAATGTTTGTTCTATGAGTCAAATCTGTTAGCCTATCAATTAAGCTTCTTCTTTTTTTTTTTTTTTTAAAGATTTTATTTATTTAATTGACTGAGAGAGAGACCACAAGCAGGCAGAGAGGCAGGCAGAGAGAGAGGGGAAGAGCAGGCTCCCTGCTGAGCGGAGAGCCTGATGCTGGGGCTCGATCCCGGGACCCTGAGATCATGACACAGAGGCTTTAATCCACTGAGCCACCCAGGCGCCCCTCAATTAAGCTTCTATTCTAGTATATTGGATGGCAGTCATTGCTAAATAACCTAAGGTTTATATATAGAGGAACTTGTGAATTCCTTAATCAACCACCTTCGAGAAATAATTGCTGGAGTTCACATGATAATGTCTGTCGACATAATAGTACAGCAGTCCATCCTCACCTTGCAACTTTAGTTTTCACTAGTAGTAGTAATGGTACGGCTTTAACGAGCCCTAACTATATGCCACAGTGCTGTATTCTTTATGGGAATTATTTTAGTTAATTCTCAACTCAGTGAAGGAGGATGATACTATCATGACCATATCACGGATGAGCAAACTGAGTTTGGGTAGTTAAACTACTTGTCCGAAGTCCCAAAGCCCATGGCTGATAGAGGCAGGCTTTGAACCTCGGTAATTTTTTACTTTTATTTTTTTAAACCTAAGTACACTTTTAAATTAAAAAAAAAAAAAACTTGTCATGAACCCGAGTCCCTTTTTATACCAATGTCCACCCTCTCCTTAACCATCGCGCTATTAGCACCATCTATCATCCACACTTATCAACCATATTTTCCTTTGGGGCATGTTGGAAGGATTTTTTTTAACAATTCTATCATAAATCACCATTGACAAACTTTGCAGCCATATTCTGCTGCAGCATCAAGTTTAAACATCTTTTCAAAAGAGCTAAGTCCATGAGTCTGTGTTATACTGTGTTCTGTGGTTGTTCTCGCTTTTAAGTCACTCCCACCAATGCCAGTGTGACAGAAGGACCCGGAGCTTCAGAGTCGAGTGCTTTGCTTCCGTGACCCAGGCCAGTCCTGTGGTCTCTTTCAGCCATATGGTGCACCTCCTGCCTTCCCGTCCTCCAAGGTTATGCTAATGATGACATGAGTTCGCGCAAGTAAGAAGCGCTGTCGGAACTCTGGGGACACACCCATATTTTGTATCTTCCCTTCAACGCATCTCTCCTGACTAGCTGTGCTCTGACTCATGGTCACAAAGTCTCTAGCACCCTTCAGCACTGCCTGGGCACTGCCAGCTCTCCATGCGTTTGCTGTCCCATTCTTCTAGGTCACTGTTGACCCCCTTCTCTCTTCACACCGTTTGCACCCCAGTGTTAGCTGCTGACCTTGCCTCACACTTCCTCAAGAAAACTGAAGTGATCAGAAGGTCTCCTCTCACGTCACCACCCAAACCACTACCCTAGGTCCTCAACAGCTCAGGAGTCTCACTCTCCTGAGACCCAACTGCCCCCCAGCTCCCGTCTTTTCCCTCACCCGTCTCACTCAGGGACTTTGTGCCTCCAATGTTTCCTTCTCTTCAGCATCATCCATTTCACGCTCTCTACCAGAGTGTGATCTTGTACTTGCCATATGAAATATGGACATAAAAATAATCTCTCTTGGCCCCATATTCCCACACAGCCATGACCCCAATTCTCTGCTCTTCTTAACAGGAAAACTTCCTGACGTGGTTTCTTATGGTCACTGCCTCCACCTCCTCCTGCCATAAATCCCCCCTCAGCCCACTTCAGCTGGGTTCCAGCCATAGACATTAAGCAAGCCTCTCAACTTAGGGCCAATCCCAATTCTTGATATTCCCCTCCCAAGTTTCTCCACCAGTCTCCTCTCTCAGTAAATGGTACCCTAGTGACATCACCAATTGGTGCCATTAAAATGTACCACTTGCTCATGACAAAAAATCCGGAAATTACCCTTGATCGCTTTCTTTGCATCATCCCACACCCAAACTAACAGCAGACCTTCTTAAGCTTACCTCTAAAATACAGCCTGAATCTATCCATTTCTCCCCATCCCTCTGGTGACACACTTTGGAAGAAGTCATCCTGACCTCTCCTATGGAATAAGAGTCACGTGATCTAGCCCCCCTGCCTACCTCTCAGATCTCACACCCTATCATTTTTTCTACGTACCCTGCTCGAACCCAGCAGGGCGTCTTTCTGTTCCTGAAACACACCAAACTCATGGTCAGCTTAGAGCCTGGAAGCTGATTCTCCACACAGAATCCTCTTCCCTTCAACACGGCACACTTGACTCTTCCTTGACATTCAGACATGGGCTTCGAGGTCACCTCCTCAAGGAAGCCTTCCCTGACCAACACAGTCTCTTTCTCTCTCATCCTTCCCAGCAGTAATTCTATGCAGACCACTTACACTCCATGTTTTTTGTGTCTACCTTAGGCCCCACTGAACTGCTAGCCCGAGAACAGGCGTTCTGTCTTACTCACTGCTGTACCCTTCATGCTTCGAATACTGCCACCTCAACAAATAGTTGCTGAACCAAGCAGAGTGTTTGTTGTGTATTTTGACAATTCTGTGTATTCCTTCCATATCGAAATAAGCCTCTTACCCATAGAGAATATCTTCTTCTCACCAGCCATGAGTACTCTTTCCTGTGTAACACCAGAGTTTTCTGTCCTGGGGAACATTCTGGTTATATTCAGAACAATCGATATTTTGTTTCAGTTCCTTTTTTCTCGCGTGCCAACGCTCATTAAGCCCCTTCCCCATTAGGACCCTTGGGGACCAAGGCAATTACCGAGAGGACAATGGGCATTACGTGCTCCTACACTTCCCAGAAATGATGCCTGCATCTCATCAATGGGAGAGCCTCCTGACGCAGTGATTATTTTTATCTTGATTGTTTTGACACGTCTGATGAAATATCTTCGTATGCCAATCCCTAAGAGCTATGCTGCAGCAACAGTTGTCGTAAGTTGGGGGCTGGAGGAGAAGTTTGATCCTGCTGTCTTCTGCCAACTCTGGGTGGGGTCTCAGATTTGCCATTTGAGTTCTCTGTGGCAGCTGCCTCCCTTTGAATCGAGAGTGGCTCTTTCAACTTCGTGAATGAAGTGCGGGGCTGCGGAATCAGAAACCTGGGCCTCCGTCCTGCTGGTAACTAGTCTTCACAATTTCCTGTGTCAGTCACATCCGTGAGCTGCGGTGAAACTCTGAGGACAATGTGTTGTAAGAGAGATGCTATCTGATCCACAACATTCATACCTGTCCCCGTCTTTCATCCACTCCAGGAGGCCTGGCCATAGGCCTGCCCTTCAAAATCGTCCCCGAATGCTCGGGAATATTCTCTCTCCCTGTTAAGCCACATAAAGGGAGCTCGCTCCACCAGGGAGGAAGGGAGAGATCGTGCCGACTGAAAAACCCAGTCTCTCTCTCTCCCAGGGTGTGCGATTCCGGAGAGGTCATGCCGTGCGCTGCAGCTTCGCGGGAACAGAGGTGCGCGGTGAGGGGCTGCTGCTGGGAGGCACCGCTGGGCCGATGGACTCATTACACCCTCTAGGGAAAAGCTGCGATTCGTTGTGGCCGGAGGGAAGGCAGGTTCGAGTCATAAAGAGGATACAGGCGCTTGGACATGTGTGCGTGCAGGGATGCGCAGATAGGAAAATGACAGGACAGGCTGATCCCGGTGACACGACGCACGTGCCTCTCTCAGAACTGCCAGGAGAGCTCCGCCTGCATCAGGTTCCCGTCGGCGCTCAGTGCCGCGCGGGAGGCGCCGTGACCAGCGGCCTCCAGGCAGCAGGACCAGTGGTAATCACTGCCAATCAAACAAACCCAAACTGAAACAGTAGACGAAACAGGCTGCAGTGGATTGAGAAGGGTACTGTGGGATAGTATCTTGTTTCCTGTTCATGACCGGCTAGTGACCTGGGCATTTTCATGAACCGTCTGAGCCTGGGCTTACTCATCTATAAAATGAAGGTAATATTAGTATCCGCCTCCTATGGCTGATGTGAGGAGTCAATGCGAACATACAGAGAAACCTTTAACACCATGCCTGGCATAGGGTAAGCCCTCAATAAATGTTCAGTATTATTGCTATTTTCATTTAATCGTGAGGCACCTAATTCTATTGAGGCACCTCAATTCTATCGCTGTTGATTTAATAAAATTGAAATCGTTTCTCTTTTTAAAAAAATTTTTTTTAGACTTATTTATTTATTTGAGAGAAAGAGAGAATGCATAGGGGCGAGGGGGCAGAGGGAGAGAGAGTATTAAGCAGACTTTGTGCTGAGCGTGGAGCCCAACATGGGGCTTGATCTCATGACCCTGAGACCATGACCTGAACCGAGACCAAGAGTTGGACACTTAACCAATGGAGCCATCCAGGCCCCCAGATTGAAATCTTTTCTGAAGCTTACATATAGCCTTATGTGAACTGGCCCCTGCTTATCTCAGATTTCACCCTGTATCACTGTTTCTTGACTACCTTATACCAGAAGTCCTTTTGTCCCTGAAACACACCAATCTCACTCTCACCTTAACATCTTTCCATAGGTTAGAAAATAAGCCTATATATGCCATGTTATTTGCTCAGAAAGGAGAGTGATGGTCAATATAGCAAAGCCTGAACTCCAAGTATAGGGTCCAAGAATATAGGGTCATACTGATGAAAGGAAGTAAACTTGCTGAATGTAGCACACCTCGGGTCTCAATGCCTGCAAGCAGGAGATCAGTTCTGGAACATTGACAGACCAAGCATGATGCTTATGATCTCTTGGACATAAACACAACTATATCTGGATAACCTGTTGTTTAGCCCTGTTTTGCCAATGAGAAACTTGAGTTTTAGAGAGGGCAACACGTCCAGGAACGATTGTCACTAGTGGAGCCGGGTCTTGAACCCACACCTGACTGCAAGAATTCTTCTCTTCATAATCCTCTACTGGCATAGAGATTTTCAGTATGGATGCTCTCGTTATTCTGGAGGGATATCAGCTCCTATGCCACCCAGGGAAAGAGCTTCCTAACCAAGAGGAACTGTTCAGAAAACCAACAGTGAATCATGACTCTTATCTTGCAACATGGGTGTAATATAACTTGCCTCCCCAGAAAAATGGCTTAGACAGCCAGCCTGGCTCACGTCCCCCCAACAGGTCCCTTGGTTCTCCTGGCACTGGACCTGCTTCCCGGAATCCCAGCTCCTCTAACCCTCAGCAGCCTTAGGGCCTAGGACCCAACTTTCCATCCAGACTCCCTTCTTACTGCCTTTTCTCTCCTCACCTCTTGGCACACATACTTTCTTCCCTCACCAAGGATCTCCTAGTAGCCACTATATTCCTTTCTACCTAAAACAGAATTCTTGGCATTCCCCCATGGGCTTGTTAGAAATGCAGCATCTCGAGATTTCTACCTTGTGATTTCTACCTGAATCTGAATTTTAAAAAAGATCTTCAGATGATCCATAGCCCATTAAGGCTTGAGAAACACTGATCTTGCCCATTTCTGGCCAAAGCCCCCACCCATTCCAAAGGTAACAAATTAACCCCAGTGGATCTGTCACTCTGATTTCCCAGCCTCTGAGCAAAGCGAACATCTGCCTCCAAAAGCCCAAATCAGCATTGTTAGCAGTTTCACCTGGCTCCTCTGTGGCTTCCTCCATCAGCCCAACGTTTCAACCCAGAGGCAATTAATTGGATTTTCTGAACAGGAGCAAAAGAGAGATGAGAGACCATGCCTTATAATTCTTGCAGGTGTTATTCACATGTGCATTGATGTGAGCCCGTTGTTATTGTTGAGTGATATGTCATAGGCAGATATGAATTCAGGACACTGTCCTATGAGAGGAAATTATGGTGAGTTCCATTTAGGAAATAGACATGGCAAGCAGGGAGGCGCATCCTAGGCATTTCCTGCCAAGCTCTGATGTGTTCTCGCTAATGATGCATAATTCTGTCCTGCCCTTGAAATTCAATGGCTGGTACAATGATCCATTTTCAAACAAAGTTAAAATGTATTTGTATTTGCTGTATTTGCTCCATAAAGACATTTCCATGAAAGTTAAAAGTATATTGTTCCAGATGGCAATTGGAGTCCCTAAGTTTCTTACTCCAGGATGTGTACCTGGTCTAAAGGAGTAGCAGTCTTTGATCAAAACAACAGCAATAACGATGACCAAAGTCGCAACTGATCTACAAAAACTACTACCAGATAATAAGAGTGGGGTATTATTTGCATTTTTGCCTTCCAGAAAATCGAGGCCTGCAATGATAACCGTGATTGAACGTCAGGAACAGTTTAAGCAGTCAAGCCACTCTCTGCCCGTCCCCCCACCCCAATACACGCACATGCAGTAATATTAACTTTGGGTTCACTGCTAGGTGGGCTAAAAATAAAATAACTTCAGTCAAACGCAACCACATCAGAGATTTCACACCGAAAAAGTCACTTTCAGAAAAGGAATGTACTGAAAGGTCAGATGGAAATTTCCCCTTTCCCACCCCCAAGAGCTCAAAGGGTGAATAAATACATCCCTCTGCTACTGAGGCCAGGCACCTCGAGAAAGGTAGCTGTGGGCAAGAGTGATCATTCCTCTGATCTACAGAAACTGTGTTAAGACGAAACATGAAAATAAGTGCAAGGATTCGGGGAGGTGGGAGTTAGGTGATTTTCCACTATCTGAGGTGGAGTGCAGGGGGCATAATTTGTTTCCTATGTAAATATCAGGTCAATCTTTTAAAATAGAAAAAGCGGGGGGCGGGGCGCACGTGCATTGCTTGAACTGACTCTCTAGACCTACTGGATTTTTCTGTTCCCTTTGTTTGCATTACCTGTCCAAGCTAACCTCTCATCACTCAACAAAAGTGAGGAGAAAAATTAGACAACATCTCTAACATAGCCACTAATAATCAGGAAGTCCACATTTTTCTAATGTTCATTCACTTTTCCTCAGTAACTTTGACTTTGTTAATAATGCTTAGGCAATAAAATTGTACTTTGAGGTAAATATTAAACTAGATCAACCCATCAGTGGGCAGCCATTCCTTTCCAGGAAATGAAGTGAGTAATTAGAAAAATGTAGAAACACTTTCCATAGTCCTTGCTTCCAGCTCTTTTTTTCTTTCTTGTTTAATTTCCTCACACAAAGTACTTTTTATGATGCTAGTTCTTAATGAGGAGCCTTATCTCTTGCTCTAAAATAATTGACCAGGTGAAGGGTGTTCTCTGTTTTAATTCTGCTTCTTGGAACATGGCTTTTGTCTTTTTCCCTTTTTCTATTTTCTCTTTCAAAGAAGTTGACTGAACATCTCAAATTCGTTATGTTCATATAGAGTAATAAGAATATGTGTTCAAATTGTTTCATTCTGCCATCTTGAATGTTTCCAAATGGCCATGTAGCTATAATTTACTATTAAGAGCTTTAAATAGAAGATTAATCCAAATGAGTTCTACAGGGAGAAAACATCGGCTTACTCTGTTCCACTTTTTATTCCAGCTGAACATTCATTGCCTTCCCCCCTTCTCTGCCTCGCTTTTTCCATGTCCACAGGATGGATATTAACTGTCTGCGGAAACACTTAGGTATTTTATTTCTGTAGCTTTACATTAACCCAGCAATGCAATGTATAGCATTTACAAGGAGACTTCCATGTTCTCATCAAGTGTTGCTCTTCTACTCTGAGTAGCAACACCAGACATTATATTTCCCATGAGCCTTTGATGAACACCACACCAATGCTCCAAACAGAAACTGAAAAAGCAGCAAAGGCATGAAGCTTGCTTTTTCTAGCACTGACATCATGCTGCTCTAGCAGTAAGGAACAGATAGAAATTGCACAGAGAAGCTGGCTATCAACACATGGCTGTTTCTTGGAGACTGATCTGAGTTTTCCACTTGAGGGCTTTTAAGCACTCAGAACGGAATGCAGTATCTCAAAGCATTTCATGCAATGGACTGTATACTCTTAAAGAAGACAGGTCTGGAAGAGCTTTACCTTTCAAAATAAAGCTGGACTGGTGGGCTGTGAGCATCCATCTCTGTGTTCTGCAAGAACCTTGCCCGAGGTATGTCAAGAAAGAAATCTGAAATAGCCAGCAGACAGCAAGACTCACCGTTGTTGTTTCATAATAATAATAAAAAAAAAATGTTGGAAACTTCAATGTCCCACAATTTAGAGGCTAGAAATGTCTTGACCATAGAAACCAACACATTGGGGCGCCTGGGTGGCTCAGTGGGTTAAAGCCGCTGCCTTCGGCTCGGGTCATAATCCCGGGGTTCTGGGATGGAGCCCCACGTCGGGCTCTCTGCTCCGCAGGGAGCCTGCTTCCTCCTCTCTCTCTGCCTGCCTCTCTGCCTACTTGTGATTTCTCTCTCTCTGTCAAATAAATAAAATCTTAAAAAAAAAAAAAGAAAGAAAGAAACCAACACATTTACAAAATAATCTGGCCATTCAAAACAAGCTTCTGGTAAATTCAGATTTGAGTATTGCTTTTACTATAAATCAACCCAAAATTATTTTTCATTTGACTCCACTTTTCAAGGAAGAGGATGGGATTTAAAAATTTACCCCTCAAGCTCTGCATTAACACAAAGTCATGTATTTTACTAAACTATATATAAGCAAGATTTTATACAAAGCTCAAGTGTTGCATCCAGGTTATTATCTGTTTTCACTTGTCTACAGGCCCTTAGTGTCTGTTACCAAAGGACAAACAGAGAATAGGTACGTTTCCCTATGTGCCTGGGGGATAGTGTCTTTGGACTTAAGGGCAGGAGGACCAAGGCCAGGGAAGCATGAGACATGACAAAAAGGGGCACCGGAAGAGACAGATGTCCAGTCTTGAAGCATAGGGCCATACTCAATGTACAGACTTTATTTTAGGAGAGGGCTTTAAAATAATAATGAAAGCTGTATTATTACAAGTCAATAGCCGCAATCCCTCCATCCATACTAAATCAGATCGATCATCTTCATGAACTCCTCACCCTTGATTGCTGGTTTTCTCTATCACATGCTCTCCCATCCCCCTCCAAGTCTTTCCACTTCTTCCATTGCTTTGCCCTGTTTTCCTATTCTAAGGCCAATAGCTACTACTACACTAAACCTGAACTATTGCACTATTGCTCTAGTCTGTCTGCCTGCCTCTACCCTTTTGTTCTTGCCCAATGCATCCTACATTCAATCACTGAGCTATTTCCTAAAACTCCATTTTTTCATCATGTTTGTGCCATGGGTACCAATCAGCGATGTCTTCCTATTGTCCAAGCTTTTCAGCCTAGTGTGCTAGAGCTAGAGCTGTCTTACACATCTGGCTCCACCCTCATTCTTACATCAAAATTCCCCACCACTGCCTCTGGGGGAACAGTCTCCCTGGACAGTCCATAAGGATGGTTTTCTATTGTAAGCCTGTCATGTTGAGATTCTGGGGGGTCACCTCTGGCGGGCAGGAGGAGAAGACACCAGACTCACAGGAAACGGGTTGAGCTGGTCCCTGGCACTGGGAAAAAGCAGCCAGTCTTTGGATTTAAGATCCATCTGATGTCTTTGCTTTCCAGAGACCAAGAGTAGGAGATCCCTAGCTCCCAGACTGAAAATGGGAATTCATGGGGATGTTCTATTTGGGTGGAACTTGCTGTTTGCTAGGGCACAAAATAGGCTTACGGCTTATGGCTCCACTGCCCAGTCTCCAGGGAAGTCATTTTTGAGGTTAGCTCAGCTGCCAACCCAGAATCATCCCCTGAGCATCACCCCCTTAAACCATAAATTGAATAAACATTAGGTGATCTTCTTTGGAGGCAACTCAGGGGCCGTGACCTCTGGGAAGTCTTCTCTGACCGTACGTCCTCCCCAAATGACCTCACTAAGCTCTCTCAGCATCCCCCATTATCTAAATCATAGCTCTACAGCTCACGCGAGACAGTCAAATCGGATCACTCGCCTGTTTCCTCCATGAGAGCGCTCTGTGAGAGCTCATCACACAATGCCTGGTATGGGGAACAGCTCGATGAATGAAACCAAGCATTCTGAAAGGAAAATTCAGGGGAAGAGTAGGTGGATTGGAAGCTTTTCTTGTGGGAAGGAGCTTGTCTTACACATCTTCCCTCTGCGGAGCCCAGCCCTGGACGGCACACAAAAGCCTCACTTGCCGAGTGAGTCAGTGACTGATAAGCCAGCGCTGTCTTCCATATTCTAGTGTTCTTTTCATTTCTTTCTCGGATTATATGTGAAAGGCCAACACTGTTACTACTATCACTCTGGGAGCTTTCTTTTCAAAACGAACGGTGAAAATTACGCCAATCAAATTTTCACACAGGCAGCTTTAGCACAACTTGCCCATTGTGCAGTTGGATATTTGTACATTCTCTGTCATACTGCATAGGACCTTGGAGCATCTGCAAGGTTGTCTGTGGCTTGATTTCCAGATGAGGCGACAGCAGCATTGCTCAGCTCCCCTAATTGGATGCATTGCTGGTGAGAGCGGGGGGCTTGTATTTGCCTTTTTGTGGCCACAGCCTCTCTCTGCTGCACACGTACTCTCATTCAGAGCACGGCTCTGACGGCCGCACGGGGAAATCTGGCCTGCAGGTCTGACTTCAAACACAGAAGAAAGGAGACCTCCTAATCCTGGTTTCCACTACGGCCTTAACTAGCTCCTATTGTGCTCCATACGGCAGGACATATGTTTCCCACTGCACAAATTTGAAACAGCTGAAAATAATATTTTCCTGGTTGTGCAGCCATTAGGGATGAGGCAGCATTTTCTGAGCTAAAGCTTGAGTCAGTGGTGAACCCAAGAGGTGGCAGCTGCAGGAAGACAATGGACGCCACTCACTGTGGTTCGTCTCAAGTCCAAGAACAACATACAAGTCCAGGGGGCGGGAAGGAGTATCGTCAGCTGCCACCACCAGTCTTCCCCACAGGCCCACAGACACATTTTCCTGCCCCAACTATGAGCTTCGAGACAAAAGAGGATAAACCACCCATACTATGCCGAACAAACAGACAGTATTGCAATATACATGTTTTACTGCACTGATTTTTGTGATCTTATCTTTGCATTTCACAGCGGATGTTTTCGGCCCTGGAGAGTCTCATGTGCGTTGTGGAGGAAAAGGCAGTTAATCCCATATTATTAAATCCCAATTTGAGCTCATAAATTACCCCGGATGGGGCTTTTTGAAACAAGACAACAGGCCCAAAACAGAATTGCTTATGCTCGGCTCTATGTCACCAAACTGATTTGCATTCAGCGTCCTCTGGACCAGAACCAGAATCTTGAGCCCCGCCAATCAGGAACTGCCTGATCAGTCCCAGTGAGGTAGCTCATGGCCTGACAGACCCCTGCCGTTTCCTCAGAGAAAGTAACCTCGTAATACCCAAACTGGTTTTGGCCAGTATAATGTCCTCGTTCCTGCCCCCTTCTACCTATGAAAGTCTTCAATTTTGTACAGCTCCTGAGAGCTCCTTTCTAACCACTGGATTGGATCCTGCCCTGGTTCAAATGGATTTTTGCTCAAATAAACCTTTAAAAAATGTTAATATGCCTCAGTTTATGTTTTAACAAGCAGCCCCAGGCCTGGCTAGAGCCAGGGCAACAGACAGCTCCGATGAGAAAAGGTGACCGTTTTGTGATGACACGGTCATGCAATTCCTTGAGAGGGAGGAGCTGGTTGCTTGAGGAATTGGTTGGCATGAGACAGAAGGCCTCGGGTGGAAGATATTTGAAGGCTTAGGGTTATGAAGGGGTAAAATGCACAGAGAACCCTGGGAAGGCCCCAGATAGCCCAATTACGAATGGATGTGGAGCCGGCAGCTGAACAACGCATCCTATAACAGGCTCGGGATGAGGGGAGCCTTCTCGTGGAATTCCGGATCCGGGGACCTCGCTAGAGGCAGCCTGCGGCCACCCTTGAAAGGCGGTGGGAAGTCAGCCAAGAGAGCTGCCCAGGATACAAATGGGAAGACAGAAAGCAAAAGATCAGACGAGATCGGGCGCGTTCAGGGTGGTATGGCCGTAGACCAGAAAGCAAAGGAAAGAGAGAAGGGAGGGAGGAATGAAGAAAGGGAAGAAGGAAGGAAAGGGAGAAGAGAAAGGGAGGCAGAGGGGTGATACAGAGAAGGCCTACAAAGAAGGTCACATTCCAGATCTACTTCAGGTACAGAGCAGGGCGCTGTGTCCTCCTCCATCTAAAGTACCACTGACACGTTGAATCCCTTTTTTCTATTTTAGTTTTCTTAAAACACCACATATTTATCTTACTTCCCTTGTTTTCTTTCTCCCTAACTAGAACCTTTGCTCCCTGAAGGTGGGGAATCATACTTATTTTGGTCACGGGGCTACATGGGGTAAAGCATTGGAAGAACTGTTCTCATTCCAGACTGACTCTCCTGCCCTTGAACTGATGATGAAGGCACAACTGGTCAGGTGCAAGAGAGGTGAGCAGGAGACTTCTGGGAGCCTGGACCTGTGAGGAGACTCCTTTCCCTGAAGGAGGTAGTGACACGTAGTTCCCACAGCAGCCTTGGCCAAGCTCAGACGAAACACTGTTCCACGTGCTGTCATTCAGTTCCCCAGCAACCCCATGAAGCAAGCACCAATTTTTTTTTTTTTTTTAAGTAGACTCCATGGGGCTTGAACTCCTGACCCTGAGATCAAGACCTGAGCTGAAATCAGGAGTTGATAGTTAACCAATTGAGCCACCCAGGCGTCCCACGGCAAGCACCATTTTTAACATTGTATTTTATAGCAAATAAACGGGAAGCAGAGAGCTAAAAAACTAGGTTGAGCCATATGAAATTGTTATTTTAGTACATTTTAGTAATTTTAGTAAAAATTATCAAATATCGGCATTATCATATGGTCTCACCCAAATGTATGCCCAAGAGAATACATTTCTTAAGCACCAGAATGCAGATGCAAATGCACGTCCGTCTGACTCGAGAGCCCAGGTTCAAGGGCAGAGCCTTTCCAGTGGAAGGACCCCACAGGGAAGCCATGTCATTAGATCTCATTAGAATACTCATACAATGAGGCCTAAAAGAGTGAAAAGAGGATTGGAAGTCGCCTGTGAGAGCTAGAGCCATATGGTCTTCCCAAAATACCTCCATTTAAAATGAAAGCTCCTTATTCAGCCTTAAAAAGGAATGAAATTCTGACACATGCTACAACAGCGATGAACCTTGAAGACACGACGCTAAGGAAAACAAGCTAGACATAAAAGGACAAACAGTAGATGATTTCACTTACATGAGGTACCCAGACTCATCAACTTCATACAGACAGAAAGTAGAACAGGGACAGGCAGGGGCTGGGGGGCGGCGAGGGGGGGGGCAGGGAGTTCCTGTCTAACGTGGACAGAGTTTCAGTTCGGGGAAGATAAAAATGTTCTGAAGAGGGCCGGTGCTGAGGGTTGCCCAGCAATGGGAATGCTGTCAATGCCACTGAACTGTTCACTTAAAAAATGGTTCAAATGGGGCTGCCCAGCTGGCTCCCACAGCAGAGCGTGTGACTCTTGATCTTGGGGGTGTGGGTTTGGGCCCCAATGACTTAAAAATAAAATCCCTTCATTTTTAATTTTTTTTATTTTTTATTAGTATATAATGTATTATTATCCCCAGGGGTACAGGTCTGTGAGTCATCAGCCTTACACAATTCACAGCACTCACCATAGCACATACCCTCCCCAATGGCCATCACCCAGCCACCCTCTCCCAACCCCCCTGCCCCCAGCAACCCTCAGTTTGTTTTGTGAGATTAAGAGTCTCTTAGGGTTTGTCTCCCTCTGGATCCCATCTTGTTTCAAAAAATAAAATCTTTTTAGGTAGCGGTCAAAATGTACACTTTCTGTTGTGTATGTTTCATCACAGTGGAAAAGAAGGCAGAGGCTCCGGCTTCCGTCTGGACCAGCTCTGTGATGCGCATGTTGGATGCTTCTGTGCTGAAAGACCGAAATTGTTTTTGCAAGTCTCTGCCTTAAGGATGGAGAACGTACATGTGTGTACAAATTGATCTGTGTGCACTCTATGCAAATACTACTACTACTAGTAAAGACAGCTAACATTTACTGAGTACCCATCTCATGGCACACTGATTAGATGCCGCACAGGCTGGAATGCACCCAGAATTCACAGGGGCCCCAGAAAGAAGGGATTTGATGATCTTTGTTTTGTTTCAAATGTTCTCTCCTAAGCCACCTTTTTTCCAGCTATGCGGGGATTTCCTGGAGAGCTCCAAGAACAAAAGACTGTAGTGAACACCGATTCGAAGCAGAAGCTTGGAACAAGGCCTGATTCCCTGATTCGTAAGTGTTTAACAGTCAAGTGAATAATGACATGACTCAAGAAGAGTTCCTCAGGTTTTCTGGTTATATTCCTTAAAAAGTTTGTGTCACCACAGCTTTAAATATGGGCAAGTGAAAGGGAAAAAAAAAAAAACATATCACGATGAAAATTTCTGCCAAAATGCATTTCGATATTTTTACAAAGTAGAAATGGGACTAACTATATTCTAAAAGCCGGCTATATTTAGAAATGGCCCTTTTGTTTGTTTGTTTGTTTCACCCAAGTGCTGTATCCTAAAAAAGGTCTCAGTCTTTCCGACAAGGAAATTTCATGCAATGGTTTTGTGTCATCTGGTTGTTGCTTCTGTGGGTGACGTTCCCACCCCCTGGCTACCCTCCGCCCAAGCTCCTTAGAAGCGGGACTCACTATAGTTTGACCACAGGATATTTTTAGTTCCTCTGAAAGGACCGGAACTGGGTATAGGATAGTCAGCTAACAGTTCTAATTGTCGCACCTACTGCACAGAAACGGAGGCGGGGGCGGAGGGGGGAGGGGGAATGATTGAAGCTCCAGTCACAATCCTCCTGGAAAAGGTGGGATGTCTGTCAGCTCTTCAAGAGTGAAGCAGCATATCTTGCACTTTCAAAGCCCGTTGTTTTGCAAGAAGTCTTAGGTGAAAACAATGAGACAAAAGCATGCTTTGTGAAAGACAATGACATCCATTCAAATGCCTCTCATTATACTCTCCTATTTTGCAGAGCCTTGTATCCAGAATTATCCCATTCTATTAACTAGTCTGGTTTCGTCTCAAAAAAAAAAAAAAAGAAAGAAAGAAAGAAAGAAAAAAGAAAAAGGCTCCCCCCCCCCTTAAATATGGAGTTGGGGGCGGTGAAAAAATTAAAGCGAAGAAGCATCTCTTTCAATTCATTCAGGCGCAGAGTCACTAGTTGGAGAGACTGTTTCTAGTCAGTCCCCTTCAGCTCTTCATGGGAGGAGCGCGAATCTTCCCAGAAACACACATTCCCAAGTGCATGCTTGAGGTTTACAATTACTTCTCTACAAATGAAGTAGCCTTGCAATAGGAGACAAAGGGAAATGTCCTTCTTTTTTTTCTCTTCTTTTCTCCCCCCAACCTTTTTTTTTTTTTTTTTTTTTTTTTGGCTTTTGGCTTTTGGCTTTTGGTATTTTATACCTGCTGCATATGATTACATGATTTGTTGCAAAAATCCCAGAAACTGGGGAGGAAAACAGCTCCTTAGGTCTCTGGTCCACTCCCTTTCTGTCTCTTTCAATACATTCCTCAGGGATTAATTCCATCAGATCTTGCATATGGTGAAGGAAGTCATGCCCACTACTTCCCAAGCTGCTGAGCCCACAATTTATGAGATTTATGAGATTATGAGATTATGGTCAGGACATTTAGACTTTTGGTCTGTGGTTCAAGCTTATTGCAATTCAAGTTCCCAGGGCTCAGGGTGTGAGAGAAATGGATGGCAGGAAGGTGATCTCAGGGCAAAGATGACATTCAGAGGAGAGAATGTGGAGGAGCTGGGCAATCTCTGAGCAGGGGCCCTGGGTCAGGGAGAGGGGAGTGATGCTCCAAGGCTTCCTGGGTCAGGAATGGGGAGATCAGGGCCCTCACTGCAACTTTTGGGATGACCTGTCAGTGGATGTCCCAATCAGACCGAGCAGTTCTGCATGCAAGGCCCTTTCAAAGTGCAAGGGCAGAGAAGCCTGGCTGGTTTAGTCGGTAGACCATGCAACCCTTGATCTCAGGGTTGTGAGTTCGAGCCCATGTTGGACGTACAGATTACTTGTTTAAAAAAGTGCATTGGCAGGACCAAATATAACCAATCAAGCACAAGAAAACAGGATAATCTACTGTGCTTCATGAGAAAAGGTCCAGGCTGATGAGTGTACCCTGTTCCTATTATCCATCATGGGTAATAATTTCTTCTTCTTCTTTTTTTTTTTTTTAAGAATTTATTTATTTATTTATTTATTTGACAGAGAGAGAGAGAGAAAGAGAAGAGAGCATAAGTAGGGGGAGCAGCAGGCGGAGGGAGAAGCGGACCCCCCCCCCCACCGCCCCGAACAGGGAACCTGATGTGGGACGCCATCCCAGGATCCCAGGATCCTGGGATCATAATCTGTGTTGAAGGCAGACGTTTAATGACTGAGCCACCCAGGCACCCCAGTAATTTCCTCTTATAATTGCATCTTTTCACTTAATCAGTTAAAGATTTCTATTATCTATGCAATCACTGTGCCCCTGGTTTCACCAACCTGCAAAAAACAAACAAGGTCCTATTTACAATTAGGCCTAAATAATAAGGGTTGGGATCTCCCATTGCTCCTAGCAGTAACTCCAGTCTTTTCCAGAGTAGCTATCTCTCTTTCAGCACTTCTCCAGAGCTCCTTACACGTACCTATGAGCTCGTCTTCGTTATCAGCCTCTTGCATGGCTGTAGAAATGCTGGCAAAGCCCTCCATGCAGCTTCCCTAATCACTGTCCCACTCTGGCAGTCGGCCAGCATTCCACAGACGTAAAGCCAGAAGCCCACGCTTGCGGGAGCTCCAGGCTGAAGACCCTAACTGTCCAACTCTAAGGCTTGACCGAGCCATTTGTGAGCTGCCCCTCGTGCCTGGCTGTCTCCATCAACACAAACACAGAGCCACCCGCCTTCACCTACCCCAAGGTAGACCCTTGGACAGTTTGCCCAGGCTACTGTGGTTCTTGGTGAAAAGAGAACAGATGCTCCTTCCTGTTGTTCTTGCCAAAGATGACCCACAGCAACGCTGGCTGGCCGCAGCTATCACAGCATCTTGACGAAGATCACAGCTCTTTCAAGAGACATGTTTGCAGCCATTTTCTTCAAAGGTATCTCTCGAGGACATGTGGCTGCCTCAACAGATAGTACCTTTCCCCAGATCAGTACTTCCCAGCGAAGACTCAGACCCTGACACTGAGCCCAGCTCACCTCTTCCCTATAGTGAGCTTCTTCCCAGAGGCCCTACTGTCCTCTCCCTCAAACTTTCACCTGGGACACCTCAGACTATTGGTCACAGTTTTATCTCTTCATTTCTCCTTTGTGGAGCTAAGGAATAGGCCCTTCTGTCTCTGTGTAAATTTATGGAAGGACAGGGCTACATAAAACCTCAAATATAAATGACAATGTTGAGGGAAAGATTATGCTTTTAGCATCTGAACCCAGATGCTGAGTTAGGTCATATTATCCTGGAATGAAAACAGACTGAATCAGATTCTATTTGTGTCCGCTCAGACTATGGCTATCAAATGTCTACATCATTCCTTCATCCGTTTATTTTTCCAACATTTATCAGACACCTTCTATGTGCTCTCATACTGCACTAGACCTTGGAAACCCAAACATGAATGAAATGAAGTACAGCGAGAAGACAGATGGGAAAAGACAGATAAATAAGTTACTGACAATATAATGTTGTGATATTGGATGTAATAGGGTTAGTCCATTCATTTTTCTTTCTAAGATTTGTTTATTTGTTTTGAAAGAGGGAGAAAGAGCACAAGTGGAAGGGGCAGAGGGAGAAAGAGCCTTAAGCAAACTCTGCCCCCTACGTGGGGCTCAATCTCAGGACCCTGAGATCAAAACCTGATCTGAAACCAAGAGTCAGACCCTCAACCAACTGTGCCATCAAGGCACCCCAGGCTTCTCCATTCTATGAAGAGCAGAAAAGCAAAGTTCCTTCTGTCTGGCAGAGTCAGGGACTCAGAGTCCATTCCTCAGAGTAGAAGACATGTAGGCTGAGTGTTGAAGGGTGAAGAGGAGTACATTAGGAAGGGAAGGGAAGGAATTCTACAGGGAGTTGACAATGCACACTGGCCCAGAGGAATGGGATTTCCTCCCCTACTTGAGGAACTACTGAAATTAGGTGTGGCTGAGCATGTGGGCAAAAAAAAGGAGACTGGAATAGCAGAAAATGAAGCTGATCACATTGGAGCAGCTTACAAAGGGCTTAGTATGTCCTTTTAAAAGGCTTTAATTCCTGTCTGTCTAATAAATAAATAAAATCTTAAAAAGAAAAATAAAAGCCTGTAATTCTATTCAATTCAGAAAACATTCATTAAGCACCTACTAGATATCTGGCATTCTTTTGAGCACTGGGTGGAAAGATGATCCCTATCCTTCAGGAGGTTAAATCACATGGGGATATACTCTTACAGAGACCCTATGATGCTAGGACAGGGACAAACCTAGGTGCTCTGGGCACACAGATTGGAGGGAGAAGGGATGGAGCATGTCTGGGATAGGTTCCTGGAAGATTACTGCTGAATTAATCTCCTTTTTTTTTTTTTTTTGTCTTTTCAAGTAATCTCTATGGCCAACGTGGGGCTCATCTCATGATCCAGAGACCAAGAGTTGCACGGTCACCAATGGAGCCAGCCAGGCACCCTCGCTGCTGAATTAATCCTGCAGGATGACTGGGTATAACCTAGCAAGGAAAATGGAGGAAAAGCTTTCCGGGCAGATGAAACAAACACAGCAAACAAAGGTAAAGGGACACCCAATAGCATCATTTATTGTTTTTATTTATTTTCGAGGAAGCGATGATAGGAAGCAGCTCCGTGCAACTGAAATATGAGGTAAGAGGCCAGAACAGGCAGGAAGTGAGGCTGGGGAGGCAAGGAAGCGCTGGGACACCGAGGGTCTGCTATGCTAGGCTAAGACCTTGCCCTTTGTCTCACGGGAAATAAGGAGTTATGGAAAAGCCTAGTGCAGGCAAATCATATGATCAGTTTTGCATTTTAAGTCACTCTGGTGCTAGTGCAGATCAGGACAAATCTGGAAGCAAGGGGACAAGGCTATTGAAATATCCAGGCAAGAGATGCTGGGGCCCAGAAGGAACAAGACAAAGGGGCAGGTGAATTGATTATTTGCCTAGATATCGTCTATTGAGCTAACTTCAGACTCTATTATGCTAAATGTGACACTTTAGGTTCCTGTCTATTGTTAGAGCTTATCCCCTAGACAGAAAGAAAATTACTGCTTTAAGAATCAGCCTAGAGGGGCGCCTGGGTGGCTCAGTGGTTTAGGCTGCTGCCTTCGGCTCAGGTCATGATCTCAGGGTCCTGGGATCGAGTCCCGCATCGGGCTCTCTGCTCAGCAGGGAGCCTGCTTCCCTCTCTCTCTCTCTGCCTGCCTCTCCATCTACTTGTGATTTCTCTCTGTCAAATAAATGAATAAAATCTTAAAAAAAAAAAAAAAAAAAGAATCAGCCTAGAGGCATGGCCTTAGCAGCGTTATTCACAATAACCAAAGAAGGGAATGACCTATGTGTCCATCAACAGATGAACAGATAGACCAAAAGTGGTTTATACCCACAATGGAATATTAGACAACCTTAAAGAGTTAGGAAATTCTGACACATGCTACAACAGGGATGAACCTAAAAGATATTACGCTAAGCCAGTAAACCAGACATAAAAGGACAGTGTAAGATTCTGCTTATTTGAGGTACTTGGAGTAGTCAACTTCATAAAGACAGAAAGGAAAATGGTGGTTGCCAGGGACTGGGGGAGATGGGAGAATGGGAAGTTAACTTTCTAATGGGTGCAGAGATGAAAATTTCCTGGAGATGGATGGTGGTGAAGGTTGCATAACAACGTAAAATTTCTTTTTTTTTTTTAAAGATTTATTTTATTTTATTTATTTAAGAGAGAGACAGAGAGAGAGCATGAGAGGGGAGAGGTCAGAGGGAGAAGCAGACTCCACGCTAAACAGGGAGCCCGATGCAGGACTAGATCCTGGGACTCGATCCTGGGACTTGATCCTGGGATTCCAGGATCATGACTTGAGCTGAAGGCAGTTGTTTAACCAACTGAGCCACCCAGGCTCCCAGCAATATGAAATTTCTTAATGCCCCTGCTCTGTATACTTAAAATGGTTAAAATAATAAATTCTAGGTTTTGTATATTTTACCACAATTTTTTAAAAGAACACTGATCAAACATAAGGCTGTGCAATATTTATGATAGGCATTGATGTTTTCCAAATAAAGAATGAAGAGGCAGATTTGTAGGAACTAGATTTATAGACATGAAGAAACGTAAGCAGTAGAATGATCTAATTGAGTAGTCCAATCCAGCGCAAAATCTTTTTGAAACCAAAACTGATCTTCATAGTACACCTTGAATTGTAAGATTTACTAACTGTAAATGTAAACCTTGCACCAATTCTTAAAAAAGAAAAAAAAAAGTCTCAACCAACCACCTCCTGTTTTGGTAAATTAAGTGTTATTTGGACCACTCCACACCCAGTGGTATTATATTTTGCCTGTGGCTTCTTCTGCTCTATCTCAGCAGAACTGAGTACTTCCCACAGAGACTGTCTGACCTACAAAGCCAAAAATATTTACTATCCGGCCCTCTTTAGAAAAAGTTCACTGAGTCCTGTCTGAATTTTTGAATAGGGAGTGTCTATTAGATAACAGCATGTATCAATGTTAAATTTGTGGTTATTGGTGAGAATGTTCTCATTTTTAGGACAGAAGCACTGAAGATGTATAGGAGAATGTGCAAACTGTGATAGACAGATAGACAGGCAGACAGACCGAATGTGGCAAAACGGTTAACACTTAGTGAGTCTTACTGAAGGGTAGAAAGGTGTTCATTGTATTACTCTTGCAACTCTTCCAAAGTTTGACATTTGTCAAAATAAAAATGGAAGAGGAAAAAAAAAAAAAAAAGGAAGAAGAACAAATGTACCCTGAGCGCTCAGTTCCTTCCAGTTCTCTGCTGTTTCTTGGACACTGGTGATTTTCTGACTTTTCGTGACTGCAGATTAGAATAAAGGGTCCAAATCAGGGATAGATCATGCCCTCTCCGACCTGCAGAAGGGGTGTGTCAAGCAGTTACAACCCATTAGTTCCTGATTCTTTTTGGTGTTAATTTTTTCCCCTTTGGATGATTGTATTTTGGACTCTCCACATGCCGTGCAAGCAATGCCAGCAAATCCTCTTGTGGATGGAGCTGTAAAAATAGCAAATATGCAGCCAATTTCTCTACTCGTATGTCTATAGTCACACAAAAATGGAATAATTCTCCCCATGTTCTACTTGCCACTTTGAGTCTCTACTTACCCAGTGCTGGACCTGATTTCTCTGTTGTTTTTTGCTTTAAGATCTAAGAGTTGACCCCATAGCTCTCAAGTTAATGAGGAAAAATCAACATGTATCCAGAAAGAGATACTTGGAAATAATTACCGAGAGTTAGATAGATAGAGCTGCACACCTAGCGTTTCATGCTCTGATTCAACAATTCCACACCTTGAAATATGTCTTAAAGAAAACTTCAACACACCTTATGAACTGAATGCATAGGATACATTTCTTTGCAGTTGGTGGTGGTGAGGAGTGGAAGGTAATCTGAAAATCAGTGGGGAACTGAATATATAAAATGAGATAAATGCCCACCACGGAGCACTGTGCATCCTTAAGCAGCACACGGGAGATATGTGCATAGCAAAAACCAGTGCTTGGTGAAAAAAAAGTGAGAAACAGAATGATAGAGAGTAAGATAATGGCATTTATGGAAATTAGAAGTACATTCACACAAGACACTAGTACACATTTTATAAGAACACTTAAAGCTAGGTAATACACATTAAATACTTAAGAATGGTTGCTAGTGGAAAGGGGACTGGGATGGATGGGAACATGTGATTAAATTAAACATCTCTATATTCTTAAAAAGAAAGAAGGAACTTGCAGCAGCAGTGATGATGTTCAAGGAAAAGGAAAAATAAAAGAAGGACCAAGTACAATATATATATACTGAGTGCATGAAGCCGAAAAGTAATGGGAGGGAGTAGTTTACCAGGAAATTCTTGAAAAAGGTAATTTTTAGGTTCAGTGCCTAATACCACCAATACAATCCTCACCCCTGTACGATTTCTATTAATCCTGCGAAAGAGTTAGCACCATCACATAAGCTAATAATACTTAATAATAACACTAAGTATATTTTGAACATTCAAAATACAGTGCCAAAATACAATCCTAAATAATTTAGATGAATTATTTTTTTTTAAAGATTTTATTTATTTATTTGACAGAGAGAAATTACAAGTACACTGAGAGGCAGGCAGAGAGAGCAGAGAGCCCGATGCGGGACTCGATCCCAGCACCCTGAGATCATGACCTGAGCCGAAGGCAGCGGCTTAACCCACTGAGCCACCCAGGCGCCCCTAGATTAATTATTTAAGTTGACCTCCACAAAACTCTCATGAGATAAAGATGATTATCACCCTTTTTCACAGATCAAGAAACTGAGACTTAGATCAATTAATTTTCCCAGGTTGTAGAGCTAGAGTGTGGCAAAACGAGATTAATAACCCTTCCTGTTTGACTCTGCAGGCTGAAAATGCTGCTGAAAATGCCGTGACACACGACACACACACACCAAAAAATGTGCACTTAATGCCAAACCAAAGAAGGCAGTACTTCTCGTAGAGTTCCTTTCCGAATTTGGAGCCACACAAGTGGGAGCCAAAAAAAAAAAAATTCCTGTTCATTGGCATGCTTGTTACAACAGGTACCCCCAGCCCTGGATGTGTTTTGTTTTACTCCTCCATTCAATAAATTTAAATTTGATTGAGAATTGATGGTGTGCTGGGCACTGTCCTAAGTGCTGAGGATATAGCAATGAGGAGCTCAGGCAAGTTTCCTACTCTCATGAAGGAGCGACACTGAAAACTGGTAGGAAAATGAACAAGAAAAGTTTCTGAAAACTGCCAGTAAAGTCCTATGAGGAGACTAAGACAGGGATGTGTGCCAGAACATGTCTTGGGGGCTGTGTTAAATTGCCTGGTCAGAGACAAACTTTCTGAGCAGTTGATGTTCAAGCTGAGATTTGAATGACAAAAGTCCACCATGAGACACTGAGGAAAAAAGTGTATGAGGAGAGCTATGAAACGATGCCAAGTCTTAGGCAGGAAGCAGTTTGGCGTGTTGGGGGAACAGAGAGAAGGTGGTGTGGTGAAGAGTGGAAAGGAGAAGGGGAGGGGCAGAGATCAGCCTGGAGAGAAAGGCAGACTGGACGGATAGGTCCCGATGGAATCTGCAGGTTAGAGTCAGGAGCTGTGTTTTCATTCCAATTGTGATGAGAAGTTATTGAAGAGTTTTGACAAGGAGTATTATGATGGGACTTTAATTTTCTTTCTCTCTCTTTTTAAAAAATTGTATTTATTTACTTGAGAGAGAGAGAGCACAAGCAGGGGAAGCAGCAGAGGAAGAGGGAGAAGAAGGTTCCCTGCTCAGCAGGGAGCCCCACACAGGGCTTGGTCCCAGGACCTCAGGACCATGACCCAAGTCAAAGGCAGACACTTAACCAACTGAGCCACCCACGTGCCCCTAACTTTATTTTTCATAAGACCACTTGGTTCTGGGTGGAGAAGAGATTATCGGGGCAAGAATGGGAACAGAATAGCAGTTGGAGGCCTTGTTAAGAAGCCCAAGCAGGCTTCCATTCTGGTGATGGAAGAGTGGCTGGTATTGTGCTTATCTTCCTACCACAAACAGCTCTGAACTCCAAACAAATACATACACCAACTCTTTTTAAGCATCCGACGCAGACGCACCCACAAAGGTACATCTGACATGCATTCACCGTGTTTTTCTCCCTAAACACAGTATCAAACTGGCCCACAGATATAAAGCTCAGGTAGCAAATGATGGTGGTCTCTTGGGAAAATAAAATAAAAATGGACATTTGAGGTTGCTAAAATGGCCAGAATTTGAGAGGTTGAATACTGGAAAGGACAAGGCTTTCCACACAGAAAAACAACCTTTCAAATTTGAGTAACAAGTTCTCATGCTCCCAGTTACCTCTTGTGGTGGCAAATTTTATGTGTCTACTCGACTGAGCCACAGTACCCAGATATGTGGTCACACAGCAGAGTAGATAGAGTTTCAAAGATTTGGGGGTGGGGATGAGATACAGTGGTATTCAGACTTGGAGTAAAGCAGATTACTCTCCATAATGTGGGTAGGCCTCAATCAGTCAGTTGAAGGGCTTAAGAGAAAACAGCCCAAGTTCCCTACAGAAAAGAGGATTCTGCATTCAGACTACTTTCAGACTCAGATTTCAGCATCAACCTCTCCTTGGGTCTCCAGCCTGCTGGCCTGCTCTGTAGAGTTTTGACTTGCCAGTCCCCAGTTGCATAAGCCAATTCTTTAAAATCTCTCTCTCTCTCTTTTGCCTCTGTCTCTCTCTGTCTCTCTCTCTCTCTCTCAGACACACACACACACACACACACACACACACACACACACATTCTATTGGTTCTGTTTTCTTGGAAAACACTATTACTCCTCTCAAGCTGTCCATGAATAGAATAGCAGGTAGGTAGTAAGTCTAGAGAGCAACTGGTTCAGTTGGAGTGGAGAGATGGAGGGAAGTATTAACAATTTTCAAGTGAAGAATGGAAATAAACATGGTTTAATCATATGGAAGCCACAGGAAGCTTTGGGGAAACTAATCCATAAAGTTCATAGAAAATGAAGCAAATGGAAAACTGAGGAACTATTAACTCTAAATAAAAGGCTGTAACTTTCTGAACAATGGTTGCATAGTCATAAAATGGAAACATGATGGATTTAACTAACATTTGTAATTCAAACGTAGGGGGTAAAGGGCCTGTACGAAAGCCAAAAGTGTCATCTACATAGTAAATCAAAAGATAATTAAAAGTATCAAGATAACAATAAATATATGTATTGGTTAAGGGAAATACATCAGTAAATATCAAAAGAAACTCGGTAGAGTGAGATGAGTCTGTATAGGGTCTGGGGTTAATATTTTGTTATCACCTCTCAGTCTTACTTGACTTTTTAAACTACACACATGTATTACTTCGTTAAAACAAAATAAAACACACAACAAAGCTAGTATTAACCAAACCATGAAGGATATTGAGAAGTATAGGAAGATACAACAAATGAGTCATAGCCTTGAAGGCATCATAGAAACTCCCTCTTCCGCCTACTTTTATGTTCTAAATTTTCAGAGGATTTATTGTTCATTCAATAGGCAATAAAAAGCTTTGGGGATAATAGTCCTAATTGTTTTTAAAGATTTATTTACTTAAGGGAGAGGGAGAGAGAAAGAGCACTGGTGGGTGAAGAAGCAAAAGGAGAGGGAGAAAGAGAATCTTATGTATACTCCCCACTGAGTGCAGAGCCTGACACTGTGGAGTTCAATCCCATGATCCTGAGATCATGACCTGAGCGGAAATCAAGAGTCGGACACTTAACCGACTGAGCCACTCAGGCACCCCCCCCTCACCCCCGATAGTCCTTTAAAGAATCCATTTTACAAAAAGTTTGGAAAATGTGTAAAGTCAAAAAGCATGTTTGCTTGCTATTTGGATATTTATCAAAAAAAGAAAAAAAAAAAAAGAAAGTAGTGTGTTCACAAGAACCCACACTTAAAGAATTCTTAATTAGTTCAAATCACTAACTACCAACAGAATTAAATGCAATGATGACAGATGAAGATTCGCAAACGTAGGTAGGAAGAAATGATACCCATGTAAAATACAGAAATGACTATCTTAAGAATGAATCGTGAACATCTTGGATAACTTTATAAATGAAAAACAAGTTGACTAAAATAAAAATTCCACTTTTTAAACCCTTTTAAACGAAGCATATACAAAGAACACAAGACGATGGAGGAAATTGCCCATGGCTTATGTGACAATTATGGGAAGTCAAATAGGCCTGGGGTGCATCAGATTCTGACACACATGCATTGCTTGCCCTGAACTATTGTCTTAGCCAACACCAGGAGAATAGCTATAAATTTTCCCAATTTTATTACTAATATTTACTACTATTATCCTAATTCTTCTGTCCCCAACTTCCCGCCATTATTTTCTTCAGTAATATCTAATTACAACGCTTGATTTAAGGAGATGCTTGTAAATTTGGGGAAAGATGACAAGATTCTAACAGTTTGGTAAATGATTCTTAAGAGAAAACCTAAGAGAGTTTGATCTATTAAGTCAGAAGTAAAATAACAAAGATTTTTTTTTTCAGTTTGTATCTGGACCAACAAAAGAACATAGACACGTGATCAGTGGACATAAAACTAGAAGTCACTAATTTTCAATGAATTAATTTTTGCTGCTTTGTCCATGTACTAATTTCCCAGACTGGGTTCCCAGTGACTTCCTAATAAATTAGTCCTAATGAAATCAAAAAAATTCTGAAAGGAACTAGGGTTCTCTCTCCTTGGATTATCCCTAGGTCTCTAAAGACAGTTGACAGAGCAAAATAATAAGGTTATTTTAAAGATTTAATCTGTACCAACCAGCTCAAATATTATTAGTTTTTAAGTATTACATTTCCCTGAACAAATAATCTGTATTTTCTTGCCAGTGACCTGGTAACTAAACTCCATCTTCAAATTTAGGTATGCAGGCATGACCTTGAATTAAAAAGGCAATGTCCATATTTTCCCCATCTTCCCTTTTATGAAGGGAATTTTCTTCAGTAGTGCTTAAAAAATCCAGACTCTATCTTTAAGTAATGAAAGAATAGAGAGAGTATTGTAGTTTCCTAGAAATTTAAATTTAATGTTTTATTTATTACAGATACCATTCATTAAACTATGAGTGAATTTTAGAACTTAAATTAGACACAAGTATTTATCAAAGAAATTGGAGGAGGGTAAGAAATAGGAAGAAGAAACAAATAGGCAAAAGCATATGACAAGTTGAATTAGGATTGTAGCAGTAGAAACAAAAATGGAAAGTACTGAGTATATGTCTTGGAAAGAAATGGGTAATAATGGGTAGGATAGGAGAAGACAGCAATGGAAGAGGTCGAGGATGGTTCTTCAGTTTTTAGCTCAAGTAACTGGAGACATGAGATGACGTTTATTGGGATATGTGGACTAGGGTCAGGTATGAGGATGGGACCATTCTTTTTTTTGAAGATTTTATTTTTTTGACAGAGAGCACACGTGCACAAGCATGAGGTGGGGTTGGGATCCACGGGACAGGCAGAGGGAGAAGCAGACTCCTCACTGAGCAGGGTGCCCTGTGTGGGGCTTGATCTGAGGACCCTGAGATCATGACCTGAGCCAAAGGCAGATGCTCAACCAGCTGAGCCACCCAAGCACTCTGGGATAGGACCATTCTAATTTTATGGGCATTTTAATTTTGAGCTGCCTGGTAGAATTCCTAATGAAGATGTCAGGTAGGATGTTAGATTCGTGACTTTGAAGTTTTTGGGCAAGGTTAGGGTACAAGTGCAGATTGAAAATCATGGGCACACAGATGGCATTTAAAGTCAGAGGGCCCAGTGAAAATACCTAGGGACAGAGAGTAAATATATTTAGCCTGAAGACGGAACACTCAGACGTGACACAGCTTAGGGGTTTTACAAAGAAGAGGCAGCAAACGAAACTAAGAAGGTGTGAATAGAGAGGAGGAACACCAAGACTATAAGGATGTCACAGAAACCGAGAAAAGAAACTAACATAAGCTGCTAAAATATGGCATAAATGAGAAAAGAAAATGATCTCCTGTTTGGCTATGTGAGGGCCAGGAGGTTGTGGGTGACCTTGCCAAGAACCTTGACATGAGTCCACGGATTAGTGGGGACAGAAGTAGGGACTGAATGGACAGTGAGGAAGTGAAAATTGTGTCTGAAGTCTAATCTTTCAAGCACTTTTTCTGGGAGAGGAAGCCCAGAAGTCGTATGACAGAGGAGAATGCGAGCTCACGAAGTCTGCTCTGCTGAGGCTGTCATTTTTACTTTTCATTGTGGAAACTTTGTTGCAAAACCAGAGGATAATATTATGTCCCTTCATGAACTCACCACGCAGCACTGAAAGTATAATTTTTTTATTTTTTGCTTGTTTTTTTTATGGCTTATTTCTTCTATTGTCCCATCTAAAATTTTTTTTAAGTTTAAGATTTAATTTACATTTAGTAAAATTCACTCTCTTAGGTATATAGTTCTGAGTTTGTATAAATGCATACAACCAAAGAACCACTACCAAAATCAAGACACAGAATGGTTCTACCACCCCCACATTGTCCCCCATCTAACTCTTCCACCCAGAGCCCCTGGAAACCTGATCTATTTCCTGTCACTATTGTTTGCCTTTCCAGTGTGTCATATAAATGGAACCACACAGTATGCAGCTCTTGCCTGGTTTCTTTCACCAAACACAACCCATGTAAGGTGTATCTATGTTGTCACATATATTAATAGACTATTCTGCTTTATTGTTGAATAGTATTCCACTGTATGGATGTACCACAGTTTGCTTACCCATTCAACAGCTGAAGGACATTTGGTTTGTTGCTAGGTTTTGGCAATGATGAATAAGTCTCTATAAATATTCATGTATGGGTTTTGATGTAAAAATAAATTTTCATTTCTTTGGTCCATATATAAGAGTAGGACTTCTTGGTTTATGTTAAGTACATTTTTAAATTTATAAGAATCTACCAAACTATTTTCCAAAGTGGTTTACAAGCCTGTAATCCCACCAGTCCTGAATGAGAATTCTGGGGCTCAGCAGTCTCTCCAGCTATTAGTGATGTCACAAAAAAAAATAAAAATTTTGCTCATTTTAATACATATGCTTGTAGTGGTACCACATTGTGGTTTCATTTGCATTTCTCTAATATGTAATGACATTGAGCATCTTTACGAGAGCTCTTTTTTTTTTTTTTGTCTTGGTGAGGTTTCTGGTTGAATCCTTAACCTATCACTTGTTTGGTTGATTGCTTTCTTATTATCAAGCTACAAAACTTTTAATTTAAAAGATTTTATTTATTTTTAAAAAATAAAAGATTTTATTTATTTATTTGAGAGAGAGAGAGAGAGAGAGCGTACTCAAGTCAGGGGTGGGAAGAGGAAGACGCAAACTCCCCGCTGAGCAGGGAGCCCGAGGCAGAACTCCATGCCAGGACCCAGAGATCGTGACCTGGGCCGAAGGCAAACGCTCAGCTGACTGAGCCAGCCAGGCGCCCCCTGATATATTTTTTTAAAACTATATTCTGGAAACAAGTCCTTTGAAAGATATGTGTTTTGCAAATAATTTCTCCAGTGTGTGGTTTATCTTTTTATTCTCTGTTAACAGCGTTTTTCATAGAGAAGAAGTTTTCAATTTTAGCAAAATCCACTTACCAATATTTTCTTTCACAAATCATGCTTTTGGTGTCATATCAAAAAACAGTTGCCAAACCTAAGGTCACAAAGATTTTTTTCTTTGTATTCTAGGCCTGTACTTTTTAGGTATGAAATTTACATCTATGACCCATTTTTAGTTGATTTTTGCACAAGGTGTGTGTTACGGGGCATGGCTTTTGTTTTTGTTTTTTGCTTTTGCATATTTTGTTCAATTGTATCAGCAGCATTTATTGAAAAGTCTATCCTTTCTCCCTGAAATTTCCTTTGCACCTTTGTAAAAAAAAAAAAAGAAAAGAAAATCAATTGACCATATACATGTGTCTCTATTTCTGGTCTCCCTGTACTGTTCCATTA
Organism: Mustela nivalis; assembly: GCF_964662115.1. Taxonomy (NCBI): domain Eukaryota; kingdom Metazoa; phylum Chordata; class Mammalia; order Carnivora; family Mustelidae; genus Mustela; species Mustela nivalis. Next base: position 39,768,054 of record NC_139024.1, read on the forward strand.
TCTATCTATCTACCCTTCCAACAGTTTGACACTCTCTTAATGACTACAGCTTTATACCAAGTTTGGAAATAAGGAAGTATGGATACTCTGTTCTTTTTTTAAAATTTTTTTTAGCAACTCTCTAGTTCCCTGGTCTTTCCATATGGATTTTCGAATCAGCTTGTCAATTAAAGAAAGAAAAAGCCTACAGATTTTGATGGGAATCTTTAGCAACCCTATGACCTACACTTGAGAAGTGTTCCTGAGTCGTAAGGATGGTGACCCAATGAGCCAAAGCTTTTCTGGGATGCTTTGGAGATTGTGGCATGTCCTGTAGGATGTCAGGTCACTAGAAGACATGAGGGACTTGAGGTTTTTGGTAGCCGAGTTCATAGACAAAAGGCAATGCTCCTGGTAGAAAATCATACTAGTTGCTTTCATTCTACTGCCCAGCATGCCCTGGATCACGATTTGGAAAAGGGAACTATTTAAATCAGTCCTGGATGGGAAGACAATGCTAACGGAGAGGGAACAATGTAGGTAAATTGCCCAAAAGGAAGAAGAAAAGATGAAGACACAGGAAAATGAACAATTTAGGAAAAAGGTAAATAGAAATACACAAGGGAGCTTACATAGGGAGAATAATTTGAGAAATCAGATGAAACCACCGAAACCAACTGAGTTTGACAAAAAGAAAGTGGAGTAAAGAGAGTAGGGGAAGAAAAAAATATAGAGAAAATGTGCCGTGTGGTGTTTTTTTTTTTTTATTGCTCTGCTTTATATGAAGACTCTCTGCCAAAATATTAAACACACACAATCACGAGTGATATGTTATATATAGAAATAAATAAGAAAAATGCAGCCTTCAAATAAATGGTCACTCTATTTTACTTACAGTCAATAATGTGCCATGATAGAGTCAGCTGGAATATTGTATTTACACACTTTTTGAATGCAAGAAACAACAAATATTCTTTGACATATATGGAAGAGATACTAGTGTATTACTCATGTAAGTATATGACTCTAACTTTCTGGTTTGTTTCAATTCTGGGACATTAGTACTGTCCTTAATGTACTCTTGCATGTCGGTAGGGAAATACAAGCTGTTTGAGAATTAATTATAAGAAATTAGAGGGAGTGGGTTATATGGAGTGGTGTCTATTTTTAGCATCTCAACCCTAAAACTACACATCTGATATTTAAAAATGAATATCAAATACAATTCTCTTGGATGCTTGCCTCAGCTGCTGTCTCATATGTGATCATTTTGGCCACAGCTCTGCTCCCAGCATGTCTTTACATGACAGTTTTTTCCTTCTTGTTTCTAAGCATCACCTACTTCCCCAGTCTCTCTGGACCCCTCTAGGCATATTGTGGTCTGGCCCTTCCCGTACGGCCCTATAATTATGTTGTGTTCGGGAAGCAGGATGGAAAGGATGGCAATTGTAGACATGCCTGCCAGCAGATGAATGAAAATGTGCCTTCACTTGCCTTATGCACTGGGAATATCACTGATGGGAAATAAATAAATATAGATCTTTACACACACACACACACACACACACACACACACACACACACACACAACTTTTGTCATGCTATAAGGACAGCCAAACCCATGTGATCTGTGACATAGGGGTCAGCTTCCCTAGTTTCTTGTGCCTGAAGGCAGATCTAAGTGCAGTATTCAAATACAACCAGAAGTCATCCCTCTGAAATCAAAGTGAAATGGACCTATTTTCCTCTTGTCTCCATTTATCAAGGTTATCTGGAAATTTCCACTATTTATATATCCTTGTCCTGTGTTTTATCATTTTGAAGTTTCCCTCATCACCAGGAAACAGCTCCACATACTGCTGAAACTTGAACAGTCCCTCTAGCAAAATGATGTTGCCACATTAATGATTCTATGACCTTTAGGAGTAAGGAATATATAAACATCAATGGTTTCCCTTAGAAACAGTGTTCTTTACACCATAAAGAAAAATCTAATATTCACAAACTGAATGGAAAGTAATGGAAACTGCATTCTAAGCTTGGAGAATTTGTGGTTATAATGTCTGAAGTTATCCATCGAATATATCCATAAAGCCCTCTAAGACTGCAGTGGACCAACCAGCACGTTTCTGAGAAAAATTGGTGTAATTTCCAGTAAATACAGTAGATTTAGCTGACAAGTTCAGGCCACCTTCCTATGAAGAACCCCTACAAGTGCTGGATGAACTCTAGCAAAAATGATTTATTTAATGCATAGATGAGTTCAAACTGAAGAAAGACGATTTCCAGGACCTAAACAGGAAGAACTCACCCAGAACTACAGTGGCGAGAGCTGATGTGTAGCAGACGATGTAGCCAGCAGACCCAAGCATGGGCTTAAAGCTCAAGGCTAATGTTTTAGTATCTTTTTTTTTTTTATAGATTGTATTTATTTATTTATTTGACCAACAGAGATCACAGGTAGGCAGAGAGAGAGAGGGGAGGAAGCAGGCTCCCTGCAGAGGGGAGAGCCTGATGTAGGGCTCGATCCCAGGACCCTGGGATCATGACCTGAGCTGAAGGCAGAGGCTTTAACCCACTGAGCCACCCAGGCACCCCATGTTTTAGTATCTTTATAGGAACATAAGAGTCAATCCTCAGACCACCAAGAGCCAAGATCGGGGAACAGAGCAGCACTTTTCTACAAGTCACATGAGCAGTAGGACCCTGGTCAGCCTCCCCCGACCCCGCACATCTGAAGAGGATCACCCATGAACAGCCAGAAATCTGAGGCATTGGCTTCATTACCTGAATTTGCAATAACAGCATGGTATAGGAATTGGCAAAAACTGGTCCAGGACATGGTGCATCTGCGTGGTTCAGTGCGTTAAGCTTCTGCCTTCGGCTCAGGTCATGATCTCAGGGACATGGGATCGAGTCCCGCATTGGGCTCTCTGCTTAGCGGGGAGCCTGCTTCCTCCTCTCTCTCTGCCTGCCTCTCTGCCTACTTGTGATTTCTGTCTGTCAAATAAATAAATAATCTTTAAAAAACAAAACAACAACAAAAAAACACCTGGTCCAGGACAGACAAGAATCCTGATGTGAAGACTGTTCAGCTCAGATGAGGCTTCCACAGAAAAGAACCAGAGAGTGGCTTGTCCACAGTAAAATATTACACCCCTGGAAGGAAACAAAGTGCCATAAGGAAGAGCCAGGCCATGCAGAACCAGGAACCTAAGGTAACAAAACAATGTGGAAATGCCTATATAATAAATATGATTAAAATATTTAAATAAGTCTGTGGGTGATATAGAAAGCAAACAGCATTCACCTGTGATGAACCACGAGGGGACAGACATGGCTAGAAGGGGAAGCCTCCAGCTGGGACAATGTCCAGACATCTGAGGACTATGCAGGATGCAATGATAAGGACTGTGGCAAAGTACAATTGATTCACTGGGGAGAGAAAAGACAGGCTCAGATTTATTAATCAACAACCTAGGGCAAAATGTGACGGTTAGAGGTCTCCCTAACAGAGACTCTTATCCCCTCAGCCAGAGGGCAAATGCATCCGAAAAAAGGGCACAGGATTTAAGAGTTGCAGAACTTTAGAGAAGGCTGAACTCTCAGCCTAACCAAGTCTCCTCTACCACCATCAGGGTTCTGATGGGGAGGGAAAGGGATCCTGAGAGACGGGATGAGATATCTGGGTAGGTCCTGCTGGAAACCATGAATCTCTAAGTTCTTCTGAACCCTCTGAAAACACAGAAACATAGATGCTCCGGCTGCGGGAGCATCAGGCTTGCACGTGGCCTAGAAGATCATTGGTTGCTCAGAGGTGTCTGTGGAAGAGAAAGACAGGGTGTGGCGCCTTTGGCAAGTGCTAACGGGAGACACTCTGGAGCAAGGCCACATAGCCCATGGCAGAGAATCATTCTACAGCAGAGGATCCTAAACCATTTGGAAAGTAGCTCCTGCCATGCTACTGGACTGTGTGGAAACTGGTGTCTGACTATACAGCTGGAAGCTGAGTAATATCAGACGTAATAAGCCCTAAAATTGTAACAGGGAAATGATATATCTGGGATCAGGTTCACAAGTATGCTACACAGACAGTGGCCCAGGCCCCTGTGACACTTTCCTCTGTCACAATTCTACCTCATGGTGTCCTTTGGGGAAGGGGTCCCCTATGAGCAGTTTATGGAGAAGGGACACCTGAACTTGGCCCACGGTGGATTGGTTTGGGTTGTTGGTACAAGCTGAAAATAGAAAATAGAACTACAGCTCAACCCAGGGTGTCTTGGAGGGACAGTGATGAGGGGAAATCTCTCTGATGAACAGATTCAGATAATGCACTTCATTGTCCACTTTTTATGGGAGAAGTGACCTAAGATGAAAGTATTTATGGACTCATTGGCAGTGGCAGATGGCTAAGCTGACTAGTCAGGGTCCTGAAAGGAGTATGATGGAAATAACTGCCTCAGGAGGACTGAGGGAGAGACACGTAGAAAGGCACAAAGAATGAAATAATCTATTTCTGTTCAAGAAAGAACACCCCCAAACAAGAGACAACCAGTAAGTTGGAGAAAATATTTGCAAATCGTTATCCGAAAGTCCTTGGAAAATCCTGCCTTGCATACCAAGGCTGTCAGACATTCGCCATCTTATAATTTTTTCTTCTTCTGGAAGGACATAAAACACTGGTACACCAGGATTTCTAGAAGCACTGTACACAAAGCACGTGCCATTTCATCCAAGGAGAAAATTAATATAAAATGTAAGTAGAGGAAGATCAGGGACATGTCATTCTCATATCTCACTCTTTATTGTTATTATTTATTATTATTTATTCTTAAAGAAATGCGGTGTAGGGGTGCCTGGGTGGCTCAGTGGGTTAAAGCCTCTGCCTTTGGCTCAGGTCATGTTCCCAGGGTCCTGGGATCGAGCCCCGAGTAGGGCTCTCTGCTCTGCAGGGAGCCTGCTTCCAACCTCCCCCCTCTGCCTGCCTCTCTGTCTACTTGTGATTTCTCTCTCTCTGTCAAATAAATAAAATCTTTAAAAAAAAAAAAAAGAAAAGAAATGCGGTGTATACTTGCTTCTTTATAATGCTTCTGTGAAGAAAAGCCGATTTCTCAGTGCCCCTAATAATGATAGAACAGTTACAATTGGATTTCATCTCTGCCAAACATTCTAACTTATTAAGAGTGTATCTGGACACCTTCCTTAACTATGGAACAGTTGCAAGTTTATGTCTACAGAACAACAACCTTTTAGTCCATCTCTCTCTCTCTTTTTTTTTTTTTTTTTTTTTTTTTTTTGAGAGAAAGAGGGTACGTGGGAGCAGGTGTAGGGAAAGCAGAAGGAGAGGAAAAGGAAGAATCTCAAGCAGACTCCCCAACTGACTGGGGAGCCCAATGTAGGGCTCAATCTCAGGATCCTGAGACTGTGACCTGAGCTGAAATCAAGAGTCAGATGCACTCAGGTGCCCCTTTGTCCATCTCTTTTAAGACTGGTTGGGGAGGAAGTGGCTCTTAATCATACAGACTTTTGAAATACAAAAGAAACTTTAGCAGCAGAAGCTGAGAAAAGAGGGTTGCTAATAGCTATTATGATCTAATCTTATCTTGGTTAGAAAACAAAACAAAAAAAGATTTGTTTGAAAGCCTTTGGGTTAACTTTTGTCCCTTGTGTTAATTTATATCTCACTGTTCTACCAAAGAAACAATTAATTTGTGTCTAACACAGAGAAGGCACCATCCCTGCTCTTGCTAAGTAATCCTAAAATATCCATATGATCAACAAAGTATCACTGCCCAGACTACTTGAAGATCTCTTACAAATAAAAAGAACAAAGAAAACTCAAAAGAGAAAAATTTTTAAAAATTCACAGAAGAAGAAAACCTGAATGGTCAAAACATAAAAAGAGACATTTTCACCTTCAATAGTAATCAGAGAAATGCAAATTAAGACAGAGGCAAGGGACACCTGGGTGGCTCAGTGCGTTGAGCAGCTGCCTTCGGCTCGGGTCATGATCTCAGGGTCCTGGGATCGAGTCCCACATTGGGCTCTCTGCTCAGGGGGGAGCCTACTTCCTCCTCTCTCTCTGCCTGCCTCTCTGTCTACTTGTGATCTCTCTGTGTCAAATAAATAAATAAAATCTTAAAAAAAAAAAGGACAGAGGCAAAATGTTAATTATATATTACTGGGTATTGACAAGGTTGTAAGGCAATGAGAACTCTCACACAGTTCTGATAGGTATGTAATCATTTTGGAGAGCCATTTGGTAATGGCAGGAAAGTTGAAGCCTTGTATACCAAACATAGAATAGAAATACTATCACTCGGGGCACCTGGGTGGCTCAGTGGATTAAAGCCTCTGCCTTCAGCTCAGGTCATGATCCCAGGGTCCTGGGATCAAGCCCCACATCGGGCTCTCTGCTCACTGGGGAGCCTGCTTCTCCTGCCCGCCCCCCCGCCACCTGCCTCTCTGCCTATTTGTCATCTCTTTCTGTCAAATAAATAAATAATATCTTAAAAAAAAAAGAAATACTATCACTCAAGTGCACAAGAAGATATAACACTAATATTTTTAGTCACACTGTTGTCATAGAAGAAAAAAGTGGAAGCTACCTAAATGTCCATCATTTGGGGAATGGAAACATAATTATGATACATTCCTAGATGGAAGACTATAATGTGTTTTCAAAAATGAATAAAGTTGTTCTACGAGCATCAAAATAGGTAAATCTTAGAAACACAATGTTGAGTGAAAACAGCAAAATACTGTTTATGTAAACATTTTAAATACCCCAGACAGCACTATATGGTGTGTTGTTTGTGAATCCATGCATATGCCGTACATATGAAAGCATGGACAAGGAACAATTTTAAGAGAATGGTTGCCTCTGGGGAGGAAGAAAAAGTAATTTCAATTTTATCTGTAACCTTTTTACATTTAAAAAATCTATATGAAGCAAATATAGCAAAATACTGACAGTTGAGTGGTGGATACATTTATGATTGTTTAAAATGTTTTGTCATTTAAAAGTAAAAATTCGATCAATTAGAAGCATCAAACATCTAATTTAAAAAACATTTCTCCATTTCTCTCTCTCTCTCTCTCACACACACACACACACACACACACACACACACACACACACGCAGGCAAAGGCACCCACACTTCCGGATTTACCAACCTACATCAGCAGGCTACAGGCTTTCTCAGAGACTCCCCTCAGCATTAAGGATGCTAATTGCTACTCTAGCAGTTACTGGAAGATCAAAGAACCGCCCACAGAGCAGAGCTGCGTTTCATCTTCCACAGACCAAACACTAATACTGCCCATCCCCCTCCATCCATCGCCTCCTCTCAAGCTGCCACCTTGGACCAATTCCCTTTCCTTTTCCCCACATGCTCTCCCCCACCCCTAAAATAGCTCTGTGCCAAAAATAAACCTCAGAAAAATGCTTGTGGAATGAATGGAGAAAGGTAACTTCACTATCATTATGTTTCCCTTCTGATTACCACGGTTTGCCTAAGGATGCACTTGTTTGTTTCTGTGGTAGCGATTCAGAAACCCATCAAGGGCACCCTCCCCAGTCTGTCTCCCAGGAGCTGGGGAAGGAATATTATGGCACCCAAGGTCCTGGACACCAACCACGTGTCACCATCCCATCACCCTGCCTGCACATTATATCCTTGTGTGCTGTGTGAGGTCAATGGGTTTTCACTCAGGAGAGCTCCACATATTTCTGGAAAGCAGGGCTATGAGAATGGTCTCCCTTTTGAAATACAAGCAGGATTTGTGTCCCTTCCCCGGGGCAAGGCATCCCTCTTCTGAGGCTGGCGAAGTAACAGAGGGGCCTTCTGTGATGCATTGCCAAGTGAGGTTGGCAGGACCAGAGAGATTCGATCACCCTCACGGTGATAATATGTCTGACCTTAAGTGGATGAACAAGGGGATGCTCACACTCCAGGGGGCTCCAGCAAAGTCGTCCCAAGTTCCATAAAGAGGCTAAATCAGAGACTAAGTAGCAGGCCAAGGAGCCCCTCAGAGTCGAGTGAAGAGGGGGTAGTCTCAGAGGAGAGGCTCTCTGGAGGGCCTTGGCAAGGTGACTGTGAATGCAGGATCTCTGGTGCATCAGGGGCCCCCTCTAAAGACGGACACCCCGCGGACTGCAATGGGCAGCTCGAGTCTCCAGTAAGACTCTGGTTGGCACCAGACTGGGTCCCACTCTCATACACGGGTCGCTTCCTCCCTGCCCTCTGGACAAGGTCCTCTTTCCGCTGCCAACCCAGGAGTCAGGCACAGCTCTTCTAAGCCCGGACACTAATGGAAAGTAGCGGGCTGGCCCCACATTCACACCATCCCTGTCCGGGGCTCCTGGAGTTAGCTGAGTCCTGGGACACCTGTCCTCAGTCTTCTTCACCACACTGTTTCCTCACTCTGTTCCTGCCCGACACAGATGTCAATGTCTTCCTTCCTTCCCTCCTCCCTTCCTTCCTTCCTCTTCCTCTTCTTCTCTTCTCTTGTTTCTTTCATAGGAAAGACCAAGGCTCAAAGGTGAAAGAGAGGAAAAGAGGCTGCGGTTGAGTTCACACGTGAGACCCCTCCTTAAAGGGAAAGGCAGGGAGGCCTTTTCCAAGAGGGATCTGAGTCGGTCCCATTATTACAGTGACAGCCGTCCCTCATTTGTATTTTCGGACTGGTAACCTGAGGGAATGTTGGTGATAGCTGAATAACTTGCAAATTGAACAAAGGAAGTCCCTTTTCCTTAGCTAGCATCCACTCTTGGCCCCTATCCCTCAGACCAAATATGAACTGTTGAACTCTATGGTAAACACAGCACAAATGTCATCACCACCATGCTTGTGCTCCGTGTTGCATTTAGTTGGGGTACTCCTTCTTCCTCCACTTTTCTGGTCTTAGTTTGTTTTTTGTTTTTTTAACTAAGGATTTGTCCATTTATTTTTAGAGAAAGGGAGAGACAGTGAGAGAGAGAGCACAAGCAGGAGAGGCAGAGAGAGAGAGGGAGAGAGAATCCCAAGCAGACTACATGCCGAGTGCAAAGGGAGGCCCAATCCTAGAAACCTGAGATCATGACCTAAGCCAAAACCAAGAGTTAGATGCTCAACTTACTGTGCCACCCAGGCACTGCAGCCTTGGTTTTTTTAAATATACTACTCATCCTTCAGAGCTCAACATGCTGCCTCCAACATGCAGCCTTCCTTGATTGCCCGAGTTCTGAGTGATTTTTCTCTCCTGAGTTCACACGGCCATTTCTATTTGTATTATGATTCCTGCCACATTCCACGGTGTGTCTTGGGTCACAATATCTTCCATGTGGCTAATCCATGGGCATTTTTAGTTGTCATCTTACTTTTAATAGTATTTAATACTCTTGAATATACTCTCCTTCTTGGACTGTTCATCCCTTTGGCATCCCTAGCCCTCTGGGGGTTGCCTGCCTGGTTTCTTCTCTGCCTTCTTCAGGCAATGGCACTGTGATTTTTATTTTGAGGAACTTTCCATCCATGAGGTGTATGTAGGACTGGTGGCAAACCCCAGCTCAGAGATGAGCATATAACCTTAAGCCATGCCCAAAATAATGATGCCCAATGTTCCTGCTGGAACTTATAGAAGAGAGATGTTTTCTTTACCTTAGGTAGGATGTAAAGCTGAAGCTTCTGCTAGTGACCTGGCCATGCCACCACAAGGAGTAACACACTTGGCAAAAAAAAGCTTACTAAGCAGAAGGCAGAAATGAGAGATGGAGAAAGAGGCAGGTTCTCAAGGATCTGTTTGAGCACGTGAATCCGGGCATGTCTGACTTGTACTAAGTTTAGATTGTTACGAGCCAACAAATTCCTCTATATCATCTTCATCGTGTTGCTCTTCTTGTTTTTCTTGTTCGTGTTCTCCTTCTTCTCCTCTTTTCCCTCCTCCTTGTTTGTTTGTTTGTTTGTTTAAATCAACTGAAGATGAATTCCAGTAACACGCATTTGAAGGAGTTCAAGTTCAGCCTCTTGGGTACAATGGTCTCCTGGCTCTCCTCCCTCCTGGTTGTCTCTTCTCAAACTCCTTTCCTGACTAATCCTCCTCTACTCAGACTTTAAATGCCATCATCCATCTAAGACTGGTCCTTGCCCCCCCTTTACTGTCTCTGCCTTCTGCGGCAATCTCAGCCCCACCCATGGCTTGAATGGCCACGTCATATTTATAGCTTTAACCCAGGTCTGCCTTAGAACTCCAAATATATATTCCTCTGCCTACTCCGTGCATCTACTCAAAAGGCTCCAAGCTATCGCAGGCCAGTCACATCTATCCTGAATTATGACCGTTTGTTCCCCAAATAGCTCTCCTCTTCTGTTTTTATCACAGCCAACAGCCCAAGACAAAAACCTAGGGTCATCGGATCCATTCTCCACACTTTACCCAGATGAACTTGTTAACACAAATAAGATCATGACTATTCTACCCAAATGCTTCCAAGACCTTCCCATGGGATATGTTCAAAATCAGAACATGGATCTCAAGGCCCTGCCCACTGTGGTTCCTGCCCACTTCATCTCTCAGACCTCTCCTCCTTCTTCCTGAGCTCCTTCACCCATCTCTTATCACTTCCTTGAAAGGAGCATACTCACCCCCTCAGAGCACTGGCCTTACTCCTCCTCACTTCAACTCCCCTCCCCCCTGCCCAGTTTCCTCCAAATCATCCTCAGACCTCAGATAGAAGGTCCAGGAAACCTTGCCTTACTCCTCCAGACTATTCTCTCACAGCACCCAGTAACGGCCCTTCCGCATACTCAACAATATCGGTGTGATTCTTTGATTAACATCTATGTCTCCCATGAGACTAAGCTTCAGGGGGGCAAAGACCATGTTCATTTTTCTGATTCCTGTTTCCTTAGCACTTAGGCCTGCTGTATAAGCGGCAGTGGGCACCAATGATTATTTGTAGGATAAAGTGATCGATATTTGATGTCTCCTGCTAAGTGGATAAGCTCTTGTAGACATGTGGGATCAGGTGGGCACGAAAGGGAGGAACATCCAGGCAAGGGACTGCTAGAGTGGAAAGGGGAACTTCCAAGGAAAATAGCATTCCAGTGGGTAGACAGAAGCCTGGAGAGCAGCAGGGTGAGACCATGCCTAACTTAAAACCACACTGATAAGGGGAAGTAGGAGGAGACATAATCATGGGGCAGTGGGTTCGTAGATAGCTATTTGCTTGGCTGGGCTGTTCAGTTGAGAATGGAGTGGAAAGTCCCAGGTGATATTTTCTAACACAGATGAATTTCGAGGATAAGCATTTATACTCTAATCAAAGAACGTCTAACATGTGTGATATGTATCACATATTAAATTAAGATGTGGTGTGGGTTCGTTGCAGATAATTCTGTTATATAACCTTAAGATGTGTGGTGTTCAGACTGTAGTTGCGTGTTAAAACTTTAGAAGGAAATGTGACATGGTGCTGTTCGAAAATTAATAAGGCAGGAGCAGAGAAGCCTCACTCTCTGTGTCAGGAGACTCTTGGGTGTTACCAAAGAGTATATACCCCCTGGTAGGGATGTCAAGAACAAAATAAAAGGTTCATTTAAAAAAGTCTAATAAATATTTTTTGGACACTTGATTTATGCCACTTCTGCTACTTCCTGTCTATGATCTCATTTAACGTCTTTGTGTCTCAGTAAAATTGAGATAACAGGTTTGTTAGGAAGATTAAATAGATAATTAATACATTGACATTCTTAAAAACAGTGCCTGATGCCATATAAATTATCAAGAAGTTAGCCGTTATTCATTTGTCATGTTTTATTGTAACTACATCCTGGGCCTTTTCTAGGAAATGAGGCTCCAGTTGTGAAGAAGACCGACAAGATAGGACTCTCATGAACCTTCTGTTCCTGTTAAGGTGGAGACAGATTAGTAAGCAAACTAGCAAACAAGATGATTTCGAAGAACGATAGATGCAAAGAAGGATGATGGAGTGGAGTGTTCCTGAGAATTCTGCAGGGTCCACTTTCCAAATTGGGGGTCAGGAAAGGCCTCTTTGAGGAGGGGACAGCTGAGCTCGAGGCCTGAAGGGTGGGAGACACAAAGAATCCTAACAAGGGCATTTCAGGCCAGATGCGTATCAAGTACAAAGGCCCTGAGGCAGAACTCAGCGTTAACTGACGTGTTAGCAGTGGGCAAGTGCAGTGTGGCTGGAGCCTGGGGAGAGGGGAAGAAGGTGGTAGGAGACGAGATGGAAAACACCATCGGCACCAGGCTGGACTTGCCCAAGAGCAAAAGGTCAGAATCTTTGGGACATTCCCGCTAGTGGTAGACTACAATTCAGCAGACTATGACCCCAAGGAAAGAGTCCAAGAATCAGGGCCCTGAACATAGAGGAAAGATGAGCTGGTACCAAGGCTGAACCTTACCTCAGGACGGGGCATCTGGGTAAAGGTGACCCCAAAGAGGCCAGCCTTCTCTGCTGGCCATCAAGTTCTCTCCCTCCTCACTGTGGCAAACACAGCCAGTAGCCTGGCTGCTGTCCATTCTCTTTCTTTCTTGTTGGCAACAGCTTGATTTTGTTCATGGCAGCCATAGGCCATCTCCAAGAGAAACAGGGTTAGTCTACCCAATCGAAAGGAGCCTGAAAATTGAAGCCTGTGATGAAAGAAGCTCCCAGGACCCCAGCCCTGGGGAAGCTTCTCACACTTAAGAGAGGTGTGAGAACCAAAACCATCTACCCCATACCCAGCCTGGACACAGAGAACTGAAACTGGCCCTTACTGTCTACACTCACATGACTTTGCTCTCCTCCTGTCTTTGTTACTATGACTCTACTTTTCCAGGGCTGTCTCACCTGAATTTCAACAAAAGATTCACAAACTCTTCAGTGGAAAGCATCAGCAGTTTTTAGCCTAATATTCTGTCCTCCCTTCTCTCAGAACCCTTACCTTGCTGTTTCCACCAACCTTACCTTTCACCAACGTAAAACTCCACAAATTCTGATGTCACCTTCCCTGTTCTGAGACACTTCCCAAGCTCTGCTGAGGTGTGCTCTCCCTGACCATGGTCACATTCTGCTTTACCTTATCAAGAGGTTTTGTTGGTAATGTTTCGGGAGCTAGCCTTTGCCAGGTCTGTCTGTCAACACAAACTTCACCCAATCTTATCTATAAGTTAACACGTACAAGTTATAGATCAAGTTCAAAAGCTACAGATTTTGGAGAAGATCAAAGACACCTGATTTAGAGAAGTGCAGATAAATATGCATCATCTTTTAGATGTTTCTCTGAAATTTGTTTGAATGCCTTTTACCAGAAAATTCAATTATAAATCTAGTGTAGTTTCCAGTCCTCAGAGACAAGATCCCACAAGTCCTTTTTAAAAAATAATTTCCTAAAATCATCAATTATATAGGCTCTTGTCTTTCCTAAATCAGGAAAAATAACAACCACCAACAAAGAAAAGATACCACAAAATTAATTGATCTTTATTATTTCCTGTTCTATTTTCTATTGCTATTAGGATCAGTAGGCATGATAATATCCTAATTTTTTAAAAGATTTATTTATTTATTTGAGAGAGAGAGAGAGCATGGAGGAGAGGGGAGGGAGAGAAACTCAAGCAGACAGCCAACTGAGCGCAGAGCCCATCATGGGGCTCAATCCCACGACCCTGAGATCATGACCCGAGCTGAAATCAAGAGGACATTTAAGTGACTGGGTCACCTAGTTGCTGCAACATCCTAAGATTTTTTAATCATTTCTATATTTGGACCTCTGGGCAATGGATAATGCTGATTATTATTATTATCGTTTCATTCATAACTATTCATTAAATGGTTGATTTTATAGACCAGTTTCCACAGCCAATGGATTTGGCTGGTTTTACATTTCTTTGCAAAATGAATCAAAATGTCACGTGGAGACAAAAAACTCAAGAGAAAAGTCTTGACAACTGTTTTGCGATGTACAACAAACACATCTTTGAGTGTTACCCCATGAAGCAGACTCGTAAGTGGGAGCTTAAGGTACAGGAGAAAGGAAGGGAGCCCAGAGGCTGCGGTACAGTCCTGGGTCTCTCACTAACCAGCCACCAGGACCCAGGCAAGGGGAAAAGCACTTCCTGTAATCTTATCAACACCTCAGTAAACCAGGTACTGCTTAATGTGCATTTTATTGATGAAAAAGACGTAGGCACAGAGAAGTTAAATAATACAGTGAAGATCACACGGCCTAGTAAATGCTAGAAGTAGAATTCAAGCTAAGCCCATGTGTCACAGTCTCTACCGAGTAACACCTGTTAGTGACAGTGGCCTGGCAGTGGCAGAGGAGAACGAGAGAACGTCAAATGAGCAAGGTCTAGGTGGCCTCTAGGGAGCTGGAGGGTAGGCCGGGAGGCTCATGTTACACATCACATCAAACTCCAGGCCAAATATGAGATAAGATCCTCCCTTGTTTCCAGCTGTGAGACTTGGGCCAGACCCAGCAGCTGCCCCCCAACCTCCCCACCTTGCACGCAGCACACTTATATTGGACATTCAGTGTCAGGAAGGTCTTGTTAATAATGCAGGCTCGTAACACAAGCAGGATGTCAGCTTTGAAGAGACACCTGCCACCACGCAGCTCCCCTGGCTGAATGCAGACTGAGGAGAGATGACAGAAGATATCCAGGGTGCTAGGTGAGCTGAAGGCAGCCAGCTGCCAAGAGAGGAGGCCGTGGATTCCATCAGGATGTAGTGAAGAATGCAGTCCACGGAGAATACAAAGCTGAGGACATGAAGATGTGGCAGAAGCCAAGGGACTGTGGAGAAATGTCAGTCAGAAATGGGCCACCCACTGCAATGAACCGAGAGAGAAAGGCAGAACGGTGAAGAGCAGGAAGCAATTACCAGGGAAGGGTCATGAGGAAAACAGTGAGAAAACAGACGAGCAGGGATCACAAGAGGTGATTCTCTTGAGGGGAGGAAAAAATTACCTGCAGAGGAAGGGCCATGAGGTCAGGAAAGAATCCCCAAATGGGGTCTGCTGATGTGTGACACTGTTCGAACATGACCCAGTCACATGATTACTGAGGAACATTTCTGGGCCCACACTGGAAAGAGGATTGGGTGCCTTTGCTCCCAATAACTCCAGCCTGAAGACCATAATGATTTTACTCACCACTGTGTCTCCAGGACCCAGCACATGCCTGGGATGTGCTTATGTGTTCACTTAATATTTATTGAATAAAACATTCCTTGAATAAAAAGAGAAAGGAAGAAAGAGGAAGCCTAACAACTGAGGTTGTAACAACCCAGGGTGTGCATAGCAGAGCTCTAAGGAGGTTTTGGGGAGCCTGCACCCCATGACACACTAGGAGAGAGCTGGAAACAGTGGCCCCAGTCTGGAGCTGAGCCTTGGAGGCATGGCCCAATCAATCCTCAACCCTTCTCTTGGGCAAAGTGCTAAGGACTAGGTACCCACCACCGAGGAAGTGCCTGATGGTGTAGCCTAGAGGAATGGGGTCCTTCCCACTCAAGTCTGATGCTCAGGAGATCTCTGTTCCGTACTTTTATGTCCAGGACTTTCACCTGTTCTGCAGTCTCCACTCTCATGACACAGAGACAGCCCTAATGAGGACAGGATTGAGGCAGTCCTGTGTCCTTCCAGAACCCCAGCCACGGGGATGATAGTCTTCGCCACATTGGACTCCCATTAAAGGTCCCGTGAGGATAGCAAAGTGGCTGGTTTGAGGATTCATTTTCTTTAAAAAAAATAATAATAATATAAAAGTGTTCTCCTGCCTCGCTTTGGGAATGATGCAACCTGATTCATAAGTTAGAAGTCCACACGTCAAAACTGCCATTTGTATTACTTGCTACCATGGGCTTAAGGGTTGAGGAGCAGGGGACACAAGAGAGAGGAGGCAGAATGCAAAGGGAGGTGTTGAGGAGAGAAGCACAACTGGGCAGAGGAAGAAGGTTCTAGGGAGCAGACTGTGGAGAGCATCAGGGGGGAATATAAGAGATGAGTTGCTGTTATCATAACTTTCTCAAGGGCATCCCGGGTCTTTGAAAATCTGCTTTGCTGTTTGCCAACTGTTCTGTCTCTTCTAAAGTGCACCAGGGGGTTTGGGACTGCTTGGGTGGCTGACACCTGAATCAAGAGGAGAACAAACATGGCCCGTGGGCTGAGGACACCCGCCCTGGGAGAAGCCCATCATGCAAGGAAGCCACAGAGAACTTAAGCCTTCAAAGAAGAGGCCAGGAGAGGCAGACCTTTGGAAATCAGACATCACACAGTGAGCCGGCCATGTGCACTGCCTCTTCTCATCCCAGGTGAAAGAGGGGGACAATGCAGTAAAACATAGAACTAGAGGGTCTTAGAAATATCAAATTAAGCTTCATCTCATTTTTGGTCTAGACCTAAAAAGAGTGACTTCTGCTGGCTTATTGTTATTGTTGTTGAAGAGCTATGAGTCACTCCCTGCCCAGGTTCTGGGACCTTCTGGAACCTGCACAACCAATATGGGTCCCTGAAATGAGTGGAGAAAGTAGAAATCTCAAAATATCTAAAAAAAAAAAAGATACCACCTCCTTTGCTTCTCTCCACTGCCCCCACAAAAGCCGGCCGTCCACCTCCCCCGCTCCTGCTGCACTGGAGTGAACCAGGCCACCTTGTGCCTGACTTCCACCTGGCTCTAGGTGCAGTGACAGCCATCGGAAAGAATCAGGCTCCAGGAAGTCCATGCTGCCCTGGAGAACTGGTACTATTTCCACTGGGGTCCCTGGTGCTCTGTCTCTCTCTGAGCCGGGGTGAGGAGTAGGGGGACAATGACACGGAATGTAGGCTAGCTATTGAAACACGCCAGCACAGGGAAGAGGTTGGACTCTCCAGAGAAGACAGCCCCAAGGGTGCGTGACGCCGGAAGGGAGCTGGCAGCACAGGGCAGCCTGCAGGGGTGAGGTGGCCGCTGGGTGGCTGGGGAATGCAGCAGGGCAGGCGATGGAGATCTGGATAAGGTGACGCAAGGGCTGCACTCACCTAGGACCGAGGCATGCTGTCGTCGCCCAAGCTAGCAGGCACTGGGGACACTTAACGACCGGGGATGCGGAATCAGATCACACTTGCCCTCTCAGCTCCTGATCCCACCAGTTGTCACTTTTCCCCCTCCTTTTTCATAACTTGATTGGATGGATCTGAAGATGTTCAGAACTGGGTTTTCATCTGCAGGTCTCCAAAACGGATACCGAGATGAAGAATTTCATTCGTTCATCTTTTCATTTACTGAACACATATTTACGGAGTACCTGCTGTATACCTGGCACTGTCCTTGGTGGTCGGGAGATTCTTACATTTGTTTTCCCAGTTGTAGTGGCTGGGATTTGGACAGTACTTGGCATACTGTTCCATGCTCATGGGGCATGGGGGGCAGGAGGAGGGAATGTAATATTTGGACTTCACAGTGGGGCAAGCAGGAGGTGATCCCTGCCCAGAGGAGGCTGCCTGGCTCATGACAGCTCCTGGGAGCTGAGGGATTGGTATGCCAGTCTGCAGGAGGGATACTCTGCCTTAGAGCTGGGCTTTTGTGTTTCTGTGTGTGTGTGTGTGTGTGTGTGTGTGTGTGTTTTAATGAGGTGCAAGGTGCTGCCTCTAATCTGCATTTGGCAATCTCCTCAAATACCCCCAAGGGAAATCTTCCCTCCCTGGGCCATTCCTCTTTCTTGTGCTCTCTTTCTGTCTCTCTCTCTCTTTGTTTTTAGTTTTCAGGGCTTATCAAAAGAGAATGTGTATAGAGAAATGCTGGCCATTTGGTTAGCCCCATCATGAAGGTAATTATTTAGGATAATTTTCTCTGTAATTGGGAATCCCAAGTCTGTAGATGTCCTTTAAAGTATAGGTATTCAGATTCAAAGTTATGTTTTTCATAATAATTAATACAGGATATTTAGATAATTGGCCAGAATGGATATTCCCAAACTCTTGGTCCTTCTGGCCAGGAAAGTCTCCCTCTTCTCTGACTGATAAGATCAGGAAAGCAGCCCTTTCAGAGAGTTTGCACATCATAAACTCCCAGAGCTAGGAAGTTTTTCCAATTGGACCCTACAGTTTCCTGAGATATGCCTCAGGGGCTGCTAGGAATGGGCACTTCTGACTCAGCTCCTGCTTCCCTCAACCAGAGAAGACCCATGATAATATTCTTTATATATATTAGTTTTCCTTTCTTGAGAGATTTCATTTGAAGAGAAGGTTCCTATAAACACACACACACACACACACACACACACACACACAGACACCAAACCAGTATTTACCAGAGGAGGAGACCAAGGCCCAAGAAGGCCACAAGCCTTACCAGGATCATACAGCTTCACAGAGCTAAATAGCACTGGAGTGCAGGTGGACTCCTCATTGCACATCCAAAGCTAGTTTCTCTGTTTCATTAAAGATGCCAAGACCTTTAATTTTGCTTACATGTTTTCAGGGGGCATGTAATACACTGATCTTTGACTTACCTTTTGTTTAGTTTCTTTTGAATTTCTATTGGATCTCTACTGCATGTGCTTTATTTAATAGAGAGATTCTTGAGGGAGAAAGGCCTAGTTAAATATTTTCATCTGGCTGAAGATAAAGACACTCCTGCTATGCCAAAGCTAAAGTGATGAAGCCCATTCGTCACATCCCTATTGTCCCGTTGTTGGGTGTGTGGATATAGAAGGTGGCAACACAGAAGAGGTGGCGGAAGCTTGCTCTGACACAACCCCCACCCCCCTCCGCAAGATATTGGAAGAAGATAACCTTTGTGGGTGGGAAGAGGAGGCAGATGCTTGGGCTAAACCAACACACATAATGACAATGTCTCATCGAAACAAATTATTTCCTTTTCGGCATTACTTTAGCAGTCAGCATTTCCATTATTGCCCAGCTTTATCTTCCTGTCAGCATAAAAAATACCATCATGAGGTAAAATGTGCCTGATATCCACAGAAATACATACCGTCAGGAGGCTTCAGGGCCACAGACTTATCCTCACATTCCCCCCATTTCCTCCCGCTCAGTGCTTACATTCTGGTGCCTGGCAACGCTATGCATGATGCGGTAGAACACACAGGGGTAGGCAAGAGGTGATAGCCCAGGGGAATCCCCGGCAAAAGGGCAGATCTGCCAAGGACCATTATCAGATGAGGTGGAGGGGTGTGAGGTGACTCAGACACTGTTAAAAGCATTGTTCATTTATAGCCAGACTTCCCTTTATCAGAAAGCATACCCTTGAAATGCTGTGTCTAAACAAAGTTCTGCAAATGAAGTACTGTCTTCCTTTCTAAATATTTTTTTTTTATTTATTTGAGAGAGAGAGTGAAAATGAGCAGGGAGAGAGGCAGAGGGAGAGAGAATCTCAAACAGACAGTGCACTGAGTGCAGAGCCCAACTGGGGCTCAATCTCACAACCCTAAGATCATGACCTGAGCCAAAATCAACAGTCACACTCTTTAACCAGCTAAGCCACCCACCACACCCCCTGCAAATCAAATCCTGCCTTAAACGGTTTAGAGAAGCCTGCTATTCAAATGATTCCTATAAATTATCCTTTACCCATCAAAGACTTCATCCATTCATTTGTTCATTCATTCATTCATTCATTCAACAAATACATATTTCCTCAGGACTTTGAGCAGGGCACTGGGTCATGCATTGGGAACATGGTGTGGGGGTGGGGCTAAGATATTTACTTGTGTTTATGGGCTTCAGATCATTACAGAAATACAGGGGTGCTAACTGGTCTTCTGCAAAAATGCATCTTCAAAGATAATTGCTTGGAGCAGACTAGTGACTAAATAGAATTAGGTTCGTGGGACAGCTGCCCCCCCCTTATTCACATACTTGCCACCCATGTCAGCTTGTTCTTACAGGGGAGGATCTCCTACCTCTTCCCCCCTTAGTTTTGCTTTAATCCAAATCTTTTTCTGTAGCCTATTTGAAGTACAATACGATTCGTTCAGCTTGGATCTCAAGCACATCTGGGAAAATTGTCTTTTGAAGGGAGAGTAGGAGCTAGAGCACCGAGACCGTGAACAAAGATCACTAGAGACATCTCCTTAATGCCAGGTTTCTGCGTGTTTATGATCAGGTACCTAAGAGTGAAGAAGAAAGACACTGCTGAGCAGTGTCTGATCTGAGCCTCAGAAATCAACTGTGAGGGCCCAACATGATACCATCCCTTTGGTGACCAACCAGCCACTTGGTGGCAAGTTGATTGTGTCAGAAACCTGCCCTCCTGGGGTGGGAGCAGGGCAGTAATTTGTCATTAGTGAGATTGACCTGTGTGCCCAGTATGGCCATGCCTTCCCTGTCCACAGTGCCCTGGCCAGGCCCATGGTCTGAGAGCTCCCAGAGTGGCTGATTGGTTGACATGAGATTACACATCACATCACCTCGGACCTAGGGACCCACCTGACAGCAAGGAGGTGCCATGATGGCCTATGACCTCAGGATCCATTACTCTTTCCTACATGGCACATTCTGGAGGCTGCCAGCTTGGTAGTGTCAGAAAGGTCTCCAAAGGGCCCAGCAGAGGGGCCAGATTTAGAATAAAGTCATCATTTTAAATGCATAGTATACTTTGGATATTCTGAATACAAGGCCTATGTGGCCACTGGTATCACTTATCTAAGTGACCTGATTAGGAACTTTGTGCTTCCTCTTCCTTAAAGGCACAACAACCAGAGGCAATAAGAGCTTGACAAAAGTGTAACCAGAGGCTCAGATTCTCAGAGGGGAATTCAGGGTGACCCCACTGAGCAAGCAGCCTAGACCAGCAAAATTGCCTTAGTTGTGGCCTTAGGGCAGTGTCTGGGACTGTAGCTTATCCCACCTGCCCTCCTGTTGTGAATCTTTTTTTTCTTTCCTTTTGAAAACAAATTTAGAGAAAAACCAGGTGAGTGTGAGGTGAGCCACCACCTTGAAGAATCAGTGGCCGGCTAGAGTGAATTCAATATGGAACACGAGTGGGTTGAGAAATGTAGGGGGTAGACTATAACAGGTGTCCGTAACCGCCCACAGGCCCTCAGCACCCACTGCTCCTGTGCATATCCCTGGCCTCTTACTGTGAGGACCCACTGATGAGAGCTAGGACTAGACTTAGGAGTGTGCTTGGCCTGTGCAGAGGGCAGGCCAGAGGCGCTAGGGCAAGGATGGTGCTGAAATAGGCCTCCATAATGTACGGCAAGTGGTTGACTGGGAAGGGGGCTTGGAGAACACAGAGAAAACACAGAGAAACACAGAAAAGATGTCTCTGAGTCCCGAAGGATGCACACGAGTCAGCTAGACAAAAGCCTGGAAGAAGAGTATTGACAGGCACATAAGTATGATGGAAGCCATGCTACATACAAGGAAATGACAGGAATATGGAATGGGAGAGGCAAGAGAAAGGGACAGGGCTCACACCATGAAGGGTCCTGGGATCCAAGTTTTGGAATCCCAGTTATTTCATAAGAGCAACAGAAATCCACACAAGCATTTTTCACAGATGACATGATCCAACTCACATGTTGAGAGAGCACTCTGGCTATCGTATAGAAAACTGTTTTGAGGGAACCAGACAAGGATGTCCAGTTGGCATTTGGATGTATGCGTCTGGTGTTCAGGGATGTGATGTGACCCATGATATAGTAATTCAAGCCTGCTGTAGAGGGCTGTTCCAAGGGGAATATAAGTAATGGGAAGAGGAGACCGCCCAGGCCTGAGCTCTTGAACCTACAAAGAAGTCCAAGGAAAGTAGATGGAAAACTTCCATAGGATGGTACCTAGGGAACCCTAGGGAAGACAGTAGCAAATACTGGTCAGAAGATATGCAAAAGAGGTCTGATCCATGACTCCTGGCAGAGTAAAATCACACAAGCTTTTAGGAAAATAACTGGTCATGTACATCAAGAGCCGTAACCCAACTCCTAGGAATTTGCTCAGAGAAAATAATTGACGTGGAGAAAAAAAAAAAGAAAAAAAACCTATCTATACAACTATGATGATATCTTTTATAATGGCAAAAAATAGTAAGAAATCTTTAATGCCTCTGATAGAAAACTGACTCAGTAAATGATAAGACATAAGCTTAATGAAGTATTTGTGGCCATTAAATATTATAATTATGACTTCCATGAAGCAATATTAAAACATATAAAATAACATTAAACGAAAAAGCAAAATACAGAATTCTGTATAACAAGTAAGTATGCATATGGATAAAGATTGGAAGAACATGGAAAGTGTAAATACTTCAAATGTTAGAGAAGGAGTGTGAATTTTTTTTATCATTCCCAGTATTACCATTACACTGTTTCTAGACAATGGATTGCAATCTGGAGAAAAAGCATACCACATGGCAATTTTATAGTAAGTAGAAAAACCGACGACACTACCAAACAACTTGCTGTCTGAGTAAGAATGAGAGAACCAACGATAAATTTTGCCACCAATAGGGTTTTGTGGAAGTATTTATTGCTTTCTGCACTGAAGAGGGTCAGACACCTTAATATATACTCAGTGCTCATGTAAAGAGAATAAATGTCCAAATAGCCCTTAGCATGAAAACTGTTTATTCTTAGAAGCTCTGAAAATAAATGGAAATTCAGTTAAATGCATCATAACAGTCACAATAAATTCTACACACTGTCTCACTTACAGGGACGGGAGCAAGGGAATTAACATCTTTTGAGTGCCAGCACGTGCCAGGAATGCTGCTAGTTACTCACACCGACCCCTGCACCATCAGTTACAGTCTCCAGTCAACAAGCATCGAGTTCCACGGTCTGTTCCTGCTTTGTTCTCCCCTCTCAGCTCCCCACGGGGGAATTAAGCAAATTTCGTTGACCATCTGCACACCCTGCGCAGGGCCGCCTAACCTAGCGGAGACATGTCCTTGTTTCCCCAACTTAACCAAAATTCCCAAGTCGGTGTTGCATTGCCAGCCCTTCCCTTTGTATTTAAACTCCTCCTTTTTCTCATCTTTGAGCTGCCATTAGGGTTCTGAAATTCACTAATGCATGAGCCTACAGCTGAATCTCTGCTGTGTAATGTTCCTCTATTCTCGTATTTACTCTCCTTTTCATCTCATCCACGTAGAGCGTTTGAGCTCCGTGCCCACGATGTTGTAGAATGTCGGGCACTCCCTTCTAGTTGACTCTGAGGAGGATTTCATTTCATCCCCCAACAGTCACATCCTGGGCTTACTCACTTTTCTAATACCTTTATTAGAATGTTTATACGAGGACGTGCTTTTAATTGTTTTCCTCACCCTGACGATACAGAGAGCAAGTTTCTCTAATGGGCTTTGCAACTTCCATCCTTTATTTTTATTGCTAATGGAGTCTCCAGTGATATGACAGATGAGCACAGTCAGAGAAAAGCAGAAAAATCAATACCTGTCCAGACTCCATATTAGTTAAAAGCAGGTGAGGAGCTGGGGCACAGACAATAGCATTTCCCCTGGTTCCTAAGTATCTGGAAGGAGGAATAAGTGCCTGAGATGGGCTGAGAAACTCTCCACAAAGGAGACTTTTTACAAACACAAGGTGTTGGAACAAGAGAAACTGAACTAGTTTGGGTAGTTATTATAAATCTGCAAGAACTCTGTCCAGTAGAGGGCGGTGGTATATGCTCCCACTGCCCCCGGCACGCCACGTTACTGATGCCTCTCCAAGCTTCTCTCCCCACCTTCCAACAGACCCTGCTGCTCTCACTTTGGCAAAATCAAAAGCACACCCTTGGTGAGGAGACATGGTCGTCGTTAGCAGAGCCCCAGGAGTTGCAGGTTCACCTTTGATAAACTAGGTTCTAACATAGCAAACAGACTACACATTGTACATGTATCATCTCATTTAGTCTTGTCAACAGCCCTATAATATGGGTACTGGTATTATCATCGTCATCTCCATTTACAGACCAGGAAGGGGAGGTTAGCCTGTCCAAGGGTACCCCATCGATGGTTAGAGCTGACACTGGAACTGGTTCTACTCTACAGTCCCAGCACTTAGCCACCAGGCTATCCCAGGGGCAGGCCTTACTCTGTACCATTCTCATATATTGCTTGTTGTCTTACTCTAGGAAATTTCTTGACAGCAGGGGCCATCAGTCACCCATCCTTCTGTCATCTGCAGCTATCAGAGGGGCTTTGCGTATGGTAGGTGCTCAATAAAAAAGTCTGACTGACTTATCGTTCAGAATGCTTTTGCGTGTCTTTTCCTGGCATTGTGATGTGTGGAGTAGGTAGAGCCTCTCCAGTTTCTCTTCATTTACAATCTAAGACAAGTAAGCAGCAATGACACAGATGACCCTGCTGAGAACAGACAAATGAGAAATGATCTTCAACTGAGACCTAGCTGGATACAGTATTTAGCTTAGAATTAAAAAGCAAGGCCAAAAATCCAAGATGATTCTCTATGCCTGCTTCTTGAACCTTCCCACTTCGCTACTCACAGGTTTCTTGAAACCTTCCACTCAAGTTCAAATTAGTGACAATTCTGGGTCCTTGTTTCCAGAATTTTCTGCTAGCTGCCACCTTCAGGGCAGAATGAGTTTGAGTGAGTTTCTGTGCCCAGCCTTCCTTTTCAAGATTTCAGCCAACCGCGCCTCTCCTAGTATCTCTTAGGGTTTAACGCCACTCATCCCAGAACACACTCGCCTTGTTGCCATTCCTTTTGAAGGCAATGCGACTAAATTGCTGCCTATCTATGGTTTCTTATACTTGGAAGACCATCAAGATGTGTACATTTTAATGTGTCTACATGTCATCCCTTTTATCATTTTTATTACTAGCCAGGGCTCTTATGCCAATTAACTTATACAATGCTATTGCCTTAAAAAGTACCTTATGGCTAACTAAGGTAATCACGAATAGAATTAGGACATATTTTATACTTTAAAGAATTAAAGAACACTATATTATAATGACATCTAGAAATAGTAGAGGGTTCAGGAGTAAAGAATTAAATGACGGTTTTCAAACTGTCTCACAGATCACTTCTCAGAGATTCTAGAGCTCTGTAGAAGGAATGTTAATGTTGTGGTTTATTTCATGAAAAATTAATACAAGTATATTCTGGATTATATTTACTTATAAGAGGTTGTAGAGCATAGTGCTTAAGAGCCTGGTTTTGAAACAGACTGCCTGGGTTTACAATCTGGCTTTGTCTATTACTAGCTGTGTGATTTTGAAAATTCTTAGCTCTTTGGTTTCCTCATCTGTACAATGGGTCTACTTCATAAGATAGTAGTGAGGGGTACATGAATTCAAACATATAAAGCAGTTGGAACAGTATTTCATACATAGTAAGCACTTTATAGATGTTAGTCATTATTTTAATTATTGCCAAAAAATGCCATATGATTTCAAGGACTGTGTTTGTCTGTGTATTTATAATCACATAGTCACTAAGTAATACTATTTGAACTTCAGAGCTGAGAGAAAGGAGGAGCCTAGACGCATAAATGTGTTCACATAAAGTGAAGTTTTTCAAATGCTATATGCTATATAATAATGGATTTTTAGGAGTTTGAATGGGAGAACTGAGTCACTCCCCAAAGCTCAATACAGAAATACTGAATTCAGAAGAAAATATATCATGATGGACAACACCATATTCCTATGGCAAGAGGCATTTTACTGTCACTAAAACCTCATCTGTCGATACTATATTAACATTATGAGTTTATTTATAAATTACTTTTTAATTTTTTTATTTTTAAAGATTTTATTTATTTATTTGACAGAGAGAAATCACAAGTAGACGGAGAGGCAGGCAGAGAGAGAGAGAGGGAAGCAGGCTCCCTGCTGAGCAGAGAGCCCGATGCGGGACTCGATCCCAGGACCCTGAGATCATGACCTGAGCCGAAGGCAGTGGCTTAACCCACTGAGCCACCCAGCGCCCCGATTTATAAATTACTTTTTAAATAAAGATTTTACTTACTTATTTGAGAAAGAGAGGGAGGGAGGGAAGGAGAGAGGAATAGCAGAGAAGAAGAGGGAGAAGCAGGCTCCCCACCGCGCAAGGAGCCCAATGTGGGGCTTGATCCCAGGAACCTAAGATCATGACCTGAGCTAAAGGCAGATGCTTAACTGACTGAGCCACCCAGGTGCCCATGTAAATCACTTTAAAGAACTATATGAGAGCTTTAATCATGACTTTATGTCTCCTTTTTGTTTTCCATATTCAAGTTAACATTATTTTAGACTAATCCTGATACTCCAGAGGATTTTTTTCTTTGAAAATTTTTCTTTGGAAGAATCCTAAATTACTCAAGTTTAGAAGCACTGTACTAATTGCCACAGCCTTTCCTTTCGGTTTGGTTAGGAGATCATCAATGAACCAAGCTCATTTAGGTCCAAGTTTTGCTCTGCCCCTAACACTGCCTCCTACTCATGTGAAATTTGAAGCATATATATCCTTGCTAATATACTGAGACTGTTCCCTTATTATTTAGTTACGTAACTTCAAAGTCATTTAAATATTTGAAAACGTTCCCATTACTTAGAATAACTTGTCTTACACACTATATAAAACTTATACAAACAAAATAGCAAACAGCAGCACTGTAGAGTATGGTCCTAAAAAAATAAAAAAATAGTCTACATACCCAGCAGCCTCTGCTTTTCAGGAGGAGAATTCAGCTAGGAAGGCCCCAGAACAAACTTGACCTCCAGCTCCAAGTAATGTGAGTGTTCAGTCAGAGTTGAGCTGAGGTAAGAAGTCCAAGGTCATGGCCACTCTGGGTCTTTTCTTCATGCCTCACAACTTTTCTCACTTAGAAGGCAGCCAACAGTATAAAGCAACGGGGCCACCTCTGTCTTTTAGTGTCTTTGTGCTTTTACTAATGCTCCTACCATGCATGCATACCAAGTGTTCTGGTGCTGCCGAGGAAGAATTGTATTTACAGAGGCCTTGAAGTTTTAATTAACCGCTCTAAATTGTTGAATAAATGCCTGTGTCCCTAGGGATCAAATCCCAGTTGAATAAGAGGAAAGAAGCTAAGTGCATCAACTGAGACAAATTCCTAGGAGTAATGTCTAATTAGTGGCTCTTTCTTTGCCCAAGTAGCAAAGGACTATTGATGTCACCATAAAATTTAAGTTTTCATGAAATCGTCAGGAAGGTAGCTGTGTGATCAGTCATTTTCACCATGAAGACTACAAACCCGGAATGACATTTAAATTAGTTCACAACTGAGAGGGAAAGGGGGTCAGACAATCAGGCCAGTTTCCCTGGAAGCCTCAGCTATACGAGATGATAACCTTCCAGGTGCTACATCATAGGGCTGGCCCAGGCGGTCCCAGAGGACAGTAAGGGAGGGATACCCAAGAGGCTCCAAGCACAGCTTTTTATGAAACAGTGGGAAAATATTATACTACTTTACAATAACTACAACTAGACTAATGTGTGCTGGCAAGACATTAGCCTGAATTTACCACTTCCTGTGCCCCAAACACTAAGAGAGTGACTTGGTAAAGCAAAGAGGCTCATGAGAGACCTTGGCTTCTAGGTTAGGAGTTAAGACCCCTGCTCATCCTCCATCTGGGTATGGGGATAGGAACTTTCAACACTAGGCAGTTTTGACTGGCTGATTAAAGGTGAAGAAGGTGGCCTTGACACAGGCATGTGTGTCAGAATCGATCCTACTCTGAGGACAAGATCGTAGATGTCTGCAAAGGTGCCATACTCCTGGACAGATGGTGGATTTTAAACTACATCTTCAATGTAGAGATCAGCTCTTCATGAAGGTTTCCCCTTATATCTGAATCAAATCTGAAAGCATTTGCTGTGTGGATTTTTTTTAAAGCATGCTCTCTAGCTAATATCACGCCAGTCACAAAAATGAATGCTCATTGATCAGTGGAGGAGGAAAACCAGTGTTTTTCTGGGGTAGTTTAAATTTGCTGCAGGCCTAGAAGCGTACGGCTCATTCCCCTCTCTTGCCAACAGCAGCCATTTTAGGTCTGGGTGTAAAGGGAGGAGTAAGTGTGTGCGTGCAGAGGAGACGCCAAGGTAAGCTTCCGTGTGAAAGAGACGTCGGTGCTTTTATGAATGGGAGGTTGGGTGTTCCAGAGATAATTGCTTTTTGATCTGAATGATTGAAGGAAATGATTTTCCTAAACCAACCTTGCAAATAATTCAGTTAGTCAGGGCACACTTCCTTTCATGTAACACGGTTCACCCATCAATCCCACCCGCTCCTGTCCTTCCCAGCTGGACTCGGTGTCCTGCACAAATCAGCCCAGGCCAGCTTCCATACGGATAGCAAATCACAGCAAAGGAGAACAAACAAGCTCTCACCGACAATGAAGTCGCAGACTAAAATGATCGTTACTCCAAATCCCTTGTCAACTATATAGTTTTCAGTCTAGGCAAAGTTATTATGCTTTTTAACGAAGTTCTTCAAGTCGTGTTATTTAAAGCAGTCATCCAAGCTTGTCATTGAATGGAAACTGTGTGTAGGAAATTGCCAAGATGGAGACTTCCGATCAAGGAGCCCTTTTACCCAGAGGAAGGGAAGCGAAGCAAATTCTCCCTGTCTCCATCTTGTGGGTCCTCTGGGGAGGGTTTAAGAATATCACCCTGCCCTCCCTACACCCACTCCCTGGGAGGGAAGGAGGAGAACACAGCTCAGAACTGATGTCTAAACCAAGGTCTAAGAATAGCCTGGATCTGATCTTTCTGATGAGGGCAAGTGTTGATGTTTATGAACCCAGAGACAGGTTTAATTGTCTTCTGGAGAATGGGTGGTCTTGTGTTGAAAAACAGGATGAAATCACAACTGTCTCGAGCCCTTACCTGGGTGTGGCTTTGCCAAATCTTGTGTGCATGCTAATTAGCAGATCTTCACCCCTGCTTCATGAAGGTGAGGGCAGGGGTCCACTCCGTGGCTCTGGGAGGTCGGAAAGAGAAGCAGGGGCCACCCCTCCCTTCTGTGACAGCTGAGATGCCCAGCTGTAAGGGCTCCCTTGAGCACTGAGCTCCAGCAGAGATGCTGCCGTGTTTTGACGTCCTTCACTAATGACCCCACACCGCATGCCACTAGAAAAAAAATCCCTGTAGGTTTTTCCCCTGATGGCAATTTTTAAGGGAGAGAAAGGGGAATAAATGTTGAGTCAACGTCTCTTCTATACTGGGCAGAGGCATATAACCTTCCCCAAAGCCATTCTATTATTTTCATATGAGGAAACAGAGACTCAGAGAGAGAGAGAAAATTCATTAGAAAACAGATAAGGAGAGAGGGGAGGGGGGGAACCCCTCGCAACACCCCTCCCAAAGCAAAAACAAAAATCAACTCTTGAGGTCCAGACAAATGACACTAGATCCAAATACTGTTTTCCACATAGCACCTACCAAATCTGAAGGCTGGCAAATAGAAGGTTGTGGCAGCATCCCAAGCCCTCCGCTGCTCCTGTTCTTTATTCTGCAGATTTGAGTTCTAAAGGGAACTTAACGACTGTCATAGCCCTTGTGGTTTAGCTGTCACCAGTCTTGCTCCTTTCTGACAGCTCACCCCGAGACCTTTGTCTTGTCTCTTTTCCCCTCCTTAATCACAGACCCCTCACCCCATGAAACCCAACCCCCAGCTGATGACTTGGCTGCAAACAACTTTAAGTACTCTCCACCTGCAGTCTATAAAGCCAGGACGATACCCCCAAACCCTCACACCTAGAGTTTGTGCACGTTAACTTGTTAATGGTTTGGCAAACATTAATCCCTCCATAAAGGCTGATAGAAATCCCTGTCTTCCCTCTCTGTTCTTTTCCTTTTTCTTTTTAAACTCAAGCAAAAATCTTCTTGCCTACTAGAAAGCTCGTATTTTCTTTACAGTAACTATAAAATTTAGCAACTTGGATGCACTGGGGAAAAAAGTAAACTGCATATGTCCCTGCTTCTCTTTTTATCTAACCAACAGTGTAATGTTATTGGGACACAGACGTCTGCTCTGTATAAGTGACTGTCATATAGAGCTTGGCATCCCTCATCTATCATGCTGCCCTCTGTGCATTTACAGGGCTTTGAATAATGAAATTTGGGGGCCTGCATACGTTCTTGTTGTCTAAGTTCATTTCACAGCACATGGATTAAAGCGGATTTTTAATATGTCATCCAGGTTAACGTCAGGGAGCAAGTATGAGGGGCTAATGAAGGTGTTTCAGGAGATGGGGGACTGGCAAAATGAGGCCATGCTCCTCTGGGGCTCTCCTTGAACAATCCACCCCAATCTTAGAAACACATACTTCTCTATCCAAACGCCATTTGAGTCAAGGCTGTCAGTCATTCCCAATCCAACAGCGGCTTTATAAAATGCATAAAAGGTAATTAGAGAAAGACGTCCCCGACCCAAACACAAATTTTCACATGTAATCTTACCCTAGGACTTGAACCCAGGTTCCTACTTCAAGTGTTTCCTACCTGACTTAAAACTAGCCAACACAATAGAACTTAACCGCTTAGAGGGAGAGAAGGAAGCAGGCCGTGGAGGTGGGAAAGAGGAAGTTCAGACCAACAAAACCCTGATCTTGAAGATTATTATAAATCCGTGAGCACTGTGGAAACAGTTAGATCACTTGATTAGCCTTAACATTCCAAATCCCATAAATTAGCCTGGTGGGTGCCTCATGCTGTTAAGCAAGGCCTTTTATTGTTCCAATCCCCACATCTGGTGAAAGGAGAACAGATCAATTTCAATGTTAGCTGTAAGAAATTACACCTGTTCAGTCCTGGTGACAACCTCTACAAAGGATAGGTAGCAAAGTGGCTTTTTGTCACTAATGCTATTTTTTTAAAAATTACCTTTGCTTTAGGCATAACAGAAACAAAATTTTCAAAAGTTTCAAAAATTGTTTTCATCCTCAAAATTTGGAAGTGGATATTTTCAGATGGTAAATTTCATTCAAAATAGGTTTTTTTCAAACACTGTTTTTTACACCTTGCAAATGCTAATACTTCTGAGATGCAAATATTCACACAGCATGAAGTACCATGCTATCCACCACTGTAACACCGAAACACATAAAGCATGTGGCCCCTGATTCTTTCTAATTCTCCTGAATTATGGGGCGCCTGGGTGGTCCAGTGGGTTAAAAGTCTCTGCCTTCCGCTTAGGTCATGATCCCAGGGTCCTGGGATCCAGCCCTGCCTTAAGCTCTCTGCTCAGCGGGGAGCCTGCTTCCCTTCCTCTCTCTCTGCCTGCCTCTCTGCCTGCTTGTGATCTTTTTCTGTCAAATAAATAAATGAAATCTTAGGAAAAAAATCCAAATAGACAAATGAGCACATAATAGCAATCACTGAATCCGTAAAACGAAAAAGATATGTTGACTCCCTTATTAATTCTCACCTGTATCTCAAGAAAAATAGATGAAAGATACATGGGGGGGGGGGGGAGAGGGAGGAAGAGAAGGAGGAGAGAGAAGCAGAAAGGGAAAAATCGACCACCAGAGCCAGAGTGGGGCTGTGAGTGAGCTAAGGAATGGTTCTCACTGAGAAGGGCAGCACCTGTCTCCATTATGACACCAGGCAGGTGGAAGCAGTGGCTTCCACAGCATGGGACCAAAGATGGTTGACAGTGTAAGAACAGTCGACCTGAAAATAACGCTATGTGCCAGGCACTCTTAATGCACTAACTACTTTAATCCTCCCAACAACCGTATGAAACCGTATTTAAACTCGTTTTCAGATGAGGAAATTAAGACACAAGAAGGCCAAGTAATTGGCACAAGGTCATGCTGCCAGAACATGGCAGAGGCAGAATTAGGAGGCAGCACACAGGCTCCAAGAATCCTGGCACTTGGGCGTACACCGTACTCCTTT
Source organism: Mustela nivalis (assembly GCF_964662115.1). NCBI lineage: Eukaryota > Metazoa > Chordata > Mammalia > Carnivora > Mustelidae > Mustela > Mustela nivalis. Next base: position 39,799,829 of record NC_139024.1, read on the forward strand.
GCAAGCACACTAGAACTTATCGAGTCAGTGTCACCTCAGCACACCAGCCCCCTGAGAGGCTCTGCCTTTATCCTAAAGACACTGCCACTGCTCAGCCTTCGGGCCAGCCCCGTACCTGTGAGCCATTCCTTTGACTCTTGGGTGCTGGCCAATCTTCAACTTCTTGAGAGTGGATCTGATTTCTGGGAACTGCCAAAAATCAGTCATGTGTGGTGAACAAGGTGAGCTCTCGACAACAACGTTTTAGATGACAAACAATGGATGATGGTGAAGCAATGCAACTTGCTTCCTCGGGCCACCTGGGAATGCTTTGATAGAAACAGAGGAGGAGTTCCATGTGTGTTACAGGCAATTGTTCATCACCAAAATGAGTACACAAGGGTCGTCTGGACCTTTCTGATAAGTTTGTCTATTTCAATCAGTCAATTCCAGACTCGGCCCCTTCTCACCATGTTGAAGGAGACTTTCTACTTAATTTTGTATTTGTCTTCAGTATAGTTTTTTGTAACTTCAGCTTTCCCACAAGGCATCTAGAGCATTTCTGTCTTTCGTGATGAGCAGAAAACGTCATAGGTATAATGACTCTGTGGGACTGAAACAGGGATCCTGATCTTTTAAATTCTGGTATCTAATGAGAGATACATCAGAAAGAGATAAAATGAATTCAGTGGCCAGACTTTAGTCTGTAGTACTCTGGGAATTCTGAGATCCAGGGGGCTAGTATTGCTGGCTCCAGGACTCAAATTTTTTAGTTCATGCAGAGTTGATTAGGATAAGGGAAACTGACTTACATTAACTACACATATTAGAGACTGATGTATAAATAAGAGCAGACATTTATGTATTTTTTCATGAGGAGATTTTCCTTCTCTTCTCCTAATTATATAACCTATTATGAAGAGACACAATGTATTTCTCCAGTGTGTTGAAACTGGTTTTTCTGGGGTGCATGGGTGGGTCAGTCGTTAAGCCTCTGCCTTCGGCTCAGGTCATGATCCCAGGATCCTGGGATTGAGCCCCGCATCAGGCTCCCTGCTGAACAGGGAGCCTGTTTCTCTCTCTCCTACTCCCCCTGCTTGTGTTCCCTCTCTCACTGTCTCTTTCTGTCCAGCAAATAAATAAAATCTTAAAAAAAAAGAAAAATGAAAGAAAGAAACGGATTTCTTTCTTTTTGGAGTTCAAAAGGCCCTTGATCATTTCTGACTACACCATCACTTCAGGCACTGGCTATTACAATGGATTAGGTTACTAATCCTACATTAGGTTATTTGCATTATCCATTTCTTTGCATGATCCTCTGTGTTTGGTCAATTTAAAAGGACTGGCCATTTCCTAGCTCACTTCTTGACTTGGGCAACCACATACAGTTTCTCAGTTAATGACCTCTGTTCCTTACTTGGTGTGTCAGAATTCAATTGCATAGTACTAGGTTTGCATTCAGTAAAGGCAAAATATTTAACTTCCCCCCTCGCTAGTAACAATAACAATAATAGCTGACATTTGTTGAGTTCCTACTATTAACCAGAATCTACTCTGAGCTCTTTGCCTGTATTAACTCACTGAACCCTCACAACTACCCTAAGAGGTAGCTTCCATTATTATCCACAATGCACAGATGAGGAAACTGACCTAAGAAACAACTTTCTCAGAGTCAAAATCTTAGTAAATAGCAGAGCTAAGATGCAAACATGGTTTAATGCCCACACTCTTAACCGCAACACTAAATTACCCTCTTAGCCTCTGTGCTACTTGGGTGTTATGACTGTCGAAAATGAAAAAAAAAAAAAAAAAAAAAAAAAGGAAGCAGCTGTTTTTCTCACTTGCTCTGACTCTAGCTAACTGTTCTTGACTTTTTTGCATTTTATCCATGCAGAACAAAGCTATATTTGTAATTAAACTCCAGATAAATAAGTATCTGTTTTTAGCAGGGCTAAAAATTTGAGAAGGTTTAGCTGAAACTGGTAAGATATTTAAATTCAATGATGTCCTAGACGGAATCTAAAGATTCTTCCCTATGTTATCAAAACCTAAGGACAGCCATAGATTTTGGAATTCTGCATTTTCCTAGTTGTTTCCTTATAGGCACCTTTCCCCCAACCCCAGCCCCAGCCCCACTTTCTGAGGCCAGCAACACCTGGGCACGAGAACAGAGGGCATGATGGCTGCAGGCAGGACCAGTGGCTAGGTGAGAAAATAGATCATGGAAATGCCCGGCAGCTGTGATTATAGTCCACTTCTGACCTCGAAACCTTAGGGAGCTCATGTAACTGCTCTGCCTTCGTTTCTCTTGGAAAGGGTATTAGCCGTGTCTGCTTCTGTCTACCTTATGAGGGGAGTTTTGAGACTACAGAGGCAACGTTTAAAAAAGTGTTTTGCCCTCTTCAGTGTGTGTAATCCAAATAGAATCCAAGTTCATTGTATGTTCTCTGCTGCTCTGTACCTGCATGAGACTATTTTTAAGCTCGTTTCTTTTCACCTACTTATAGCAGCAGGTAGATTTGGAATGTCTGACCTTTGCACAGCCTTAAAAAAAAATTCTGAAACAAAGCAAATGATCTGAGTTGGTAACAGCTGAAGGGGAGTGCAGGGGACTGGCAGGTGAAGTCAGAATGCTTGGGTCTGGGTCCTGAGATCAGGCCCTCCGATCCCAGTCGGGTACAGTTGAGGAAGTCACTCATCCTCTCAGGGGCTCAGTTTCTCCATCTGTAAAATACGAGCTCCAGATTGGAGTTGTGGTGTTTCCACAGGGGAATGACTAGGAAAGGGGTGTCACAGTTGCCCAAATCTAACTCCCTCAACCCTTTTCCTGGTTTAGAGTTGCAAATACATCCTACGTCATCTGGTTGGACCCTTCCATTTTACAGACCAGAAACTAAGGCTGAGGGCAGTCAGATGACTTCTCTAGGGTTTTGACCCTTAACTCCTGTTCTCACCCCTCTCTCCTTTCCCTGGGTGCTGAGCGGCTTCTTCTAACATAGGGCGCAGGCCACCTCTGTGGACAAGCAGCTCCCAAAAGGATGGGACAAGAGGGGACCCATTTCAGGATTCCACTCAGCTTGCGCCTCAAGGGCATTCTCTGGGTAAAAGAGAAAAGGCTACGCTCCGACATCAGCCAGAGCTTGGAAGAAAGATTCAGCCATTCAAGTAATCTGCGCACACCTCAGTGAGTAAATACAGTCGTCCACATAGGACCCAGGTAAGAACAAAACAACAGGTGCTTTGAAAGGATTACAAAATGTATTTGTATGGGGGCCATGCAAAAGCCATTTCCAAGCCAAGAGGAAGGGCATTTATTATTTTCATTTAACATTTATTAAATAAAGAGTGTTGCAGAGCAGGCCCTTCTAATCTGAGCCCCCTTTGGCTGTGTGCACAAAGCTTTTCAGATACCTGCAATTTCTTCCTCTTACTTACAAAGATGCTTATTGAACTACAAGTGGTAAGTAAACATCAGGAGAGGTCTCACAGGAAACCTGATGAATGGTTCAAGTCTCTCCCTGCTGGAAGGGGTCAGACACCTGACCTTCAGTGCATCTCAAAATACGGCAGCAGAAGAAATTAAGCCCTTTAATGTTCATACTACTGGTAGCCAGAGAGCAACGAAAAGCTTCAGGGTTGGAAGAAACATTACGATGTGGTCTAGATGTCTGGGAATCTCGTTAAAATGCAGATTCTAGTTCAGTCAGTCTGTGGGTGGATGCTGAGATTTTGCATTTCTAACAAGCTCCCAAGTGATGTTGACTGGAGGGAAAAGAGAATGCTTAACACAATATTCCTCTAATAGCGTCATTTCAGGCCTGCGGGGCAGGTTGGTGGGAAACCCATCTGGGGGTGGAGGGTTGAGCCTTTTCTAGCACCCCACAGTCACTTCTAAATATTCTGTCTTCAGAATATAGGTCTTTTACAAAAAAGACACATGAAAAGGTGTTCATCATCATTAGCCATCAAGGAAATTCAAATCATGGGGCGCCTGGGTGGCTCAGTGGATTAAGCCGCTGCCTTCGGCTCAGGTCATGATCTCGGGGTCCTGGGATCGAGTCCCGCATCGGGCTCTCTGCTCAGCGGGGAGCCTGCTTCCCTCTCTCTCTCTCTGCCTGCCTCTCCATCTGCTTGTGATCTCTCTCCGTCAAATAAATAAATAAAATCTTTAAAAAAAAAAAAGGAAATTCAAATCAAAACCACATCGAGATACCACCACCTTACACCAGCTAGGATGGCAAAAATTAACAAGGCAAGAAACAACAAATGTTGGAGAGGATGTGGAGAAAGGGGAACCCTTTTAAACTGTTGGTGGGAACACATGTTGGTACAGTCACTTTGGAAAACAGTGTGGAGGTTCCTCAAAAAATTAAAGATAGAGCTACCCTACAACACAGCAATTACATTACTGGGTATTTACCCCAAAGATATAGATGTAGTGAAAAGAAGGCAATATGTACCCCAATGTTCATAGCAGTAATGTCTACAATAGCCAAACTGTGGAAATAGATGAGATGTCCTTCAACAAATGAATGGATAAAAAATGGATAAAAAAGATGTGGTCCATATACAAAATGGAATATGACTCAGCCGTCAGAAAGGATGAATACCTAACTTTAGCATCAACATGGATGGGACTGGAGGAGATTATGTTGAGTGAAATAAGACAAGCAGAGAAAGTCAATTATAATATGGTTTCACTTACTTGTGGAATATAAGGAATAGTATGGAGGACATTAGGAGAAGGAAGGGAAAAGTGAAGGGGGAGAAGTTGGAGGGTGAGACAAACTGTGAGAGACTATGGACTCTGAGAAACAAACTGAGGGTTTTAGAGGGGTGGGGAGGCGGGTGGATGGGTGAGCCTGTTGGTGGGTATTAAAGAGGGCAGGTATTGCATGGAGCACTGGATGTTATACACAAACAATGAATCATGGAACATTACATCAAAATCTAACGATGTGGGACGCCTGGGTGGCTCAGTTGGTTAAGCATCTGCCTTCGGCTCAGGTCATGATCCCAGTGTCCTGGGATCAAGTCCCACATTGGGCTCCTTGCTCAGCAGGGAGCCTGCTTCTCCCTCTGCCTCTGCCTGCCATTCTGTCTGCCTGTGCTCACTCTCTCCCTCTCTCTCTCTGATAAATAAACAAAATCTTAAAAAAAAAAACAACTAACGATGTATTGTATAGTGACATAACATAATAAAACATTTTTTTAAAAAAGAAAAAAAAGAATATATATCTTTTGAATCCTTTTCCTGAAATAATAAAAAACAAATATTTGCATGTAATTTTATAGACATTTCAGCCAATTTCCCAGTGAAGAATTTTAACTAAATATGACTGCAATCATCATAGTTTAAGCAACTTGGCATTTCCTGTGGTTCTTAAGATAATGCCTTGCTTAAAGTAAACCCCTAGATAAACACGTTTTGGCTGAAGGAGAGGGCAAATAGATATGTATTCATATCTCTGAAGGGTATGATGTATGGAAAAACCACTATTTTTTATTGGTTCTCATAGGAAAATTACAAAATAAACTGGATAATTCATTATTTGCCTCAAACCACTAATGATGTACTGTGTATAGTGACATATAGCAGTGTCACTATTTCTTGTAATGATTTCTTGTAATGAAACTCAGCCTTAAACTTTATCAGGTAGCTCATAGAGTTAGCTTCTGTTCCACATGGAGAATTTTTGGTTGTAAGGGGTTCATACTGCAACCAGTATGTCACCTACAACCATCAAAATTCTCAAACTCTAAATAAGGTCTTCACAAGGCAGCTGATCCAGTATGAGAGGATATTAACAGTATCAACAAATACGAAAATGTATTGACCCTTAGAGGGCTCTATGATCACTGAATAAAAGATATGAGTCATTTCAAGTATGAACACATTCAATTTTCCTTTTTTCACTGAATATTTGTTTTACATTAAATTCAAGCACCCTCTTTTCCAATTGAAGAAATAGCTTTGATTTAAGATACAAAACATTATAAACCACAAGTCCTTTTATTAAACATTGAGTGAAATGAGTTAGGTTGAACCCAACAGAAGGTGACCCTAGAGTTTTAAAAATGGAATTGTCTCACATACAGCTCAGTCGCTAATATTGCTACACATTTTTTTCAATCAGCTTTATTGAGGTGTGATTTAAAGTGTGCAGCTTGGTGAGTCTGATAAGCATTTATGAATTGTGACAAACATGTTTGCCACTATAACCAATATACAGAAACTTTGTTTCATCCCCCCAAATTTCTTCATTCCCTTTCCAAATCAATACCTACCCCACTCCCAAACCCACCCTCCTGACTACTGCTCGGCTTTACGTCACAGTGGTTTTGCCACTTCCAGGTATTTACAGAAATGGAACCACAGAATACGTAGTCTCTTTTTGTCCAGCTCCTTTTGCTTTTGGGATTTGGCCATGTTGTTACATCTATCAATAGTTTGTTCCCTTTTTATTGCTAAGGAATATTCCATTGTTTGGGTGTATCAAAATTTGTTAATCCATTTAGCAATGGACGAACATTTGGGTCGTTTCTAATTTGGGACTACGAAGACCCACGTGTGGGTCTTTGTGTTGGACATAGCCTTCACATCGCATGGGTTAATACCTAGAAGTAGGATTGGTGAATCATACGTAAGTGTATATTTAACTTCATAAGAAATTGTCAGACTGCTTTTCTGAAAGTGGCTGCCTCATTTTGTATTTCCACCAGCTATTAATGAGAGTTCCAGCTGCTCTACATTTTCACCAACACTTGGTGTTGTCAGTTCTTTCCATTTTTGCCATTTTCGTGCATATGTAGTGGTAGCTCCTTATTTTATTTTTTAAAGAATTATTTATTTATTTTAGAGAGAGAGAAAGAGAGCCGGGGAGGAGCAGAGGGAAAGGGGGAGAGAAACTCAAGCAGACTCCCCGCTGGGCACAAAGCCTGACTCGGGGTTCCATCCTAAGACCCTGAGATCACAACCCAAGCCAAAACTAAGAGTCAACGGATCAACTGACTGCACCACCCAGGCACCCCTGTCCTTATTTTAATTTACATATTCCTAATGAGTAATGATGTTGAATATCTTTTTTGTGCCAACTCCCTGTTTGTATGTCTTCTTTAATTCGTAATTGTTTATATTGTTTTTAGTGTAAAGGTGGCCCCACTATAAAGACTAATGAACTAAGGCCAAGAAAAGAAAATGTAAACTCCCACACGTATGCAGGGCATATTAAGGAGAGACAATATTCTCGAAGAAGAAAAAACTTGTACATGTGAATTTTCATAAGTTTCTCTAATTGAGAGTCTAGCTAGATAGAAGATAGATTTTTTTTTATCATAATAGAGTCATTTTCACATGAGAAAGGAAAATTAACTCCTAAATTAAATAAGAACAAAGAAAATCCTTTAAAATGTTAAGTCGTAATTTTAAAAAAAAATCCCAGCTTTGGGTCAGACTTTCTATATGAAGTGAATGTAGGATAGTGGTTTAGAGTGTTGGCTCAAAAGTCAGAGAGTCTGGGTCCAAATCTTGGCTCCATCATGCATGTGCTGGTAAGCCAGGTATTGAGCTCTCTGGCTCTAATGTCTTTATGTAGAAAATGAAAATAATAATAGCTACCACAAAGGCCTGTTGAGATAACACATGTGAAATGTTTAGAAAGGTGTCCAGCTTGTATTAAACGCTCAATAATTAGTCATTGTTATTATTACATGGACACTTAAAAGCATGATATTACAATAGATACACGTAAAAGCCTCTGAGCTAAATAAATATATATATATATATATACAATTTCCTCTGTAAATAAACCTGTACAACATGGACACTTGGGATCAATCCAGGTCACCACTGGTTGGAATAAAGTCTATTTTCCACCTCAAAACACTTTTAACAAGGACCCATTTCTGCAAAATCATCCCAGGTTGTATGCTAGGTGAATTGTCTTCCTTTAAAAAGGAAAACATCACTTCTTCCAGCACTGAGAAGGAAAGGCTGAGGGTATGGTTCCCTAAATACAAAATCATAATTTGATTTTTTTCCATCCAAATAGAAGACCTCCTCCAAATAGAGGGTATCCTAAGGAGTTTATTTGTAATACATTCTGGATATAAGGCCTATCACTTCTAGAACATCAGCTTCTAACCTACAGCTATATTAAGGTAAAAACAAGTAAACAGATTAAAATAATCACGATATTTTAAAAGCACCAGTAGTGGGGTGCCTGGGTGGCTCAGTGGGTTAAGCCGCTGTCTTCGGCTCAGGTCATGATCTCAGGGTCCTGGGATCGAGTCCCGCATCGGGCTCTCTGCTCATCAGGGAGCCTGCTTCTCTCTCTCTCTGCCTGCCTCTCCGACTACTTGTGATTTCTCTCTGTCAAATAAATAAATAAAATCTTTAAAAAAAAAAAAGCACCAGTAGTTTGATGTTATATTTAATATTTTAGTAATCACTTTAGTATCTACTTATTTCTGAAAAATAGCACATATATATGTAGGCTAGTTTAAAAAAAAAATGCTTGGTGAGGACGCTTACAAATTATTCCAAGTGCCCCCAGTGTTTGAAGCTCTGAGGTGGGCAACCTCCATGGCAGAATGTACATGTAGATTTTCTCCATCTTGGCTCTCCTGAGAGGTTTCTTCCATGATGTGTTCAATGATATTCTCCTGCACTAAGATCAGAACAATTTCTCTGAGTATTCTGTAGCTCTCATGTAGAATGTGAGTACAACTGAGACATCATTGTAAAGGCCTCCAGCCTAGGAGAGACTGTCCAGTTTCTTCAACAACATAAATGTCAATTGTGTTTTTGACCATGGTTTCTGGAATCTTCCTTATGCTTCTATCAGGACCTGCTTTCCATGTGGATGCAGATTGAAGAGACAGTTCTATTTACTTAATGAAGGCACTCCAAGTGCTAGGCAACCCCCCCCAGCATGACGAAGATGAGACTTCTTTTCCCTAGAGATCACAGGTGCGTCTATACAGGTTTGCAGCCCTTCTGAACACGTCAGAACACCTACGGCTGGGTGAGGTTCCACCTATTCCTCTCCTCTTCACAAAACAATGGAAAGTCAGTAACATTAAACACGGGCAGTGAATTATTCTTAAGCAGCAAAGACCAACTGGTGGCTCACCTTTTTAGCAAATTCCAAAAATCTGGAGTCATTTGAGTCCAAAGGGGAAACTTTGTGAGAGAGGGGGTTGGGGGAGTGTTGAGAAAATAGAAGCAACAAAAATATGCCTTCAGTGTTCTCACTGCTCATTAGACTAGCACTGAACCAGTACTCGTATGGCCTGAATAACTGATACTTTTTATAAGTAACTGAAGAGCTATAAAAAGCTTAACATTTAAGAAAACAACAAACAGCTGTGGCAAATGAGCGAGAAAAAAATCTAAAGAAAGAGACTGTCTGGGTGGCAGGAGGTCACACTGCTTCATGAGGAAGTGCTAAAACATCGCTAACATTTTGTCACATCAGTGTGTTTTCCTGGCTGGTCATACTCTCCTTTCTTTCACCTCAGTTCCACTCTCCTATCAGACAGAAGAACAAAAGCATGTCACCAGAATATTTCCTGAAAACAGCACTTCGTTTCTATGTATCTGTGTGTTTGGCAGTGGTAAACATGAGGGGTTCCTGATCAACAGAGTGAACAAACGCCCTATGCATTCAGGCTGAGCCTCACTGCCCTGGGACCCCTGGGCTTGGTTCACGTGTGCCTTGAGGTATCGCACAGCTGCCCTTCCCTTTAACGGAAAATGCCATCTGCAGGTACCATAGCAAGCAAAAGGCAGCACTAGTCCTCCCTGCTTCCTCTGATAATTGTTCATAAACTCAATAATGAGGCAATTACCAGTGGGAGGCAGTATGGGAAAGTGACCAAATTTATAGTCTTAGGGTTCTGAATTCCAACTCCAATACTTATTCCTGTTGATCTTGAGCAAAGTAACTAACCTCTCTGCACCTTAGTTTCCTTAATAGCAAATAGTAAGTCAAACAAAATTATCTTCTCCTGGCCTTAGGCAGGCCTTGTAGACAATGCTTTAGAATGACTTTGAGAGGGCATGCAGCCAACTTTCCTAATTTTCAAGCTTTAGGACTTTTCTGAGGAGTGACAGATAAGTATTAGTTGGGACAAAGAAAGTGAATGAGAAAAAATAGACCCAGATCCAACCATATCAAAAATTACATTAAATGTAAGTGGATTAAACACTTGTAATTAAAAGACAGAGATGGTCAAAATTAATCCAAAGCAAAACCCAACTGTATATTAAGCAATATAAGAGATATACTTTAAAGATAAAGATCCAGATAGTTTGCAATAAAGTGGATGGGAAAAGATATGTTATGCAAACAATAAACACCAGGAGGCTGGAATGGCTATAATAATATTAGATAAAGTAGACTTCATTACAGAGTTTTCCAGAAGAAAAAAGGGACTTTTCATAATTCAACAGAAAGACATGACAATAAAAAATGTATATGCACCTAATAACAGAGCTTAAAATACATGAAATAAAATAGAGTATGTGAGAAATAGACAATTCTATATAATCATAGTTGGAGATTTTAACAATCCCACCAGCAATTGATAAAATAACTAAACCACAACAAGAAAAATCTCCATTAAAATGGAGAGGATTTAAACAATATTATTAATAAATATCAGCCACAATTTCCTCTTCCTTTGACTGAGAATTTCAGGTACTTGCAAAGTCACCAGTTCTGTCTCCTCACCCCCAGGAAGGAGGCCACTCAGGCCATTGTCCTTCCTAGCAGGAGAAGCTTCTGAATGCTACAAGGTGGCTGCATCTTTTTTTTTTTTTTTTTCTTCCTTAGCCTGTTTTATATGAACCAACTCTAGAATCTCTTACAGCCATCCTGCCATCTGCTAGGCTTGATAGCCATTGCTGAAGTTCTCAGGATCTTCCCTAAAATAGCTGCAGTGTTGCTGCAGGAGAGGTCTAACCATCATATTTCATACCTGCGGGCTAGGACAAGACCTCTGCATGAGGAAAGTACTGGGGGTCATATGGAATACTAAAATTCTTTGACAGTGTCCATAGCAAAAGAATTTATGCTTTGACTCTGCCCCTTACATGAACTCTAAAGAAATATAGTCTTCATTTATCTTTATATCTATTAGCAACTGCTCAGATATAATGGAAGATTGTATCCAAAGGAAAAAAATAAATAACAAAAAAATTGTCCTTCTGAAGAAGTTTGCTCCTTAGAATATTTTCTCCTGCCTCTTTTCTGCCCAAGGCTGTATAACTACATTGCAGCATTCCATTCCATGGAATGTCTACGGAATGGGATGTATGTCCTAGCCTCAGCAATCAGACAACAAAAGGAAATTAAAGGCATCCAAATCGGCAAAGAAGAAGTCAAATTATCACTCTTTGCAGATGATATGATACTATATGTGGATGTATGTGATCCAAAGGCTTTATTATCCCAGGTGAATTGGGCCAAGGCTTCCCCAAATAAGCAATTTTTCTTTCATTCACTTGAAGACATGGACCTTGGGTACATAAAGTTCCAAATAAAAAGTCTGCATGCAGAGACACAGACATTTTCAAGGTCTGTGGATTCTATATGTTGGCATCTCCAATCACCATAAATCTCCTTCCCAGGATTCCATTCATCCCAACAGCCCTTGCCACACCAAAGCCATGATGGAAGGCAGAAAGTCTAGGGAGTATGGATGTGGGACAGGATGGGACTTTTGCTATAGTTTTCTTTAAGACACATGATTTAAATGGTCCACGCAGGCACAGGCTATGACAACAAAGGTCATGGCACTGATGGAGGCCTTTTCTGAATAGCAAGGATTTCTCATCTCAGGATGCCCTCCCAGCAGCTCCCCGGGAAAAAGAGCCTGTTACTTTTCAAACCCATTCATCTCTAATGCCATTGACAACTTGGTGTTCTCCCTTAAAGACCATTCCCAGCCCCTCTGCTCCCAAATAACACCACCTGAAGCCCAGTCAGCTACAGAAGACTATGCCATTGTTGACAAAATCTTTTCCCCCTTCAGGATCCTGTTCACCTGGACTCTTCCCCCATGATATGTCCTGTTTAAAAGGAGCAAAATTACAATACTTTCCCTTCCTTCAACGCAGTATTTTATCCGTTGCTGACCAGAGGGAGAATCTAGCTCACTCAGGATTAATTTCTACAATGGCCTGGGAGGGCAAATAGGTGAAAGGTATGAGAGGAAAGCACTTCCATGAACACATTTTTTTTTCTCTTTTTATTTTTTTACTGGAACTTGTCCTATTGCAAAGCTCTTCTGCCAGATTCCATTAGGAAATTGCAAGCAGATTCATATACCCAAGTGTTCCTCTCCTACTCATAAATATATAGACATCACATGGCAGGGAGGGGGAGGAGGCTGACTCTCTCGTATGGCATACTCTTGCACAGCAGACGTGTAGGCAAATGCAAATACTGAACACGGTAGTTCGTGCATATGTGCATATGAATCTATATCATGTTATTACTCCTCAGCAATGAGATTCCAAGCTACCGGCGAGGGGAGGGAAAAGTCATAATCAATACAGCTGCACTTCAGAATGTCAATTGAAGGCAGACAATGATAAGAAGATGGGAAGGCTGTCCCTAGCAACATAAAAATAAGAGCCAGGACCACCTAAGGATTGATTAAGGACTGGGCCAAATTCCAGCCCTAAACTCATCACAAATTATGCTAAGAGCTCCCTAGAGAAGGCTCCAATTGGCATTTTTGAGCCACACATCTCTTTCTTTTGATACAGACATCAGGACTGCCTAGGAGATGATTGGAGAATAAAAAACTCAAGTGAAAAATGAATTCGGGAAGGGCTGCTCTCCCATCCAAATGCTTTCAACATTCTAGAGAAATCCTTCAGCTTCTTTAAAACAAGCTGGTATTATTACTCCGCTTTGCCATTCAGGCCCCTAAAGAAGGGCCAAGCCAGTATGCAAAAAGGTAAAGAGAAGAGTAGATGAAAATGTTAGCAGACAGGGGGGAAGGAGGCAGTAAAGCACAGCCTTTCAGCTGGAATTGTGAAAAGAACAACCCCCCAAAAATCTATTTTTCGGGGAACATGCTAAGTTTTTTTTCCTTATTCTTCCAGGAACCCTTAGGTCTTCGGGTTTTTTGTTTTTTGGTTTTTTTTAAAGACAGACAAATATTTAATCACAAGCATACTGTATGAAAGAAAAATGTATAGACCTTCTAGACCCCAAAATATATAGCAACGGTTCCAATTTTCATTACCAGAAATAACTAGAGGAAATGAGAAGCAGGTGTGGGAAGGCTTCCCTGAGCGATGCCAGGCTTCGTTTTAATTCCGTCATGTATGGCCTGCCACTACCTCCTGGCCTTGCTGCGTGCACACTCAGAGGTCAGACTATTAAAATCAACGAAATATGCCCCAATTCATTTCTTCTAGACCCCCACCCTATGCTGCTTGCTCACGGAACACTTCAATGACTTGTGGCAGAAGCAGCATTCCGTCTCTGTACTAAGAAATACATGTTCTTCTTAGATGACATGAAATGTTTAAGGCGTAAGCTTTGGGGGTCTCGGAATTAATCAAAGAGAACTGCTCATATACAAAACATGAAACTACTTTTGGGTGGGTGGTAGAAATCTAAAATAAGTTCCATATTTCTTCTACTGGTAAACTACATCTTAATGGAGAATGGAGTATGTGGCTTATTGATACCAGGAACTGGTATTCATATCATGTAAATATCTGATATTGTTCTTTGAGGACCACAACCTGGAGAGAAGGAAGTCTGAGATAGATCCAAGGACCCACCTTTCTTTTCCTTATCCTAAATAATCCACATTTCCTTCTTTTAGGTCCACTGGGCAGATTTTTCACTTCTTTGAAAACTTAGAATTGACCACAAATTAATCATTAGCATCTGCTTTGAATAACTATACCAGAGGCCAGTACCCACAGGGAAAGAATAGCAGATAGCTCCTTCATTGGACAGGATTCTGTTTTCAGTGCATGTTGTAGGACAATTCTTTGTTAGTTTATAACCTAGTTCTGGATTCATCATAGATGGCACTTTCAGTAGAGAAAAGAGGGTCAGGAAATGGGTTTCAGCCCCGGTTCTGCCACTTCCTGGTTGCTGACCTTTGACAAGTGGCTTAATCTCTACAAAACTTAATTTCCTTATCGGTAGAATGAGGGGTTGAACTAGATGATTTCCAAGGTCACCTTCTGCTATAAAATTTTATGATTCTAAATCTCTAGCCTTCTTGTAAAAAGCATATCTGGCTGTGCTTGTGTGAATTGGCCACACTTAGTACTAAAATGAGCTAAAAGACCTTCAAGTGACAAATTATTACAACTGACAATAAAAGGGTGGCCATGATCCTAATGAGCGCATTTATTCACAGTTCATGTTCATGTAAGGGATGGGGACACAATAGCAGTCTTCAGCCCCAGCAAGAGAAGTTTCCACAAAGAAAGGTCAGAGCCTCAACTTTAGTGCTTAAACTCACCTCCCCTAATGATGACCTCCTCAGTGACCTCGTCCACCAGATGTCCCAAGGATCTCCCTTACTAAGCCTCTCATCCAACCGGGAGACAGGCTGTTACTTCCCATATAGATATATAGAGAGCGCAGGGATGGGCAGAAATGAATCCCTAATGAAAAGGATGGGTCATTACATTGGCTGGTCAGGTACTTTCACAGCCAGTATGCTCTTCTCTCTCTCTCTCTCTTTCTTTTTAAAGATGTATTTATTTATTTGAGAGAGAGAAAGAGTGTTGGGGAGAGGCAGAAGGAGAGAGAAAAAAAACTTTAAACAGATCCCATGCTGAGTGCAGAACCTGATAAGGGCCTTGATCTCAAAACCTTGAAATCACAACTTGAGTCAAAATCAAGAGTCAGACACTCAACTGACTGAGCCCCTGGGGCAGCCCCAATATGTTTTTCTTTTCTGCAGAGATAAACTGCCTCCCTCTGGAAGTCTGATACCTTCCTGGCCCCTAGAACTCACCCAGAACTCCACTTGTTCTTGGATCTATACTTCTGCTCATCTTGTTCTTTATAGTGACACAGTGTCCCTCTCTCCCTTGACTGTCTATGTTCACCCTCATTTACATGATGGACTTCCAAGCGTGGGAAACAGCACTAGCATAAAGACGCACACCGCACTCACAGGGATGTGGGTATACATGTACGTGCTCACGCAGGTGCATGTCCTTTTTCAGGGATTATTGAAAAAAAAAAAAAAAAGTAAGCCTCTTGGCAACCTCAAAACTAAAGTCTTAAAGTTTTAGGTACCAACTTTGTCTTCTCTTCCAATTTTGTTAAATTAAAAATTTCACATTTTGCACTATTGTTAATGCAGGGACATTTGTGCGGTACTTGCATTCATAAATGCAAATGTATTTACCTGGCATTGTACCCAGATGATTCAAAAAATATTTGTTTAGCTGAAATATTCTGTTTGGCTTAAAGACTCTCTCTCCTTTTAAATAATTATTCCTTATTTATTAAGTTAAAAGGCTCAACTTTTCTGCCAGATTTAATAGAGACTAAGATCAACTACCAAAGAATTTTAAATGAATCCATTATTTTTTAAAATATATTATCTTTGGCTGATAGATAGATAACTCTTATGGGCTGAAATTTGTCGCCCTCTCCCAAATTCCTGTGTTGGAGTCCTAAACCCCAGTACCTCCGAATGTTATCTTATTTGGAATAGGGCCATTGCAGATGTAATTAGCTAAGATGAAGTCATACCAGAGCACAGTGGGGCCCTAATCCAATATGACTGGTGTCCTTATTAAAAGGGGAAATTTGGAGACAGATACACACAGAGAGAAGGCCATGTGAAGGTGAAGGAAGGGATCAGGGTGTTGCTTTTACAAGCCGAGGAACACCACAGTTTGCAGCAGACGCCAGACACAGGGGACAGGAATGCAAAAGATTTTCCCTCTCAGCCCTCAGAAAGAACCAACACTGCCAACACCTTGATCTTGGACTTCTAGTCTCCAGAACTGCGGGACAATAAATTGTCTGTTGTTTAAGCCACTCCATTTGTAGCACTTTGTTGTGTCAGCCCTAGAAATCTACAACAACCAAATTTGGAAATTTTCTCCTCTCGGCTTTTCTTTAAACTGCCAAGATCAAATACCTCTAACAATTTGTGTAAGTCTGATTTGTTCATTGCACCAACCACACACACGCACACACACACACACATTTGCACAATTACATGACCACGCCCAAACAGAGAGACATGTGTCTGGACTCGGCCCTACTGAGAGTGGTTTTTGGGAATGCCCCGGAGACCAGGCTGCAACAGTAGACGTCAACCGGGATGGTGTTTTCTTACTCTCAGTCTTGAATAAGTAAAAGACGAAGAAAAAAAACACACTTGCGTATTCACTGGTTTGGGCCCAGTCATGATTTCTTTAAAGACGCTGCCAATAGATTTTAGTCATTCTCTGGCGAGGGTTTCTCTTCAACCGCAAACACTACATGGTTGCTGAATGAGTCACCACCTTGAGTAATCTAATTCCTTGACCAGTACATGCCTGCTGCTTACAGCACACGGTGTCTCTGGCTGGGCGTTTTGTTTTGCTCCCTTCTCCGGAACTTCTTTAATGCTTTCTTAAGGGTAGGGTGGAGGATTCACTATGAATCCCTAGAAAGGATGGATCTTGCTTACTCAGCAGCGTGTGAACTGGCTGGTCATCAAGAACCAAAATGTGAAGTTTTATTATACATTCAACTAAACTGGATGTGGCATTACTACTGCAAAAAAAAAAAAAAGACAGTAAATAGGAATTTTAAAACCATTTTCTCCCCAGACCAGAAGACTTTTTTTTTTTTTTTAAAGAATCCAGGAAAAAACAAAACGAAAGAAGCAGAATGATGTTCCAGGAAGGACAGTGGAGCCGAGGCCCCAGCCCCCACACATCCCGTAGCAGCCGGACTCACACAGAGGCTAAACCTGCATCACTGGACATGTCAAATTTACTGATTTATCAAACATTCTGGGCATTTATTCTTCAAGGAGAATGTACTAAAACTACCACCAAAGAGTTATTTCTATCAGTAAAGTGGACCTTTATGAAGGTTTGTGAAAGCACATAAACCTATGAGGTTTTGCATGATTTTTTAAAAAGTGTGCCCTATAGATAATCCTCCTATCAGTATGTTTTAACCACAAGATGTTTTGTTTTTTAACAGGGAAATATTTTTTTTTCTCCATTGCTGGTAGATTGAAACATTTTGAATATTTGTAACATTTTCTTCTAAGGAGAACTTTTTTATTAGTATCTGGACAGCTCGCCTTGATTTCCTTACTCTTTCTTCTGTTTTCAATCACTTATCTCATTTTTGTTCTTCTGTAAGTGCATACCAACACCACGGAAAGAGAAATTGGAGAAATGAAACTATCAACAAAATGATAAGTCAACCTACTGAATGCAGAAAACAGTTGCAAATCATATATCGGATAAGGAGTTAATATCCAAAAAAGAAATCACATAACACAATAACAAAAAAAAAATAAAATAAAAAAGAAAGAAAGAAAGAAAACCCAAATAATCCAATTTTTAAAATGGGCATAGGATCTGAGTAAAAATCGACAGATGAAAAGATGTACATGAAAATCATTACTCATCAGGGAAATGCAACCGCACACCTGGTAGAATGACTATTATCAAAAAGACAAGAAATAACAAATGCTGACAAGGATATGGAGAAAAAGCAATACTTGTCTCTCTGTTGATGGGAATGTAAATTGGTGCAGCCATGATGGAAAACAGTATGGAGATTCCTCAACAAATTAAAAATAGAAATACTATAAGATCCAGCAATTATACTTCTGAGTATCCGAAGAAAATGAAAACACTAACTTGAAAAGATACATACAGCCCCATGTTTATTGCAGCATTATTTACGACAGCCAAAACAAGGAAACAATCTTAGTGCCAGTTGATGGATGAATGGATAAAGAAAATGTGGAACATATATTCAATGGAATATTATTCAGCCATAAAAAGAATGAAAGCTTGCCATTTACAACAAGGAGGGGTCCTGAGATAGTATGCTAATTGAAATAAGTCAGACAGTGGAAGACAAATACCACGTGATCTCACTTACACAGGGAATCTTAAAAAAAAAAAAAGCTCATAGATACAGAGAACAGATTGGTGGTTGTCAGAAGCAGAGGTGGGGGGGTAGGTAAAATTGGTGAAGGGGGTCAAATGATACAAATTTTAAGTTACAAGATAAATAAATCATGGAGATAAAATGTACAGCCTAGCAACTAGAGTTATTAATAGTGTACTATGTATTTGAAAATTGCTAAAAGAGTAGACCTTAAACGTTCTCAACCACAAAAAAGTCTGTAACTATGTGTGATGATTGATAGATATGAACTAGACTTATCGTGGTGATCATTTCACAATACACACAAATACCAAATCATTGTGCTGTATACCTGAAACTAATTATAAAGTTGTAGGTCAATCATACCTCAATTAAAAAAAAAAAAAGAAATGGAAGGAAAGTTTTTAAAAATTCATTTCAATCAAGCTGCCCTAGTCCATAACCTTCCCAAATGCACAAGAGAGAAAGACACATCTTATATTTATGTGCTGGCTGGGGATGCTTTCAGAACAAGAAGAAGAGCAGTTGTTTAATCAATATTATTCATAACTTACATTTGCATGCAATACACAATTCTCAAAAAACCTACTTCATCCTCAAAACAACCTTGAGAACCTATCATATTACCACTGAGGAAACAGAAGCCCCCAGGTTTTATGGAAGGTGCTGGAGCCACGGACTCTTGGCTCAGTTCTCTTGGTTCTCCATCCTGTTAAGGCTGGAGACAGACAGGCAGCTCAACCACGTGCCACAGAGAATTCTCTACTTAACTTACCATTAGACTTCCCTTTGCTGAAGACAGCAACGTGAGCCACAAAACTGTTCCGAGCTTTTGTTTTCTCATGTGCAAAATAAGGACAATGCCACCCATCCCCATAGGCTAGGTACAAATAAAATTAAATGGTGTCAGTGAAAGAAAGTTAATAAATCATAAAGTGTTATAGAAATCCTTCCTTTAGGAGCTGTGTCACACTTACGTGCTGCTTGGCCTTAGGCAAGTTTCTTAGTATTTCGAAGTCTCACCTTCCTTATCAGTGAAACAAGGCTACTGCCAGAACCTTGCCCCTAAGATGACTTTTGAAGCCTAAAGGAGCTAACCTGCGCCAAGCACTTACACTCTGCTCAGGGTATGGACACGGCAAACACTCGGTAAATGTCATTAGTAAACCCATTCACATTTGATCCCAGTCCTTTTCCAGCACAAGCTGGAAAGTAGACAAGTAGACAAGCAAGACCCAAAGGCGTCCAGGAATTCCATAGTATAATCCTGTCTGTCCATGCTCTTGGCTCCTACAGCAGTTTCTACTCTATACTCTCCAAAGACATTTTTGGGACAGCCCCACTTACCGTTAGTTTTGCGAAGTTAACATTTTTGGTCCACAGCAAATATTTAGCCATTGAACACAGTTTGCTTCCTTTAATTCCTACTGTGTGAGAGTCTGAGGTTTGGTTGGAAAATATGCACATCACACCCATCCTGCTATCCAGGGAACAAAAGAGACCTACTCCACACCTCAGTGTATCTTCCAGTGCCACAATGTCACTTCCAAAGATATTTGGCCATTATGGAACCAAGTGTTACAAACACACACAGGAGCAAATCACTTTACATACTAACTGGGAGAAGTCAGCTCTAGATGTCAACAAGTAAAGGAATATAAAAACTAGCAAAATGCCTGACATGTGTAATTGGCACTAAGATAAGTCGGGATAGAAAAGTAACGAGGTATCTTCCAGGTTGGATTGGTGTCTGATCATAGCTTTGAAGAATGTTTTAACAGGAAATGAAGAATAACCATCAGCCCAAGCTAATCTTAAAATCTCATCAGTCTCTGGTTATGAACACTACTTCTTAATTTAATCAGCTAACTACATTTTTCTGTAACTTAGATCATCTGAATTTATATATCTTTGCATATTGCCTGAGGGTCATATAAATTACACATACCAACACTCACTTAAATGGTAACTGTTTACCCCTGTGCTGGTATGGTTGTGGCATCTGGGCTAGTTCCTCAGACTTGCTTTTAGGGAATGTCAAAACCCTGAGAAGTCCTAGTGACTTTCAGAAAAAACTCCTCAACTCAGGGAATGTGGATGTAGAAGGAGGGGTCCTAAAATGCTGGACCATGTCTTGTTCCTTAACATTTCAGAAGTAAATTTGTTCATCATTCTCATATATTTTATTTTCCTCTTTTTTTTTTCCTCTGGGAGCTATGCAGCGTGGATGATTCTGATCTTAGACTTCCTACCTTACCAGCTTCTTTCTTTCTTTTTTTTTTCCCCCAGAACTTAAATGTTTAAACATGTTACTTACTATCATATGGGAAATGCATTCCATCAATGAACATTTATTAAGAACCTGCTACCCCAAAGGTATTATATACGGCAGTGCACTTGATACTATCAACCCCTAGTCACCTGCAAACTCTACTGAGAGCTACAGAATGTTCCTGTGGCTCTGGAAAACAAACAAAAACAAAAAAATCCAAGTCTTTCATTGGAGCCTCTTACCTTTCCCTCAATTCTCTCCCTAGTCCAGTTTTTCTCCCTCCACCCCCACCACCGGCCTCACGTCTGTTGGCATCTTTGACTTAAGCCTTCCTCTTCCCCTGCTCCAATGCTGTCATCCCCTCATCGTGCTAAGCAACCCCCCCCCCCCGACACCTTCTCAGCAGCCACCTCCCTAAAATGCACACAGGTATTTCCTTTGCAACTCAGGTAATTCTGCCATATAGCGTTTCAAGAGTTTGACACCATCATATTTACATGTACATTTTAAACTTAATTCTCTAGGTTAAAATATAGCTCCTTTTAAGAGTATCAAATAGTCATTTCAAGAAAGCCCATAAAGACCCTTTACCTTTGAGTATGCATGACTCTGACCCAAATGAAGATATGAGGAAAAGGAAATTACATAATTATCAGAAAGTCTTCCCTGTTTTAGGATGTATACATTTCTGGAAACATCAAGAAACAGAGGATTAAGTGGGAGTTGAGCTAAGCCCAGGGTGTGCGTACTTTCTGTGGCATCCCCCTCAGGTGCTGTGGCTTGGGGTGGTTTGTCTCGAACTGAGAGAGACAAGGATTCGATTGTTGCTCCCTTCACCACAGTTCTGGGAACAGAGAACAGCCCCATTCTTTATTTTTACATCCCAGTAGAATCTCTTTATTCAAGGCCTACATTTCAGAAGGCCTCAATTTGACATGTGGTTCTTGGAAAACCCCGTGTAGTAATCAGGACGCAGGCCAGGGGCGCATGGGAGTTTGAACTACGCTTTTGTCTCCGTGCGGTGCTCTGACCCGTGGTACCTGGCCAGTCGGGGTCCTCCTCTGCTTGAGGCCAGCTTAGAGGCAGCTGGGATGGGCAGACTCTAGCACCTGACTGACAGCAGGGCAACCCAGCTCCGTCACTTACTAAAGTGACTTTGGGCCAGCTACTTCACTTCCCTGTGCCTCAGTTTCCTCCCTGGGATGGGGGAAACCACAGAACCTAATTCACGAGGCTCCTGTGGGGGTTACGTGAGTTAGTACGTAGAGGGTTCTCAAAGCTTCCACGCTAGGCATGTAGGAAGCCCGTGTTTGCTACTATGATAACCAAAACTCCAAGGGAAATCCAGTTAAGCACAGAATGGTCTCCTTTATCTGGATATAAACCATGAAATACCAGCATTCGATATACTTAAATCTCGAGTCACCTAATTCCAGATCCTGAAGACTGGCTTTCAAAAAGGCACAATTTCTAGTAACACTGGAACTGACAAACAACACAGAAGTAACACCACCACATGCAGGATTCCACAGAGCCATTTCAAGGCAAAAAAAGGAACTGACCCAACGGGAATAGGGTTGTGCCCCTGCCTTCGCATACCCGCCTTCTGGGACTTGGTTGTGAATGTGTTTTAGAAAATGGTCCCAATATGACAGACAGACTTTCTCCCCAGATTCCTGGGTTCAGAGAAACCCACGGTTAACCAAGGCAGTTTGCTCAACTCTAATTAGGAATCTGATTGCTGGTTGGCCTTGCACAAAGGACTTTTAATTAGGGCTGAGAACGCTTAGAAAAATCCACTTGGCAAGTCGACTCCCTCCTTCTATCTCTTTTTTAACATCTTGCCAAGATCATAAGGAAAGGGAGAGCTTAATTACAGTTGGTGTATATATCTTTAAGAAAAAAAATACATTAAGTGCTTTAAAATAGGCTCTCTTGGCTCTGTGATCACAAGGATTTTACTCACTTCTTATCCCTGATTGGTCTCATTCTCAGTTACAGATGAATCAGACACATTTTGAGCAGCTTTAAGATTTGCTTTTCATCCAACGCCAAGTAGGCAAATGGCAGTGAATTCACAAGCTTTTCCAAATGATCTCATAGGTTCCTCTGGCTCCACTGTGGGGGCCGTTTGCACTCTGCAATGCTGTTATCTTAAACACCCCCGGCCCGCCTGTGTCCAAGGAGAGGCCGAAGCTTCGGACCCGACGAGGTACTCCTCTTTCTCGAAGGCAAGCTTCCGTCCCTTAGTATGTCCACGTAGCAGCCGTGAATTGAGAAAGGAGAATAAAATGAGCACACGAGAGACCCTGAGCCAGAGAGGGAGGCTTGGGGGAGGGTGGGGTGGACACCGAGGGCTGGAGGTGGGTGTCCTTAAATCCTTAAAGTGTCCTTAAATTCTTCCCTAGATTGTGGTCCCGTCTCAGGAGAACACCACAGCCACCCCCTCATTAAGCCTTCCGCCTAAACACAGGTGACCCACGCTCCCCTTCTGTCCGCATGAACCCGCCCTGGCAGCCGGCGACTTTTTAATTATTTATATGAAATATCTGATCATACATGGAGTGGCTGAACCCAGCGTAACATGTGCTCCGGGCGACTCTGTGAAGCTCAGATCAGCCACTCAGATGCACATGGTTTTCCGACTGAAGTTTGCCTTTTACTGCTCCTTTAGTCTCTGCCTTTTTTCCTCAAGTCTTTGTGCCTTCATGCTAAGGATCCCTTTCATCTAATCTCAGGAACCCGAAGCTCTGCTATGGATTTAGATTTCTTCACTTACTATTTATGTTTAATGCAAAAATAAGGACCCAGGTAGAAGCAGAAGACGCTGTCCCTTCTGTCTGCAAGGGATACATCGATCATCCCGGAACCTCATCCAGCTCTTTCACACGTTTTCAACGTGATACTTCTGTGCAGACTCTTGAATCTGGCTTGGTGGCATTGTGTTAAAATTCAGGCACATCCCTTTCTGTGGAATTGTGCCTCTTGTGGGTCAAGAGGGATTTTAATGTCATCTGCCTTTGGATCGAGGCGATTGGTGAGGAGTGGCAGAGCCAAGCTGCTTTGAAATCCTTCTCACCGCCTGAGAATCCATGGCGGCCGCCCGACTGCTTTTCCCACACACGCCTCGTGCTCAGGTCGCTCTGTTCCTGCGGTAGCAGCCGCAACAAACACATTTAATGATCTTACGGTGAAATGTCATTGGGCTGAAAACTCGTTAATATCCAAGACAATGCTGGAGGGAGAGGAGCTTTCTAACTCAAGCCACGTGAATGTCTAAGACATTTGGCCGATTTCTCCCACCATATGCATGCCTCCCCTTGACACTGTTTTTACCCCATCTTGAGAGAGACCAGACATCTATTGATCACCGTGAGGTCCCTCGTGCTATTCAGAATAATCAGGTTTATGCGTTACCTTCTTTCCCAACCGCCAAGACGCTCCCCCGAACTTAGTGTGAGCTCTTCTGATGAGCTGGAGAGGGAAATATCATTATCCTTGTTTTACAGATGAAGAAATCCGAGGCACAGGGAGACTGTTTTGCCTAAGGTGAAAGTGTTGTTTTAATCCTAGACTTTTATTTTTATCTCTTCAAATTTCTTCCCGAGGGTGGTAATGAGCTCCGAGGATTCATCAGGACGAAACCTTGTCTGAAGACTTGTTTATAAAATTATTTCAATAAAATTCGCAATCAGATTGGCCAGGGTGGGCCTGCAAACCGAGTGGCTTCCCTAATGAGCACACTCATCAGGGCGGCACAATCTTGTTACCAGCCAGCTTCTCCCACACTTGTCAAGGCGGGGTGGGGATGGGGGGCGGCTGGTGGAAGTTTATTAGTAATAAAGACCAAAGCCCTAGGAGGTTTTATACGAGAATCTGGTTTCTTTTTCATTTGTTTAATTATTTTAAAAGTTAGGTTGGAAAATGTTTGTGGAGCAGCCCATAATGTGACTTCAGAGAGGGAAGGCTTGGCACGTCCCACTCATTAGCTCTGAGGCTGCCTCACGTCGGACTTCCCTCAGCTAGGTGCTGTCTCCTTGTTTCTCTCCTTGTGTTGGTGCCATTCGCCCCTCTGATTCCAATCTGCCTCCCCTACTCACATCACACCCAAGTTACTTAGACAAAAGCCTGAATCTTCAAAGTAAAAAGGAATCCAGAAGGAAGATTTTTATTACAAACCCCAGGGCTTCTGCATACTCATGGACCTGAAAGCCGCCATGCATGGGTATTGGTTGGTGGAGTGTGTCTTCCATGATATGCGGTGTTTTGAAACATAGGTCCTTCAGCATCGCTGAAGACAGGGAGCCAAACTTTGGACCATTGTGGGGGTAAGTTGTCAAAAGTTCCCTCACTCCAAGGTGGGAAAGTGCTTCTCAGTCCTAAAAGTTCATCATTCCCCAAAATACACCCTCCATACCTACACATCAAGTTGATTCAGTTGCTCCTAGGTCTCCACTGAAATG
Organism: Mustela nivalis; assembly: GCF_964662115.1. Taxonomy (NCBI): domain Eukaryota; kingdom Metazoa; phylum Chordata; class Mammalia; order Carnivora; family Mustelidae; genus Mustela; species Mustela nivalis. Next base: position 39,824,683 of record NC_139024.1, read on the forward strand.
GGAAGAAGGCAAAGTGAGGGAGGGCTCACGATTAACTGCTTCCCCTAATGGAAACTCAGATTGTTATACAGACCTTCTACTTCCTATTTGACAGCTGCATTTGGTGCAGATGGAGAAAAACTTAATTAATTTCCATTCACCTTTGATTTTTATAACACTTACAGTTTTCCAAAAATATTTCTGACTTGCAAATGATAAAGCAACAAATGTTTATTGTCAAGAATTTAGATAAAACAAAATGAAAAGGGGGCACCTGAATGGCTCAGTTAGTTAAGTGTCTGCCTTTGGCTCAGGTCATTATCCCAGGGTCCTGGGATTGAGCCCCAGGTCGGGTTCCCTGCTTAGCAGGAAGTCTGCTTCTCCCTATGCTTCTCCCCACCACTTCTGCTCTCTCTTTCAAATAAATAAATAAAATCGTAAAAATAATAGTATTGGGAAGAAAATTACATCATCCATAATTACATCACCCAGATAATAAGTGTGAACATTTGGCCTAGGCCTTACCGATCATAAACAGACCCTTCTTTTTTCATTTAGGATTAGCATATACAAAGAGCTTATGCCCTACTTTTCCTTTCCATTTGACATTATTTCTTGAACATACATCTATGTCCTTAAGTAGTCTTTGAAAACATGATTTTTACAAACCACATATATTGCACTGTTTGGTGTACTATGATGTATGTACCTGTTTCCCTAATGTTGGACATCAAGGTTCTTCTAATTGGTAGTTACCATAAAAAATTGTGTAACACCCATCCCTATATAGCACACTTCTTCACTTTGGATAGACAAATTCCTCAAATGAAACTAATAATTCAAAGCCTATTAACAGTTTGCAAATTCATAGTATCCTTTTTCAGTTGGCTTTCTTTTTTAAAAAAAGTTTTAATTTGAATTCCAATTAGCTAACATACAGTATAACACTGTATAATAGTTTCAGGTGTACAATGTAGCGATGCAACACTTCCATACATCACCCAGTGCTCATACAGTGCCCTCCTTCATCCCCATCACCACCCACCTCCCCTCTGGTAAAACCACCAGTTTGTTCTCCATAGTTAAGAGTCTGTTTCTGGATTTGTCCCTCTTTCGTTTGTTTCCCTTTGCTTGTTGCTTTTGTTTCTTAAGTTCCACATATGAGTGAAAGCATATGATATTTGTCTTTCTCTGACTGACTTCACTTAACATTACACTCTCTAGCTCCATCTATGTCGTTGCAAATGGAAAGATTTCATTCTTTTGAAGGGCTGAGTAATGTTCCATTGGCTATATATGCCACATCTTCTTTATCTATTTATTAGACACATGGTCTGTTTCCATAATTTGGCTATTATAGATACTGCTGCCATAAACATTGGGGGTACATGTATCACTTCAAATTACTATTTTTGTGTTCTCTGGGTAAATATCCAGTAGTGTGACTGCTGGGTTATAGGGTAGTTCTATTTTTTACTTTTTGGGGAACCTCTACTGTCTTCCAGAGTGACTGCACCAGTCTGCATTCCCACCAATGGTGCATGAGGATTCCTTTTCCTCCACATCCTCAGTAGCACTTGTTTCTTGTGTTGTTGATTTTAGCTGTTCTCAACTGTACTTTTGATTTGCGTTTCCCTCATGATCAGCGATGCTGAGCATCTTTTCATGTGTCTGTTGGCCATCTGTATGTCTTCTCTGGAGAAATGTCTGTTCTCTTCTGTCCATTTTTAATTGGATTATTTGTTTTTTGGGTGTTGCATTTTATAAGTTCTTTATATAATTTGGATACTAACCATTTATCAGATATGTCATTTGCAAATAACTTCTCCCATTCCACAGGTCACCTTCAATTTGTTTTCTAAAAGCATTGTATCAATTATATCCCGATTATTATGTATAACAGTACCCCTTGAACTGAATCTTTGCTATTTTTTTTTAATCTTACTAGTTGTATAGATGTTTACATCTGTTAACAACATCCTATTGATATTAATTTGTACTTGTTTAATAACTAGCTATTTTTAAGAGCTTTATTGAGGTATAGTTTACATACCATAAAATCTCATTGTAAGTGCACAATTCAGAGGTTCTTAGTAAATTTATAGATTTATGTAACTACAACCAATTTTAAAACAATTTTAGGACATTTTCTAATTTTAGAACAGTCCCCACAATCCCCCCAAATTCCCTGAAGCCCATTTGTAGTCAACCCCTGCTCTCTCCAGTCCTCAGGCAACCACTGATATGCTTTCTGTCTCTAGAGATTTGTCTTTTCTAGCGATTTCATAGAAATGGAATTATATGTACTGTTTTGTGTCCAACTCTTTACTTAACACGCTGTTTTTTACTTTTATCCACATTTTAGCAAGCTATCATAGCATATATTTAATTCATTTTTATTTACTATTTACTTCATTTTTATTTATGTATTCTTTAATGTGTATGTGTCACATTTGTTTATCTTTTCAACAGTTAGTGGACACTTGGGGCTATTTTGAATAATGTTGCTATGAACATTTGTATACAAGTCTTTGTGTGGATATGTTTCCTGTCCCTTAGCAGATTCTAGGAGTAAAATTGCTGGGTCCTCTAGTTTTTTAAATGTCTATCAAGAGATGAATAAATAAACAAAATCTGATAGACCTCAAATTTTAGTAATGTTCCTGAATGGTTTACAAAACACAGAAATCACGTTTTCAAAAACTTCTAAAGAATTTTTTCATAAGCCTTCTGGACCTGAAGAGTTCTCAAAAGGAGCTTCTCAATAACTTTGTCAATTCCTTCTCAAGGTTATTGAGAAGGTTATTTTATTTTCATTATTTCTGGTTTACTAATGATAATGGTTAAGGCCTTCAACATATTCCTTTGTACTGATCTAGCCACTTCCATGAACACTTGTATACAATATTCTAATTTTCATTACTTTCTAAATAGTTTATAATTATGATTTTGATTTTCTTTTTTTATGGAATTCTAATAGTTTTTAAAACTTCCAAGTAATTGAAAGTTTAAACTTATTTATTCTTATTTAAACTTGAGTAATTTTTTTCTAGTTTTGTTGTATTTTAGATAAAAGTTTTATTTGTGACCTTATATATTATTTCTTGTGCTCAGGGTTTCAAATAATAGCTTTTAAAATGGTTTCTTCTTTGTTGTTAGGGGAAAAATAATTTTTTATTTTTTACTTTTTAATAACTATAGTATTTCAAACTTCAGCATCCTTTTTTCTCTTTTTTGATTGTCAAAATTTAGGTCTCCTAAAAACAAATGTTTTTCTGTCCATTTCTCCTTCTGTCAATTTTTATTTATTCTGTTTAATGTTACGCTTTTATCACTTATATCAACATAAATATATCATATTTAAGATATCCTATATCTTATATCAACATAAAAATGCCAAAATGGGTCTTTTATCCTGAAGGCTGCTTTATGATAAATGCTACTTTGTTACTTTATTACTGCCATTCATGTTCTCATTTCATTTGCATCTGCTTAATAAAGATTTGACCCTGGCCCATATTCTTTTAACTGCTTAGAGTTAATTTTAATATTTATTGATATTTTTCCTAATTTCCAAGTGAATTCATGTTCATAAGAGAAATTCTGGCAACTACAGAAAAGCTCACGCACACACAAAATCACCCACCACGCAGTAGCCAGAATTTTCTCTTTTTTCTTCCCCTTCTTTTAAAATTTTCTTTGATATGTTGAAAGAAAGCCAGGAGAGCCTACACTGGGGCTTACAGGTCACAGGCCAATTAAACCAGAAAGGGGACCATTTCACAATCCGGGGCACGGTGAGACAAACTTATCAAGAAACTAGCCCTCGTTTCTGTTTCATTTCTTGAAATTCAAAAACAGCAGATCACGCTCCTCTCTTGTCTACCATGGGACTGAAGAAATAAAATGATCAGACTGTCAGGGGTTCAAAGCAAGAATGGCATGAATCTGCTGTGGTCAGAAGCCCAGGCATCTCTCTTGAGTCAGGACTTCACAGAAGGTGATTCCAGTGGCTGTCACTGAGAAGCAAAATCTTGACTTCCCCAAGGGCCTGGGGCATGTGTCAGGCTGTGTGTGTGTGTGTGTGTGTGCGCGCGTGGCGTGGGCAGGTGTTTTTTCTGTATGCATGTTGTTGGGGGTATGTGTTGTTGTCTGTATGTGTGTGCTGTTGTTTGTATATGCTGTTGGTGTGTGTATGTATATGTGTAGGGGATCACAGCAGTAGAGAGGGTTTGGCTACAGCCCAGAGGTTCCATTGAGGGAAATCAGACAGTCTACCCAGCTGAGTCCATTTTCTTTAGAAGGTCAGGGAAACTGTGGTCTGACAGTTGCCTCAAGTCATGTTCTAGCTGAAAAGTCAGGGCCAGAGCGTAAGCCAAAATGTGTACTAATGTCAAAGGGTTGGAAAATAGGCTTTCCAACCAAAGGTTGAAAGGATTGAACCCTTTAACATAAAATAAGAAAAGATTAAGTGGCTGCTTAATTACTAACATCAAACAATGAAGACTTTTTTTTTTTTTTTTTTTAAGAGACTGATCAGTGGTTTTCCACTATCGAAGACAGAAGGGTGAAATGCAGTCTACTTAAAACATTGGAGAGATCAAGGAGTTTCCTAACCCTTAGATTTATATGACATGGACCGGTCTTCAGGGGTAGATTATAGAATTTCCATCCCCAGTGATCTTTGAAGAAAGATAAATAGCCATCCAGAATGCATTGTAAAATGCATTGTAAAAGGACAGAGGCCTCTGGGTGGGGCAGACCTGGGCTGGAATTTCAGCCCTGCGCAGCCCCCCAAAATTACTTAACCTTTTTACTCCTAGTTTATTTGCCCGTACAATGGGCATAATGACACCTGTATCACAGATTTTTTGTTGGATTAAATCAAATGACAACCTATATAAATCTCCTAACCCAGTACCTGGTACATAGTAGGTGCTCAACAAACGTCACCTTCTTCCCCCTTTTCATCTGTCATTTGATGAGCAGTTAATCTTGCACATTCTTTGACCACTAAAGAGAACACGAATTCCACCCATTAAAGATTTATCAAGAACTTCCTTTATGTAAGGCACTAGGGAGGATTCCTCATTTGGTGTTTCTTAGCTTCCCAGCATCCATTCACCCTACTTTTGGTGTGTCTCCAATTTTATGGAGGTGGGTCCATCGTACCTACCTGCCCTCCCGGAGTGGTTTTGCTGGGGTTTACTAGGTGACATGTGACCTAGGCACTGCCAGTCAAAGCATCTTGAGCAGCTTTGTCAAAAATGATGGTTTAGGAAAGGGACTATGACCCAGTCTGAGTCAGTGAAACTCAAGGAGTTTGGCTTCAGCTCTCTGGAGAGCCAGCCCTCACTTCTCCCAAGAGACTGGGAGGCTAAAGCTAGTGCAGCCATCTAACCTCCTCAGGAGCCTGAGAATTAAAATATGTAGAGGAGAACTGAGTTTAGAAACATGGAGAAGCCAGTTCAGCCCTGGACTTCTTATTTATGTGACCCAATAAATCCCACATTCTGTGTAAGCCAGCTGAGTTTGGTTTTATGTTGCCAAAAGAATCCAAAGTGATACAGGCTGAGGAAGACATGCAGAAAAAGTGAGACCCAAAAAGCTTATAAATTATAAGTAAGATGTTTACACAAGTAATAATGGGATAGGGCAAAGTATTTATTATACACTATTTATCTAGGGCATACTTACATGTTGGACACTGTGCAAAATTCTTTGCTTTGCACATATTGTTTTGTTTAATCCTCAAACAGTTATTTTTATGGAACTAGCAGGATTTGACTTTGAACTTGAGAGATGGGTAGATATTGGGCAGACATGAAAGGAGGGTAAAGAAGGGAAGTGGAAAGACGAACAAATGCAGACAGGAAAATGCAGGGACAGTTAGCAAGTCGCTGGCAGTCCCATTCACCCGGGCCTGGAGGGCACATAGGAGAGTAGTGGGAAATACCACTGGAAAGACCCTTTGAGATCAATGCATTGAATTATGAGCATATGTTCCAAGGCAAGGATTTGTGTTCTTAACAATGAGGTTTTTTAACCAAAGAAGAACCTCCCTCAAATGTACTTTCACATAGCTCAGAATTGTATAGAGGGAAAATATTCATTTTTTAAAAAAAGATTTTATTGATTTATTTTTCAGAGAGAGAGCCCAAGCTGGGAGAATAGCAGGCAGAGGGAGAAGCAAACTCCCCACTGAGCAGGAGCCTGATATGGGACTTGATCCCAGGGCCCTGACCCCACTGAGCCACCCAGGTGCCCCTAGGGAAAAAAATTCTTATCATGCAAAAAAGTGAAAACCATTTCCGAGGTAAATATAGAAAAGGGGGAAATAATTAATGCATAGGTATTCACAATTTTTGCCCATCCCTAACTTTTTTGTAAAGATTTTATTTATTTATTTATTTATTTATTTATTTGACAGAGAGTATGTACACAAGCAGGCAGAGGAAGAGGGAGAAGCAGGCTCCCCACTGAGCAGAAAGCCCAACGTGAGGCTTGAAACCAGTACTCTGGGATCATGACCTGAGCCAAACCCACTAAACCACCCAGGCACCCCACCCATCCCTAACTTTTACAGGGTGACTCTTCCTTCTGGGTCAGCAGCCAGGTGTTCTCAATTATGCAGAGCCTAGGTTATGAGGAACAGACAACAAAACTTTAAAAACCTGGAAGGGTTAAAATAAATAAATAAATAAATAAATAATAAAAATAAAATAAATAAAAAATAAATAAAAACCTGAAAGGGTAAGTTCCACTACAGAAAGAAGAGTTTGGGCGATGGGCAGGGAGAAAGACAGCAAGCCTGAGTGTTGAAGCTTGTGGGTTGGAAACAAGAGAGAGGGAGAGACTCTCAGGAAGACACTGCAATCCACATAAGGGTAGCAGGGAAAGAGGGCTTTTCGAATGTCATGGCGTGTGCTTTCTTGAAAGAAAAAGCAAAGACTTGAGGCACATTCTCGTAACTGCTCTTTTCACTTCTGGGTTGCAGAAGCTGGAATTTATTATCATTAGGAGGGAGACCTTGAGTTGGTGAAGACGGGCTGATGGTGGGGAACAGGAGAAGCATTTTGTGTTCAGTTTGAAGGAAGACACAGGAGGGATCTGCTTGGGCAATGTGCTGGGAACCAGACTACCTTAAGAAGAGCCTCCAACAGGGAAAAAGAAAAGTGAGAATAAAAGGTGTGGGTGCGTCAAAACCCTGTGATGGATTCCTCCAAAAGCTTAAGAATCATCATCTGACCTAACAATTCTATACCTCTAAGTACGGACCCAAAATATTAGAAGGAGAAACTCAAACACATACTTGCATACCGGTGTTTGCGGCAGCTTCATTCACAAAAGGCAAAAAGTAGGGACAACCTAAATGACCATCGATGGATGAATGGACAAACCAACATGATATATAGATACCACGGGATATCATTCAGTCTTAACAACGAAGGAACTTCTGACACGTGCTGCAACACGGATAAACCTTAAGAACTTCACGCTAAGGGAGACCCGCCAGACACACAGGACAAACAGGCATGATTCCACTTATATGAGGCACCTAAAATATATAAAGTCATAGAGAGTAAAAGTATAATAGAGGTTACCAGGACTGAAGCAAAGGGGATGAGGAGCTCTTACTTAATGGTGGAGTTTGTGTTTGGGATGATGAGAAAGTCCTAGAAATGGGTAACAGTGACGGCTGCACGGCGTTGCGAGTACACTTAATGCCACTGAATTGTACACTTAAAAATTATTAAAATGGCAATGTTTGTGTTATGTATGGTTCGCCTTGGTTTTTAACAAGCCACACGTGGGTTATGACACTGAAGGAGAGAGTGGGCGTTCATCTTCTGTCCCCAGACACAAGTCTTGATCAGAGGGAAGGTTATCAAAATCTTGTTCTAAGAAGACTAATCAATAGCGATGAGGTAGAGAAGTTTGGCCCAATGCCAAGCACCGGCCTAGGGTGTGAACTCTCAAACTGGTGAGGAGGTGGCAGCTCCATGAGCCAGACAACAGGAACATCAGGATTTTGTGATTATGGGATGGGGAGAGAGGCCTTGGGGAGAGCCAGGCAGTTTTCAGGATTTCAGCCCTTTTTGCCTTTCAAAGTATTTGCTACAGTGGTTGATTTCTATTTTTTAATAAGCCAACTATTTCCTTCCTAATATTGCCTAAGTTTACTTTTCTCAATTGCTGCCATAAATAGAGTTCATCAACCACGAAGTCTTTAGAATATTGTCAACTTCAGCCAATAAATAGTACTCAGCCATATGGAAAAAAGTGGGTAATCATGACTCAGGCAAAGTGACTCTCTTTTTCTGAATGGAAAAAACATTCCTCATTTTTATTTTAACCAAGAATGTTACTGAATGAAACTCAGATCTGTAGATCATTTTTTTCATTATCGTAATGTTTCCTACGGCATAACTACACGCTCTGATAAAGAGACACGGACAACTCTCAGCTGATCAATATCAAAGCCACTTTGCAACCTGTTTTCCAGGATCTCCTTTCACTTTTTATGTTTACATAATCCTGCTATTCCAATAATATTTTTATTTCAATTTATTCTCATTCTTTACACAAAATCTAAAACAAAGTAGACACTTAAGTAAAAACCTGAATTCCATGGTTTGCTGCTCTCTAAGATACAGCTTAGGTGTGTTTTATTAACAAAGGGGCCCTGATACCTCTTAACCGTAAAGGAAGTTAAAGTAATCGTCCTGTTTACCCTACTCGCCCAGCCATCCGCACACATTAGCAGAGCAGAGCCTTCAGATACTGGGACAGGAGGGAGGTATGTTTGAAAATGAGGAGAAGATCTGACACGACCAGGTGGGTACTGAAGACATCGGCTTGGTGGGTGCTGCAGCGGGAGGCTGTGAACAGCCCCCGGAAGCTTAAAGACAGGGAAGAGAGGATGGGGGTGTTGGAACTGGTATGAAGCACGAGATTTGCCAAAAACTACCTTGGCCTTCATCAGGCCGGGTGCTACAGGTATAAGGGAAATCCTCACTGTGCTGAATCAAATGAGATCAATCTGAAAGCTGGAGACAGGTGATCGTCCTCTCCAAAGCAACAACTTACATCCCCGGATCTACATGGAACTTTTAAGAAAAATACCTGAACCTTGTCCATTTCAGGTACATACAGATAATATTCATTCCACGAATATTTATCAAGTGCTCCCTACTGTGCAAAGTCCTAGGGCTAGGGCTGTGAAGAGAAAAGCCCCGCCCCCCAGGTGCTTACAATCTTAATGAAGGACAGACCACACTAGATAGAATAACACATAAACAAGGTAATTAATGATTGTGAGAGTTACAACAAAGGGAAAGATTGAGAGTGAAGAAGTAAACAGAAACTGAAGAAGGCTGCTTCAGAGAGGGTGTTCAAGGATGTCCTAGGAAGGGGGTAACATCTGAGCTTAATCATCAAGGAGGAGACAAAGCCAGCCAGCCTCCCCCCTGGGGTTTTGGAGGGAGCATCCCAGAGGAACTCAAGTGTAAGGCCTGGGAGCACATATTCAAGGTAGAGAACTAAAGGTGGAGAGGGCAGGAGTGTTGAACATGACTAAGACAGGTTTTATAAGACGGGTTTGCAGAGCTGGCAGGAGCTAGATCCTACGGGGTCGGTAGACCACGAGGAGTGGTCAGAAACCACTGAAGAGTCTTAAACAGTAGAAAAACATGATTTTACTTATATTCATAAACATTCACTGTGGCTGCTGTGAATAGAATAGAGGCAAAGCGGGAGTCGATTAATTAAGAAGTCAGGAGGATAATCCCGATAAGTGATGACGGCGGCTTAGACCAGGGAAGTGGTTCTCAGAGTGGGGTCCCTGGACCAGCAGCAGCAACAGAAGCATCGCCGAGCAACAACGTATTAGAAATGCAAATTCTCAAGCCCTTCCCCAGGCTTCCCCAGAGTCAGAAACTCTGTGGCTGGGAAGCCACCATATAGGTATTAATCACACCTCCAGGTGATTCTAAAGAACTGAAACAGGAGAACCTCTAGATTAGGGGTATGGAAATAGAGAAGGTGTTATGGAGAAAGTGTTCGTGTCTCCCCGAAATTCCTATGTTGAAAGTCCTAACCTCCAGTGTGGCTGTATCTGGAGATGGGGCCTCTAAGGAAGTAATGAAGGTTAAGTAAGGTTTTAAGGGTGGAGTCCTGATTCAATAGGTTGAGTGGCAAAAGGTGAGACCTCTCTTTCTCTCTCTGTCCTCACATATAAAAAGAAGAGGTCATGAGTACTGAGAGAGATGGCAGCCTCCTACAGGCCCCCAGAAGAGGTCTCACCATGAAGCCTATCTAACTAATCCTATTACTATCCTATTACTGATCTTGGACTCTCTAGCATCCAGAACTGTGAGAAGATTAATTTCTATTGCTTAAACCACCTACTCTGTAACATTTTGTGATGGCAGCCAGAGAAGACGAATACAGATGGGATAAAATGCTAATGCAGAACGAAAGAAGGGACACTTGGTGGGAATAAATTCAAAACTCAGTCATGCATAGAATACAAAAAATGAGCTCACAGAGTCACCATATAAGCTAGAGTTGCACACTCCTTCTCAACCAGCTATGAGAGGAAAGAGATATGATTCGGGGCGGAGCCTGGGTGGCTCAGTCGGTTAAAGCCTCTGCCTTTGGCTCAGGTCATGATCCCAAGGTCCTGGGATTGAGCCCACATCGGGCTCTCTGCTTGGCGGGGAGCCGGTTTCCTCTTCTCTCTCTCTGCCTGCCTCTCTGCCTACTTGTGATCTCTATCAAATAAATAAATAAAATGTTTAAAAAAAAAAAAAAGAAAGAGATATGATTCCAATAAACACCATTTCTGCCTAAGTTAACTCGAGTTTCTAGGCCAGCTCCCTGACTGGTCAAGAGAGGAACTCTGTAAAGACTGGACTTCCTACATATACCCGGAGGCTCAAGATCTTAACATCAGAGTATTAATTTCAGTGTGGTAGCATTTGCATTTACTAACTGAAGCCAGAGATCTGTAGGGTGCAGGGAGCTCAAGGCAATAGCTTCAGTCGCTTACTTTCCTGAACTTGTGACTCCTTTTGTAAGTGCATAATTGACAGGCAACTGAGACCTTAAAAGACAAAGGTCCCATTTTCTTTCCAAGATTTTTCAGTCCCTCTCCTCGCCCTCAAGCCTCCTGCCCCATATTACTGACAACACTACAAGGCCCTCTCGATCATGTCTGCCCTCTGACCTCCTCCACTGCAGTGGGACACCTGAGAGCCCCTGACCCTGCCATGCCCTGCTCAAACATCACTAATAAAAAATTCAAAGTAATCCAAACTATTGAGTACGGTATTCAAAGTCCTATACAATTTTATTCCTCCCCCTATTTCCTAACGTACCTTCTAGTACTTTCCAACACACACTTTACGCTCAGAATAGGTTGGCCTATTTATTGTGCTTTGGATATGCATTATGTGTCCCACTCTTGTCTCCTCTGCCCCAATCTAGAACCCTCTCCTCTTCCCTTTCTCTCCAAATCCTTCCCATCCTGCAAGACTCTCTTCTGTCCCCACCTCTCTTGAAAAATCCTCTTTGAACTTCCCAGCACACAATGATTCCTCCCTCCTCTGAATCTTTAGAACACCTAATGACTATGCCAGTTATCTGATGCTCATCAGGCAATGCCTGGTGTGACTTGTTTCCTTTTCTTGGTCTTGTGCCTCATCACATCAACCAGATTATACACCCATTTAGAGCAGGCACCACACTCTACACAGTGATTCACGGCTGTGATTACCCAACCTCTTGTGTATTCTCGACTAGATCATGGAGCACGATGAAGAACATGATGGAAACACAGATAAGTGAGGATATAATAAATAGGTCCCATTGTCTTCCCCATCCATTCTGCATATCTCTATACCCCCAGGCTTCCCCCATCCAGCATGGCTGCTCCACTGTGAGAAAAGCAAGATATGGCCTGATGAGTCTCTCTCATATGAGAACTTGCCCCAAGAGACCCAGAGACTGTTGTCAGTTAGTGGTAGTTACAGGAGCTTCAAGATCATGATGCAGAGTTAGAATGGCAATTGACCTGGATGAAATCAACAAGACGTATGCAAAGGACACTGGTTTAGATGAGAGGAGATTTTAGGATATAGAAACGGTGCAGCTCTAGGAAACGGAGAGAGAGGGTTAGCTCCTAATAGCCCTCTACTTCTCAGGGCCAGCCTTTTGCTAAGCAGGGTCTGGTTGTGTGTCTGGTCCATGAGATCCTCTAACATTTCTGTACATTGGGGCTAGCCTGAGTGGCTTTCTTTCCTTTCCAAGGAAACTGAACTAGAGAAGAGGTGGCACAGGCTGATAATAATTCTCACCCTCCATCCTTTATATTAATCTCAGGCTCCGACAGGGTCCTGGCCTTTCCCTTCTCCTAGGGCTGTCACAGCAAAGTGTGACTACTGAATTCTGAGCATGGAAAAACCAAGAATCAATTACTCAAATGCTGTCAAAAAGTGACATTCAAGTTTGAGTGACAATGATGTCTTTGGTCCTGTCCTTATCCACTTTTCTATTTTTGGTTCTCTGCAATTACAATGCTCAGTGCTTAAGCAGTTGCCAGGAGTTATTTAACAAGTACTTCGCCCTTCTTTGAAGATGACGCTTTGATCCCGAGCTTACATCCGTCTCTCAGTGACAGAGACTTCAGAATGTGCCATTTCACAAAACACCGTGTCTTTTCTGCTGTTTTCTTTGAATGATGGGCTTGGGCCCATTGATTGATCCTCGAAGTTGGAGCCTGTCAGAAAGAAATTTCTCCAAACCCCAGTGTCTTCAGCAAGTTACTCTCCATCTATAAAGTGGGGCTCGCATGGCCAAACTTTCTCGAGGATGCCAAGAAATAAATCAATATAACGGATGGAAAGTGCTTTGTAAATTAATCCCAAATAGTATTATTATTCTAATTGCCAATGCCCGTTCATCTTCAGATATGTGAATCAAGGTGTTAAGTGTCATGTACAAAGGACTAGCCAGCACTCAGAGCTGGGTGGGGAAGCAGAGGGTCACTCTGGGTCTTCTACATGATGGCAATCTTGGGGGCGTACTATAGCGACAACTCATGTATGTATACCTATTTCTTCAGTATTTGAATTTTTTTACGTTGAGCACAAATTATATCTCCCATTGGAAACTTCTATGTGTGAATTAGGGATCAATCAAGGTTGGAAAAAAATGGGAAGGTAGACATCAGGGAAAGAGTTCATGCGAATAAGAAAAATATCACCCTTATCCAAAGAACTTATGAAAGTTTGTATGAATCTTTCTCCTTTCTTCACCATTTAGCATCCAGAATATGTTGCCAGGGGTTACAGATCGAGTCTCCCAGAAACAGACTGGGGTGCAGGAAGTTTACTGGGGAGCATTTTAGGAACCTCATCTGTGGGAAAGTGAAGCAAGCCGGACTGAGCAGGAAGAAAAGCTGGGTGGCATTTAGTCACAACAAAAGCCTCAGCGGACCCCACGTGGGCACTTTTATGCTGGGATGACCCGGCAGAGTTGTCCCAAGCAAAGCCAAGAGGTAGGACCTTTGTATCCCCAGCTGTCAGTCATCAGGCTCAGGCTGACCTTCATCCAAAGGCAGTTTCTGGGAGGGGTTCTCCCAGCAGCTGGAGGAATGGGTGCCTCAGTCCTGAAGGAGGAGGGGCTGCAGGGAAAGTGTCCATATGACCAGGTCAGCGCTACCGTTATGGTTTGGGGTTTTCTCATGTGTCAATGAAATAAATGACTAATAAGAATTCCATGAAGAAAAGGTGCTTTTCACACCAGTGTTCCTCTCGTTCCAATAGCTCACTGTTGGGCAGGAACACAGCCAAAATAAACCAGTATCTTACTAACAGGACCAACAGGAGAAACAGTGGTCAAAGGTAGGAAAGTGACAGACACTACCCAGCACCGTGAGCTGAGCCCAACACACTGCACCACTGACTCCTGAAACCATAGACTTGAATCCCCTGTCACATCCATTTAAACCCAAAGTGAGGTCTCAGCCTGATACCAGAGAAAGGGATTTTTTTTTTCAAGCTTGCCATCACCTTTAATGCATATACCTGAGACTGTAGGCATTATTATTTCAAAAAGGCTTATGGCTATTAAACTGAAATTAAAAGATGTTTTTAACCAGAAACAACTTGGAGAATTAAAATATCAAAAATGCCATCTAGAATATATATGTCCCTCCCCCCATGTAAATGATAGGAGGTGCTAAAACTTACCTACACGCAGTTTTGCAGGATGAAATCCTTCCAGGTTTTCCTCAAACTTTTATAGATATTTATTCCTTAGAACATTTTTATAAAACCTAACTGAAATACATTGCAAAATATCTTGTATTTTATCAAAACTGTGTTTTTCTTATAAGTTCGAAGGAAGGGCACTCTCTCTCACCTAATAAAATGTGTAAGTGACAGCCCTAATGGTCTCTTTGTCCCATCTTGCTGATTACCTTAGCTCAGAAATTTATCAGTTCAAGGAGATGTATTAACTTCCTGGTTAATTTAAAGATCGTATTCTATGATTTTAGTCCACTCATAATGGACAATGTGTCCAGGTTATTATCTCCCAGGAGAATCTCCATTTAAGTTCCTCCTGGTTGCTCAATTCTTCTTTGTCCCTTTGCTAGGATTTTTATCTTCAACTAGGACAAAAATGTACATTGTCCTACATTAATAATTTGGCAGATTATAAGCAGCCATTGTTCCTTTCTCTTTTTGATGTTCTTCAGATTTTTTAAATGACTGTAACAAGTATTTTGGGTGTCCCTGATCCTTTCCAACTTGATCACCATCATATCGGACCTAATTGATAGACAAATAAACATTTATTTTATGACTGGATACAAAACCAGTCTTTATCTGTATGCAGTATGGATAGATTCTCACCAGCACAAGAGGCTATATAAATTTCTGGCTAATAGTCATGGATTCTTCAGCTAGATTGCCTGGCTTCAGATTACATGCCTGTCACTTAGCTCTGGAAAAATCACAACTCCTCTGTGCTTCAGCTTTCCCATTTATAAAATGAGAATATCTCCTTATAGAGTTCCTGTTAGAATTATTTCAATTAAAAGCAGTGCCTAACACCCACATATGCTAGTACTAGAATTGTTATACTATTTTTACAAAAAAAAATTTTTTTAAACCAACAATACACATTTAAAATTGTTACAACTTATAAAGCTAAACTATGTCATTTAAAAAAAATAACAGCACAAAATTTATTCCGGCTTAATCATTCTCTTGTGTTATAAATGAGATCACAATCTATATGTCATACCCATAGGCGCCAAAAACACCATACCCAGGCTAATTAAAATATCCATTCATTTCTTCCACACACATCTCTGAGCAAAGCACTGAACTGGGTGCTGGCACTCCAGGTACGATTAGAACACGGGTCCTGTCCTCAGAGAACTATTCCTCCCAAAGGTCCACAAATACTGGCCCTTCATGGAGTGAACAGCAGCCCTTCCAGTACATTTTCTTATTTCATATTTATTCTCAAGCACTTTAGTGGCTGCCCTTATACCCTGAGCATGAAGCTTCCTTTCTGGTAACTGAAAGTTTAAAAAGTATACATTACACATTAGAAAGCAAGAGGAGATTCCAAAGAAAGGAGTTAGCAGATGTGATAATATTTTTCTACAAAATCATTGTGATCTCCCTACCAATATCTATTTCTAGGCAAGTGTATATTAATATACCACTTTCCACACATCTACCACTAAAGACAACTGACGGAGCAAGTTATTTTCCCTTTCCCTGTCATGTCTTGGATAACATGGTTTGCTTCACATAATTACTTGGTTAGTCTTATGACTCACTAGTGTCATCAATAACGTTAACTGGGTATATCACTAATTAAGTCACATGGTTTAACTGCATGCTTATTGTGGGATAAACATCATATCACACAATACGGAGGAAAATTTAAAATTCCAAGAAAGGTATTAATCAATACGAAAGTCATGACAGCATGTTTGATTTAACCAGGGAAAATGTTATAGAGGTGAATGTGAAGCTAGAAAAATGACTTACAAGGGCTGGTGATAGCAGAGAAAGGGCTGTGGTATCCATCAAGGCACAGAGGAAGGAATTACGGAATCTGTGCGTGGTTTCCCTGTGATAAACCCCACACGCACCCCACACACCTCTACTATTCCAAAATTCATATGTTTGTCTCGGGGCAGAGATAAACCTGTTAACAAACTTGACTGATGTCTATAGACACTCAGCCACGTGGCTGAACAGGATCCGCCCACTTCTGTGATCCCAGGTGAGGATAACCTTCTCAAGTCTCTCTAGGTGACTAAAGTTGGACAGCAGGAATCCCTGTGAACCCCAGAGGAGCTCTACCCATCAGAGGAGAGCTTGGGTCCTGGA
Organism: Mustela nivalis; assembly: GCF_964662115.1. Taxonomy (NCBI): domain Eukaryota; kingdom Metazoa; phylum Chordata; class Mammalia; order Carnivora; family Mustelidae; genus Mustela; species Mustela nivalis. Next base: position 39,841,083 of record NC_139024.1, read on the forward strand.
AATCATCTGTCATTGGCTACTGAGTAGTCAATGGTGATTCTTTACACTCTAATTGCCTGGAGAATGTTTCCTAACACAATGCAGAAAGTATTTCAAGGCTGCCCAATCCAGAAATCTGATCCAAGCAACTCCTGAGGGGCATTAAAACTGCCCTCCTGTGGTCACAGTATAAGAACCCAGACGCCAGAGAAACCACACACTGAGAAGGCCCAGGTTAGGAATGCAGAGAGTCAAGGCATCCTGCCCCAGTGCTCACCATTAGCCAGCAAAGACCAAAGACCCTCTGGAGGCAATGAGGGAAGTCAAGAAGCAAATGTCCACAAAGACAGGCAGACAAGCCAAGGACAAGAATGACATGGACACATCTGAGTATTGGACAGGACCAGTGAGGCTTCCAGCAATTTCTGTGTGATCACAGACTAAAGCCTGACATCAAAATCCATACCTTTGTTCAATCTTAAAACAGAGAGCAAGGTCAAGCTTTTTTAACAAATTCTTTGGTCTTCATAAAATGTTTACTTTAAACATCCTTTTATGGTATTAACATTTATACATATTTGGACCCAGCGGTCACTGCCTTTAGAGTTAATTTGCCAGGATCGGGAGCAAAGCAAACAAAATGGGAATGTCCTCTTCCTTTCTCCACCCTTAGGAACTGTCCTAAGAGAATTACCTGGGTTACGATGTGCCACATCACACAGGGACACCTACCTGGAGATGAATCACATGCCTCATCAAGGTGGTCTGGGGCAGCCTTTCAAGGACATTCTGTGCAGCTGAACCTTCCCCAGTCCTGAACTGTGAATCCAGGGCTGTGGCAGCCAATCTGGTGTGGAAAGAGAGAGAAATCACTTGCTATATTCCTCCAGTTTTACTAACTTGGACTTGATTTGTTTGTTCATTCATTCATTCATTTATTCATTCAACAGGCTCATATATAGTACTTATGTAGTGCTCTCTCTCTCTCTCTATATATATATATATATATCATGGTCTCTTGTGCTCTCTTGCTTGGGTGCACGCGCTCTCTCTCTCTCTCTCTCTCTCTCTATATATATATATATATAGCTCATATATAGGATTAACTTCATGGATTAACCCATTTAATCCATCCCGCACTCTATCAGTTGGGTGGCTTTTGCACCCCTCCCCCTCCACATACAAACCATCCCTTGCCCTTCATGTGTGTCTACTTCTTTATTTGCTTATGCCTTTTATGTGATCATGTGTTATGCTCTTATTTATGTGTCTGTGTCATTCCAAGCTAGATTACTGGCTTTAATAGGCAAGAACGCTATGCTAACACTTAGCCAAATGATAGAACTTGTAGAGACTTTTGACGTTCCTTGCCTCCCTGGCACACTGTGGAAGGGGGTGCCACTTGGTGATGTTGTCGCTTCCTCTGAGGAGCTTACCCTTCAGGCTTCCTGAGGGAAAAACAGCTTGCCCCCCTTCCTCTTTTCTGGGGGTGTCTGTCTATACATTCCTGTATACCGCATGAACTGTGGCTTCCACGCCCCACTGCCACTCAGGTATCTCCACGTTGCTGGGTATCCCTGGAAAGACACCATTTTTCCAGTCAAATTGCAAGACTCTGCGTCTGAGGGCCAGAGCCATAGCAATATCCTTCCACACCCAGGCCTGGCTCTGTCACTCTTGGCCGGACATGGCAGTGAACCTCTTTATGGAGTGCTCAGTGCAGCACTCTGGCAATTAAGGGCTTGACAAATGCTTTTTCATGATGCTGAAGCTGAGGATCAGAGGAACAAAATATTCCCTGGAACAAAGGACCACATTGTGTGTGAATTCACCTTTTATGATGGGCTGTCTGGCCACGGGACCCCAGTGTGCCCAGCATGCAGGGAAGCAACACTATGAACATGAACACAGGACTGGGCACGTGGAGACTAGGGCCAGAGAGCCAAGCCTGTTAGCACCAGAGTGCCTCTACTATGCATAGAAGCAAGAAGATCCTAAATTAATAACCACGTTAGGGAACTATGAACTGACACAAAGAATTTGGGACTCACAAACTGGCATGAAAAAAAACCCAAACCCATAGGTTCCAAGCTCAATAGCAAGTATATTCAAAAATACTAATTAAGCAGGCAAAATGCAGGTTCATGAAACAAAGCTCCAAAGAAAGTGAAGAAGGATGGGGATTGGTGGGGACCCGGGTGGGGGGCAAGGGGAGAGGATTTCCCGAGTGACAATGATGAGAGAATGCTTGCTCAAGGGCAAATTTTATGGAAAATCATGATCTAGTGCTAACAGAGGGAGAAACCTTTCCAGAAAGTTAATGGAGCAGTTAGAGAAATTCAGGTTCAGTAAATCATGAGGACTGACAGTATTGATCTGAACATTCTGGTGGGTGAAAATATGGGGCTGAGCTGCTGACCAAACTACATAAAAGAACAGCTCTTCAAAAGTGGCTGGGGACTTTAGTTGCTGAGTTGATGCTGGAGTCTTGCCCACGGAGCTCTCCCTCCCAAGCTGGTTCTCTTGGAAGAAATTCTGCCCACTCCATCCCAGAGGTTAGTCACCTCTCCCGCTCACAAAACTGCCCCTCTCATCTCTGATGATCCCAAATCCACAGTCTCCAGCCCAACCACTCATCTGGTCTTGGGGGAGTATTTCCAGATCTCTCCATGATAGCACTACTCAGGTGACCTGCAATCAAAGCTACTTACTCATCATCTCAATGCCCTCACCACCATAACCCAAGAGAAAACAAAACAAAGCAAGCAAACTCACCACAAACCCATCCAGATTGTGCTCCCTGCCCTCCAGCCTCGAACACTTGGAGACACCTGTGACTCCTTTCATGTCTTCAGCTCCTCTACCCAATTTGCCCAGTAATAACAGCTTTTGACCTTGGCCAGTTATTTAACTTTTCTCTAATTCTGTTTCCACATATGGAGAATGTGAATAGTGAAGACTGACGTGAGGACCGAACAAGGCCGTGTGTGTCAGGATGTCAGTGTCAGGGTGACGCTTAGTTCCACAGGAGGTATCTGTGGAACTGTTCAGGTTACTTTTACCAGCACTGACATTACGTGAAAATATTTCTTCACTTCCTTCCGCTGTAGGCTCTGGTAGCATCACACCGAAGCCTTTACTGCCTCAGCCTTACATTAGAAGCCCAAACATTGAGAGCTAGGAGACCCCTAAAGTCTAAATGAGGTACTCAAGCTAGAGTATTTTCCTTTCTCCACACTGGCTCCTCTCAGCCTTGTGAATGCCACAGCGCTCTCCCCCCTCTTCTCTGGCGCCAGAGTCTCCCTTGCTAAAGACTCAGTCTGCGTCAGCCCCTGTCCGAGAATCTACAATGGTTCCCCAGGATATGGCTGTCCCCAGGGAGCGTGAGTCCCGGGCGACTGTATTTTGCAGGTGCCTGTGTGTATCAGCAATTTTATTGGAAAATGAACCCACATGAGGTATAGTGATTAACTAATGAAGATTTAGAATCATGGGTATTTATTTATTGCCCATGTGAACGTTCTTGTCTTCCTCATCCCCCGTGAATGAGCGTTTGCCCAAATCAGCATGTCGGTACCACACTACAGGTCAGGATCATGCAATATTACAGAAGAAATAACATGACAGCCAGTGTCAGTGGGAACATATGCTGACCAAGCTGCTCTCCTGAATTGGGCCCCACTTTGGCTCTAAAACAGTACATAAGTATGGGTTCCGGAACTCCTCTAGATATCTGGTCAGTTCACAGGCTGGATAGACAGTAGCAGCTGAGGAACGGCGTCCAAATCGCGAGGACGTAGGAGGTGTGGGGATCCAAGGCAGGGGTCCTGCCCGTGGCTAAGAGCAGTACTGTCTCATCAGGCAGCTAATAGATTGGGATGCTCTGGAAGGGTACCTCAGAGCCACTTTTCTTAGGTTTATGAAGATGTCTGGCCAATTGCCTTATATGTTAAATAACTAGGAACTTCGATGCATTAAAAATTAATAGAAAATTGTATGAATAATGAATCTGTGGCAGTGTATAAAATGATCATACATTGCCTCCAGTTAGACAATGAATCCTTGAACTGGTATGGAGCTATGTGACCCTACAGTCTGTGCACTGGTGGCCTGAGGAGAACAGGAACAAAGGAGAGAGTAAATAAAATCGGGATGAAGAACATTCAACTGTTCAGGTTACTTAACGCTTATAAAGCAACGTGCCCAAGTGTCTTCCCAACCCCTTGCTTCTCAGAGACCTACACACAACCCTGAGCCCCCGAGCCTAAATCACAAATGATGAGGCTGATCCCAGTCTCCTAGGATTAACAGACCCCTTACGATGCAAACAAAGTAGGTTAGGTCAGTCATCTGGGAGCCATGCTGGCCAGGGCTGTGGTTGTGGAAAATGCATGGATGGGGTCTGGGCCACAGACGGTCAGGTAGAGGAGGAACTGAAAATAGGGCAGGGTCTACCAACCCCTCACCTCTACCCCTAGCAATGGCCCACCACCCAAGCCTGCTGTGGGACTTGCAGAGAGAAATATTATAATCCATGTCCATCTCCAGCTTCATGAAGTCATTTTCCAAAGGCTAAAAGCTTCACAGCTTCCCAGGTCTCCTTCTCATTCTGCCAATATCTAATCAATTACTAGGTTCTCTTACTCTCTCTCTGTCTCTCTTTCGCTCTCACTCTCTCTTTCACACACACACACACACACACACACAGAGTGTTGGCACATTCTGCCTTGCAGAGTTTTAGATAATGTGTTGGCTCAACAAGAGAAAAAAAATGAGCATTTCCTGGCAAATTAAAGACAGGCAGAGCCTGGTAACACAGGTGATGGGGCGAACATTTACAAAGTCGACCTCCCCACATGGTTTCTTTGAAGCAATTCTTTTTGTGCCCTAAAGGAATTTCATGGTAATGAAATCTGTACTCAAAAATCAAGCCTTCCTAACTAGAGATACCTTGGGACTATTTGTTCTCTGCAGTGCAGCCGTGTGTGGCATGACCCTGTTTCTGAGTGTGCATGGGAGACAGTGTGTGTGTTGGGGGAAGGGGGATGTTGCTATCAATGTATGATCTGAGCCTGCTTTGAAAGCTGATCCCAAGGGGTAAAATAAGATATGGAACTAATTTGATAAGACACTAAAATCTTCTGACCTGTCTTACCTAACAGAATTCTGGTGCTTGTTTTTCATTATAAAGATCTGGGGTAATAACTTTATTTAGTGCTTGATTTTTTCCCCCTGGATTTCTAGTGGAAAGTCAAAGACACTGATTTACAAACAGAGGTTTCTTAAGTACTATTTTTAGAACAATGCTGTACCAGATTTATAAAGGGGTATGTGGGGGGAACTACAGTCACTTTTGAGCAAAGTAGCATTTCACTGCATAATAATGAAGTACTAATTGCTCTTTGTCATCACTTTTTATGCAAATTGCCCCTGGAGCATTTGCCCAACATGCATTTTACATTTTAACAAAGAAAGTGGAGTCTTGATAAACAAGAATCGTATACCCAAGCAAAAATAAAAATATCAGCTATAAAATAAAACTGCTAAAGGTGCATTCTCTAAGGATATAAATTTTTCTATTATATCATCCCCATTATTAAATCTACTTGACCAATAAGATTCCTTCGAATCTAAAATAACAGTTATGTGTCAGGCAAAAAAATAAGTTTGTATGCCAAACCTGCACATATTACTCATCCTACAGTTTACAGTGGAAGTTTGATGTGAACTTACGTTCCCAGCAGAATTTAAATAGACCAGGTCAAAAACCAGATTGGCTAAGGAATCGAATTGTGTCAAAGCATTTTTCAGAGGCACAAATCTTACTATTTCAGAGGTTTCAGTTATTCTAATGGATTTCCATTTTCATAGAGACAGTCATCAGTATTATCAAAAAAGAAACATGATTTGCGTATCATAAATAGGTACAGAGTTTGAAACATACCTTTAGGATGTGTGTGTTCAAAATCTGGTCTGGAGAGTATTACCGGTCACCATCATACTAATATCAACAATGGGGGGAAAAAAGAGAAATGTGATTTATAAGTTTTGGGGGACCTTCAGAGAAATCTAAAATTCAAACCTGGCCTTGCAGGTCATTATGAAGATATATTTGTCGAGGAAAGAGGATAGAACATATTTTATTTAACAGTCTGTTAGCTTGATCTATACCATTTAAATATTTAAACACATGGTCTGTGGGCCTTCATTTGTACTCTTGCCTCAGGCCCCACAAATGTTAAGGGAAGGTCTGCCTCTTAGAACCACTCCCCTGCTTCCAACTCATAAGCTTCAATCAAATCTGTGCATGTTCATTCTAAAAATGGAGTGCAATTGGCTTTAAAGGCAGCTGAACTTGAGGGCCGTCACCTATGCTATTCAATAAATCCACTTTGCAAATAGAAAAATACAGTGTGTGACAAGGTGCTATTTATGGAGCAATAGATGATTTCTTCCCAAATGCAGAGAAATGAACCGTTGCCTTATTAAATGACCATTGTAGAGTGTTATTTCCAAAGCAGGATAATTCCTAGAATAATAATAATTTTACTGTGAAGCCTTTTAATTCCAGACTTGAAAGCCGTTTACAGTCCTAAAGTCAATAAGCCACAGTCCCTTCTTCTGAGCTGGATCCATACGGTGTTATCCACTCATTTTTATAAGCACCCAAGCCCAGACCCAGAAGAGTATTGCCTACGGTCCTTGAATTAGGGGCGAGTGGAGTGCGGAATCCTCACTCGTAGTCCCAGACTCCCTCCATTAGACCACCTGATTATGAGATGAAATACTGGTAAACATGAGCTTCTGTACCCAGGAAATGCACTGTGAAGGGCATAATGAATTACTTATGCTGTGTAGTGTATGTATAAATCATATTAAAGCACGCTGAATAGTACATTATCATGCTTCTATTTTGCATTACAAAAGTAACTAATGTAAGCTGCAAAGTGTACTTTTAATCCATTATTCATTTCTAAAAGTAGTCAGACCACTATTCAAGTACCATAAAAGGCTACCAGTATAAGCAAACCTGCTTTTCAATTTATGGAGATGAAACAGCAAGATTTTAAAATCAATTTTAAATTAGGCAAGCTGTATTTATCAAAACACATCAAATCTATGCATTCCTAGTTCAGAGAGAAAAATTATCACGAACCCTAATCTTTTCCCCACAAAAGATTATATTTCTTAAGTCTGGACTCAACATAATTACTTTTACTACATGTGATTCTCTGATACCATTTGTTTTACTTTAATGTTTATAGCGGACCAAAAGCTATTTTTAGTTTCCTTTCTCACTTAGGTTGAGTTATTTACATTCTGGTTTTCCACAGTGCTATCTCTGCCACACATTTTCCCCACCAAACAAGCAAACAATTGAGGTGGACCTAGCAGCCCTAAGCACCCCATCTGAAGTATTTCTCAAACGTCTTCCTAGTCAAGGTTCAATATCCAGAAGCTGTAAAAGAATAGACTGATACAAATTGATAAAAAAAGCAGCATTAAATACCAGTGACAAACTAAGAAAATGTTTGCAACCTAAATCATAGTGGGTCAAGCCCTTTAATGCTTAGGGAGTCTTAACAAATTGAGAGAAGTCCAAAAGCCCATATAAAAACCGAACAATGGACATGAACATAAAATCCACAGAGAAAGCAAAACAAATGGTTCTTAAACATACAAAAAGATGGACAGGTTGCCTGCTTGGCTCATTTGGTGGGGTGTATGACTCTTGATTTCAGAGTTGTGAGTTCAAGCCCCACACTGGGTGTAAAAATTATTTAAAAAATAAAATCTTGAGAAGCACCTGTATGGCTCAGTCAGTTAAGCAACCAATTCTTCATTTTGGCTCAAGTCATGATCTCAGGGTCATGGGATTGAGCCCCATGTAGGGCTCCACACTGGGCATAGAGCTGGCTTAACATTCTCTCTCTCTCCCTCTCTCTCTCTCTTCATAAATAAATAAATAAATGGTTTGAGAAAATAAAATAAAACCTTGAAAAAAAAAAAAAGATGCGCAACCTCACTCACATGCAGCAATTCAAATTAAAGCTACATGATGGTACCACTTCAAACTAGCAAAAATTTCTCAAAGTTTGATAATTGTTACCAGGGCTGTGGGAAAACAATCATTTACATATGCTAGTGGGACTGCAAATTAGAATAAATCTCATGGATGGCAACATGGCCATCCCTATCAAAGTGCATGCTTGGACCCAGTCATCCCACTTCTGGGACTTTCCCCTACAGACAACTACACCTGCATTCTGATGAAACAACATATATACATGGTCATTCACTGCAGTATTATTGCAGTAATAGCCCCAAACTGGAAACAACCCAAGTGCATAGGATGGTTAATTTTATGTGTCAGTTTGACTGAGCCATAAGAGTGCCCAGATATTTGATCAAACAGTATTCTGGGTGTTTCTGTGAGGGTGTTTTGGGATGAGATTAACACTTAAATTGGCAGACTGAGGAAAGCAGATTGCCCTCCCTGCTATGGGTGGGCCTCACTCAGTTAGCTGAAGACCTGAACGGAACGAAAAGGTTGACCCTTCCCATCTCTCTCCTCCAGGCGATAAGAGACAGCTTTTTCTTGCCTTTGCACTGAAATATGTGCTCTTTCTGGGTCTCAAGCCTGCCAACCCTCAGACTGGAGCTACACTATCAGCCCTCCCAGTTGTGCAGCTTGCCAACTCAATTTGCAGATCTTGGGATTTTTGTCAGCCTCCATAATCACATTAGCCAAGTCCTACACACACACACACACACACACACACACACACAAAACCCTTGGTTTTGGGGTTTGTTTCTCCAGAGAACCCTTATATAATAGAGAATTGATGAAATAAGCTATCATATGCACACTAGGAATAGTATTCAGATATAGAAAAACAAATGGAGATGATCTGTATGAGCTCTCCATGACACACGAAGTGAGTAACAGTAAGGTGCAAAGCAAGATATATTACAAACTAACCTTTGTGTGAAGGAAGGGATAAGGATATATATTTGTAATTGCTTATATTGAAAAGAAACACAAAAGTAAATAAACAAAATTATTCTACTGGGGATCAAAGTGAACCAGGATCTATATTTGCAAATGAGTACTTTTTCAATCTTTTTGGTTTTTAAATCATGTGAATATATTACTTGTTTAATACATGACTTCTCAAAAAATAATTTACAGATCAGTAATAGTGTTTATCACATTACCCTAATTTATTTCTTTTATGGCTCTATTATTGTCCGTGGTTTTCTTGTTTACTTATTGGTTTCCTTATTTCCTTCTCTCTAGGACAGGGTCAGCAAATTATAGCCCATGGGCCAAATCCAACCCACCTCTTATTTCATAAATGAAGTTTTAGTGGTAAACAGCACAGCTCATTCATTTATATATTCCTAATGCTGCTTTTATAGTACAGAGGCAGGGCTGAGTAGCTGTGAGTGAGACCACAGGACCCAGGAAGGCCAAAATATTTACTACCTGGCCCTCTGCAGAAAACGTTTACTGACCCTTGTTCTAGAATGTGAACTCCTTCCATCAAATGTAAATAAAGGCAGAAAGCTTATTTGGTCTTCACTGCATCCCTCAGAATACTGTCTAGAGCTTAGTAGATACTCATCAATTCTGTCACAGGTTGGGTTTCCAGGGAAATGAACTCTGAGAGGGAGATTAGCAGGTGGGGGGTTTCTCAGGGAGTGTTCCTGGGATTTACCTGAGGAATGGGAAGAAGCAGAGCTGGGCAGAGGGAGAAGCCACGCCTTGATGCCATCTCAATGGAATGCCTCACCTGAACTGGCAGGGAGTTCTAAAAATGAGGTGTCCCTTCAGAGCTCTCCAAATGAGTTGAGAGAGCTAGACCTTTATACTCCCACTGGGACCTGTCACTAGATGAGGGCCAAATCAGGAAGGAGGTGTGACCTTGAGGGAAGCAGCTCTCCTCAGCCCTAACTAATCCTGAAAGCAGTACCAGCAGAGACGGCTGTCCACCAGTGGCATTCCCCAAAACTGGGGTAATAAGTCTTTAATGGGGGGTAGGAGAATGGGGACCCACAGCATAACATCTATCACAAGAACTAACTAAATACATGTGTTTTTATGCATCTGCTCCAGTGATAATTCCACCTCACAATACCATTCAGTAGATTTCTTTGTCATAATCTTTCTTTGGGCTTTTCAGTATGTCTTAGTCTGGACACTCTCAAAAGCAGACTCTGAGACAACCATAGGGGTGTAAATAGTTTTTTGTGAGATGCAGGGAACACCAGTGGAGGAATGGAGACATCAGACAGGGAAAGTAAGGCAGTTAATCCACTGCCCATGGCAATGTGCACAAGCGCTGCTTAAAGTGGAGTGCCCATCGGGGAACTATTTGCCAGAGTTTACAAACAACAGTTGTTCTCAATTCCATCTCATCATCATCCTTGGTTTTTCAGCAGAATTAGGTAGAATTGTTTTCCTGCTCACTAAAAATCATTTTCTTTAATTTAAAGTGAAGACCTAATGCCCAGATGCAACAGTTATCGGGTGCCTAAATGTGATAGAGCAGCTTGGTATAAAAATCCCTCCCCTTTGTTTCCTTCTATCATAAGGGAACCTAAACACCAGCTTAGATTTTATCAAACACAAAGTGCAGGTTTGCTTTTTCTAACAACTTCTCCACTCTAGGAGCGGCTGACCAGTAGTTAGTTACTTTTTTTGTTTTTAATTTTAAGATTTTATTTATTTATTTGACAGAGAGAGAGAGAGAAAGAGATCACAAGTAGGCAGAGAGAGAGGGGGAAGCAGGCTCCCTGCTGAGCAGAGAGCCTGACGTGGGGCTCAGTCCCAGGACCCTGGGATCATGACCTGGGCCAAAGTCAGAGGCTTAACCCACTGAGCCACCCAGGTGCCCCCAGTAGTTAGCTTTATGTCCCTTGCTCTTCCATCAAGATCACCATCAACACAAGGAAAACTGAGAGAAACACCACCTAGAACATTTCTACCCACTCAGGAGATTGCAACCACGTGGCCATGCTTTTCAGAGGATAGTAATTTTTCCAGGAAGGATGAAATTATTTCCCATCACAAACTTAAGTTTTCTGTCTTTTGAATCTAGACTCTAGATTAAAACAACAGTTCCTATGGGAAGAACCTATCAGTTTCTTTTAGCAACCGCTGCAGCTTTTCTAACATTGATAAACTTGGTTTCAACATGACACTACTTTCACTAAAAGCTTAATGTTATCGTAAAACCAAGCCTACCACAGTGTGATTTAAAAAAACACATTTTAAGCAGGATACAGAATTACATACAGATAGTGATAAGTATGTAAAAAATGACATGTACCAAACAAAATGTGCCAAAGACAAAAAGATGTCAAAGAAATAAACTAAAAACTAAAATATTACATTTTTTCTCATGTCCATACTTTCTAAATTTTTGCTCTGTGCAAAAAAAAAAAAAAAAAAGCTAACTCTAAACATAATATAATTGGGTTTTAAATTAGAGATACAGAAGAGAAGTACTTATGGAACTCTAAGCTGGCTGGCACCAGACTGCTGTCTTCGTGATCTGGACTCTGGCTTCCTGACTATATCACTGGATGGCAAAGCCCAGATCACTAAACCACTGGCCTTCATGCTCTTCCCATGAAAAATGATGTCAAAGCTTCTTTTGAACCCTAAAATTTAATGATTTCATAATTTTACTTTCCCACAATAATCTTATGTTGGGGAATGACCCAATATTGGAGCAGTTCATAGACTTTGGAGAGTATGAAAACCACCAGGGAATAAAAAATAAGCAGCGTAGGTGGGGATGTGGAGCAAAGGGAACACTTCTGCACTGGAGATGGGAATGTAAATTGGTGCAACCACAGTGAAAAACAGTATGAAGTTCCCTTAAAAAATAAAATAAAAATATCATATAATACTTTTAAAAATAAAAGTATCATATAATCCAGTAATTCCACTTGTGGGTATGTGTCTGAAGGAAATAAAATCTGGAAGAGATATCTGCCTCTCCATGTCCATTGAAGCATTATTTATTGTAGCCAAGATTTGGAAACAACCTGAGTGCCCACTGGCAGACGAATGGATGAAGACAGTGTGATATATACACAGAGCTGACCCTGAGTAAAACAGGCTTGGGTTGTGTGTCACTTGAATGTGAATTTTTTATAGTACAATGCTATAAATGTACTTTCTCCTCCCTGTGATTGTTTAAATAACATTTTCTTTTCTCTAACTTACCTTAGTGTGAAAATACAGTATAGAATACACATAACATACAACATATAACATATGTCATCTATAAGATTTCTGGTCAACGGAAGGCTATTTGTAGTTAAGTTTCTAGAAAGTCAACAGTCACATGTGGATTTTTGACAACAGAGGGTGCCAGTTGGTGCCAGTAACTCCAGCATTATTCAAGGGTCAGATAGATATAGATATAGATATAGATATAGATATAGATATAGATATAGATATAGATATAATCAGCTGATATATATATTGGCTTTTACTGAGAACTTTCTTCTCCCATGAATATGAAACTAGGACCCACTGATAAGCAAACACACACACAACAACAGCAACAACAAACAAAACAAAAGGCCTCATAGAGGAGATGAGTTGCTTGTTGAAGATAAGGAAATTTTAAAAATTTAAAATGGAATTATTTTTACTATCTGCTTATTGTAAAAAGACAATAACCAGAAGAAAACAGTTTAATAACCAGAAGAAAACAGTTCAAGGATTGTATGGTGCTGAATTTTGATGCGGGGTTGGAATGGGGGAGGTATTCCTATCTCGGTGCTTATATTGTTCGACATGGGTTCTCTTTAAATGCATCATGGGTTTAAGGAAACACAAGGTATGAAAATCAGAATATGTAAAACATAAAGTGGGGCATAATAAAACACATTTCAAATGCATACTTGCATTTACAGAAAGATTATGTACATAAACTTTGAAATGGGAGTTTTCCCTTCAACATTTGAGATACCATTAGTTTGGTAATAATAGATTTCTTGATATGGGTGCTGGTTCTATGGGTGTGCTTTGTGAAAATTCGTTGAGGTGTGAACTCAAGATTTGTGCATTTACGACAAGTATTTTATAACTTAGTAAAAACTTTACCTAAAAATTCATTCGTTATAAATAATCCAAGGTGCATATAGGGATATAGGTCTGCTATACCTTTTGTAGATGGCATGCTAGAAAGCTGAAGGGGGGGTAGGGACAGGACAGAACCAGTTTCTGTGAGTTCAAATGAGGTCATGGGAAGGAAGAAGGAAGACCAAGTCAAGGGAAAGTACAACTGAATGTCAGCAAAATGGCGTGGCCATGTAAAATGGTTATTTTTAGGGTCAAGTCAAATGTCAGAGAGGACCATTTCTTCGTAGTCTCCCTTTTTTTCTTTTTTAAAGATTTTATTTATTTATTTCACAGAGAGAGAGCAAGAAAGATCACAGGTAGGCAGAGAGACAGGCAGAGAGAGGAAGGGAAGCAGGCTCCCCGCTGAGCAGAGAGCCCAATGTGGGGCTCGATCCCAGGACTCTGAGATCATGACCTGAATGGAAAGGCAGAGGCTTTAACCCACTGAGCCACCCAGGCACCCCCATAGTCTCCCTTTTTAAAGAAGACTAGTAAATAAACATACAGATTTGGGCCTTGAAGGTAAAAATAAAAGCAATGTAATTTCACCTACCACAAGATTGGATTCCATTTCCAAGAGAAGTAATGTGAAATCATGGAAGCCAGGATTTGAATATTGAGCCAGCCACTTGCTAGTTGCTCGACACTGGGCATATTTAACCCTTCTGAGGTTAGTCACCTGTAGAAGAGAGATCACGAAGCTTACTCTGTGGGGTTTTTGTGAAGATTAAGCAAATAATAAAAATGAAGCACTGGTCTAATGTTTACCTCAAATGACAGTAATTATTATTATTCCTGTCCCAAGATGAGAAATTCTGAGGAAAAATTGTTTCCATTTGGAATTATTTAGATCTTTTAAAGGCAAAACTGAATGTGTTGGTCAAAAACCACTTTATTTTCCCATGGTAACACTAAAAACATTTTCAGGACCCAGTATATGATGTCTATGTGCTGAAAGAGTGTGATGTGGCATTTTTCCCTTCTAGTTTTTGAGAATGATGTGGAACATGTGGGCTTCTAAAAAGGTACTGAGTGTTGGCGCTTAAGCTCTTGGCAGTTAATATAAACCTGGATTTACATGGCCTTCAATTTCCTTTACAACAGTTGCCTAAGTGGGATTTATCACCCTTGTCCTAGTGCACACAGGAGGACAGACAAGGTGAAAAGAACAATCAAGCGGGTTAACCTATCTTACTGTTAACATGTTTTTGAGCAAGGACGAGCTTTAATTTTCACACCCAGATCAAAATATAAGGATGCTCTGTGTGGACAGGCTCCGTCCCAGATCTTAATTTTACTTATGTATACTTATATAAATATCTAAGAATTTGGGGTGGGGTTTTTATTCTGTAAAGTATCTCTATGGCACTTTCTGGTTAGCATCAAATAGGCCTATACCTATAAAAACTTTAACATAAGCAGAAATCTCTGAACATAAAAACCCTTTAAAATCACACTGGAGTCCAGGTTACCCGCAGATGCGAGGAGGTCCAAGTGTCGACGACACTCTCTCCTTCATTTGCCCCTGCAATAGCTGAGACCCGGTGAACCAGAACGAAATTGACAAGGGGCAAGCTTGCCATTTCAAGTCTCCCAGATTAAATTGAAGTCTTGTTTTTAATTTCATTTCCTTTTTTATTTAAAAAAAGAACTTGTTATTCACATTTTGAAATTACACAAAAATGTCAGTGAACTGTCCCAGCACTGCCTCTCTGCCTGATTGCTCACTGGATCAAACACAAGTGTATATTCAAAAACAGCCTCGATGCAGGCAATTCAACCCAACCAGTAACACTGGCTGAGAAAGGCTCTAAGGAATGAAATGACCAGTATCTGGGAATCTCCTACCCAGTGCTGTACAAAAAGTCACCAAGATTTTTTTTTTTTTTTGAGACTATTTATTTATTTATTTGATATAGAGAGAGAGAGAGACCGGAAGAGAGGGAACTCAAGCACAGGGAGTGGGAGAGGGGGAAGCAGGCTTCCCGCAGAGCAGGGAGCCTGATGGGGAGCTCCTGAGCCAAAGGCAGATGCTTAATGACTGAGCCACCCAGGCACTCCAAAATAACCAAGATTTTTATGCTCAAGTCCATGGCAGGTATTGGAAAACAACAGCAGGAGTTTAATCTATATTTTAAGAGGAAAGTATTGGAGAGATGGAGTTAGTCTTTGATTCGAGCAAAGAGTCAATGAGAATAGAGTCTAGTTGCCAACCTTGAAGTAAGTCATAAGTCATTCTCAGCAAGTCTTTGTGACTCAACTTCGCCATCTAATAATACAAGCATGCTTTATCTTCTGTAATTGCAGTACCCTTGAAAACTCGTGTGAACTGAATTGTGGAAAATAAAATTATAAGCTTTGAATATATTAGAAAAAAATCAGTATTTTAAGAAACCGTGAGATGGATCCTTTGGTCAAGTACAGAATCCTTTTATACCCTATTTAATAAATTCATTTTTTAGCTTCATATTCTTTATAACTAGAGCACATTTTAAAAGGGAAAGTATATGCTTTTTACGGCATTATGTAATGGGTTAGACCTAAGGGTACCCTACCCCTTAACCCCTAAGGAGGCTTCTGAATATTTACCTTATTCCCACTCAGCTCCTTAGCCGCAGTGCCGAGTGGGAGAGCAGGGTGGCCGTGGAGGACTGTGTTGTTGAAATAGGACTCTTCGGGCAATTAAAAAAATCCCTCTGTGTTCTTCCAAGGATTAAGGGAGAGGGAAGGGATGGGGAGAGAGTTGGAAGTTCAAGAGAAGAGATAGGACTAGGGCTGGAGCAAGAGTTTAGAGCAGAACTAGCAGAGAGCTTGATAAGTTTGAGAAACAAAAAGATGAGCGTGATGGAAAGGTGGTGAATGAGGGGGAGAATGATAACAAGTTGGGGAGAGGGACAAGAGCCAAGTTATGCAAGGTCCTGTAGACCATGACAGGACGCTTGAACTACACTCTGACCTCAACGGGAAGCCATTGAGGGGTTTTGAACAGCAGGGTAATATGATACGTAGTCACAGAGAAGAACATCGTCTTACTGCCCTGGGAAGATAGATGGGAGGGAGGGGCATCAGTGGAAGCAAAGAGAATGTTTAGGAGCCATTGTACTTGTACATCCTAGGCAGGAGGGTCCACAGCCTGGCCTAAGGTGGCGAGTGCAAGGGCAGACAAGCACAGATCCAAAATAAATGTTGAAGGTCAACTGTCAAATGTGACAGGCAGAGTATATACGGGGCAGTGAGGGGGAGGGAGGGATCAAGGATGACTCCCAGGTCTCCGGAACTAATGACCTAGCGTCACTGGCTCTCCCCCTTTTTCTCCAGTCTTTTAGATAGAATCTCCTTATTTCTCTTACTTCAGCTGTAACTGCATTCATGATTCTCTCTCTCTGCAGTTCTAACCTGTCCTGAATCCCAGATCCACATTTCCAATCGCCTGCTGTACATCAAAAGCAAATTTCCTTACTCTTCTTTCTCAATGACAAAACTTGAGAATTAACATTGTTTTTGAATTTTACCACCCTCTCTGTTGCTACCCAGTGTCAAATCAGTTGCCAGGAATTGAGAGTTTGCCACAAAAACTACCATGAGGTCTATCCCCTTTCTCTTTTCCTGTCTTCATTGAGGTCCCTCCCCTCCTGCCTGGACTACTGTTAGAGTGTCCGATCTCACCCCCTGGCTACCTGTCTCTGCTGCTAATCCATCCAGCACTGCTTCTTGACCGAGCTCCGCAAAGTGAAAAATCCCGTCACTTCAGCCCAGGCTCAGAAATTAACATTCCCTGTTGATGAAGAAATTAAGCACAAACATTTATGTCTGGCACTGAAGGTCTTCTGCCACGTACACACCAGCACATTTTAGGAGGACCATCTACAGAGAGGGGATGACATTGTGAACATAGGCAAAGAAGAGACACAAGGGAGTGGGTATATGATTGGACATAAGCAAATTGAATGTGAAGTCGTGCCTGGATTGTCCACACAAAGTCACAGCTTCTCCTCTTCAAAGCCCTTCACAAAAACTGAGCTCATATCAGAATTAGATACATCCTAGTTCAAGAAAAGCACCCCAAGGAAACTGTAGTGGACACTGGCTGATTTTGTCTGCCCAATACCCCCTCTTTCTTCCCAGATGGGATTGTGCCAATCATCGTTTTTATCTCCCTTTCCTAGATGATGGGTCCATGACATGGGCACGTGACCCACGGGGGCTGTTTAAAGGCTTGCTATATGGACCCTCGAAGAGAAAGTGTTGTTGTTCCCACCAAGAAATGTTGAGCAGTAAGGACCCTGTGAGCCTGAAGCTGTTGGTGACCACCTTTCCCTTCACTGAAAAGAGCACTTGCTTGAGTATGAGAACAACAAAGATGAAAATGGAGCTGTGAGAGACCCTGAGCCCATTGTATCAGAGTCTGGGGCTAGCAGTGCACTTTCAACTTACACAAGCCCAATGGATATTATAAGAATGGTGGCAAAGAAGGAATATGTAGATCATTCCAACCCACTGTCCTTATCGTAGTCAATATTTCACTTGCCTTTATGGCATTCCACTCCAGTGGATTCTTCCCGTGCCATCCATCCCAGCCCTGTGCCTCTATTCAAGCCAAGAGAGGGCCGTGTTTTTCCTCTCCCTCCCAGCCCGCAGGGGGTTATCTGTGTAGGCAGCAGTAGTGGATCCTCTCTGTCCAGCCCAAGCATCCTGACTACACTGGAGTTTGGGGAAGTTCATACACTTATTTTGCTGGCTTTACCCTCTCAGTCATCAAATTGCCACCCACTTGGTATTCCCCAGTGGACTATTTGAACCCTAAATAGAACTAATTAATTTTAAACATTTCGAGCCTTGATTGAGACAAAATATACTACTACACTACAGTGTTGGTTACAAAATGGAGCCTCATTTATCTGAGATCAAAAGCAAGAGCATTATCTCTCTCTCTCTCTCTCTCTCTCTCTCTCTCTCACACACACACACACACACCCCGCACCACAAAACTCTTAGTAAGGTTTTGATTGTCTGATATTTTTTTACAATGGAACACAGACTGTGTCTATTCAGCTAAAGAACAGCAACTGCTTTTGATACATTCATGATTTTGACTCAACCAAAGCGCAACTTTATTGCATTTGATGATACATTTGGGACCAGATTCTCTCTGTACCTTTGTCTTTGGGTGAATGTAGGATACCTGTGGATCGGTACTGACTCCGACCACGACAGTTACTGTTTTAGAATACTAAATGTGACAGTGGCCTCGTGGCATTAATGCACCTACCAAAATTGCCCATTTTTCTCTTTGGAAGTAATTTCCGCAGTGATGGGCTACAACTGAGTAATTTCTGATAAGCAATTAGCACATATCAAATTAAGGCTTGCTGTTCAAGGTTTTATACTGTTAGTAGAGCTATTGCAGAGGTTACCTATTAAAAAGCATCTGTGAAAAACTTCTGCTATTATTGTGGAAGTGGTGGGCAATATTCAAATGGAGGCAATTCAACCATTTAAATAAATGTGTTTTTAATCATAAGATGTCACTGTTCTAGAGACCTGTTTTTCCTATTAACGTGGTAGAGATAATGTTAATGAGATTTAGTGTTTAAGAGCAGTTGAAGTCTTATTATGAAAGGCAGCATAAAAGGACACAGCAATATTCTTCTGAAGCTGTGAAACATTATTTATCTCTGTGAAATTTTATGCCACTTAAATCTACACAGGGATCATCTAAGTGACAAAAACACAGACTTAGATAACCACACAGGATGTCCCCCCAAACTGTTCTCCTCTGCATTATGTTTCATATCCTGAAAAAAAAAAAAAAAAAGATAAAACATACCAAAGTTGAAAGTTTTAATGTATGTAAGGGTGCGGGGAGCTGGGTCCCAAGTTGATATTTCAAAGAATGGCTCATTTTAAAAATATCAATGTATTTGAGGTATTGATTACTGTGTTTAGCCACCAATAACACCTACAAAGAAAGAATGATCTGCGCACATAGGCTACTGGAGGGGAAAGGCCTCAGTGACCAAGATTTGTTCCTCATGACACATTTCTCCTCTCTCCATCTACCCTCCCCACCAACTTGGTAGACCCCTGGCCCATCCAAGGCAGCCAATCTGTTTCCTGGTCATCAACCTGTGCTTAAAAGATAAATCAAGCCAATCAGATTCCTTCTTTCACAAATTTGAGCTAAGAAAGACCTTGCAAATAACAGGCAACAGGAGCTTAAGTTGAAAAGACGCACATAAAGGGGTCCTGAGGAAGAGCCAGAACCTTGAAAAGGGCAACAGTCACTCCTGTAATTATGAGGCAACAGAAATTATGAGCCTAAGGGGTTACCTTGGCTGGGCCCCAAGCTGAGACTCAGACAGGCTTGTGTGTGAAGTAAGAGGAGCCTCAGAGATCCTCTGCCTGTTCACAGACTGTGCGAGGACACTTCAGTATGCATCTGACAGCATCCCCCGGGTTTGCTGGGGTTGCACGGGCGCAAGCATGTCTGACCAGCCAAGAAAGGACAGATGGAGAATAACGGAGGCTATATTTCAGACACTGATCTCAGAATCCCTGAGTGGGGGGAAAAAAAAAGAAAGAAAGAGCAGCAGCAGCAGAGAAATCCAGTAGGGTGGGCTGGAAAAAGATATGAGAGCTTGGATACTGGGAAAAAAAGAGTGGTTTTAGGTCCAGGGTGCGATTGTCCTTCACAATCTCCCTTCTCTCCGTGCTCTGGAGGGGTACACATAATACAACTGAAATAGCCGCGTTGTTTGCCATGGTACACACCCATCTCGGAATTGCTTAGACTAGAGGAGATTAGAAGAAGGCATTTCACTAGAAAGAGCAGCACACAAACACATAAGTAAATGTCTTGGGGGACACAGGGCTCGAGGCTGGTCAGCTCCACTGTGGAGCTGCTTGGGCATGCCACAGCCATGTTTCAGTGAGGGCTAAAGTGGCAGCCAGAGGGCAGAGCCGAGAAGTTAGGATGGTTAATTTTATGTGTCAACTTAATTGGGCTGAGGGATGCCCAGGTAGCTGATTAAAATATCATCTCTGGGTGTGTCTGTGAGGATGTTTCTGGAAGAGGTTAGCATTTGAGTCAGTACACCTGGTAAAGAAGATTGGCCTTCCCAATGTGCGTGGGCACTATCCAGTCCCCTGAGGGCCTGGAGAGAACAAAAAGGTAGAGGAAGGAAGAATTTGTTCTCCTTTCTCTCTCCCTGGAGCTGGCACAGCCATCTTCTCCTGCCCCTGGACATCAGAGCTCCTGGTTCTTGGACCTTCATATGCCAACTGAATTATACCACTGGCTTGCCCAGTTTTCCAACTCACAGACAATAGACTGTAAGACCTCTCAGCTTCCATAAACAGGTGAGCCAATTTCTAGAATAAATCTCCCCATACATATATGGAGAACCCTGACTAATACAGGAACTAAATAAGCCACACATACCCTGAGAAGAGACAGAGCTGAGATTTTTGCCACTTGACAAGTGGTAACAATTAACACAATGAATCCAGGGACAAATTACCCAAGGAAAGTCCTGCTAGTAGGGCTGAGGGGACATCAGGAGTTCCCGAGTTAGCAGAGAAAGCTGGTCAGTAGGGAGGAGACTGGAGCAGAGCACTCAGAGGAAAGCAGAGACCACAAAGCCCTTGAGAGACTGACCCTACGACTATTGACAACCTTGAAATTCTTTTCAAATGGAGTCCATATGTTTCTTAAAATCACCTCCCCCACCCCTTCCTTACATTGCCTTGAATAGGTCTCTATTTCTTGCAAGTGAAAAAAAAATATAATTAAGCAATAAAATTAAAAGATTCAAGGAAGAAATAACTCCATCACTACTTTGACCTCCAGGAAATCACCAAGCTGCTGGTGTTTGTTTGCATGTGTGACCCGTGCTCAGTGCTCCTTTTTTTTCTTTCTTTCTTTTTTTTTTTCTTTTTTTTTTTTTTTTGTGGTCCTGTGTCCCTTTCTTCCTATCCTTGGGCCTATCCTGACAACCAGTTCACACTCTTCTTCAGTTGGCCTGTGCCATCCTGCTCACTTTTGGTCTGAATCAGATTTCATATGGGCCCACGAGTTGAGAAAAGTATATTTAATCAAGCACTTTTTTTTTTTAAAGATTTTATTTATTTGAGAGAGAGCAAGCGAGCATGAAAGGGGCAAGGGGCAGAGGGAGAGGCCGGCTCCCTGATGAGCAGAGGGCCTGATGTGGGACTCGATCCTAGGACCCCAGGATCATGACCTGAGCCGAAGGCAGTTGCATAACCAACTGAGCCACCCAGGTGCCCTTAATCAAGCACTGTTAATGCTCAAGATGCTTTGCTGACTGCTCTCATCCTTGTCATTTCATTGAATCTTTTGTGACCATCCAAGTAGAGTAA
Source organism: Mustela nivalis (assembly GCF_964662115.1). NCBI lineage: Eukaryota > Metazoa > Chordata > Mammalia > Carnivora > Mustelidae > Mustela > Mustela nivalis. The sequence goes on from NC_139024.1 coordinate 39,862,588, forward strand.
CAATCATAGTTTTGTCAATGAGGTGTTTAGGAAGTTACAGAGCAGAAGTTAGAACACAGGACTTCAGGAGGCCACAGCTGGTGTTGGTTGCACCAGAGAGAGAGGGCCTCGATGTAATTTCAGGAGTGAAAGGATCTAGGCTGACCAAGGAGTGCTTACACACATATGCTGTGGACGGCATGTTGCATTACCAGGGTGCTGCTCCTGGGAGTGGGAGGAGGGGGGAGCAAAAGGAGGTAAAAATGCTGCAGAGAAGAACGGCACAGGAAGTGGAAGAATAGGAGATACAAAAAAGCAAAAGAAGTCTAGCCGATAAGATGGCAGCTAAGTGGCCAAGGATCCACGGAGATGACAGAGGAAGTGGAGGATATGCAAGCCCTTGAAAGAGAATGACAATCTTCCTTTTCCACCTCCCCACCTTAAAGCTCCCTGCCAACAATGCTGATCTGGTCCCTGTTCCCTGCTCTCACCAAACTAAAAGGCACAACCAAAATGAGAACAAAGTAAGGCATCACATCTAAGAGCCGGGTGAGTCTCGAAAGCATTCTTTGGCATTTTGTCAGCAATAGAGTATGAGTTTCCATTTTTAATTTTGGGAAATTTCATATTGCACAATTTACTATTTCCTCCACAGCTGCCAGTACTATTTGCCATCCATTTGGTATCTGGACCAAACCCAAGCATTTACTGGCAGAGACTGCTTTTACTGGTTCAGGCAGCATTGTATATTGGTTAGGAGAACAAGCCCTGCAGTCAGTCTTCATGAGTTCAATACTCGATGGGGATGCATCGTTAGCAAAAGACGCCACTCTTCTGGGTCAAGTTTCCCAATTCGCAGGGTGGTTGTGAAGATAAAACAGGGTAACCACTGCCCTTGGTTTGCCCAGGACTGAAGGGCTCTCCCAGGATGCTCCATTTTCAGTGCTGAAACTGGGAAGGTCCTGGGCATACTGGAATGGGTTGGCCACCTAAGGATAAAATAACACATTGTAGGCAAAGCACAAAGTGAGTGCTCAAAAAAAGTTAGCCAATGATATGTAAGCCCACTGAGAATGTGACTATTGTAACGGTCACTGCTTCCCCTGGAGGTCTGGGACTAGGGTCCCAGTCTTTTCTGAAGGGCAGGACCACTTCTATTTCTCCAGAACCACTGGAACCACTGGGAACAGGGCAAAGATGAGGAAGGTATGCCTGTGATGATAGTGAAGTCTGAGTACAGAGGGAGGATGAACCAGACGCCAGCCTCCTCTTTAGTCAGAGAATAGTGCCAGAAGTCCCTCTCCCCTTCCCTAAAGACCTCCCCACCTTAGGATAGGTCCTCCTGAGCCAGGCTGGCTGGCTGGCTGGACTGCACTGTAGGCAGAGCTTGATCAACTGAGAGAAGACTTCTGATCTTTGGAGTCAGATTTCCCTTTAGGACACCCTGAGTCTCTCCAGGAGTTCCAGTTGAATTTCTGAAAGATGAAAGGGCCATCCCTGCACACTCTGATCCGGCATCCTGGGAGGTTCCATTTCTTGCAAATTCCTCAAACGTTTTATTCCTCAGGGACTTATGACTTTCCTCACTGCCTGGTCTCAGATATAGGGAAGAATGGCGTATACAGGAGGCACTTCAGTACAGGGCTTCAGTAATTAGGAATTCTAGACTGCCTAGGTGTGATCATGGGTAGCATATCCTCTTTAAACCTCAGCTCCTACATTTGCAAAGTTGAGATAATGATTACTAGAATGTAGTAATCAATTACTACGTGCTAAACAACTGACATATCTTTTTTTAAAAAGATTTATTAATTTGTTTTAGAGAGCAAGAGAGAGCATGTGGCGTAGGGACAGAGGGAGAAGAGAGAGAGTCTCAAGCAGACTCTGCAATGAGTGTGGCACCCTACATGGGGCTCAATCTCAGGACCCTGAGATCGCAACCTGAGCCGAAACAGAGTCTGACGCTTAACCGGCTGCACCACCCACGTGGCCCTCTGAGATTTTAATGAATGTGTAGGACACACCACACAAGAATGCATTTTAGGAATCCCACATTATAGGAATCAGGCACAGACAGAAGAGGTAACTTGTTCAAAGTCACACAGCTTGCAAGTGGCAGAATCAGATCAAAGAAGTTTACTCTAGAACTCAGATTTTCAACAAAGTATATTCAGCCCACCTCACAGAACTGCTATGAGAAATAAAGTAACATATACAAAGACATAGCATATAAGCAGTAAGTAAATATCAGGTCATATTTATGTAAAGGGAGGAGGACTTAAAAGACAGTCAAGGTAAATGGTTCAGCATCAGTATACTCTTTTCTCACATATGAAAACAGACAGTAAGTCTACTGAACCAGCCTGGCACTATTAGACAAAATTAACAAGTATTTATTTAACACATACTTAGTGACTTGCTACAGAAGGCCTTGGGGTACAAGTGTGGGCAAAAGCAGACACTGTTTCTACACTCCTCAAGCTTCTAGCCCAGAGATAAAAAATTGAAAATCCTTCCACTCCAAATAGAAAAAATGAATGAATGATCCAAAAAAGAAATCAAGAAAATAATTCTATTTACAATACCATCAAAAGAATACTTAGGAATAAACTTAACCAAGAAGGCAAACACTTGTACACATGAAAACTATGCAATTCCCATCAAAACTCCAATAGTAGTTTTTGCAGAAATAGAAAAATCCATCCTAAAATTCATATGGAATCTCAAGGAACCTCAAAGACAAAAATCTTGAAAAATAAGAACAAAGTTGGAGGTCTCACACTTCCTGATTTTAAAACTTACTACAAAGTGATAGTAACCAAAACAGTGTTGTACTTTCATGAAGACAGACATAGACCAATGAAATAAAATAGCCCAGAAATGAACACTTGTACATATGGTTAAATGATTTTTGACAAGGATCCCAACACCATTCAATGGGGAAAGGATAGTTTTTTTAATAGTGTTAGGAAAACTGGATATCCACATGCAAAAGAATGAACTTAAATCCTTACTTTAACCATTATAAAAATTAATTCAAAATGAATCAAAGACCTAAACATAAGAGCTAAAGCTATAAAACTCTTAGAAGAAAATATAGGGGAAAGCTCATTGACATTGAACTTGGATTTCCTGGATATAGACACCAGCAGCATAGGTAACAAAAGTCTAAAAAAAAAACCAACAAATTAAACTACCTTAAAATCTAAAACTTTGGTGCATCAAGAGACATAATCAACAGCGTGAAAAAGCAACCTACAAAATGGGAGAAAATATTGGCAATTCATACATGTAATAAGGGGTTAGTATCCAGAATATATAAAGAACTCCTACAACTCAATGACAAAAAACCCCAAATGACCTGATTTAAAAAAATGGGCAAAGGACTTGAATAGACATTTCTCTGCAGAAGATATTCAAATGCCAACAAGTACATGAAAAAAGTGCTCAACATCACTAATCATTAGGGAAATGCAAATCAAAACCACAATGAGTTACCACGTCACACCCATTAGTATGGCTACTATCAAAACACAGAAACAAAAATAAATGTTGATGAGGATGTGGAAAAACTGGTACCTAGAATAGTCAAATTCATAGAGACAGAAAGTAGAAGAGTGGTTGTCAGGGCCTGAAAGTAGAGATTTGGGGAGCTACTGTTTAATGGGTCTAGAGTTTCCATTTTACAAGATGAAAAGAGTTCTGGCCACACAGCAATGTGAATGTACTTAACACTACTGTACACTTAAAAATGGCTAAGGTGGTAAATTTTATATGTGTTATACTGTAATCTTTAAAATAAATTTAAAAAGGAAAGGAGAATATAATTATAATGGTAATGACTGCTGCAAAAATTTAAGATCCAAGATTCAGGGGCACCTGGGTGGCTCAGTGGGTTAAGCCGCTGCCTTTAGCTCAGGGTCCTGGGATGGAGCCCCACATCGGGCTCTCTGCTCAGCAGGGTGTCTGCTTCCCCCTCCCACCTCTGTCTGCCTCTCTGCCTACTTGTGATCTCTGTCAAATAAATAAATAAAATCTTAAAAAAAAAAAAAAAGATCCAAGATTCATATAGAGTGGATCTGACCTGGGGAGGGGCCAGGGAAATTTCACTTAGGGGAGAGCAGGATAAGTAGGAGTTTTCTGGGAAAGAAAAGAGGCAAAGAAAACAGTGTATGCAACGTCTCTGTGATGTGAGACACTTTCATTTACTTGGGATGCTTCTATTAACTATCAACTAAGTATAAACACTTGTCTTTACCTGCTTATTTCTCCTTCTGTTTTCTTTTTAAATATAACTTACAAAGACCACACAGATCCTTAATGAATCCTCTGTATGTTGAGCACCAACACTTTGAATCAAGTGACAGTCAAGAGAGGTATTGTCAGGCTTCCTTTACTCCTTACCCCTGAAGCCACTGGTGGGACTGGGGGCTGAGGAGACGTGAGCAGGAAACGGCCCCACGTGGAAGGAGACTGAAGAGATAAGACAACTATGTGTAACCTGTAATCCTGATCCAGATCTCGGGCCAGAAAGCAAAAAGAGATATTGTTGGGACAGTTGGTAAAATTCGAATGAGGTCTCTGAATCAGATGGTTGTGTCATATCGATGTCAACTTCCTGATTTGGCTGTTATATTGTGGTTACATAGAACAGTGTCATTGCCTTTTGAAAATATGTTCTTAAGCATTTAGGGGTTGGTAGACATCCCGCTGAAAACTTCCTTTCAATATTGAGAATAACATGACTCTGTATGTTGAAAGAGAAGAAAGGAAGGACACAAATGTGTTACAATATTAACAATTGGGGTGAGGCGCCTGGGTGGCTCAGTGGGTTAAGCCTCTGCCTTTGGCTCAGGTCATGATCTCAGGGTTCTGGAATTGAGTCCCACATCAGGCTCTCTGCTCAGTGGGGACCCTGCTTCCCCCTCTCTCTGCCTGCTTCTCTGCCTACTTGGTGATCTCTGTCAAATAAATAAAATCTTTAAAAAAAACAAAAACAAAAAAACATTTGGGGTTTCTGGATAAAGGTGATATGGAAGTTCTCTGTATTACTCTGGCAACTTTTCGAAAAGTTTGAGATTATTTCAAGATAAGTTATTTTTCAAATCCATTGTGTATGACTGAAATGAGCCCACAGGTGAGACAGTAAGAAACAGAGGCGAGATCAGAAATAAAGACACACATTTAATCTATCACTGAATTTGAAAAAAAATAAAAAAGGTTGAGAGATAAGAATTTTTGGTGTTCATTTATCTCTTTCCAGGATGAAGTATGCTATCTGCCAATAATCCATTAGTGGTTATAATAATAATAATTAAGCATTCTGATTCAGCATCCGCTTTGGGTAGCATGAATTGGTCAGCAAGTCTGGGAATACAGGTCCTTCCTCTGAATCATGGTTTAGCACCAATCCTGAGACACATTTTATACCAACCCACCTCCCTGACACCACTCTTTTCAGCCTCAGAAAGTTAAGGATGGAGGAAACCTTCCAACAGAACCTTGCCTGCAATGACGGCAGAGCATGGGCAAAGCTGTAAATCTAAGGGGTGCTGAAGTGAAGCTGGAACAAACAGGACGCCTTGATGTTTTCATCCAACGGCAAGATCACCAAAGGCTTGACTCAAGTCTGGGCATGAGTCTACCGGGTTTCCGCATGCACCAACCACCTGAAACACACTGAGCTGAGCTTCTCAGTGTGTGGTGCTGTGGGAGATCTATGTGGGAAGCATGGAGAAATGAAGACAGATAAGGCCCAAATCTCCGCCATTCACACAGGCGCTATGCCTTCGGCGTGCAGGTGGGGACAGGACAGCTGTGCTGACCAACACATTGCTGTCATCAGTGTTCAGCTTGGATGCCCTTGTGTAATTCTATCATGTAAACAGGTTTTTGTTTTTTTTAATAGATTTGAAGCCTTAAGTCTAGTCCTATATGTTAGGAGGAAATTGCTATAGGAGTTGGTGAACTCCATTCTGTGCCCCTCAAAGAATCATTAGCTGGATTGAGAAAAACAATTTCATTTCAATGACATTTTTGTTAGAATAAAATCAAGACTCTTTTTTCACACGATTTGAAAATTGTCAGATTATTTCTGTCTCCAGCTGAACTTTGTCAAATTTCTTGGAGCAAAGATGTGTTAAATGACCAGCCACCTTTTCTCCTCTCTGAATCCTTCCCAGCTTTGACATTTGACTCAAATTTGCCTTCTCTGTGAAACCTTTCCTGGCGGCTCCAGCCCTCATAAATTTTTTCCCCCTCTTAACACCTACAACACTTAAGTTCTTATTAGAATTTAATTACACATGTCTTCAATTTTATAACTTTTATTGGCTTTCTTTATTAGAGAAGTAATACATTTATATTAGAGAAAAAAATTTAAAAACTAGTTAGGCACAAAGAAAAACCACTCATAAGTTCTTCTCAAGAGAAACACGTTAACACTGAATATCCTTCCAGAGTTCTCTCTATACAAATGCTTAGACGATTTTTCCACTTCTGGGATCATACTGTGTCACAAATTGTTTTTAAAATGTACTACTAAAACATTAAAATGCCAATATACATACTTCTTCAACATAATTTTTGATGAATCTGTGGGACTCCATTTTATGGATAAACCACAATTTAGCCAGTTTTCTGTTGTAAGGCATTTAAATTCTTCCATTTTGTTTTTGTCATGACACATTAAGAAAAATCTTCCTCTAGATTCTTAATTTTTACATTAGTATAAATTCCAATAAGTAGAATTTCTATGTAACTAATTTTGACTATTAATTATGAGTAACCACTAAATAACAAAATTAACTATAAAATCATTACATCTGTCAATTGTTTCATTTATATTAGTTTTGACGACCTGCCTAGATTTTTTTAAGTTCATATGAGGATAGGATCCAATGTTTTCCCATTTTTCATCTCTCATCAGCACAATAGATATTTATTTTATCTATTAAAATAGATAAATTGTGCATGTTAAACAATTATTTTATTTCACTTAAATTTTTAGATAAGAGTGGCATCAATTCTTTATTCTAAAAGCAGATCTTGGGCTAGTCACTACATATATTGATGTGAGAACATCCTCTCCTCTTAAGACTTTTTCCAAACTCCTTCTTAGGAACTGAGGTGATTGTGGGGGGAGGGATAAAGATGGGACAAATAAGAGGAATGGGTCATTACAAAGAAAAAAAGCTATCAGCCAAACTCAGCAATAGATCGAGTGAAATTTTTGCATGATCCTAGTTACTCTGGAAAATTACAATGCTCTCCAGTTTGGAACACACTGATTATTTTTCAAAACTTGTGTGAGATTTTATACAATAAAAAATAACTCTTCTTGATAGTGGCATGTCCATCCAGCCTCAAGTAGTGACCCAGATTTCCTCTGTGCTACATTGCCTTGCACTAGACCACAGCTTTCCTCTATCCTCCCCCTTCCACACTTTTCCCTCCTGTACCATCAGTTGATCATCTGGCTTCCCAGTCCGCCCAGAATCAAGGTCAGACTCACTCACACAGGAACAGCTCACATTTCCCACCACCACAGTCCAGCCTCTCCACACTCCAAGAACTGAACTGCCTTCTCTATTGTTGATAGGTAAGAATGGACCCCACCCAACTCAAGAACATCCCACCAGAAATTATTCCTCCCCTCTGTGCATCAACAGGTTCCCCTCGTGCCTAGATTATTCCCTCCAATGAGCTCTCATGTTTCCCATTGCCAGCTGCACATTTCCTCATCTTTACTTTCCCAGCACAACAAGGGAGTGGTCCGTACCCACTGCCTCTACTTCCGGTCCTCCCATTCTTTCTCCAGTCCCCTCCAGCCAGGTGTGGTTCCTACCAACTCTCCTCCATCAAAGACAACAATACCCTCCAGGTGAACAAGTTGAAAAGTCAGCAACATTGGCATAACCAATTACTCCGTGATTCTCAAAACATTCTCTTCACTTGACTCCAATTCTCTCTTTTCCTCATTGGCTGCTGTTTCCCAGTCACGTTGGCCAGATCTCCTTTATCTTCTTCATCTGCTGAACTCTAAATATTGGAGTGCCCCTAGTCTCAATGTTCAGACCTCTTGTTTGCTCTTCTTTTCTATATCAGTATTCGCAGATTCTCTATGCTGATGACACACAGATTTCTATCTCTAGTCCACACCTCTCTCCTGAAGGCTATGTTCTCGTGTCTTATTGCCTACTCAACTTTTCCACTTAGATGTCTGAAGGACATCTAAAATTTACTATATCCAAACCCAAATACTTGAGCTTTCCTTCCATACCTACTCCTCCTGTAGTCTTCCTTATCTTACTAAATGGAGTCTCTATTAATCAGCTGTTCATGACCAAATCCAGAATTCTCTTTGACACCTCTTTCTCTCACATCCCACAAATGAATCATAAGTCCTGTCTGTTTTACTTTGAATATCTATCTAGATTCCATATAAAGTCATCATTGTAGTCTAAATTACCATCACCTCTCTCTCTGCCTAGCTCAACAGACTCCTAATAGTCTGTGCTTCCACACTTCTTCTCCCCTTCCACTTCACAAACAGAATGACTTCTCAGGAATCAGGGCTAGTCATGACCTTTCTCTGCAAAAACCCCTAAAAATGTCTTCTCATTTCACCAAACTATAATCCTGATGGCTCTCCCTCTGGCATCATCTCTGGCTACTCTCCTTCCTATTCCTCTGTATCAGGCATAGTAGCCACTTTGCTATCCCTGGAGCATGCCAAGTCCTTTTTACCTCAGGTTGCACTTGCTCTTCTCCATATTTGAAAAGCTTGTCCTCAAGATAGCTTCAGAACTTGCCCCCTAACTTCATTCATATCTCTGCTCTAATATTCTCATCAGGGACGCCTTCCTTACCCCCACCACCCTATCTGGGAATGGTCCTACCCTGTCACTCCTGAGCTCCTTTACATACTATATGATTTTATAATTCTCCTCACCCCCAGATATTATAACATAAAACTTGGTATTATATGATATTAACTATATATATTATTGTATATGGTTCTATGTATTTTTTTTAAGATTTTATTTATTTATTTGACAGACAGAGATCATGAGTAGGCAGAGAGGCAGGCGGAGAGAGAGGGGGAAGCAGGCTCTCAGCTGAGCAGAGAGCCCGATGCGGGGCTCGATCCCAGGACCCTGAGATCATGACCTGAGCCGAAGGCAGAGGCTTTAACCCACTGAACCACCCAGGTGCCCCTGTATTTTTATATATTATATACCCCCCCCACACACAGGCTCATTGTCTGTCTCCCTCTCCCACCCCATCTCGTCACTAGAATAAGAATTCAACATCCCAGCTCATAGAAACTGTCTGCCACATAATAGGTGGCTCAAAAATTGTTGAATAAATTACCAAAGCTATTCAAGTTTGATCAGTTCATCCAAGTGTCACCTGTGTGGTGCTGCGCTGAAGTTTTATGGTTTAGATACACTCTGAAACATCAGATTTTGAAATAATAAACCCTACTCATAATTCTGAGGAATTTGCCTCATGGGTAGAACTCAGTTTCTTCTTAACAGAACTTCCTTCAATATATTTGTTCCTCCCGGCTTTGGCAATCTCCCCCCTCTAAACATCCCACTCTGTTCTCTCTCGTTGGACATTAACTTTGTCCTGCTATATCTTGTTCAAGGTACCACATTTAAAATTCTGCCTACTGTTCTGCCTAAGGGAAACCATTATATCTTCTCAACATCATCAGATCCTCTAATTGGATGCTTGAGAGCAAGAAAATCAAGGGCTTGCGAACTGCTCATTTCTTCTGTCTTCCTTTGCTCATTTTTTGTTTCCTGAGTAATTCTTCCTATCTTATTTTACAAAATCAAGGAGATTTATGGAAATGATGTTTACTGACTTTAGTACTATGGTACAAGGTTATTATCCCTGTAAATCATATCCTGCTTAGAAATGTATCACAGATGAACCCATATTCTGGATCAGTGCACACACATAACTATATAGAAAAAAAGATCAGAAAAGGTTGAATGTTGCAGACATGGGAAATAAACTGACCTCTGCTTAAGCTACTACCATGAATATACAGAGGGAAGAACCTGCATCTGTTTCACATTGTAAATGCCTGAAGTGTCCAGAGCGGCACCATAAACCCAGGGAGTGGCCAGGAAGTACTCACTATAAGGGTGCTAAGTCCATCCATAACCTGACCTCTGAGGTAGTACTGTTAAGTATAACTTCATATAATTCTGAATTTGTTTAATAGGCTTTAAATCAAGTAACCTATTTCTAACTATTGAAGAGGAACTAACTCACTCCTTACTAGGCTTCAAGCTCCTTATAAGGTAAGATTGTGTCTTAGTCACTGCCACAGGGCCACATGATGGCAGGACTGGACGTGACTTTAGAGGTCAATTAGTTCTAATCCAACCACCCTGAATGACTGGGTAATACAACCTATTACAGTTGCAGTTGCAATCTCTAATTGCTGTCCCATCTCATACATGAGAATTTGAAATGAAGCAAACTCCAG